>NC_140213.1:34589159-35204279 GCF_951802725.1 Rutilus rutilus
GAATTCAATATCAAGTCCTTGGGACACATATTACTTTTACACATTTTGAAATTTAGTAACAATATAGGCTAGTAAAAATAAAAAAATAAAAAAATAAATAAATGCCATCCCAAACGTATGTTAAATTCCAGATTTTTGCGGGCGTTTATAAAATTATTTTTAATATATTTTTTTAATAAATTATGATTTTTTTTTTATTTTTTTTTTTAAAGACTACATATATTGAACAGGCTGCTTAAAAATGCGATAGACTACATCGTTAATGACCCGCTGGCCGCTGATTCTGAACATTTTTCAACCCTACACCTAACCATCCCTCGCTGCCTTGCTTTAAAACACCGATGTCCGATTCTGAATGTCCGCATTGCATTGTTTCTAATGGGCTATTAGAATGAGCCACGCTCGGCCCGTGTTTTGGCTTAGCCTCCTGTAATATTTCACCGGTATTAAGACCGAAATACCATTATTTAAATAAATAAATGAATGAATACAATGATAACCTCTAAATAAATGTTGATAGCGCTAGCTATATTTTTTAAAATAGCCTATCAATAGGCTAAACATAGGCTAAATCAATTCAATTTCGAAAAAATAACCGAAAAAGACCGAAATCAAATACAGCCACTCCGACTTAATTATCATAATAATTAATAATAATGCCTATATTATTTCAGCAGGCCTATCGTTCAGGCATAACAAAACATAACAAGAGTATTTCATTTAGAGGATTTCACTAACAATATATATATATATATATATATATATATATATATATATATATATATATATATATATATATATATATATTTAACTGCTTAATTGAACACAATCGTAGCATGTAATAGCTACACTGTCTATGAATAGATAGGACAAATCTCCGATAACGTCTTATCCAGCATAGTGTTCCTATGACAAGAAAACGCTTTAACGACTTGCTCGGACCTTGAAGCGTTGTTAAACTCACCTTTTAATGCCGTTGTACCTGCAGTTGAGCGTTGTGTTGGTCAAACTCACCTCTGATTGCCGGTTTACCTGCAGTTGCGTGTTGTTAAACTCACCGCTGAATGCGGTTGCACTACATATGCGTTGTTAAACTCACCGCTGATGAACGCGCTAAAACTTGGCGCAGAGCCGGGCACTTTGATATCATTGCGAGGGTTTTTTAAACATCAAAAACCAGTAGTGCCATATAAAAATGATCTGGGGGCAGCCATTTGACTCCCCTTGGCATCATTTTTTGAGTTTTTGGGTCAAATTTCAACGCTGCAGGACACGGTTCCACTGGGAGAAAGATTCGTGCTATTGCACGAAATATGCATCCAATTGAAATGCATTGGTTAAAAAAATCGTGCTGCCGTTACGAAAATAATGAAATTAACGTGTCCCCCAAGATTCGTGCTATTGCACGAAATATGCATCCAATTGAAATGCATTGGTTAAAAAAAATCGTGCTGCCGTTACGAAAATAATGAAATTAACGTGTCCCCCAAGATTCGTGCTATTGCACGAAATATGCATCCAATTGAAATGCATTGGTTAAAAAAAATCGTGCTGCCGTTACGAAAATAATGAAATTAACGTGTCCCTGCCACGAAAAAATAGATTAAATTACGTGACCACATCACGAATTGCCGTGAGACTGGGTTGTTTCTGCTGTCCACATCAATTTCACTTTGTGCTGCGCCATGACTGCATTTGTTATGCTTCCGTCTTCCATCATCTCGCTTTCCGATTGGATATTGTTTCGTTTCACGTGATAATCTCCAGAGCGTGCGCGCGTTTGTCCCATAGACAGTATATAAACTGGACACAGCAACCCCATTGGATTCAATGGAGAAAAGTGAAGTCAATTAGAAGCTCTCACTTCCTGATGGCTGACCGTACTGCGCAGACTCAAACTGAGCTTGACGACGTAGATGTGACGTGAGCAACCCGTCTGTCTTCTAGTAGCTGTGCCAAGAGAAATCTGAATCATTCCCTTCTGAAACTTGCAGAGATGGAGAGTGTGAGTAGGAGATGTCCATGAGCTAGGAGCAGGAGAAACTTTTGCTAAGTATTCTGATTAATTATTTTGTCATTTTGCCTCCACGTCCCCCCGATTGCCCGCGAGCTTCTCCTCCTGTCCATACGGTAATCTCTCTACTGTGCGACAGAGAGTCGCGTGGTTATGACGCAATCGTTAGCCTATTTTTACTAAATCTGCTTCTATGGGGCCATAATGTAAGATACAAGGTAATGGAGCCTTTTATACATTTTCGTGTTTCTTTAGAAATAAATAATGGACAAATGGAGTCTTTAAACTCCTCAGATGTAAAGTTATCCGCTGTCAGTAACCAGACAGAAGAATATCAGTAACCAGACAGTTTCTGGTCTCATTGACTTCCATAGTATATATTTTTTCCTACTATGGAAGTCAATGAGACCAGAAACTGTCTGGTTACTGATATTCTTCTAAATATCAGAAACTCGGCTGAAGGGATTTGAAAACGGTAAAACTCAACTGTTTAACTCTGGGGGAGTTGTAAAATGAGCCTATTTCCAAAAAAAGTGGAGTATCCCTTTAAATCTTTTTTTTTTTCCTGAAAATGTCTCCTAAATTGAACAGTTTCTCTCAGGTGAATCAGCTTTCACTGATGAGGAACGTCTGGATGTGCATGAATGATTACAGTACTATGTATGTTGTATGTTCAGTTCCAATATGTACTGCAATATTGTTTACAGTTGTGCACAGCTCTACCCAAAGGGAGTTTATGTTTGTTGTAAATACGGGTGTATTTTTTCTTTTGCACAATGCTGTGAACAAATTAGAATTGCAAAGAGCATATACAGTAAAAATGTGAAACATACATATTCAGTGTCTTGTACTCAGTTACCTCACTAAATACAGTAATGTGTAACTTTACTGTATTTTTCAAATGGCTGTGCAAATAGTATATAGTGCTGTCTTGAGCATTTTCAGGCAGTGTCACCAAGATCTGACTTTTTTGCATTGGAAAACATTTACAGAGTAAACTGTCATAATGAAAACATGACAAAGCCATTTGACTATCTTGTTCATAAACAATGGTGTCAGGACTTTTCATCTTGATGACACTGACACTTTCATTGACATGAATACTTGCTTTTGAGGAATGAGCTATCCATTTTGAGCAAGTGACACGCTTTTGCAGGTTATCAACTAGGTTTTGCAGTTTGTACTAATTGTTTTGAGAACTGCATTAACTGTTGTGCAAATGTAAATAGTGATGTGAGAAATGCACCAAAGCGACTGAGAAAAACTGTAATATGGTTAGCCTTTTGCTTGACTATGTTATCAAACAACTAATAATGTCTTGCTAATGTCACACATGTTCCCATTCGCCATCTCAGTCTGCCATCTAATAATCATCAGAAATGATTTGAACAACTCAGAAAGTCAGTGGAGAAAGGCATATAGTTCATCATAACATTGTAATATATATACATAATATACATAATTCACCCGCTATATTGCTAAAAGTATCAGATTTTTCATATCAACATAAAAATATATAGGGGCTCTTTAGACTCCCCTGCTTCGCAGCTTAGTTAATGATGCTAAAGCCAACCAGCACGTTGAAGAGATTTGTTGTAGCTTGTGACGCCAGAAAAACCAGCGATTTCAAACCGTCTTTAGATCACTGCAGTTTTAAAGAGAAAATACTTAGCAATGTTGTTGACTTATGAATTTGCACATGGTTTATCTTAAAGGTACAATAAGATTTTTGTAATAAAATAGTCAAACCCTCTTTTACTGTGTGATCTAGCTATTTCATGCAGTTGTGTACTTACATTATCCCAAAAGCTCCTATGGATTTGTAAATCCAGAGAAAATCCAGTTTTACATAATGGCTCGTCCCTTGTCATTGTTGCCTATATCTGCGCTATCCTCGGTTTCCGCTTGTAGAAACCATAGAAATATAAACATAGATTCCTCATTAGCGGCCGTTTCAATGGCCCGCTATACAAGCCACCAATAACTATCTAGCGGTCTATGTATATTTACTGTGTCTATGATATAGCCTAGTATCTTGCACACAGCTGTTGTGTCATTCAGTCATCATGGATCATGATTATTGATTGCGAGTACAGAAAAACGGTTCCTTTGAAGCATTAACCCACCAAATCGTTTGACAAATAGTCACATATCAGTAACAGGCTAATATAGCATTACATTTCACTTTGCTTGCAGCTAATTCATTACGATGACATAAAATAGTGAGATCAAATGTACAGGTAATAAAAAAACTAAATTATTAACTCATCCGTGAACATGATTTGTGAACTGTACGAATTGAACATCTCTGGATGGTGAAAACGGCATCTCCCATCGTGCCACTCTCCTTCATAGCGTCATCAAGCTTCACCTTTGTTATTGTTTTAAAAATGCGACCTCTGGCGGTGAAAAAATACATATTGTAGCTTTAAAGCATATTAAAAACACCACATAGACATATAAACAACACTAAAAACTTCATTTTCACCATGGGGGGGGGGGGGGGATGGATGGATGGATGGATGGATAGATAGATAGATAGATAGATAGATAGATAGATAGATAGATAGATAGATAGATAGATAGATAGATAGATAGATAGATGCCAAAAGCTGAACATGTCAAAACATAAAATAGCCTACTGTTGTAATAATCACAACTTCACTAATTTAAAGGGATAGTTCGCCCAAAAATGATATTTAAGCCATGATTTACTCACCCTCAAGCTGTTCGAGATGTATATGTCAATCTTTTTTCAGACGAACACATTTTCAGTTATTTTAGAAAATGTCTTAGATCTTTCAGTGGTTATAGTGTGAAGCTATGGGGTCCAGCTCGTTGAAGTCCGCAAATGTGCATGCATCCTTCACAAAAGTAATCCATCCGGCTCCAGGGGGATAAACGAAGGCCTTCCGAGGGTAATCCGTGCGGTTTTGTCGTAAAAATATACATATTTAAAACTTTATAAACGAAAATAACTGGCTTCCGGTCGCGGTCGACGCGCGTTCACGGAGATGGATGCTGGCATATGACGTACGACGTAGCGTAGGAAGCGTCGTGACGTAGAACGAACGTAGAGTTTTGTTTTGCTCTGCTCTCTGGCTGCGCTGTCACGTTCGTACTACGTCACGACGCTTCCATCTCCATGAACGCGCGCCGACCGCCACCGGAAGCCAGTTATTTTCGTTTATAAAGTTTTAAATATGTATATTTTTACTACAAAACCGCACGGATTACCCTCGGAAGGCCTTCGTTTATCCCCCTGGAGCCGGATGGATTACTTTTGTGAAGGATGCATGCTCATTTGCGGACTTCAACGAGCTGGACCCCATTGCTTCACACTATAACCACTAAAAGATCTAAGACATTTTCTAAAATAACTGAAAATGTGTTCGTCTGAAAAAAGATTGACATATACATCTCGAACGGCTTGAGGGTGAGTAAATCATGGGCTAAATATCATTTTTGGGCGAACTATCCCTTTAAGTCTTTAGGACCCTGTTCAACAGCTCAGCGGCTGAGAAGAACAGAGGGTGACATACAGCATGTACTCCATCACACATACTAATGAATCCAGAGATCAAAGCAAACACCCTCTGTGAAAAAAAACACATTTAATGGGCAACATACTGCTTCATAGTGAAAGACTATTCCTCTCCGAGGAGCCCAGTGTCAATGGGTGCAGGAGAACAGGGATCACACTTTTGGATGGTAAAATTAGCCAGAGTTCTGGACAGGCGTCCCACAGGCCTGTAACTGATGGGGGTCCTGGGGGGACTGGAGACCTCTACAATACTTTCACCCCTTTGTCATTTATGATCTAGCTCTATTTCCTCTGTCTGTCTAGTCTCCAATTACCTGTGGTGTTTTAAGTTCAAATTTCAAAGGAGCGCTGACGCTAGTTTAGCGTAATCAAACATTCTGCTATTTCTACTTAAGAGTCATTGTTGTGATTTAATTTGAATGTTGAATGTACATTGAATGATTCTTCAATTAGAGGAACTTTTCTGCAGCACAGTGTGATTTTAAAGAGTATAATATTGCTTTTGTACCTCTATTTAGACAAAGATGACATCATTTGAAGAAGTTTCTTATTTTAAAAAACATTAAGTCCTCAGTCTTTCAATGAATATCCTCTGTTGTTCTCAAAACAGCAGTAAGCCAAAGCCATTAGCCTATAAGCATTCACCGGAGCTTACTTAACTACAATAAGACAGTGCGTTAAATTAAGAATACCAATCTTATGTTACAGTGAAAGATCCTTTTGCCCTCAAATGAACCTGGTTTTAATTTCCTGAACAGTCAATTTTGACCACTGTTCTGCTGTTTCTGCTCGATGAAATATTCCAGTTGCACAAAGCTACAAAGGGGCTCCCAGGGTATACTAACCCCAAAATGATGGAATATTTTCTCACAGCCATTAGTTTTACCAAAAAAGGAAAAAAAAAGCAATGAAAGCTAACACAATGGCCATAACCTGAAGTTGTAAAGAGAGACTGTGACCCTTGTAACACTAGTCAAAAACAGCTTACCTGAAAATCAGCCGTCAACAATGAAAAGTTACTTTTACATTTATTAATTTAGCAGACACTTTTATCCACAATAACTTCAACAACACAAGAGATTCATTCTAAAAGGACAATAATATAAAAAGTGCTGTAATAAAACGTAGACTAGAGGCTCTTAGCTAGGAGAGCGCGGGGCACAACCTAACGCGGGGTTAAATGTAACACGGACCTTGTGCATAGTTAGTCAGGGTCAAGCAGGTTGTTTCCGCTCTTTTTCTCTCGCTGCCAGAAGACGGTCTCCGCTGATTTATGGAAAGTTTTGATTAGATTTCCTTAAGATACTGGACAAAGAGTGTTTTGACACCATGCAAGTACATTTTTTCATCATACGTTTTTTTCCGTTTTTTGAGTGTGTACGTCACCAAATCCAACTTTATATTACCTTAATCACTGTCTTGTTGGCTAAAACATAGCACCATTTTGAAATTTTGATCAGCAACTACTAACAAATGTTAGCTAGGCTTAAAATATTTTTTATACAGCGGGGTTAGTTGTAGCACAGTGTTACAACTAAGCCACCAAGTGTACAACGATAATGAAATGAAAACAGGGAGCCACACAACTTTTCAGGTTTGAGTATTTATTTATACATTTATTTTGCTACATTTAACTTTGTTGGACTTTCACAAACAATGTTGGAATTTAAATGTCAAAGTATGATTTTTTTCACATTTGTTAGCTATGCATTGATCACTTGTTTATTTATTTAAAAAGCCTGTTTTTCATGCAATAAACTCTTTAAAATGTGATTTTGAGCTCGTTTTTATTATTATTACTGTTATTATTAATAATAATAATTTTGCATGCAGCTGCCACACACAAATATAATTCAATAGCAATTACCATATTTGATGATTTTATTTATTTATTTATTGCAAAACTGTGCAGCCCTTTCATATCCATGATATTGATCCATAATAGAAGGATGCTTGGATGAGGGATGGATGTATGGATATCTATCTATACAGATGTACAAACAATATCAAACTATACAGATAAAATAGTACTGAATTATGTGTGTTACACACAAGTGTTACAACTAACCCCTCTGTCTGTTACAATTAACCCTGCATATGGGGTTAGTTGTAACATTTGCACTTCTGTCTTTTTCAGTGCAACTGTACGAAAATGGTAGGTCCTAGAAAAAAGTGTTCATTTGTAGCAGAGATGTGTATGTTGCTTGTGTAAAAACAAAACAAACAAAAAAGATTAATCTAACTTAATTATTTTTTAAATAATTGAGCCAAAACCAAAATGTGTTTGTGCCCCGCTCTCCCCTACACACGGTGTTGATACACCAGTAAATTCTTATAATACTAAACTCCATGTTCGGATAACTTTAAAATGCTCCAATCCATCAAACCGAAAAGAAGTTTAGCGAAGCCTGTCTTTTGCATTAATACAGCATTTATTCAAGAGTATGTGACCAGCAGATATTGCAATTTGCAAACAAGATTCAAATTCAGCACAAAACACACAAGCTGTTTCTGCTTCATGGCATTTCCTTAAGAATAGGAGAACATCCTGTTCTCTACTTATCAATGCTAAACAGATTCAGCTGCCAGAATCGCTGGCATGTGTGCATCATATTAGCGTAAAAGCCAGGCCTCCTCTTCTACGAGCATGAATGTCCCAGAGTCTCGTTCATTCTCAGCTAAAGCCCAATCTCATTAAACATTGCCTCATCTGGTGCACATATACTGCCCTCTTCTAAACTGCTTTCTAAACACAAACACACTGGCTGTTTACATGCCTGACTTTGCTGAATTAAGGCTGACAAGGTGTGCATTAATTAAATAATGGCAAAACCATTCATGGTTTATCAAACAAATCATTCTCTTCAAATGCAATAACCAGCATGCAATTTGTACAAATCTACAGCTGACATACAGTCAGGCTCTTTGTGAGCAAATAACTCATAACATATAATATGTAGATCCCAAAACACTGATTTGATAAACCAACAGCATTTTTTCCATTTCAGATACAATGGAGTCAAGACAAAAATGCATGAAGATGTGAATAAACGCTAATCTAGGGAGACAACACGTTAGATGTGGAAATATGAGGAGGAGAGGACGGATTTAATTGAAATTACATTTTGAATTGCCTATTGGCAGTGAGGGAATGAAAGTGAGATGATAATAGGGGTTTTGGGAAGAGGAACATTGGAAGTCTGGCTTTTAAAGGAGAATTAACTAGCTTTTGTTGAATGAGTCCACATGTGACTCTTGCTGTCTTTCTTGGCTCATGGGGCTCTTTTCTAAAATCTTATATTGATTTTGTTTTGTTTGAAAAGGACTGAGGGTATAATTTGCCAATCCCTTTAGAATATTTGCCATTGATGGTTACAATAAAACATAGCCTATAACAAGTAATCAGTTGCATTTAGTAATGGGTTGCATTAAGAGTAAAATGTATACACATTCATACACCAAGCAAACTAACTTAAACATTGATTTGTACTGTCAGATTCTTTTAAATCAAATTTCTTTCATTTTAATTTAGTTTTATTCCTGTTGAATTAACACTTAAACACATAGCTGGGGTCTTTAGTGACCCTAGACGTCATTCACTACCCCCCTCCTTGTTCATTTTTTAAAGTTGGATATCAACCTTCTTAGTATTCCTCAATCAATTCATTATAAACAATATAACGATATATAGAGAATGCCTCTTTTCCCATTCTTTTTTTTGTAAAAAAACTAACAAATAAAACATTGGTTTGTAACAGTGTAAGTATATTATTATGCACAACAATAATTGAATCTTTGATGACTGAATAACTGCAATTCACCTTTATTCCACAAGGTGGCAATATCTGATACATAATGATGAAGTGATGTTTCACCAACGCTATCTCACGACCAATTCGTACGAATTCGTACGAATGATAAAAAGTTGGCTAATTCGTACTATCGTACGACCTCACTCGTACGAATTAGTACGATTTGTCTAAACCCACGTGATGGGTAGGTTTAGGGGCGGGGTCAGGGGTAGGTCATTCATATGAATTCATACGAATTGGCCAATTCGTAAAATATGTACGATTTTGCAAAAATCATACTAATTCGTATACGAGTCAGGTCGTATGAATTCCTACGAATAAGCCACCTCGTAGAATTTGTACGTTTTCCCGTGAGATCGGGCTGGTTTCACTTATAGTTATCGCAGGCAGAAAACAAAAAATAGGAAGTATCATCAGCAAAATTTGAAACGGTGGTGGATCTGGTGAAGAAACTGACAGTGATCAAAATACTGATTTTGAAGATGTTGAAAATGATCGTTTTTGAGAATGTTTGAGATCGCGAATATGAGCCAGATGCTGAATGTACTAGGAAATGAGCTCTGACTAGGACAGTGATGATGGTATAAAACATCTGCTCAAACTGAACTCTTGCAAGCTCCAAAAGGTAACCAAATATGCTTTATTTTATTATTTTGTAATTGCTACTCTAATATAAGGAGAGTTTTATATTATCGCAGTAGAGATCCATCCGTGTTAGATACTGATCTGACTCTCTAAAGACTCAAATATGTAATAATGATTGGCGAAACATTCATGCCTTTAAGGGTTTATCATGTCATTCTCCAAAAGCCAGTTCATTGCATGCTTCATCTACTGCTGGTTAAGTCGAGGATTCTCTAAAATAAACACAAGAAATTGTTGTGATCTTCCATGGCATCACACCAAATATCCACATTCCAGGTCTCAGAAAAGTCTGAGTCTTATTTCTCTGTGACCTCAATGATTGATGGAGCGAGAATCACACCATTCCATATATTGTCCTCAAAAACACAGCATCATCTCATCAGATACTGCTGCTATTCCTTGAAAGATACACCAGCTGTGGTGAGAAAGGTCTATTGAAAGCAATCTGTAGCTGCCCTGATAACCATATACTGGCAAGTGTTTTGTTCTCCAAAAAAAAAAAAAAATGTGGAGATTGTGGAGATATTGCTTGGAATAGATTGTTTGCTTTGAACAGAACAAGTTATAGAAAGAGCATTTTAATCTATAAAGCTTACAAAGTCAAACAGTCAGTCAATAATGCAAGGCACAATAAAGAAATATTTGAAGCCAGAGTTAAAAGATAGTGATTTAGAAATACAGACAAACACAGTCATATGATACTGTGGGGTCAGAAACAAATGAGACTGCTGGTTAAAGCATGGAAATGTTTCTGACAGACATGAAATGCTAATGATGACATCTTTATTTTTATTCTGTCATATCAGTGTCGCTTCATCAACGCTGTCTGTCCTAATCAGATGGCCGTGCATCTGTGTTTTCAAGAGAAGGAAGTAAAAACATCTAAATATTGTACCATTTCTATCTAATCTACATTGTCAATTGTTTCTTAGTTGAATCTATTTACTTAATTATTTTAAATAATTATCCTGACTAAATCTAGAATGTCAAGTTGCCATAACTTATATAACCCTTTGGTTTGGTGTAAGGGAGGCCTTTGCTGTGGATTGGTATGGGAAAATGGCATCAGGTATTTGCTTAAACTAGATTAAGATTAGATTATGATCAAAGAACAAGGGTAAATCAGTGTCTGGCAGCCTCCTGATTCCTTTGTTAAACTGAATGTACACATGCAAGCATCCCTTAAAGAAACAAATCACTTCCAATGAAAGATGCAGCAGGTTTAATTGCATGTTGTAAAAGGCAAAGCCAAATAAGCACTTCACCCATAGAGATTTTAGGATGTGCATGGACACAAGAAGAGCATTAAAACATTTGATGCGTAACTTGAAGCAAACTGCACCGTCAGTGCCCCCAATTTCATCTTAGCTCAAAAGACCACCGTTTAAATGCAGAGATAGTTTTTCTATAATTGTTTAGTGTAGAAACAGCTTACATTAAAACGTCCATTTAACTGACAGCATGGGCAGAACATTACATTATTCACTATAGTTACTGCCATGTCTAATGGCTTGGCAGGCAGACACATTGTAAGAAAAGGAATCCAGACTTAGATCGGAGACCACACAGGTCTAAAGAAAAGAGGTTGATGTCAGTCAGTGCACAGTGCTACCAAGATGCTTTGCCAAGACATACAACACATTTAATCCAAACACAATTTGCTCTTTCTAAAACAAACACATTTGATGTGATTTCCACTACTGAGAGAAGATTATCGGAGTGTAATTTCTGAGAGCAGCTAAACACTTTCAATCCTTTAATTCAGTTTCATTGATAAAGTTAAAGTAAACAAACAATATCAATCAGTTTCCACGTGTTGTAGATGACTGACACTAGGGGATAAGGCCTATGAATATTGGCGAGTGGAATTTGCATGCGCATCTCCCCCCGAACATATAGGTATAAAAGGAGCCGGCGTGCATCCACTCATTCACATTTGTTCTTCGGAGCCGAGTGAAGTGTCATCTATAGACAAGCTCATTCAATTTGCCTTGTTTGAGAAGGATTTTTGGTGCTACGGGGCAATGATCTCTCTCCACACCTCGCATGGATAAGTGTAGAGAGAGCTTCCCCTGGGCACTTCAGTGATCTAAAAAGAGCAAGCTTCCTCTAAAAGAGCAAGCACAGACGAATAGCATCTTTTTAAAGATGCCCTTCCGCCTGTGTGGAACACAGCCCTTACTTCATTGTGCCATAGAAAGGTGTGGGTTGCAACCAATCTTAGATGACCCATTCAAGATGTTAATGCTGAAATGCATTTTGACGTGTTCGCCAACAGGATTGGTTTGCGGCGATAGACCTGAAGGATGGGTAATTCCATGTCTTGATTTTGCCATGACACAGATGGTTTCTTCAGTTTGCTTTCAAGGGTCAGGTATACTAGTACAAGGCCCTTTCTTCTGGGCAGCTTCCATGTTACCTTGTGTCTTCACGAAAGAGGTTGACCTTGCCCCGTTTAGGGAAGTGGGCTTTCGAATGATATCTCAACATTTGGCTGATCCTAGCTCACTCTTGAGATTTGTTGTGTGCACACAGGGACCTGGTGCTCAGACACCTCAGCCGTTTGGGGCTTCAGGTCAGCTGGGAAAAGAGCAAGCTCTCCTCAGTGCAGAGCATCTCCTTTCTATGGATGAAGTTGGACTTAGTCACTATGACAGCTCGTCTCACGAATGTTGCTGAACTCCCTAAAGATGTTCAGGGAAAAAACAACGATTCCAATGAAACAATTTCAGAGGCTCCTGGGGCATGTGGTGGCGGTTATGCCACCTGGGTTGATGCATATGAGACTGCTTCAGCATTGGCTATAGAACTGAGTCCAGAGATGGGCATGGCACAGCGGCACACATCATGTGACCATCACGTCGATGTGTCGTTGCTTTTTCAGCCCTGGGACAGACCTTGCATTTCTACGGGCAGGGGTTCCCCTAGAACAAGTGTCCAGGCAAGTTGTTGTCATAACAGACACGTCCACGACAGATTGACTCCAGAGGAGGAAATGGTAGGCGAGTAGAGATGGCAGGCCGTGTTGTCCATCCGGATCTCCGTAGGGCCAGCAATATCGCCAGCATGCCCATTGCATATGGCTCCTTTTATACCCATATGTCCAGGGCAGCACATACAAATTCCACTTTCCACTTATCATTGGCCTTTTCTCAAAGTATCAGAGGTGATTAGGGCTCCCAAGTATGACCCCTAGTGTTAGTCATTGACACCACATCTCGTTCCCTCTATCATGGAATGGAGGTTACAAAAGTAACCGAGACTTCATTCATAATACATTAAAAATAGGATTCATTTTAATTTGATGTTGACGTCATTATCACAACCAGATATATTGTGGATACTGAATATTGTATTCCTATCTTATTTGTAATGTATTTTTCAGTCTTTTTGTTTTCAATCCATGAATGCACATTATTCCAAATTAAGGATGTGTAAGAGTAATAGTAGCCATGTTTCCACCCAAAGTTGCAAATTTAAGTGCAATGTGCAAAATTGTAATATCATATAATACATTTGTGAATACAGCACCATTTCCATCCCATGTATTCAAGAGAACAAAATTACCACTTCCTGGGAAATTGGTTCAACATTTCTGGAAAAAAAAGTTGCTGCAATCAGGGAAGCCTTTTTCATACATCAAAATGACTTGCGCCTCAGAGCGTGTAGACAAAATGCAATAAATGCTGTCATGTTATCTTGCATTCAGAGGCGGTTGTCTGGTGTTTGGGAATACAATTGTGTGAGAAAGTTCTGGGAGGTAATTATACCCAAACATTTTGATGACAGACTTTGTTTTCCATCAAGAATTGAAGTGTTTTCTTTTCAAAAAGGCTGTTTAAGAATGTTCAGACCTCGTCACCCATCTAAATATTACCTTTTGCTCTCTGCTATTTTTCTAATTACATGATCTGTTGAAGCAAAGTCATATGACTTTTTTTGTTGTGTATCGATGGATTTATTCAGTAAATGTGTTTCTATCATAGTTTTTTTTGCATGTCTTCTTATCAGATAAAAAAAATGTATCCGCCTCATTTGAGCACATACTGTAAGTGTCAGGATTTGTGGCTGTGATGAAGCACATGACGCAGGAGTATTAGCAGAACACAAGTCTTTAATAAATCCTAAAAAGAAAACACAGAAGATGGCAGGAGCAATAAAACAACCACATATACATTGACGAGACCGGAGAAAAAACTAAGGAAAACTCAAGGTGAGTAGAACAGAAAAAGGTGTGGGAAACTAGGGAACACAGGAAATGGGAAACGATGAAACAGAGTGAAAACAAAACTAAAATAGGACATAACTCAGCATAACCGTTACAATAAGATTTTATGCGATTTCCCACAATTCCTCTTAAAATAGGTGAATGTAAAAATAGCTTACAATGCTAATTAATGATCATGAAAATAATGACTGTCATTATTATGCATTATGTGACTTTTTACTGAACTAAAAATTCAGAAATAACATGTAACAGAGACTTTGTTAGGTATGTTTACATTCACTGATTTCCGTCAGTCCGAATGAATCCAATCCGATTTCAGATTTAGGAAGCTCTGTTTATATGAAACCTAAACTTTGCAATTCGATTCACATATGTATTACATGTAGTCCAAACAAAACTTAAAATGAGCCATTATCTGTAGGGCTTTTCACACTTGAAATAGTTAACCCTGGGTCATTCGAAACACTGGGTCAATGGAATCCTGGGTTATCTTGTTTCACATTTCACACTGCTCATAATTTACCAGGGTTAACAATAATCCTGGGTATTCATAAACTGTTGTTTCACACTGTACATTCCTAAACCCTGGGTTAATGTTCTTATTTGCATAAATGGTGTCAGTGTTACTGACTAAATGGACACTGCATGCAATATGTTTACATAAAGGCATTGCGCATCATCGTATTATATATTGCTGACTGTACAATCAAGTTTTTCCTAAATGGACTTTAAAGTCTTAACTCAAATTGACACATTTTCTAGTAGCTAGTTGCTAAGTAACTTGACGTAACATTGTAAGGCCCGGTTCACACAGAACACGTTTTTCCATTCCACTGCACTTGTTACGGAACTCAGAGACAGAGTAATTAGGTGAACAGGATGTTTTATTGACAGCACTGAGCATTATGGCAGAAATCAGGTGAGTAGAGAGAGAAATGATACTTGAGATGGATGGAGATGGATATTCACTGAAATGTCCTTTCTTACAGATGTGGGGGATCACGAATGGCTGGATAGATGGATGGCTTAAGAACATACATACCTCGCTGACTAGTAAGTTTGGAGATACACAGAGGAACAACAGGAAGACAGACACTGGAGAATATCGCTGGAGACAGGGTAGAGAGTAAAAATGACATAGAAGGTTAGCTAATTCAACTTTATCAAAACTGCATATGATTATAAAATTGCACTTCCAAAAGTCATACATTTGTGGAAAAAGAAATATAAATATACAAATTTATTTTAAGTATAATAAATAAAACATTAAAAGAAAAGGCAGATCAGAAAATGTAATGAACAAAACCGGGTTTTTAATAGCGTATGCAAAAAAGGAAAAAACAGTAACGTGTAAGTACGCGCTTAAGTCGCTGTCTGTTCAAGGAGTGATGAAATGTCAAATGTCTCATCAGTAAAGTCATTTTGGCTTCATTATGGCTTATAACTTTTGGCATAAAGTTAAAATATTTGTCATACCTGACCAGAAGATGTTGAACACTTTCCCTAATGGTAAGGATTAAAGGATATCTGAATACTAAAAGAAATATAGCTAAAGTTAGCATACACTGGTACTGTAATTTACACAAGATCGCAAACTCCGTGAATTATCAGCTAACATTATTCTGTCCCTTCAGACAAGGAAGTTGTAGGATGTGTTTGAATAATTACGTATCTTATTTAGCTGAGGTACATTAAACGCAATACTCATGTATCCTTGCCCAACGGCCGGTTGAAATTTAAAAGGCTGATTCGCGCTTCAGGGCAGAGACGAGTAGCCTACCTATGTCATCCAGTGGTTGTCCAGACACCCCAGGCACAACCTTAAGCAATGGCCCTGAACAGTGTTTCAATGCAAACATTGTGACAACGCTGTAACAACCTTCACCACACAACGTAGGTATAGCAACCTTTTGGTCATGTTGTTAAAACGTTAGAAGGTTGGGTACATTGTGCCAACGTTCTGTGTTTGCTGCATGGGTGATTGCTGAAAGTGTGCAAGTGTGCAGAAGGAGGGATGATGGGAAATGTAGTGCTTGACGTGACAACACTACTTTTTCATTGTTTTTCAATGTAAAAGTGCTAGACGGACGTCTTTAACCATTGCACTCACGTCTCAGGTCTTTAGCGGCGTCCTGTGCATAACACATCAAAATGTGGCGCACAAGTTCAAATAAGTCTCTAGACCTTGCGCTTTTTATTTTTGCTCCACTGACCTGCACGTCACGTTTTTAACAGCAAAATCATGTTCTGTGTGAATGGTCACTAACACCGGATCGTTTCACACTACTGCACACTGCTCTGGAGCAGAGTTTCAAAACCTTGGGTAAAAAGTGGTTCTAACCCCGCTTCTAAATTACAAGTCTGAAACGTTCCTCTATCCGGGGATCAAAGTGGAGTTTAGAACGACGATAACCCAGGGTCAAGCGCAGTGTGAAAAGCCTTTGTGTTTCTAATGTAATATAACCTAAAATATATGGTGCGTCAGCGGTGCATCACTGTCTTTGGACAAGAAACACTTTTTGACTTCTGCTGTCCTATTTCAGTAGTTTGTCAGTATCAAGTATAACTGCTTTTCTTTTTTATAACTCTCTTTTTTTGTTCTATTTACCTCTGCCCAATCAATTATAGCAGGGGTTTTCAACTGATTCTGTGCCAGGGACCACCACTCTGACTAACAAGTAATCGGCGGCCCACTATTGTCTGTGTGTGTGTGTGTGTGTGTGTGTGTGTGTGTGTGTGTAGTGTGTGGATTCCTTTGTCAGATAGCACAGCCGGACGTCGAATTGAGGAAATGGCATTTAAAAAAAATAAAAAATAAAGAGTTTGTCATGTCATTTTGCTGTGTACTGAACCTACTCACTGCTCCATCAACGTTTCATGCCAAATCGCTATATTTCCTTGTTTAAAATGTACTGCAAGATGCAGTTTCTCTCCAAACCGCGATAAGCGCCGAACCTATTTTTAGCCTAAACGCGATATATCCTCTCGACTAATCAGAATTCTCTCTCTCTCGTTCCCTCATATCACTCGCGCGTATCGCACCAGAATTCGCACTCATTGATCCCACTCCCCTCATATACTGATTGACTCTCCTCTCCCTCCTCACACCTGCCTCCATTTTGTTATTTGCAATACTATAATGTTCATTTGCACTGCTGACTGTTATTACAGTAACAACTGTTTACATATGCATCTTGCACTACTACCTTGACTGGAATATGCTCATTTGCACTGCCGACTGTTTATTCACAGTACCGACTGTTATATATACATTGCAATATCGTACCTTAACTGTAATATGCAATTACTTTCCACTGCACTCACTCGGATAGCTTCTGTCCAAACTTTATTTGCACTACTTTAAATCCATTGTTATACTGCTCATTAGCCTAACTTATACATATATCTATTTGTAAAATTCTGTTTATAGTAATAGCCATCTGTATATTATGCTCACATTCTGTTTATAGTAACAGCCATCTGTATATATATTCATAGTACATATCTATCTGTAAAATTCTGTTTATAGTAACAGCCATCTGTATATTATATTCAGTACATATCTATCTGTAAACATTCTGTTTATAGTAATAGCCATCTGTATATTATTATATTCAGTACATATCTAGCTGTAAATTCTGTTCACAGTAATAGTTATCTGTATATTATATTCATAGGACAATCTATCTGTAAATTTTTGTTTATAATAGTATTCAACTCTATATTTATTCAGTACATATCCATGTTCTGCACTTATGGAACCACTGTATATCCTGCACTTGCTGCTATTGCACTTCTGGTTAGACCTAAACTGCATTTCGTTGCCTTGTACCTGTACTTGTGTAATGACAATAAAGTTGAATCTAATCTAATCTAAAAAATTCGCCTCATTCGTGCGTCCGCGCTGCGCTAAACGCCTCATTCGCGCCGCTGGACCTCCAGATGCGCGTAAACACGTCTTTACATTGACTTGACATGAAAATCACTTGCGCCAGACGCTCTATTCGCGTTTGGTGTGAACGCCACTCACTCACACAAGGTCATGTCGTGATTTGTTTTATGTAAAGCGGACAATGGTTCTACTTTTTATGGGTTCGACACTTTACTGAATGCCAATGTATTTATTACTGACTGACTTGCCTTTTTTTAAGACAAACTTTTTTTTTTATGGAAAAAAAGTGATTTTAATAGTTAAATTACGAAGGCTGGAATGCATGTCACGGACCACATGCAATGCCGCCACGGACCACCAGGGGGCCGCGGACCACCGGTTGAAAACCCCTGAATTGTAGGAACAGGAAATTGGCAGTAGCAGCGAATCATAACCTCAGCCTCATCTCCATACAGTGTTCCAGCATGCATGTGTCACATTTAGGTGTTTCTATATAGGTTACATAAAAACCCAACTACAGATGTTGGTCTCTATTCCTCTGCTTTTCTCTTTACCTACTTTTTAGTTTCCCTCGATAAGTTCCTTTTGGAAAATGAGGACGACAAGAGGTTTGTCAGCTCATTTGTCTAAGAACAGGTGAAGCCCTATACTGATTATGTAGGCTGACACATCAGGGCTTTGAGACCCAGGGAAACTGTTCTGCCCACACCGTCGGGTGATGCATGGACTGCAGCCTAACTCTGAGTTTTTATATGCTGCTATAAGAAACAGACATAAGAAGGAAGGAAGGAAGGAAGGAAGGAAGGAAGGAAGGAAGGAAGGAAGGAAGGAAGGAAGGAAGGAAGGAAGGAAGGAAGGAAGGAAGGAAGGAAGGAAGGATTTTTTTAAATGTGGGAGAAAAATGTCAGAGTTTTGTCTAACAAAACGAAGGTTTTGAGATGTATTTGCACAATACTTGAGTGCAAAATGTTAGAGGTCCTCATCTGTGCCCCCTAAAAGAGTTCTTAAATAAAAATATTAGAATGAAATATGAGTGGATAATATAAACCGTGAGATTGGTTCTGACAGCAGTATTATTCTGTGCTTGCACTTTGCCTCAAAATTGAAAGCAATTTGATAGTGCAGACACTGGTGTCATGGCTAAAAGCCTGTCAAAATATGGTGGGAAATAATATCAGATGAAAATTGATTTATACTAGTAGCACTAAGACTTATGACAGATTTAACATTCTTCACTGGTGAATGAGAGAAAAAAAGAGTGGGAGGAGAACTGGAAAGTATTTAATAAGAGGTTTTATTTGCCTGCTTTCCATTAACAAGATTAATAAAGCAGTTTAGAAGGAGATTGAAATTAAAGAAAATTCTGCAAATCTTGACAAAATAAAATCCACTGACACAAACACCTTTCCGATAAAATAAAGACTTTGCTCAAACTCTTTAGTTAATAAGACGTGCATTCAGACCTACTCTCGCACATAATAGTATCTCACAATAGCCCCACATTAACAGTTTCTACATTTAACTTCAGCTTTTAATTAGAATAATAAAAAATTTAAAAGATGTGGAATGACTGAGGGGCAGAGTGGAAATTAAATGTCCTCATCCCTACAAAAATGAGTATTAAAAGGAATGCACTCTCTCCTGAATAAGCCCAAGATCATTATTTGACAAGCTTGGAGCCAGATTTTGTCTCTTGGTGAATGTTGTTGCCAAGTGTGTATACAATTACTGCATCTGATTTTGTCAAATGTGTCTGCAGTTCTCATTTGCCTTTTTCAAGAGCAAAACAATTTAATCTTATGTGAGTCATTAAAAGTAACATTGAGCTTAAATTTGCATAACAATTACAGTGCAACTAATCAGCCTTTCCAAACTGGTAAAACAAACTAAAGAAAAATCGCTGTTGTTTGACTGCTGTTCAAAGACTGAAAACTAAGAGTGATTGGTGATGCCAACCGATAAAGAAACACTTTACAATACATTTCAATTTCTTGACATATAGTTGATCCATATCGAGACCAAACTTTGAAAAACTGTTTTCACCGAATTTATTAATGTGCACTATGCCATTTAAAAATGTTGTAGTCAGTAAGATTGTTTTTATGTTTTTGGAAGAAGTCTCTGCTCACCAAGGCTGCATTTGTTTGATAAAAAATAAAACAGAATAAATAGTATTTCAATTTAAAACAACTGTTTATAATTGAATAAACAATATTTTAAATTGTAATTTATGTCGCTGATGGCAAAGCTGAAGTAATGGCTGCTGAAAATTCAATCCTCAGTGTCACATGATCATTCTAATATGCTGATTTGGTGCTTTTTTTATCAATGTTGAAAACAGTTGTACGGTGGCTGAGAGAGCTCAATGTGCTGGAACTGAAGAAAACAATATTAGATATTAAAATATTAAAACACCAGCAAATTAAGAAAAGGCGTACTTTCCGGAGTATTTTCCGAGGACTATTTTTCAAGCAAGGACCTGAGGGATCGAGTGAAATGATGTGTCATCATCAAAATGACATTTCAGTGAACAAAATGTCACAGGGGCTTGGAATGCCACCTGTCTGGTCCTCGAGCTGCTTCCAGCAGATGTCCTCCAGACAGGAAGAGAACAGGAATGGACCTTATATGCCCATCTGCATGATGAGGTGTTAATGAGGCCGGTCTGATATGTAGCCCCCTCTCCCAGGGAACTCATTACGGGCCCTGTCAAATACAGTGAGTGGCTCCATTTTGCTGGGAGGAGAGTTAAACAGGGTCCACTGCTCTCAACACAGTAATTCAGCAAATGACACAGGACTATTGCAGTCCTGAAATTGTATAAACGGAAAATAGCATGGAATGTTGTATAAGCATTGCATTCAGTGAGATTTTTTCTTTCTCCACCTAATTTGCTCTTCTAAACAGGGTAGGAAAAAATGTGTAATATCAAAATGCTGAAATCCTTAAGGTCATGACTAGAAAATAAATATTACAACTGAAATATCTTCTAATTTTTTTTAAAGTTTGTACCATACAGCAAAATGGGGACCAAATGGAGAGTTTTGCTTAAATAAATACAGTAGTTCACCCTTTTGCGCCACACCCTTTTGTTAAACAACAATAGACATTTTGTTTTATAGTTTATACTTCAGGCATTCTCCTAACTATAAATAATTTTGCAACTACATGTCAATACAAGATTATTAGTAGACTGTCTGCTTAACAGTTTCCCCACCATTGACAACATTTTCCTGGCAATCCATGTTTTCACTGTTAAAGTGGGGAGAACAAGTATTTGATACACTGCCAATTTTGCAGGTTTTCCTACTTACAAAGCATGTAGAGGTCTGTCATTTTTATCATAGGTACACTTCAACTATGAGAGACGGAATCTAAAACAAAAATGTTTTTTAAATAATTAATTTGCATTTTATTGCATGACATAAGTATTTGATCACCTACCAACCAGTAAGAATTCCGGCTCTCACAGACCTGTTAGTTTTTCTTTAAGAAGCCCTCCTGTTCTCCACTCATTACCTGTATTAACTGCACCTGTTTGAACTCGTTACCTGTATAAAAGACACCTGTCCACACACTCAATCAAACAGACTCCAACCTCTCCACAATGGCCAAGACCAGAGAGCTGTGTAAGGACATCAGGGATAGAATTGTAGACCTGCACAAGGCTGGGATGGGCTACAGGACAATAGGCAAGCAGCTTGGTGAGAAGGCAACAACTGTTGGCGCAATTATTAGAAAATGAAAGAAGTTCAAGATGACGGTCAATCTCCCTCGGTCTGGGGCACCATGCAAGATCTCACCTCGTGGGGCATCATTGATCATGAGGAAGGTGAGGGATCAGCCCAGAACTACACGCCAGGACCTGGTCAATGACCTGAAGAGAGCTGGGACCACAGTCTCAAAGAAAACCATTAGTAACACACTACGCCGCCATGGATTAAAATCCTGAAGCACACGCAAGGTCCCCCTGCTCAAGCCAGCGCATGTCCAGGCCCGTCTGAAGTTTGCCAGTGACCATCTGGATGATCCAGAGGACGAATGGGAGAAGGTCATGTGGTCTGAAGAGACAAAAATAGAGCTTTTTGGTCTAAACTCCACTCGCCGTGTTTGGAGGAAGAAGAAGGATGAGTACAACCTCAAGAACACTATCCCAACCGTGAAGCATAGAGGTGGAAACATCATTCTTTGGGGATGCTTTTCTGCAAAGGGGACAGGACGACTGCACCGTATTGAGGGGAGGATGGATGGGGCCATGTATAGCAAGATTTGGGCCAACAACCTCCTTCCCTCAGTAAGAGCATTGAAGATGGGTCGTGGGCTGGGTCTTCCAGCATGACAACGACCCGAAACACACAACCAGGGCAACTAAGGAGTGACTCCGTAAGAAGCATCTCAAGGTCCTGGAGTGGCCTAGCCAGTCTCCAGACCTGAACCCAATAGAAAATCTTTGGAGGGAGCTGAAAGTCCGTATTGCCCAGCGACAGCCCCGAAACCTGAAGGATCTGGAGAAAGTCTGTATGGAGGAGTGGGCCAAAATCCCTGCTGCAGTGTGTGCAAACCTGGTCAAGAACTACAGGAAACGTGTGATCTCTGTAATTGCAAACAAAGGTTTCTGTACCAAATATTAAGTTCTGCTTTTCTGATGTATCAAATACTTATACTTATAAAATGCAAATGAATTACTTAAAAATCATACAATGTGATTTTCTGCAGATTCCGTCACTCACAGCTGAAGAGTACCTATGATACAAATTACAGACTTCTACATGCTTTGTAAGTGGGAAAACCTGCAAAATCGGCAGAGTATCAAATACTTGTTCTCCCCACTGTATATGGGGGTGCCGTTTTTCATCTTCTGAAAGAGAAGAATCCCCAGATCAGAATCCCCGGATCAAAACACTGGCGAAGAAGCAGCAGCAGAAACAAGCAATGGAAGTATTGCTTTCAGATATGTAAAATATCTGGACTCTGGACTCTGGTCAGGGGCTGGAGCCTTCACTGGACTCTGGTCAGGGGCTGGAGCCATCACTGGACTCTGGACAGGGGCTGGAGCCATCACTGGACTGGGCTCAGTGGTTGCATCAGAGTGATGAAAGGTTGATCTCTTCTTCCTCTCTTGTGCTGGGGTTAGGGTGGTGTTCAACCAGGAGGAGGATTCTAGGTTGAGCTCTAGAGCAGGGGTGAACTCGTAACGAATCGTTGAGATCTAAGTGGACTCCTGGCTGAGTTCGGGGATGTGAGCACGCTTCTGACTGAGTTCGGAGAAATGAGCGAACTCTTTGACTGGGGGGAATTCCAGTATAGAATCATTGACTGGAGCTGACTCTAGAGCGAACTCAGAGGCTGGAGCCAACACTAGAGCGGGCTCAGGGACTTCTCTCACTGGAATGGACTCTGGGACTGCTTCCTGTTCTGTAAAGTATGATCCACACAACCATAGAACATAAGCAATATATTTTTTATTTGCAGGTAAGTGCAGGAAACAAACGATGCAAGCAGGTGAGTGACTGAGTTCATTAAATATCAGCAAACACTTAGCTATGAATAACAGTTCTTATCTTTGTAGGTGCAGACTGGTGCAAACAGGATGGCTGGAGACTGAAGATGATCAAAGATGGGATTGTAACTGGTAAGTGTCACTGGAAGATAGTCGGGTAAGTAGCTCGTTATGGATCAACAGGTAAATAAAACACATGCTGGTGTTCAACGAGACCAGACAATGAGGGTGTGTAAGGTGATCGATTATCACCTCATCAAGACACACACATAAGCAGAGGCAGGTTGTGTGATGGCTGAATAAGTGCAGGTGGGAACCAGGAGGAATGCTGGGAAATGTAGTTATGTGGTGAATGGGCTGGTGACTGTGACTGGAGATATTACAATAGTAATGTTTTTTTATTTATTTTTTTATTTAGTAATAATAATTCATATTTTTTTTAACCATATTGATTTAAAATCACAAGATTTTGGCCAAATTGTGCACCCCTACAACCAAGCACAGCAAACCTGGAATTTACATTACTTTTTTATCATCCCTCAAATTGTGCAGCCCTAATGAGTCAGTGACTCAGTCATAACACAAAAAACACCAACTGGCGTGAATTTGTAATCTCAGCAAAAGTGCAATTAATCAGATCATCTAAATAAATAAAAAAATCTAAATAAATCTTATGTTGAACATGTTTATAAGACTCAAGTGACTGACTCACTGAAAATTCCTCACTACTAATTTGCACATAATTTCCCATTTGAACTAATTTCTGATCAAATCCTTCCATGTTCGAATTACATAAACTCTACTGTCTACATTACACAACTCTATTCCCTGGTTTCACAAACAAGGCTTAAACCTAGTCCCAGATTAAAATGCATGGTTGAGCTATTTTAACTGAAAACAACTGCACTGACACATCTTAAAATATGTCAGAGCCATTGTTTTGTCTCAAGGTGTACACTTTTTTTTTTTCTAAAGCATGTTTATAAAAGCTATACTTAAATGCCCTAATTGGACTAAGGCCTTATCATGGCTTAATCTCAGCCCTGTCTGTGAAACCGGGCCTATATTTATAACATAGGTCAACAATTGTCTCGCAAATTTGTGTCTATTTTAAGACCTTCAAAGGAATCTTAGGTGTAACACCTCTGAGACAATGTTGATACTTAAAATGAAAAATAAATGGGAACTCCATAAAATCTCCTGAGCTATGAAAAAAGGCATCCTTTCTACAATCAATTATTTATGTGATCAGAGACAGACATTATGTGAATGCTCATAAATCTTTCTTCACATGGCGGGAAAGCTTTAATTAGATGTAGATGGGGTGTGGGATGAGTCAGTGAAGACCTGAAGGAAAAGTTAGAAGCAATGCGTGAGTGTGTGACACTATACCACATATCACAAGAGATCACTGTTCAGGACAAGAAATCCTTGAATTTCGGAATCAAAGAATCAGAGGGCAACTTATAACCACTATAAAGTTGGGGAACTGTCATGTTAAAACCACTATGACCAAAGGCAAGAATAGACTGACAGTGGCTCTGTGGCTTTTCTTTCCCATCACTGAGATTGCAGCCATTAAAATCCAGATAAACACATTTGGTTTTACCACCAACACACACACTCATGTTGCTTGGAGGAATAAAATGGTACAGCCTGCCTTGTGGCACAATGGATGCTTGATGGCTTTCTGTGTCGGTTTTTTATTATTTTTTTTCTCCTCTGGCTTTTAGGTCCACACAGACATACTTTGACCCTATTTAGACGCCTTAATTTTTAAGATTTTTACTGCATTAAATAATAAAGTATCAAACAAAGTGGTATTTGCAAACACTTTTTCAAAAAAAAAACTTTGCTTTTTGCAATGACTTTTATCCAGTTTGCATCAAGGTCAATGCTGTGTAAGGCTTGAATCCACTTACCGTACCTGCCTTTCAGTAAATCCGTGAATATAAAGTCACCTAATTAATATTCATGAGCCAAGCTTATAATGTCTAACGATCCCCCATTGAATGTATTTTTGTAAAAATAAAAAAAAAATCATGAAAACGTACACTTTTCACTTTAAAATAGATGCCACTTGACATTTTATTATCTAATGCAATGGCATTTCACACTTTTTGGGGCGGATGTATGCAAACACAACCCTGCAAAACAAAAAAACTAATTGAACATTATTTTAAAATAAATATATGATTTTTCCTTGGTTTTCCCGTAATTATGAGCAGTCAAATTCAATTTGTATAACTGATGTAGGCCGTCCACTGTGAATGGTATAGCTGGATATAGGAGGCCCCATCTGTGCAAGCATCCTCATAACATCAAGATAACATAAGTGATCAAATGTGATACCACAATACATGGCCTGCCACATGAGAGCGAATGCAGTGAGTAATGACACCTGCATCTATTGCCTGATAAAGGCTGCCATTCTGCTCAGCCTCTGTAAAAGATCCAAACCCTCGCCAGACATAAAAACAAACACAGCTGACAGTTTATTATTTCACTGATAATAATCCTGCCTCCCCTGAATCATACTTTGTTTGGTTTCTTTATTTTATATTTGTCAGAAAATATATGTTTTCATATACTGTGAAAATAGAACTAAATTATTATGAAAGTTCAACAGACCACAATGCATTTTAATGAGCAAATATTTGTTCACATAATCTAAATTATTACTGTCAATCTATTTAAATATTTAAAGTTGATTAATATTAGATTTTTTCAGTTTACCTATAGCATGTTAACATAAAAGTATAAATCATTTATTTTAGATTATTGTTATGATGATGCTAATAATAATAATGTATAAGCTAAATGTATATATATATATATATATATATATATATATATATATATATATTTTGATATGGAATTTATATATTTTGTAAATGCAAAAAGAAAATCTTCTCTCAGGTCATAGCAGGGGGTGATGTTTATTAATACCAAAAGACACAGCCAGGGGCGCTGCTAAGGATTTTGGGCCCCATGAAAAGAATCTTGACAGGGCCCCCAACACAGCTGAGACTTTTTTCATATTAATTTACATAAAATCATGGTTTATGGTATTTTGACTATCATTCTCATATATTTAAGTCAATCAGACAATTGAACATCCCATGTCCACACCCGTAATTTGTCCTCTGTAATACTGCACTACTTCAGTACTGTAATGTATATACTGTGCATAGCTGTACATGTGTCATATAGTGTATTCACATATATTTATATTGTATGTATGTGAGGCAAAGCCGTGCACCTGCTGCACCCTGCTCTATCGAAACGTGCTAACTTGTCGAAAAATGCTACCGTAGAGACCTGGGGCCTCATGTACAAAGCGTGCGTACGCACAGAAAAGTGCCGTAGGCTACGATCACTGTCACGGGCGGTCCACTAACAATTTAGGCCTACTTAAAAACCCACCTTTTCTTGTGAAATATTGGGTAACATACTGTCGACCCTTTGCCTCTTTCCAGGGTTTCCCCAGGTTTGATCACCCCAAATTTAAGACTTTTTTAAGACCTTTTTAAGACCACTTTAATGAAAATTAAGACCTACATCGTAAAACACCAGATCAAATCCTAATAATGACTATTACTAACAAATGTTTTAATTAAAAATACATTTATTATAAAAAAAAACTCATTCAGCACACTGCAAAGTGATGTTTTTGGTAAATATCAAACATTCATAACAATAAACAGATAAACTAACTTTTCAAATCGTCTTAGTAAAGTTTCTCAGCATTCAAATTGCTTCAACCATTGCTTCAGAGGGGTAGACAGGTAAGAGAGATATAGATAGTAGGGGTGTAACGTTCACAAAATTCACGGTTCGGTTCAATACGATACACTTGTGTCACGGTTTGGTACGTTTTCGATACAGCAAAAAGAAATAAATGAATACATTTTTTATTATTATTATTTTATTTATTAAAACTAATACACTTTGACCAATGATGGAGCTATAATAGACTCTTCTTAAGAGCATAAACAAAACAGCTCATTGGAAAAAAATGAAATGTAACCTAATATTGTAGTAGTTATAAACAAAGGTCTATTTTTAGGTCAGATTAACATTTGAGGGCAGCAATTGTATTCATAATGTCAAAATAAAACCGACGTAATGTTACTTGAAGCCATTATAGCCTACTATTCCTGCCAAACTTCCATGGTTGCAGTTAGTGTTACTACAGTAAATCCATGGTGAATGTTGCTGATCTGTGGACACTGTTTCTTCCTGGCTTCCACGCGCTGTTTGATCCGTTAAAAACGGAGAAATGTGAATGTTTCTCACTAGATCTCACAGCGATGTTATTACTTCTGTGGCGAATTCAAATGATTTATTTACTGGATCTCTTATTACCGCTGTGTAACAGTGTCGCTTGATCAAGATCGCTCGCGCTGCACTGGTCCAAACTGATAAACGGTCCTTCAACCACACAATAACGAGTGGCCCAGTTTCGTTCCGCTTACATTACGTTTCCACATTTGATGTTGGATAATGTTGTGGTCGCGCCGGCGGTTCTATGATACTTCATCACACCGGCGCTATAAGTGAAGTCAAGCTGTTTGTGTTGCCTGGATACAATTTGGGCGGACTGAACCATTTTATGATAATCGAGAGGGGGAGAGGGGCCCACGGACGTTTGTGTTTCCTAAACAAATACATTTTTAAAATAGAATAGAATAGCAAATAGAATAATTTAAAGTTAATAATTTTTACTATCAAATATTTTTTTTTGCACCACAATTTTATTGGGGGCTTCTCTGGGCCCCCTCTTAGTCATGGGCCCCGAGAATCGTCATCGTTTACCCCCCCTTTACAGCGCCCCAGGACACAGCACAAGGTATGTTAGGAGGGAACAGAATTCAAACAAAAGGGCAGGGTACACAGCAGGAGAACAGGCTGGTCGGGGATGAGGCAGCTCCAGATGCTAAGGCAACCATGGCAGCGGCTCAGGGAACCAGAGGCTCAACATTTGGTGAAATAAACTGCAGAAGCACCAGACTGACTGTCAGGCCAGGAGAGTCAGCGACCAGGGAAAGACACAGGGAAAACTACATGTAGCACTGACCGACAAGGCCTGTAGACAAGCAAGAACTGCTCGCACACAATGAATGCAACGAATCAGCAAAGACATAAGAGAAAGGAGCAATATAGCACAATATAGCACTTGACCACTGGGCTGAACTACAATGGTTTTAGGACCTTGTGACTTGGGTCCTCCTGGACCAATGTCTTTTATCCTTCCTGACTCGAGTCCTCTGGGACCACTGGACTTGGGACCATCAGAATGGGGTCCTCCGACACTGGACTCGGGGGCTCCTAACTTGGGACCTCCTGGGCCAATGGTTTTGGGACCTCGTGATTCGAGTCTTTCTGGACCAATGGTTGTGGGACCTCTTCAGCTTCCAGGGGCACAATGTGGGATCAACCACTTTTGAGGTGACTGAAACTGACTTGACTGACACTAGGGTGACTAGAATTGACTCGGCTGACTCTGGGATGACTGGAACTATCTTGTCCGAGTCTGGGATGACTGCACTACCTTGGCTGACACCAGGGTGACTGGAACTGACTCGGCTGACTCTGGAATGGCTGGAACTGACTTTACTGACTCACAGTACGGACTCTGGGATGATAGGAGCTGTCTTGACTGGCTTTGGAGAACTAAAGCAAAATTAAGACTGGAACTTGACGAACAGAAAACAAGAGCAAAGCTATATGAAGATATATAACTATAAGGGAAACTAAATGTAGCACTGAGGAGCACATGGCAATACAAACAAAGACAGAGCCATGTGCTCAAGCACAAGACAGACAAAGAAACATTAAACAAAGACAAAACAGATAATACAGCCTGTCCCATCTAGTTTCATGACATATCTTGTATATATTACAGTATATAGTGACGTAAAAGTGATTATGATATACAATTATGATATACAATTAATAAATATACCAAAAATATGTGATGATGACAGACTGTATTCCTTTAAGAGACTAAAAACGTATTAGTATCAGAGAACACTTCTTTGAAAACATTGGAACGGTTTCCACAGCCCTTTTCCCAAAACTCTTTGTCTTCTCCACTCGTTTTACACACACTTTGCCAAATGCATCTCACTGCTCTCCAAGTGAGACTCTGCAGCAATATCAAAAGGACAAGAAATGTTAGCCATCAGATAAACTTATTTTTAGCAGTTTAGGTGGTATTCTTAGCCTCTTAGTTCCAGGTGTCCTTGCTGGCTAGGTGATGTCGGAGTCCCTGAGAGTGTTTGACAGGACTGTCAGATTTGCAAGAGTCGATCAAGGGTTTTATCAGCACACACCAGATAGGACTCCTCTCGCCTCGAGCTGAAGTTCAAAGGCTTCAACCATCAGGAAGTGCTCCATAATGCCACTCCATGGATAATGGCACAGCAATAAATCACAAACAGCTGAGAAATCATGCGCATCTAAACTCACACAATCGCCCAGGGGTGTTAATCCAGTTAAAGTCCAGAGGACAGTTGGAGGAGAAAACATCCACAGTTCCACATTCAGTTGTGCAATGATGAAAATGCTTTCAAGATTGTTAGACAAGAAACCAAGCAGGAAAAATTAGGAAAAAAGGACACTTCTTATTGTTAATTTTGTAAGAAATCTATTGATTTTAATCACAGGACTGGAATGTCTAATTTTCATGTTTGAGGATCATGATATGGCATTTTGAAATGCTTTAATTAGATCTACTAAGGTTCAAGAATTAAGCTTTTTTTTTTTTCTGAGGAAAAACACAAATCCCTTTAATCATTATTGATCCAATTCAGCTTTAGTTATCTGCCCTTCATTTGGACTCTGGTTAATAAGTGGACTGTCATCAGCACAAGCAGTGGCCTCCTGTCAGACACACAACACCACTGTAATCTACAGATTAACGCTGATTCAACCTTCTCTTTATCCTCACAAATACACATAGGGAATCGAGAACCAGTTCGTACTCAAAACTGATTATATGGTTTTACTGCAACCAAAATATTTTAGTGACGTTTGGGCTTGTTAAAGTCACCATACAAACAATATTGACAATTCTTGTTTTTTTATGGAATATTGCAGCATTTATTATGAAAGCTTTATGCATGTGTCCTCGTAATCTTTAATCTAAATAACTTCCCCTCTCTTTTGGAGCAACATCTCTTCTCTTCTCAGATGGCATGTTTACTGACATGAGGGTGGGAGAACCTTTCACTCACATGAGATCACAGCAACAGCAAACCACAACAATCCAATCAATTCCTGATGTACAAAATCAAGTTTTACCTTACATTTTTTTCTTCAAAAACTGTTTCACTCAGATATACTGTACGTCACAATAGTGAAGAAACATCTAACTTCTGTTTCATGACAAACAGATATCAGATCTATAGAGAGCACACCAGTGTTTCCCACATGTGAGACGTGCTATTAATATAATTATATATTAATATAAATATTCTTGAAAAACAAAGTGATATTTAAATGGCACATATACAATCAGGGAACTAAATCACTTTTGAACCACCCACCACGTTTTTTGAGCCATTGTGTAATTTGTCTACTAAAAGTCATTTGGCTCCTAAATATTTGATTTAGGATTTTTTTTCTAGTCTAGAACCCTGTTTTATTTAGGAGTATGCTGTGTAGATTGAATGTGATGGATGGAGCTGCCATGAAACACAGTAGTACAAAAGCAATAAATAGATATACATATCTCTCTGTTGTGTTATTCTCTCTGGTCGCACACAATAGCAAAAATACTGCAAAACCAGGCAGAATGAATGAATCTTATGAGTTGTGTCATTACTTTTATCATGTCCTACTCAACTCATGAACTGGTATGTATTATGTGTACTTGAGGCTTGTGATTTGAACACTGAAAATAATGAAACCCGTGTACAATATTATTGACTTGGAGTGTTACCTATTTTATTAAAAGGACCAAAAACTGCATCATGGGTTTCTCAAAAAAAAAATCATTCAAAGTAATTATGGAATCACTACGTATAAAAACAACCAAACTTCCTTAAATCGCATCCAGAAAAACACATAGACCTACAGAATCTGTCACCCATCCATCGCATTCCGCTATGCTATTACTGATTATCAGATGTTAATTTGCCATAAATCTTGTAGAAGTTTTGTGGAATCTGTGAAATATCCATCTCTGTCATCGACAGTTGTCTGCCTTAGGCATGACAATTAATCATGTCTAATTCCAGTGAAGCTATACTTCTGGGACAGAGAGCCGGAAGAACATGAAACTTCAATCTTTAGCTTGTTCACTGCTGTCTCAGATGTGGGCAAAAACATCAGAAATGTCTGACATCCACCTGCATCGGTGCCATCAAGGCAAATATGGATTTGCAGCTCATCTGAGCTCCCTGAATTATTGCCTACTTGTCACAGTGTGGAAGAATTTTGGCTGTCATTTTGTGAATATGAAACTGTCAAATGGTCAGAAACAAACTTGATAATACAGTTTGTATTTGTACTGATTTGTAAGGGGAACTACTTTCAGTGGAAGGATATTTTGGGGGTATGAGCCTTGACAATTGTTGGATGCTACATTGTTCCTGTCAAGCACTGTGATTCTAATGGTTTGTGATTGTGTGGCTGTAATGGGTGAGCGCTAACTATACAACGACCTTAAAAAAAAACATCACATGCCTCAGGACAAAACTTGCTAGGAGACCACTGCTAAATCTCTGTAAATGTCAAAAGCTGTAAAGGGCAGTATGGTGTGTTGCCATAAGCAGATTTAAAATAAGAACATTGATGCAAAATTCACATGCTGGTTGTGGGCCACCATTAGCTACCAACATTCTTGGTGGTTACCAATTTCTTCTTCTTCTTCTTCTTCTTCTTCTTCTTCTTCTTCTTCTTCTTCTTCTTCTTCTTCTTCTTCTTCTTCTTCTTCTTCAAAAATCTATATGGGGTTTGCAACCAATGATAAATGACCTAAATGAATGCATCAAAGAGTTCTTATGTCTCTTCAGAAGACTTGATTCATATGGATTTATTTTATGATCACTTTATGAACGAGTTGTGGGTGAAGAGAATTTCAATGGAGGGACAGAAATATCTCAGACTTTATTTAAAATGTATGAACAACGAAAGTGTTATGGGTTTGGAACGACATGGGGGTGAGTAATTGATGACAGAATTTTCATTTTTGGGTGATCTACTAGAGATGCACGGATGGGCTATTATTTCATCCGCAACCGCATCACAAAAATCATCATCCGTCCGCCATCCAGCCGCACCAACGTTTTTGACCAATTTTCAAAACCGCACCCGCCCGCCATCCGTTGATTTGTGTATACATATATTTTTCATTTGATTGGTTCAACCGCCCGCCACCCGCCCGAATTTAATTAAAATATTATTTTTCGTCACGTCATCCGCCCAATCCGCGGTTTATCCGTGGAGTCCGCGGCTGTAACCGCCAACCGCGCATCTCTATGATCTACCCTTTATAGAAGTGCTCTGGCCCACTAGGGAAGCTAAATTAACGTAATGTATTGGATGTAGTGAATTTATTGTATAAGTAAACCCATTGTAATTATTTTTTGAAGTTGTAAAAAAACAGATTATTGGCGTACGTTTTCAACTGCACCGTATTCAACTGAAAACAGAAAACATTTTAATGCGCTTTGGCCGTTCATTTACGCGACAACAGCATTTTGGGGCCCTGAAAACGTAAACTTTTGAAAACAGGTTTTGAAACCGATGTCTTTACCGTCTCCTTTTAAACAACAAAAATGTGATTTTGTGAAATGTCATGCTAATGCATATTAGTTGTTCACGCATGCGTATTATGTGTTTGAGGGATGTTACTTGACAAAGTGAAATCGCCAACTACTGGCCTGGTATGCATAATACAGCCTTTTTAGTCATTTTCGCAGATCCATGTGAACGGGATTGTTTAGATTGTACTATTTTTAGTACATTATTGTCATGTAAACATACCCTCTCACTCATCGTCTGGCCTTGAACGTGAACTTTGCTGTTCAGCTATAGTAACCCTTGTTTATCTCCTGTGTTGATTCACCTGTATTCCCTTCGTCTCTCCAACGATCTCTTTCGTCTTCTTGCCTGAACCCTGTATACTCACCGTGTTCATCAAGAGGTGTGTGCTTCATCCAGTTCTTCTACCATTATCACCATTCACTACATGCAACGAAAAGAGACGCAAGTTATTCACCAGCATTATTTAACTCAGTAACTGTTTATCTGCCATTTGCTGTCCCATTTGTCCATCTGTTCAATAAACGATTGTTTGGCTTGTTTATATATGTCGTTGAGTCTGGTTTAGCCAGAGAGAAAATAGTTTCTACACCAAACTTTTTTCAGTATAGGACAAATGCTTCTGCCACACAAACTTAGCAAAATCCGGGGACTATAATGTGATAAAACGAATGCAAGAACATTAGTGAAATATTGATTGCAAAATTGGATCACAGTGAGTCCCATTGTTGTGACTAGACCTTGGACAATTAGATTTCCAATATATAGGAGTTTTCCATTTTATATTTAGCTCTCCCTCCTATTCTGCTCATAAAGGATAAAATGAACACATTTATTCCAGTCTGCTAGCTTTCACATCATAGCTATGCTCAAGATAGTTCCCAGTGAAAGGGTTTACAAATAACAAATTGTAAATCATAAAAACAATGCAAATGGTTTCCATTTCACTCCTGTGGTGGTCTTGAACAAAAAAATCTATAAATATGTATTTATACTGTTGTCACTTGAAGTTGAAGTGTCTCAAGTAATTCATTGAAACAGTATTATGTTATTCTATTGAAGACTAGTGCTATTTGTTTTCTCTGCTAATGCTGTTGTGTTATGTCCCCTGGGGTTATCATTTCAACACAGCTGTTTTCTTAATAAAGAGATTCCATCTTACACTAATTGTTTTAGCTTTAATAGATGAGTGGAAAAGATAAAGAACGTTATGTTCACTTTAACATATCCACGTCTAAACACCACACATATTGTTTTACAGACCTCTTTGTAGAGTCGCCTTCATTTTTCTCATGCAGCATGAACAAATGAACTCAGTGGATGTGAGTCCTTGTCTCAGAGTAACGAGCTGAGCACACAGGACTAATCTGTCCATGGCTCATTTTCTCCCTAATGAGATGAAGATCAAAGATGATAGAGGTTCCAAAACAAACAGCTGGCTCTATATCAACACAGAACCTAATCAATTTCCACATCCTGGGCCTAAAATGAAAACACTCAGATAAGCGATTTATTATAAAGAGAATCATAATTAGGAAAGGGGCGTCGCAAATTCGGTGTGAACTTAGCTTGACGGCTTCGATTAAATCTTGGAAGATGACTGTGAGGTCTGCCTCTGGTAGAATCAAACCTTTTTTCATTTCTTAAATTTTTTTGCGAGACTTTATGAAAACCCTTTGAAGAAAAGAGACAGCGTCTCTTGCCAAAAACAAAGAAAATTCTCTTAAGTTCATAAAACCCTTTAAAGAAAACATTCATTTATGAGTTGGGGGATGGTTTTCCCAAAAGCAAGTAGTGAGGCCATCTACTCTTGAGTACTAGATGGGCTTTTCTTCAGTAAAGGCAGCTGCTGTATTATGCATCTGAGATAGAGAACAGGTTGCATGTTACAAAGGTGATCCATGCGCTCTAAGGACCGGTGAAATCTGCTGGCTCTGTAGGCACTAGGCAGACGCCAGAATGTGACACTTTTTGTGACAAATCGTGTTGCTGGCATTAAATCTACTGGGGAAGTATTCAAGTCCTAGTGACAAGTAGGTCACTATGACAACCGTATTGGCAAAACTATGCTGCACTGATTTAAAACATGTAAAATACATGCTAAATTCAACTGTATATTTTTTTCAGATTCACCACAGAACATTCATTTTGAATCAACACAACAGTTTGTGTGTACATGTATACGTTTGACCAACGTTTTCCACTTCTGATGTAATTTAGAGAGAAATTACTATTGCAGTATTCAAATATGTGCTTAGTTATTGTCACAAGATGAAGAAGACAGATGAAGACTGGATACAAATATAAATGTGATTTAATAAAACAAAAAGGCAGACAGGCATAACAGAGTGCATAACATAGCATATACACAAACAACAACCAAAGACTGAAAACAGTGGAACTAAATACACAGAGATAATGAAATGAAAACAAACAGGTGTGATGATTAGATGAGTGTGTGCAGGTGTGAGCCAGGGTGGATTATGGGAAATGTAGTGTGCTGAGGTGACTGGTCAGGGGCCTCATTTATAACCGTTGCGTACGCACAAAACAGGCCCTGAAAGAGGCGTACGCCACTTCTGACGCACAAGTTGTGATTTATAAAAACAAACTTGACGGGAAAATTTGCGCACCTGCACGCAAACTCTGACCCATGCGTACGAACGTTTTGGAGATGTTGCAGTTTGGCGACACCGATGGTGAGCTGGAGTTAAATGTCTTTTTGGTCACTTTTAGACAGAAAATCTAAAGACATATGCAGAAAGATAATACAAAATATTATTTCACTCACCAAGCCTATCATTTGAAGCAAATATCCATCCCTTCTTAAATGTCTGCACCAGCGAGCACGTTGGCCGTTTAGTGAAACTGACGCAAATAACAGTTTAAATAAATAAAATAATGATTTAAACTATGTTTTACTTCTGATATAAACATTTAGATTAAATATGCCATTCAAATTAAACACTTAAACATGAAATCATTACTAAATCATTACTTTTCCTGTGGCGTGCTGTGTTTTAATGTTTTAACCACAGAGATGATTGCTTATCATGATAATACCAGATTGTCTGAGAAAATAGTTTCGTGCAAATAATGCCCAAGGCCTATCTGTTTCCATTGAAAATATAAATCAATTAAAAATACAATTCGGCCAGTGGAAAAGATTGCGAAAAACTTTCTCTGAAATGTATTTTACACTGTTTGATTTATGTATTCAAAAACAAGGCAAGGATAGGCAACTACATGATTTTTATTAATGTAATGTGTATCACGTGGATGAATAATCATATGCAAATGATATGCAGATGAGGATCTGCATAGTAAAACTAGGCGTTGTAAACTCCATATATGGTTATTTCGGGGTGGAGACGCATGTGCGCACAATCTTCCGCTGACTGGGATTTGTAAAGTGAATTCTGCGCAGGTTCTGGCGTACGAACGGTTTTAGAAGTCTGAATTTTTTTTTTGCGTACGCCATTTTTGGCTTTCGGGCGCACGTACACTTTTAGTAAGGTTCCTACGCACAGTTTTATAAATGAGACCCCTGGTGACTGAGGATTGTGACAGTTATCCCCAAAGCTCGCTCTATTTTGCTGTTGATCATTTATGCTGCCTCAGAAGTATATCCGAAATCAGTTTTGTCAGGTACCTTTGTGCGCAAACACTGCCTACAAAATCATTGCCTGATAAGGCAGCGAGACAACAAGTCAGCTGCCTAAGTTTTCGGACGCAGCCCCTGTGAATTTAAGCCCTTGTTTTCTCTGTTCAGTGTTATGTCTTGTTAATGTTCATGTGCTATTTTGTTTTCCCGTCGATCTCCTGCGTGTTATGTATTGGATTTATTTTATCAAAGAATGTTTTTGTTGATCTCCTTTGTCATTGTGCGCTTCACTACAGCCGCAACATTACAATTTAATGCCGTTTTGTGATTTGTCCTCATAAAGCTAAGTCCTTACTTTTCTTTTCACCTGTGCTCAGAGCTGTCAAACAGATCTGACTCAGAGATCTACTGTGGCTGAAGTTACCTCAGGTTTCCTGCCTGATTTAAAAGGGCTAAAGGCAAACTCTATTATTGAAGAGAGTGCTGTTCTTTTCTCAGGTTAGCTCTGCAGTGGCCCATTTCTCATGGATCATTAAATATGAATCCCACCCCGTCAAAGTGTAAAGAGAGGAAAAGAGTCACACATCCTAAAATAGACAGACGGGGGAAAGAGGGTGAACGTGATTTCACCAAGTACCACATGGATCAACATCTTTGTTGATCCTGGAACAACTTTCCAGTCAACCAATCAGATTTGAGGGACAAGTTTCCAGTTTATGTCAAGTTTAGGCTTAGAACCAGGATGAGGTGCTTCAACATCAGTGTTATTCACCAATCATTTCCCTCTGATTTTAGGGAAAAGTTATGGGTAGGGTTAGGGGTAGGGATAGGGATAGGGTAAGAACTCAATTTTGGGACAGGAATGTTATTCCAGGATCAACAAAATATGTTGATCCAGGAACATGTCTTACTTGGCAAAATCACGGTGACCGGGAAAGAGAGAGAAAGAGAATAACCAAATGCCATATTCATCACATCTCTTGTTTAGTCTTATGAGATCTGCATGTCTATAAAGTTTGGATCAGCTCCAGCACTGCAGGGTAACACCAGCTGTAGAACTCTCTCTCGGAACACCATTAACCAGGGCCAGATGCCTAGTGCTAAATATGTCAAATACATCACAATGTCATTGCCACAAGGTAACGCACTCCAGTCTGGACACACACACAGCTTAACTACACACCCACAAACCGCTAAACATGACACAGCAGCAGTCTAATTAACCTGAGAGTAGGCCTAACATGCCACCTGGACTCCTTCCATTAAACTGCACACACACAATCTCACACACAGATTTAATTACACACAAAAAAGAAAGAAAACAGTATATTTTAAATTAAATGTTACTTTTTTACGGCATTTTTTATCAAATAAATTCAGCCTTGCTGAGCATGTGACTTTTTAAAAACAACTTAAAAAATCTAAACAATTTATATACCGGTACATAATAAATGTATACAATGTGACCCTGGACCACAAAACCAGTCACATGGGTCATCTGAATAAATACGTTTTTCCATTTATTTATGGTTTGTTAGGATAGGACAATATTTGGCTGAGATACAACTGTTTCTGGAATATCTGGAATCTGAGGGTCCAGAAAAATCGAAACATTGAGAAAATTGGCGTTAAAGTTTTCCATTTATGTTCGCGGTTGTGCTGCATTCACTCACAAAAATAAATGTTTTATATATTTACGGTAGGAAATTAACTAAATATTTCCATGGAACATGATCTTTACTTAATATCCTAATGATTTTTGGCATAAAAGAAAAATCGATCATTTTGACCCATACAATGTATTGTTGGCTATTGCCACAAATATACCCGTGAGACTTATGACTGGTTTTGTGATCCAGGGATCACAGAATATCACATATTGTGATCACATATAATTAATATTATGTGGCAAAAATATATTAATTTATTATAATTAATAATCAATTTGAATTATGTATTTTTTTGTAATCTATACTATTCTATACTATACTATTTTTTTCGGAGATTGTCGCAATACATTCTGGGATTGCCTTAGGGTTCTCTGCAATTGATACATGCATTGCGACTTCAGAATTTGGCCAAAGGAAGCTATCTTAAATACCTGTTGGAAGGCCTTCGCATCCAGGATGTGCTTATGATGCCTTAAAATGCTGGCAGCTCACTAGCTTTTGGAACAGAATCTCTGGTTGGAAAATAGACCAGACGGCCTTTAAATCGCACACACTCAGCTGGTCTATCTGTCTCCTCCTGCAGGGACTCAGATTAGTCAGCGTCAAAGAGGCTCCTTGCTCTGTGCCTGCCAGATTAAATATATGCTAGAAACGGAGAGCCAATGATAGTTCTCAAAGTCACAGTTGGGCATAGGTTATGGAGCAAATGGATGCCATCCACTCTGCCAAGACTTTCTAGGCGACAATCATCCTCTTGTACTGAGTGGATGTGCCTGATAATGGCTCCTGCATTTGTACACAGCACTGTAATGCAAAGTCTTGTGGAAAAGTCCCATTTCTGATCACACTGATGCATTTGTCATGACGTGCCATGTTGAAAACAAAGGCTCAAATGCTTTTAAGATATTTCTTTACTCTGTAAGGCACTGTACCCACTCCTGATTGTCAAAGAACAGATAAACCATTTCAAACACTTCAAAATTCACAGGATAAAAGCACAGAGGGTGCTAATGTGAAAGTGCAACACTGCTGTAGTAGCTTAAAGGGAAGTGTGCACAGAAGAGTCCATTACTGCAAACAAGAGCAGCTTGCCCCTGTTGTGAAATGGTGTTCCTCAAAAGTACCAGACATTACACTTTATTAATTAACAACAAACCATTGCTAATGAGCTGAATTGTTGTTTGAGTTCTGTGATGGTTGCAGTACAGAAACATCATGAAAAAGCACAGACGATACAAAAAACTTCTTGAACAAACTGCTGCAACTCAGAACTTTATTTTACTCACTAATTAAGTGTCGCAGCAACCTTGCTGACACTGTGAAAAATATGTAAATGTTCTTGTTTATTACGATGCATGGACTAGATTCGTCAAAATGCAGAATGTTCCATAAGCACTAAGTTTTCATAAAACTAATTCCGATATAATTTAGTCAAATTGAAGGGTGTAGGCTATTATGGCTATTATTATTTATGTTGCTGTTTGAGCACGAAAAAGGTCTTCAAAGTTCGAAGCACAAAATCCTCTACAAATGGAGTTATTCTCTATCAGTAAGCAATGTTTCTAAACTCCCTGAAACACCTCGATTGAAGTATTGAGATTTCTTCCGGGAATGTACATACACGGCACAATATTCCTTATTTAAATAATTCCCGACCAAGGCATTCAAGGCACCATAAAAAAGGGGGACGAGGCCTGGGGTGCATTTCCCGAAAGCATCGTTAGCCAACTATGGGCGCAAGTTCCGTCGTTATCAGCATAGTTCAACGATTTGGTGTTTCCCGAAACCATCGTTCCAACGAACGTTCGCAAACAGCATCGCAAACTTGTGTGGTTGGAACGACAGCTCTCGAGCTGTGGTTAGAAGCATAGTTTCTAGTTTACATGAAATGTAGACTAAATAAATCCTTATCTTTAGCAAAATAAGCAAGCTGACATTCAGTAAAACCCGTGTTATTTATTTAGAATACATACAAATGTCATTTACGTCTCTTAGTTTGTCAAGAGATTTAAAGCACCGTTTTTGAAGACTGCGCATGTGCGAACGTGCTCTACTATGTAAGAACGAGCCAAATATTGAGTCTGGTAATAAAGCAAAATAACTGAGAAAAATTAGAAATGGTCTTCAGATGCCATGTCTGTAACTTATATGACAAAATCTAGCGTTAATTCGATCTCAAACAGATTAATTAAAATAAGTTATTAGTCCACCACGTGCGAGCTCGCGTCATAAACCAACGTGGTTGACCGATACTTTGCGACATACGGTTTCGGGAAACAGTCGTGACTAGCTAGTTGATTTCTCCAACGATGCATCGTACTATGGTAGTTAAAGTCCACATGAATTCAAAATTGACCATATTTACTTTGTTTGCCTAAATTGTTAGTTTTGTGGTGAACAATTCATCCATGCAAGTCAATCCACACAAAAAAATTTTTTGGCTTTGTAATCTTTAATCAAAATCTGAAAATGCCCCTCCCCTCTGCCTTGGAGGACCTTCTCTGATGACGTATGTTTGACGGCTTGGTTTGGGAAACGCTTAACCACTCCCCTCAAACCGTTAGTCTGCTATGAGCGAGAGATGGAGAGGAGGAGCGCTAGAGTAAACCCCTGCCCTCTGTTCAATATTCCTTTTCACTGGGAAATACGTCACAGCACTGGAGAAAAGTCGTTTGCAACTTCCGGTTCACGCGGACTTTAAGCAGCGAGTTAGGTCGTTGTTCGGGAAACGCACCCCAGAGCGTTACTGACAGAGTGGGAAGAGAGGTGCTGCAACAATGTAAACTATGTGAATGATAATGTGTTTTTTGAACAATCAACCATGAAATCCTATTCTAGACCCCTAAATCAAAATCAAGATTTTGTAAAATGTCCTCTTTAACCTTTCCCTATCTGACTAAGATGGTCTGTTCTCAAACCCAGTGAGCTGCCTGCATTTTGAGGCATCATACCTCTCACTGCAAAGCCAGAATGTTTTAGGTAATAGAGGCTATTGACTGTTGTCAGTAGTCTTGTAAAAGGTCAGAACAAACGCATTAGTGATCCCAAAGAACCAACACTGCTGGCAAAACTACTACAGCTGGGGTAGAGCCTCGATATCATTCTTTAAATAGAAACACTTTGGGTTCTTGTCTCAAATGCTTTACATCAGAAGAGGTCCATGGTGACAAATTATAAAACTTTGATTCATAGCCACATGCAACAAGGTTAATGAGCTTTCACACATGCCACATCCACCCGCCAATCATCCAATTACAAGAGCTCTCTTGGCTTGATGGCTCAATTGTGGGTTAGCAGGTGTCACGACTGGGTATGATTATCACCACTGGTAAATAATGAAATGCCTATTTTGGTATATTCATAAATTGATGCTCATAGAGAATCAAATATGTTGTCACAAAATATAATATAACTATAGTTATAATGTAATATAATATAGTTATAGTATAACTATAAAATGTATTATATAATAATCTTCTTTAGTAATATAATATATTTTAATTTAGTTTAATATCTGTTTTAAATGAATGAATATTATATTATATTATATTATATTATATTATATTATATTATATTATATTATATTATATTATATTATATTATATTATATTATATTATATTATCAATTTTTTTTTTTTACTTTTTATAATGAGAAATTTCATCAGCAGCAAATTGTGGTTTGCACCACACATGCCACAGAAGTGACTAAACACTAGGGGGCGATCGTGAGAAGTGAGTGTGAGATGAACCCAATGAACCAGGATCATAAACCAGGATTTCCACAATGCAAAACACACAAATGTGACCCTGGATCACAAAACCAGTCACAAGTAGCACTGGTATATTGTGGCAATAGCCAACAATACATTGTATGGGTAAAAATTATCGATTTTCCTTTTATGCAAAAATCATTAGGATACATCATGTTCCATGAAGACATTTCGTAAATTTCCTACCGTAAATATATAAAACATTTATTTTTGTGAGTGAATGCAGCACAATCGAGAACATAAATGGACAACTTTAAAGGCGATTTTTTTTCTCAATGTTTCGATTTTTTTGCACCCTCAGATTTTCAAATAGTTGTAGGCTATATCGGCCAAATATTGTTCTATCCTAACAAACCATACATCAATGGAAAGCTTATTTATTCCGCTTTCAGATGATGTATAAATCTCAGAAAACTGAACCATGTAACTGGTTTTGTGGTCCAGGGTCACAAATTAGCACAAAAAAAAAGACTTATCAGCCAATGCTCTTTGAGTTACCATGAAAACAACATATTCACAGAAACTCATACCAAAAATTCATCATGCCCCATATATTAATACTTCTAGATTTTCCATAACCCAGCATATCTGCTGTCAGTTTTAATTTTTTCTGTAAACTCTGAGATTGCGTAAAAACCTGGCAGATTGCTTGTCCACCCACTTAGTGCACAGTTTGGCTTATTCGTCCTGAAACACCCACAAGCCCATGCTCCTGTTCTAGCACCACAACTCCCACACAGCTCTCAGAAGAGTGCAGAATATCCCCTCGTGCTCTGCTGAAAATTATTGGCTGCCATAATCCTTATCTTTTAATGCAAATAAAAGCAAAGCCAAATTATTTCAAGTGACTTACATTGACTTACATTTCACTTGTATAATTAAGTCTTGAAAACCCACACAAATTCCCCACACTTCATTTCTATATTTAGTTCTCCTTAATGGTATAAACGGAATTAAAAAAAAAGAGTTTAAGATATAGTGTGCAACAATATGTTGCATAATAAAACCAATGCAATAATATGATTAAACAGAGTGCAGTGCTAATAACACAGACATCATTCTGTATTATTCTTGATATTTATCAGTTGAAGTATGCAGACTACCATTATCATTCCTTCCTTCCTGTTACATTTATTTATTTTTTATATATATATACTACCTATCCTAATAAGAGGGCCATATCTTGAATTGCTGCGCTTTGTAAGATGAGAGTGATACCCAGGAAAGGTAATTCATAGAACATCACAGAAAACAGCTCTTCAGCGAAATATAAAGAGAGAGCGGATGTTACATCTACCCTGCTGTCATTAGTTCTTTGAACCAGGATTAAACATCATTGGCAACCAGATTCAAAGATGAGCCCATGCAGTGTCTCAGATGAAATGCTATGGTTTTACTATAAGGAACAAGAGAGATGATATAAATATGAGGACACTAAAGCATTGAGTTGATAAAGGGGCAAACTTTATTATGTGGGGGGTGCATATCATATTTTATTTTAATAGTAACCATGGGGTAATATATGCAAAATAAATAATAAAGTAATAAAAACAGCTGTTTAGAAGATTGACATTTCTGGAGATTTCAACTTATGCGATTGTAAACGTTTTAATGATATGTCTTGAAAGTGCTAATATTTTCTTTATGTATAAAAGTTTCAATCATAAACACAGTACAGCTCAAAAGTTTGGAAACATTACTATTTTTAATGTTTTTGAACGAAGCCTCTTATGCCAATCAAACCTGCATTTATTTGATCAAAAATGAAGAAAAAAATAACTGTAATATTGTGAAATATCATTACAATTGAAAATAATGGTTTAATATATAATTTATTTCTGTGATGCGCTGAATTTTCTTCAGCCATTACTCCAGTCTTATGTGATCCTTCAGAAATTATTCTAATATGCTGATTTGATTCTCAGTTATTATTAGTGTTGGAAACACAGTTGTGCTGCTTAATTTTATTTTTATTATTTTTTTGGAACCTGTGATACTCTTTTCAGGATTTATTGATGAATAAAAAGTTCAAAAGAACAGCATTTATTCAAAAAGTCTTTATCATCACTTTTTAATAATTTAACACATCCTTGCTAAATAAAAGTATTAATTTCTTTCAAAAAAAGAAAGAAAACAATTACAGATCCCAAACTTTTTTGAATGGTATAGTGTATATTGTTACAAAATTTCTGTGCTTTTTTTTTAATCAAATAATCCACAGGTTATAAAAATGATTAAGCAGAACAACTGTTTCCAACATTGATAATAAATCAGCATATCCGAATGATTTCTGAAGAATGGAGTAATGGCTGATGAAAATTCAGCATTGCATCACAGAAATAAATTATATTTTAAAGTATATTCAAATAGAAAACCATTATTTTAAATTGAAATAATATTTCGCAATATTACTGTTTTTTTCTTCTCGAAGAGATTTCGTTCAAAAACATAAAAAATAGTCTTTTTTTTTTCTTTTTTTTTGACCAGTATACATGCATTCATAAATAAATAAACCTTTCAGTCTAAGAGAAACCGATCCAGAACGCTAATTTTAGTACATTATTAGTCTACTAATTGAAGTTTACCGTGTGTGGGGAGCTTCAGTATTACAGCAGCACTGGGACCTGCTGAGCTCCTGAATCACATTTGATTCAGCCGGACAGAGGATGGAGGCGAGGTGAAAACAGACCTAATTGGCTCCCGCTGCTCCATTTAAAGGAATCCAACTTATTCGTCGTTTAAGATCCGTCAGCATCTCAAAAAGAGGAACTTTAAACGTTGGCTGTTTTCAGAAAATCTTCGAAGATCCGATTTGGAGCGTGGAGCAACGTCTTTGAATCACTTTAATACGTGAGAGAATCTCTTCAGTGATCGACGAACGATTTCAGAGCAGCAGAAAGCATTTTTCTTGCCTCACTGAAACAGCCTATTATAATAAAGAGAGCGATTTTCCTCATAACATATTTAAAGGGTTACTTGGGGACTTTATTCCAGATCCAAAGGATGGAGACGTGAATGATTAACACTTTTACTGCCCAGCTGATCTCATATTCCTCAAGCCATGGAAGGATGTGGAGCCTCTTAATAAGTAGGCTGTATAATATTTTTCCCACGATATGGAGAATTCGCTATGCGCTCCTTTGGGAACCACTGCTGTAGGTAACTTTTACACCATTTAGGAGGGCTTTCAACAAGTTTTAGGGCTCGTTTATCTTCTGGAACGTGATTCGAATTTATTCTGGGATTTGTTTGAGGTTATTAAGCAAACGGCTGCGGGAAAGACTTTGAAGAGGTTTTAATCATTCATTTATCGCACGATCCGGAGCAGATCCCGTTTGCTCTTATGGGAATTAAACACTCCTCCCGCTGTTTGCTCCTTAGGAGAAAAATGGCGGATACGGAGAGCACTGAGGTAAGCGACGTACGTGGATTAACAGATCAAATAACGATTGTTATTAATTTCAGTTATGAAGCCCCAGTAGATCAAAACGTACATTTAAAAGCAACATTGGGTTCGAGGTTTTGAGTTTTTATACCAGTGTGCGAATTATAATGACTGTTTAACGTGTGTAAACGAACTTCTATTTCGCGGCTCAATGGTTCTCTCGCGCAACACAAATTGTCTTTTGCCATCACTTGCACAGTTCACAGGTCATCTCAAATGTACTATATTTTAAGGAAAACAATAAAGTTCTTTTTTTTTTTTTTTTAAGGAAATGTAAACCATTAATAGGCTAATGTAAATATTGACAGTATTTGTGTTGTTTCCTGCGGTGTTCCAGCGGCGCACTGTTGCAATGGTTACCTCAGCATTCGAAAGCGTTTATTTTGCGCCTGGTGATGAGTAGTGAGTAGCGAGATGTAGCCTATATACTGGTACGATATTGATACATTATTTGAAAACGCTGTTGAAACATATAACAGTAGGCTACGCCTACTACACGAGTTAGCAAACACAGCCACGTGCGATATTAGGAGAGGACGTCTAATTGTTCGCAAAGAAAGTCGGTTGCAATAGACTATAGGTCTGTCCGAGAACGGTTGCGTCATCAAATGCTGCTTTGGGGTGGACAAATGGTTAAAGATCTGGGCAGGTAAACTACATGTTGTACCGTTGTGCAAATTCTGCAATGGTTGATCCATTGAGAAAGACACTTATCCACAAGTCTGCTCCAGAGGGATTGCTCCTGTAATAGGGTACTGTCTGTGAGACACTTTTATAAAGCATAAGCTAATGACTAATTAGTGACTGATTCGTAATTAGTGTCTTGAGCAAAGCTCCTTGTGATCTGCTAGAGTCTGGTCGCTGTCCTTGGTGCTGCACCTGCGAAGAGGAGCGCAGCAGTAGGATAATTGGAAATAACTTAAAGGGATAGTTCACCCCAAAAATTAAAAAAAATCTGCTATCATTTACTCACCCTCAAATTGTTCCAAACGTGTATGAGTTTCTTTCTTCTGCTGAACACAAAAGAAGATATTTTGAAGAATGTCGACGGTAAACAGTTGATGGGCACCATTGACTTCCATAGTATTTTTTCCATACTCATTGGTGCCCATTAGCTGTTTAGTTAATATGCGCGTAAATGCGGTGAATTCCCGCTCCCATTTACTTAATATAGAGAGACGTCTCTACCTCGCGCTCGTCATGCAGCATCACTTGGAGAAGTCAGCAGCTCATTCTTAATGAGTTTAGTGAGCACGCGATGCGCGCTGTGATGGTGTGTTGGGGACACTCTAAAACTGTGGAAAAACACCCACTGAAATTAGAGGACCAGATTCAGTATGCAGTGCACCTTATGACCCATGGCGTTAACTTGAACTGCGTTTCTGTCAGTGCGTGACTACAGCTCGTTAATGAACAACGTTTTTTTGATTGATCAATTTCGTAGAATCAAGTGCACTTGCGCAAAAAAACATTTTTCAAGTTCAACATTTTTGTTGTTGTTGTTGTTGTTGTTGTTGTGGATGCTGCTGATAAAACAACTTCGCTAAGACTACAACGAGACATGCATTTGTTTGTGTATGTGTGTGTGTGTTTCTTTTGTAAAAGTTTTACTTCCCTATTTAATGCACAATTTTCCTTATATTATCAGCATTACAATTTGAGTAAATGTAGCTGTGTAAAATGTAAGGGAAGATGCCACCCTTCTAGAACAATGTGCATTTACGTTTAAATTGTAACATATTTAATTGCATGGAATTACAGTGTAATTAGTGTTAGCTCACTATCTTAGCCTTTTTTAGTGCATTAGGTGAGGCTTTTTACTCTACTCACGCTACATTTTTTGGAATGCAATGGTACTTTTACTTGAGTATGTTTTTTCAGTACTCTTTCCAACACTACTGCTTACTGATATTTTTCAAAATATCTTATTTTGTGTTCAGCAGAAGAAGGAAACTCATACAGGTTTGGAACAACTTGAGGGTTGGTGAACTAAACCTTTAATTATACACAGATTTAAGATTATTTTTTATTTATTTTTATGTTGAATACTGTGAAAATATTAAATAATGTAAAAATCCTAAGTAAAAAACATCTTTCATATTGCCCATATTAAAATAGTTGCAGACTTAATTTACTGTATAACATTACAACATACTGTACATGGCATTTTGCCCTGAAATGTGACAACTTGCACTAACCTGACGTAACTTTTTGGTTAAAATTGCCTTTCATTAGTTGAACCTTGCCTGAATGTAGCCCTGTGTTGCAAACGTATGGATGCCCTTATTTAAGATGAATTTACTTTGGTGAAAACAACATAGATAGCATTTATTCAATTGCACTTGTTTTATTGACTCAGCAAATGGCAGCAAAGGGCAGCAAATGTCAAAGAAGTCCGTTTGCAGTAGGGCAGAAAGCTAAAAATCTGAGTCATCAGGTTTTGGTTTCATTTTCCCTGTTCCCGTTTTTCCTGTGTTCCTGGTCGTTATTAGTTTCCACGGTTTCTGATTTATCACGCACCTGTTTCTGTTCCAGTTGATTACCTCACTCTGTGTATTTAAGCCCTTAGTTCCTCACAGTTTTTTGTTCAGTCTTGTTTATGTTAATGTATAGTTTCCTTGTTGATTTTCACCTGAGTATTGTCCTTGTTACTTTGACACTAATCAGAATCAGATACATGCGTGCTCATCTACACGTTACAATACTGAGGTTGCAATCCAGAGCTGCCATTGAGCAAAACGCTTTGATGAATTCCAGTTTCATTAGTGGCCTTGAACTTAATGCAATCCTCAATGAGGGATTAGCCAGCTGGAATGTATTGACATAGTCATGGAAGCATGAAATCTAATCCATGTTCTTTAAAGGATGAAGAAAGGGGGCGAAGCTGTTGTTAAAAGTTCCTTCCAAAGTTCAGCGCAGCAGTAGGCCACCGTATAATGTCAAGGGATCTTTAAAACCATCTGATAGATGCTGTCTGACCTCTGAAAACTCTCCCAAAATAGCAGACACTGAAGACTGCTCTGCAGGGCTGTTAGTCAAATATGGTTCCACAGAGAGTAGATAGAAGTGGTGTGTTTAGTGTAAGGTAACTAGACTTTTAAAAGAAAAGTTTACTAAAGAAATTATAATTCTGTCATCATTTTCTCTCCTTCATGTCATTCCAAACCTGTATGACTTTTTTTATACTACAGAACACAAAAGAAGATATTTTGAAGAATGTTTTTGTTCACAATGAAAGCCAAATGGGTTCAAAACAACATTGGACTTCATTAACTTTTACTGAACAGTCAAAAAAAGAACAGAAAAACACAGACAATTTTCCACAAAATAAAAAAATATTAATACTTGGACTCAATGACATGAGAGTGAGAAAAAGACCGTTTTCATTTTTGGGTGAACTACACTCTTAAAAATATTGGTTCTTAATTGGCTTCTATGGTTCCATAAATAACTTTTAACATCCATGGAATCTTTTCATTGCACAAAAGGTTCTTTATAGTGAAATAGGTTCTTCAGATTATTGAAATATTCTTTAAAAAATGGGAACTTCCCTGAAAGGTTTGGGAAACCCAAAATGGTTCCACTATGTCATTGCTGCAGAAACACTTTTAAACACAAAGTGTATCCTTTTAAGTAATTGCCAATATCTGCATCTGAATGTTCTTGAATGGCTATGAACTTGAATGCAGTCATTTGTGTAACGCAGAGTCAGCGGAGTGAGAATCCATCTGCAGCTTTATTTTGGTCAGTCAAACATACAGGGTCGAGACACAGCAGGAGCAACGGAGAATACAGAATCGTAAACAGGGACAGGCTTAGGTTGAGGCAGGCAGCAGAGAATAAAACAACAGGAAACAGTCCAAGATCAAACACAGAAAAACAGTCCACAGTAGAAACGCTCAGTTTCTCCGGATGCGTCCTATGAAACTCCTCAGTGAGTGTGGGGTCGAGGATATCATCCATGTTGACCCAGGATGGATACCCCTCCCAGTCCACCAGATACTGTAGAATACCGCCCAGCGTCTGGGGTCGAGTAACTTGGCACGCCTCCTCGCCTTCGACCAGATTGGGCGGAGGGGTCTGAACTTCGGCTCCACTCTCCGACTCTCCTCTCGGACCAGCAGCAGGTTTTAGAAGCGAAACATGAAATGTGGGAGAAATACGATAGTTAACAGGTAAATCTAAGCGAAAAGAAGTAATCTGTCTAAGAGTTTTGAAAGGGCCCACATACCTAGTTTTCTGCATGGATGTCTGAGGCGGAGGTCCTTTGTAGATAGCCAAACCCACTGCCCTGGAGTATACTCTGGACCTGAACGGCGGTGACGATTGGCCTGCTGTTCTTATCTGTGCACTGCGTGTAGTAGATGGGTGTGTGCTCGGTTCCAGATCTCTTTGCTGCACTGAAGCCATTCAGTGACAGATGGTAGGTCGGATGGTTCGCCGGACCAGGGAAACAAGGGTGGTTGGTAGCCTAAAACACATTTGAAGGGAGTCAAACTCAAACCAGTGGTGGGTTTCTGAAGCGAGTTCTGTGCGTATTCTGCCCACATTAAGTATTTACTCCAATCAGATTGGTTATGTTGGCAATAAGATCTGAGAAAACGTGTGAGTTCTTGATTTAATCGTTCTGTTTGGCTGTTGGACTGCGGATGGTAACCAGAGGTGAGACTGATGTTTACATTGAGTTGTTGGAAGAAAGCCGACCTAAATTGCGAACCTCTGTCTGACACAATGTCTTCAGGTAGTCCATAGAAGTGGAAGACGTAATTACATAATACCTTGGCTGTTTCGAAAGCAGTGGGGAGTTTAGGCAGAGGAATGAGACGACATGCTTTGGAGAAACAGTCAATAACTGTCAGGATGATGGTGTTGCCCTGGGAGTTGGGGAGGTTGGTGACAAAATCAATGGCGATATGGGACCAGGGACGTTGAGGAATAGGCATGGGTTGAAGTAGACTGACGAGTAATTGTCGAGGGGTTTTAGAGGTACTACATGTGGTGCAGTTCTTTACAAAGGTTGTGGTGTCTGTAGACATTGTGGGCCACCAAAACCGGTTAGTGAGGAGATGGTGAGTTGCTGTGATTCCAGGGTGCCCTGAGCTGGGAGTTGAGTGGACCTGATGAAGGAGTCTTTCCCTCAGATGTTCGGGCACAAAGGTGAGATCGTGTAGGCAGTCTGATGGTGGAGGATTCTGGGTGTTGGATTGGTTAATTTCTGTCATGATGTCCCACTGAACTAGTGCAATGAGCAGTGCTTCTGGATTGATATTCTCGTCAGTTTCATGATGAACTGGGTCTTCAAGTTGTCGTGATAGTGCATCGGCTTTGGTATTCTTGGAACCAGGTCTGCAGGTGACAATGAAATTGAAATGAGTGAAAAACATGGCCCATCTCGCTTAACGAGGATTTAGTCGTTTTGCTGAATGTAGATTCTAGGTTCTTGTGGTCAGTGATTACTGTAAATTGATGCTGAGCCCCCTCTAACCAGTGGCACCATTCTTCTTGGGTAGCTTTCATGGCCAAGAGCTCACGGTTGCCGACATCGTCATTTCTCTCTGCAGAGGATAGTTTTCTAGAGATGAAGGCGCAAGCAAACATTTTTTGCTGGGGACCCATGGCGCTGAGAGAGTATAGCCCATTTGCCTGTGTTGGAAGCATCCACCTCCACAATAAAGGGAAGATCTGTGTCAGGATGATGGAGAATGGGCACAGAGGTGAAGTGAGTCTTGAGATCCTCGAATGCCTGTTGAGCTTCATGTGACCAGAGGAGGCGCAAAGTGGAGCGTTTGGTCATGGCGGTTAGCGGAAAAGTGACCGTGCTGAAGTCTCTTATGAATCTTCTATAGAAATTAGCGAACCCAAGATATCTCTGTAGCTCCTTCACTGTGCGTGGTTGAGGCCAGTCAAGCACTGTTTTTACCTTGTTCTCATCCATTGCTTCTCCCTCTCGGCTGATGATGTATCCCAGGAAGGCTGTGGATGTTTGGTGGAACTCGCATTTCTCTGCTTTGGCATGCAGTTGATACTGGATTAGGCGTTGGAGTACTGATCTTACATGCTGGACATGTTCTTCGAGAGAATTGGAGTAGATCAAGATATCATCTATATACACTATTACCCATCTGTCGAGCATGTCACGGAAGACATCATTGATGAACGACTGGATCACAGAAGGACTGTTTGCCAGGCCGAATGGCATAACCAAATATTCGTAGTACCCAGAGGAGGTTGAGAAAGCAGTTTTCCACTCATCACCTGTTTCAGCAGATCGAGTTTAGTGAAGTATTTAGCTTGACGGAGTTGTTCGAGTGCAGTAGGGACCAATGGCAGGGGGTATCAAAATTTAATGGTGATGTCATTAAAGCCGCGATAATCAATGCAGGGTCTCAGGCTTTTTGGTCTCAGGGTCACCATATTCAGCTTTAGAGTATCCTCCACCCAGTTAGTTTGTGCCACGAGATTATGAAATAACAAGGCATATTCCGCCGTTGTTCCCCTCCCCTGACATAGACCGAGCAACTGATCACAAGCACTCTTACCTCCAGCCAGATGTTCAAATACTTCTCTGAAGCGCTGAAGATATATATTGAAGGAAGGGAAAGCTGTTCCGTCATCTCTCCACACCGCGGTGGCCCAGTCTAAAGCCCTTCCGGTTAGTGACGAACAGACGAAAGATATCCTGCTCGAATCCGTAGGATACAAGGTAGGTTGCTGGTTTACAAACAGAGAGCATTGTAACAGGAATCCCTTGCATTTCGCTGGGTCACCGTACATTTTTTGGGGGAATGCTAGATGCTAGAAGTATTGGGCATGCTGACAGCGGGAGAAAGCGCTGGAGCCGCCGCAGCCTTTGTAGGAGTAACGCGTAGGCCTTGTAGTGTTTGGACGAGTTCTTCAGTCAGGGAGGTTAGGCGATTGAGCTGATGCCGATGCCTCGCGAGCTGGTGGGGTTGTGCTGACAGTTTGGAGGACAACTGCATGATAGCTGCTGGATCGCTGTTTGGCGAAGTCTTCTGTAACGGGGAGTCAGCGGAGTGAGAATCCATCTGCAGCTTTATTTTGGTCAGAGTCAAACAATACAGGGTTGAGACACAGCAGGGGCAATGGAGAAGGTAATACAGAATCGTAAACAGGAACAGGCTTAGGTCGAGGCAGGCAGCAAACATACACAGTTCAAAAGGACAGGCAAGAGGTCTGGGCAGGCGGCTGACAATCACAATCCAATAGACAGGCAATAATCGAGGCGGGCAGCAGAGAATCAAACAACGGGAAACAGTCCAAGATCAAACACAGAATAACAGTCCACAGTAGAAACGCTCAGAATTGACAACCTTAGCAAATCAAGACTTCGCAATGGTGGTGTGTGTGTGGTGTGCTTAAATAGTGTGTGTGCGCTATCAGTCCCAGGTCTGAGGGCCTATGGGAATTGTAGTACGAATAGCAATAGTTAGTATTCTGGTGAGAGCTCCCTCTGGTGATCCGGAGGAAAAGGTGAGGAAGCCTCACCTGTAACAATTTGAGAGGTTTTACAGCCTTTTCAATAGAGATGTTGTTGTGCTCTTCAAGGTCAGCAGTTGGTTTCACAAGTATAAAGCTTACAGTTATGGTTCTTCCTTGAGAATACACCACTTAGCTCTGAAATGCACTCTAGCAGTTTCAGCCTTTTTATATTATGCCCAGCCAAAGCAGAGAGTGCTGCCCATGAATCTGCAAAATTCATAAGAGCTGTTCTGAATACATTAATGATTTAGAAATACAATGCAAAGCAACTCTTAAACTCTTAGGTTGTTCCCTGTCATAAACTAACACCAGAGAAAAGCTATGGCAGTTCTATTTGTGAAAGGATCCCAAGAGCACCTATTTTCTTCTTACACACATCAATCCAGTTATGTCACAAAAAAAACTATTAGAGTTCTCAAGAGCATGGTTGAAAGGTGGAATGTTGCCGAAATGTGCCATTTGTTGAGGTTAAAAATAGAATGTGAAATGAGATTTGTTAGCTGACTGGAGGGGCAAGGACGTTGCCCTCTCCCGTCTTTCTAATAGATCCGAACACCTTCATGCCTCTTGATACAGCTGCTCTTCCCCTCTGCTGACACTCATTATTTTAAATCCCCTGAGCTAAAAGGCTGCACACACACATACCGATTTGCACACTTATGCAAATACAAAGATATCACAAAATTGCAAAACATGAGAAATATATGAGAAAACATTATATCTAGGATATATATAAAATAATATATACACACACACACATACATACATACATACATACATACATATATATATATATATATATATATATATATATATATATATATATGAAGACTTCAAACTCACAAAATTCCAGCCTCAGCCCATTCAGAAATGCCGGTACTACGGAGCCTGATAAAAATGTTAATATTAAACAAAAACTTTAGACGGACTTAGAGGCTTTCGCATCTGAAGTCTACATATATATATATATATATAGATAGATAGATAGATAGATAGATAGATAGATAGATAGATAGAAGATATATATGACATTAAATATATTAATATTTTATAACTTCATTTTCAATAACATTAGAGATGATATATAATATAATTTATACATTTATAAATACTGTATGTATATATATATATATATGTGTGTGTGTGTGTGTGTGTGTGTGTGTGTGTGTGTGTGTGTGTGTGTGTGTGTGTGTGTGTGTGTGTGTGTGTGTGTGTGTGTGTTTTATGTATGTGTCAAAGCTTCCAGTGGCTCAAATGGCCCGTTTATACCCGTTTGTTGTCTGTAATGTGGGATGATGGTTCATTAGCATTTTCTCTGCCAGGTTGAGGAAGGGCCAAGCTTCTCTGCAGGACGTAGAAGATCTAATCAGAGCCAGAGAGGCTCACCATATGTAATACTTGTCTTAAGTCCTTTCCACGGCAATCTAACTGTCCTGCACTCCCTTTGCTCTTAAAGGAGAACTCCGGTCAATTTTAACATTGAGCTCATTTTTTTGTACATTTGGAGTGCTGTCAGTACAGAGAACAACGACAAAAATCGGTGTTGCCTACAACGTGTTATCCTCTTTTTAAAATTTGCACCCTGTTTTCGGTCGAAGTCCACAGTAGTCGATTGTCGAGTTCACGCGCGTGATCATAGGTACTAAACCTATGCGCGTGAACTCGACAATCGACTACTGTGGACTTCGACCGAAAACAGGATGTAAATACAGGTATGTGCGCTGGCTGAATAAACATCATTTTTTATATATTTCTTTCACATCTACTGCAGTCAGATTCACCCGCGTTCACTCAGAAGGAATCACCCACATGACCTGTGCACTTGTAATGACACATCAAGGATGTTAAGAGGCTAAAAGCAGGTTTAAAACTTGCACCATTGAAGTCAACAGGGTGCAAATTTTAAAACGAGGATAACACGGTGTAGGCAACACCGATTTTTGGCGTTGTTCTCTGTACTGACAGCACTCCAAATGTACAAAAAAATGAGCTCAATGTTAAAATTGACCGGAGTTCTCCTTTAAGGCACAATACACCTCTGCCAGGTCTCAGAAATGTGAGAGACAAGTGTTAGACATTATTGGACTGGACTATTTTTAAACAGCACTGAATTATCACTGTTCATTTTTGCTTTTTTAATCTCATCAATTAATGTCCAGGTCATATTTCACCCCAAAACAAAACTCTCCCAGTTTTGGTCTGTGTGTGTTGGAACTCTTAGGGGCTGTTTACACGACACCGTTTTCAACTAAAAACATAAAACTTTTTATGCGTTTTGGCCATTTGTTTACACGACAACGGCGTTTTGGGTGCCTGAAGACACAAACTTTTGAAAGTGTTTCATCGCCATCTAATGGCCTGGCAGCAGAATACAGAGTTATTAGTCGTTTACGCGGATCAGTGGGGATAGTTTTGACAGTGGTGTCATCTATACGTGGAAAACACAAAGGAAAAACTTCTCCTTTTCAAGCATATCGTTGTCGTGTAAACGTACCGTAAGTCTGAAGTTCTTTCTGTTCCGTTTTTGCCTATTTCCCTTGTCGTGTTTAGTTTCTGTTTCCTTGGTTGTCATTGTGATTAATCGTTTTATTGATTAGTGTCTCACCTGTTCCTCATCAGCCTCTGTGTTTAAACCCTCAGTTATCTTCTGTTCATTGTCTTGTGTTGAAGTTTGTGTTTATCTGTATTGTTTCAGGTGTTTATTGAATGCAAGTTTATCATTATTCTGCATCAAGAATCTTTGTTTGGATTATCAAGTCAAGCCTGAATGTGACAAAAACAAAGATTCAATACAAAGTGCGTGCATCTAATGGTTAAAAAGCTCAATGAGAGTGCTCAACCACAAAATAAATCTGATCATGGGATGTAGTTCTGTGGTGTATTTAAGGGCTTATCAGTGTATATGTTCATTGTCTGATGAAGAGCCACTGGGCTCGAAATGTCACCTATGGTGAGAACATGAAATAAATATTTTTATATTTTTTGAGCTGCGGTGTGCCAACATTTCCTTCCTTTTTTACAAAAACAAAACAAAACAAAAAAACAAAATGTTAAAGATCCTGATTTAGGACCATTATGATTTGTTTTTGCATTGTGACTTTATTTTAATTAAGCACATCAATTATTAATATTATAATTATAATTATAATTATAATAAAAATACATTTATTAAAACATTATAAAATCATCAAAAACATAAATAAAATAAACATAACATAACAAATAATCTATAAATACCTTACATTTAAATTATACAGTCACTCCAAGAAGTATTTTGACACTTATGTGAACAAATGTTATTGCAATAGAAACATGTCAAACCAAATGGCATATGCAAAAATATTACATTAGACCTTTTTACAGTCCCCTCAAGTTCACACAGATGTCCCAGCAGATGTTTGATAACCAGGAGGTGTCCAAATACTTTTTTTGCATTTTTTGCATTATGTGTCCATATTTCCTAGTTTGATATTTTGTTCAACATTCAAAAAATTGTCAAAATACTTTTTGGTGCCACTGTATACCATAATTTTTTCACATTACCATGATGAGAATTTCTCTTGTTCTCCCCGTTTTAGCAACAGCCCCTGAGTGCCGCCCCATCCCAGTCGGTCCAGCCTTCTCCCCTGCCCAAACCAGTGTCATCGGTCCATCATGCCCAGCGGCCCACACACCCGTCCCTCGCGCCTCACACCCCTCACTCAGCCAGCTTACCCAGCTGCCCCGGCAGAGGAAAGATGGCCAAGTTCCTCAACCCCGATGAGATGACCTCCAGGGATTACTATTTTGACTCGTATGCCCACTTCGGTATTCATGAGGTATGAGCACCTCAGAGCAGTTGATGCTTGCATTTAACATAGATGCTGAGACATATGATGTACTGTAGGATATATGTACTCATGGTAATCAGCATCAGTCATGTTGATTTATGCTGGGAGTTATATATAATGCAGAGTATGCAGAGAAATGGAGCAGGAGAGAGGGACGGGGTGGGGGTGTCATTGAATTATAGGATGAGAGAGTGCAGAGAACGGGAGGTTCAGGCGAGACCTGCAAGATTAATTTTGTTCAGACTCATTTTTAGTAAATAGGTCAGATCTTTTTTTCCCTTCTCTCATCTAAATGTGACAGAGGCGTACACCAAAAAAAAGCTGCATAGATCTGAGGAGACATGCTGTAATGGTGACAGCAAGTTTTTTACGCTCTCACAGGTTGTCAGAGATCCACGTCTTATTTTATGTTTTTACAATAATGCTGAATAATAAGCGAAGTACTTCAAAAAATCATGTCCAAAAAGCCAAGACAATACCATGATGCTTTGTTATCGTAGGCATTTTCAAACGCATCTACAATTCCCCAAATCTTCACCTACAGTGGGTACGGAAAGTATTCAGCCCCCCTTAAATTTTTCACTCTTTGTTATATTGCAGCCATTTGTTTTTTTCCTCATTATTGTACACACAGCACCCCATATTGACAGAAAAAGACAGAATTGTTGACATTTTTGCACATTTATTAAAAAAGAAAAACTGAAATATCATATGGTCCTAAGTATTCAGACCCTTTGCTGTGACACTCATATATTTAACTCAGGTGCTGTCCATTTCTTCTGATCATCCTTGAGATGGTTCTACACCTTCATTTGAGTCCAGCTGTGTTTGATTATACTGATTGGACTTGATTAGGAAAGCCACACACCTGTCTATATAAGACCTTACAGCTCACAGTGCATGTCAGAGCAAATGAGAATCATGAGGTCAAAGGAACTGCCTGAAGAGCTCAGAGACAGAATTGTGGCAAGGCACTGATCTGGCTAAGGTTACAAAAAAATTTCTGCTGCACTTAAGGTTCCTGAGAGCACAGTGGCCTCCATAATCCTTAAATGGAAGACGTTTGGGACGACCAGAACCCTTCCTAGAGCTGGCCGTCCGGCCAAGCTGAACTATCGGGGGAGAAGAGCCTTGGTGAGAGAGGTAAAGAAGAACCCAAAGATCACTGTGGCTGAGCTCCAGAGATGCAGTCGGGAGATGGGAGAAAGTTGTAGTAAGTCAACCATCACTGCAGCCATCCACCAGTCGGGGCTTTATGGCAGAGTGGCCTGACGGAAGCCTCTCCTCAGTGCAAGACACATGAAAGCCCACCTGAAGGACTCCAAGATGTTGATAAATAAGATTCTCTGGTCTGATGAGACCAAGATAGAACTTTTTGGCCTTAATTCTAAGCGGTATGTGTGGAGAAAACCAGGCACTGCTCATCACCTGTCCAATACAGTCTCAACAGTGAAGCATGGTGGTGGCAGCATCACGCTGTGGGGGTGTTTTTCAGCTGCAGGGACAGGACGACTGGTTGCAATCGAGGGAAAGATGAATGCGGCCAAGTACAGGGATATCCTGGACGAAAACCTTCTCCAGAGTGCTCTGGACCTCAGACTGGGCCGAAGGTTCACCTTCCAACAAGACAATGACCCTAAGCACACAGCTAAAATAACGAAGGAGTGGCTTCACAACAACTCCGTGACTGTTCTTGAATGGCCCAGCCAGAGCCCTGACTTAAACCCAATTGAGCATCTCTGGAGAGGCCTGAAAATGGCTGTCCACCAACGTTTACCATCCAACCTGACAGAACTGGAGAGGATCTGCAAGGAGGAATGGCAGAGGATACTCAAATCCAGGTGTGAAAAACTTGTTGCATCTTTCCCAAAAAGACTCATGGCTGTATTAGATCAAAAGGGTGCTTCTACTAAATACTGAGCAAAGGGTCTGAATACTTAGGACCATGTGATATTTCAGTTTTTCTTTTTTAATAAATGTGCAAAAATGTCAACAATTCTGTGTTTTTCTGTCAATATGGGGTGCTGTGTGTACAATAATGAGGAAAAAAAAAAAGAACTTAAATGATTTTAGCAAATGGCTGCAATATAACAGAGTGAAAAATGTAAGGGGGTCTGAATACTTTCCTTAAATTACACTGTATCTATTGGCAGATTACTGTATTTAATTTGTATTGATTACTATTACTAACAGCATAAAAGTTATTCTTACGTTTACTAAAAATCAGTAAAGATTTCACAGCAAAAAGACACTTGTGCCACATTTTTATAAGTATACTTAAAGGCCTTTTAATTGCTATATATATATATATATATATATATATATTTTTTTTTTTTTGCATTCATGGGCCCATACCCTTTCTAAAAAAGGCTGTTACAAGGTGTAATGATGCATCAAATCAAAAGATATTTCCATGTCCAGTGATTACCATATCAATATATCATTGTATTTAAATGGCACACAAAGGAACAATTAACCATGGTACCGTGCCCAAACAACCATGATTATACTATGGTACTTTTCTGTTAAAGAAACGTTTTCAAACGTTGTCTAGGTAGTCAGCTCACCAGAATTTGAAACACAATCATGTTACAAAGTAGTAAAAAGTTTTTTGTGCATGCATGGATGTACAGGAAATGCTAAAGGATGAAGTGAGGACGATGACATACAGGAACTCCATGTACCATAACAAACACATCTTCAAGGACAAGATCGTGCTGGACGTGGGGAGTGGTACTGGCATCCTCTCCATGTTCGCTGCCAAGGCCGGAGCCAAGCACGTGTATGGGGTAAGAGGGGGGCCCTCCTTATGCCTAAAACCACATGAGCCTGTAGCCTCCTACCCTGCTGGAATGATCCACTGAGCCTAAAATAGCATCATGTGTTGCAGTCGCACCAAGAGCTTTTGAAGGTGTAAGCGAATAATCCTTTTTTTTAGAGAGATATGATCATATATTACCACCAACTTATTTCCTAATAAGGATCATAAATATAAGTTCAAAACTGAAAAACAAAATATGTTTAAAGGCAATGACAAACAAATGAATTGTTTGTTAAAAATTATTGCATTTTAACACAAATATATGTGTATATACACCTTATCACTAATTTATCATTCAATATTTATTATATATCAGCCAATATTTTATTTATATAGCAATATTTACACCATACTTCATGTACTTGCTTCAAAGCAGCTTTACAGTAAAAATTAGTATAGTTTAGTTACAGATTTAATTAGGCTTTAAAAATTATTTAGTAACATTGTTAAATCCCATACACAAAAGAAATATATTTTCTGGATATGTTTTGGAATATATGCACATATTTGAAATTGGCCCAATAAATATATTTCATACTTATATTTCATATATTTTTGTTATATTTCAGAATATATTTCAATGTATTTTTTTCTGTACGGGTCCCCAAAAGTGTCAAAAATATATGTGGCATATATTCCAAATACATTGAAATATATTCTGATATATAACAAAAATATATGAAATATAAGTATGAAATATATTTATTGGGCCAATTTCAAATATTTGCATATATTCCAAAACATATCCAGAAAATATATTTCAAATACAATTCTTTTGTGTATGGGATGTCATTTTAAATATATAATTTTTTTCATAATGAACATTATGTTGTGATGCCAAATTCAGCATTGTAGCATACCAATACACTCAGCAAGACTTGTGACAGAATAGTTTGATGAACATGAAAGTGAAGTTGAACATCGCCCAGATCTAAATATTTTAGAGCCACTTTGGGGAATTTTGGAGGAGCAAGTCAGAAACCGTTTTCCTCCACCAGCATCAGATAGTGACCTGGCCACTGATCTGGAAGAGGAATGGCTCAAAATTTCTCTCTGCAGGACTGGTATCTGTGATTTGAACTACCATGTGATAGCATCACTATACCATGACACCACAATAGTACTTTTTTTTCATAAGGGACCCCTTCTGTTTTTCTTTCTTGCAATTCCCCGATTTCATTCCATTTCGCTTCCTCACTACCTGACCTGTCCATTCAGACCTCTCCCCCTTAATGCATTCCTCCCCAGTGGTTAGTGAAGGTTTTTAGCGGGCAGCCTTTATTGGCCGTGCTGATGTATCAGGCTCTAACACACTACATTGTGAGGATGTGGTAATTGGCTCTTCGGGTAAATCTGAGGAAAAGGCACACCAAAGAAATCAGTAAAGGTCAGAAGGGCCACATTAACCATGTGGTGCTTGTTTTGCACTTTCTCTTTGAGAACTAAAGCCAGAGCTTGTTAAGCCAAGTTAGAGTATGAACGGAGAGAAAAAAACTCGATTTTATGTGTCCTGCCATCCTCTTGGGACAGAATGTTCAAGAGCTTTTCTCAGTTTTCAGAAGAGAACGAAACTACCTCGGGAAGCCCAGCCATGTGTTGGTGTCTGTCTGAGTCGCGGTCTCTGCTGTAATTGAGCTGATGTGATTTGCACCTCGCTGCTCTTATCCAGTTGCACTGCGATAATGAACAATTCTCTGAATGGCTTCATCATATTCATCAAATGCCAGAGAGCGCAAATTCTCCTCAGTGTCTATGTTACAGTGCTCATCGCAAACGAAAAACACTTGCTCAGTGCAGAATATAAACTAGATTTTTACATTTTGCTTTCCTGTGCAAAATTGGCTGCCACACTACTAGGGTATTCTGCATGGTATTTTGATATTGATATCCACCTTATTTTTAATGTAAGAGCAGCTGTGGCCATTATTAGTCATTTTGTAGCCAAATCATATTATTCAAATGTGTTATCATAAACACACACTTTCATAGCACAAATGGTTTTACCGTCAACTGCAATTTGTTATTCTTCTTAATCAAAAGTCATACAAATTCAAATGCCTTGATTTATCAGGTTCGTTGAAAAATAAGTTGAATATTGTTCTTTTCCCTGCTTCATTGTAAGTTTATATGATTTTTTTTTGCCCATTTTACTGTCTGCCAGGCAAAAATCATACATAACCACAGCTTAAATGAAGCAGAATGAGTTACACACTAAAGTTTAATAGGCTACTTTAGAAGAAACTGTGTGTGGACAATTAGTGCCTCATCAAACCCTAAAAAAATAACTTTTATATAAATCTTAAACTTCACACACACATGTAAATCTTAAACACACACACACACACACACACATATATATGCTATGCAGCCTCTAGATTAAATATTTCAGACCCTCATTTTCTCGGTTGTCACCTACGGTTGCGAAAGCTGGACAATCCGGAAGTAAGATTGAAGGAAGATTGACTCATTCGAAATATGGTGCTGGAGAAGAATCCTGCGTGGGCCATGGACAGCAAAATGGACTAACGAGTCAATCATAGAGGAAATCAAACCGGAAATGCCACTCGAAGCACAAATTATGAAACTGTGTTTGTCATACTTTGGTCACATGGTACGAAGGGAAAGATCACTGGAAAAGGATATCATAATCTGAGGTATACAAGGTGCAGAGGAAGACCGCCAATGATATGGATAGATATGATTACAAAAAACGACAAGACGGACGTTGGAGGATCTCATCAGAGTTGTACAAAAACTAATCCTTTTCAGTTCTTTAGTCTATCAAGTCACCAAGACTCAAATTTGAGCTGATGGGAGTGGGACATAACAAAACCAATATAGATTTTAAGTTGAGTAGTTTATTGTTTTGGACTTATCATCTGCTGTTCATGTGACTAATATTAAATATAGTAGCCTATATATATTTTTTAAATAGTGCATGGCACTATAGCAACACCAAAGTCAGTGTTTCGATTCCCAGGGAATGCATGAACTGATGAATTGCATAGCATGAAATACAATATGACCCGCTTTGGATAAAAGCATCTGCCAAATGCATAAATGTAAATGCTAATACTACACTTTGTAATGATGTTTATGAGGTTTAAAACTAGATATTTATTTGCTTTCACATGGTGGATAGGGCTGCATGATAGTGAAGAAAAATGCGATATTCGATAACTTGATAAATAATGCGATATTCGATATAATAATGCTATAAGTTTCTAAAATCAATTAAAATGTATTTAAAAAAAAAATATATATATGACCAGCATACAGTATCTGTTTCACGTTATTTCAGGGAAAAGAAAACATCACTACAACTTCTGAAAGTGAACAGCCACGTTTTACTGTTGCATAAAACAAATCAGATTTTTAACAATGTAAATAAACAAACAAACAAAAAAGAAAAACAATTTAAATACCACCAACACTCACTTTGCTCAACTTGGTATAGTTACCTGTATATCAACATGAAAATATCAACATCAAGTACTATATTATAATGCGACGGTAGCCATATTGCACCAGAATGCCCACCAAATACCAGCTTATTGGTGGAGAGGGGACAGAGTGTTGAAGCCAATATATGGGGATGATTAGGAGGCCATGATGATGGACAGAGACGGATGGGCAAATTTGGTTACACCCCTACTCTTCAATCTCACTTGAAACAGAGTGGAGTTACTTCTTCCTCACATGGCTTGCTTGCTTAGTCATGTTTCAGCATTCATACTAAAATTGTTACAGATATTTTTGGACAAGAAAACCAGCTTGTCCACTTTGCTTGGTTTCAGAGATGTGTGTTGACATGTAACTACTGTACATTGTCTGATGTGCTGAAAAGTCTTTTAGAGGGTGTGCTGGTGGCAGACACACAAAGGCAGTGTGCGGAGTTTGGGCATCAGAAATGTAGCTGTCAAATTCTGCTTCAATGGTCAGAGGATTCAGACGGAGATGTAGATGTGACTGAGGTCTGTAAAAGGCTTTTTAAAGACTTCATCCTCTTTGCACTTGTGGCTATGGCACTTTGGCTTGGCTGATTCCCTGATTCAGCACCTGCTGATGATGGGATGTCAACAGCAGGCTGTGCCTCCCAGAAAAGAAAGTAAAATAATTAATAATAAAGCATGCAGGCACACAAGAGCTCAAATCATTCTTGCCATTTAAAATATTCTTAACTTCTGAATTGCCTTCATTTCTGATATTGCCCTTGAACTGATTTGTGGCAGTTTTTCTCACAAATGTAGTATTTTTTTAACCTTGGGTCAAGAAACGGGGCAATGTTCAGCAGAGTTTGGGTTGTGTGATCCCAACGCTATCTCACGACCAATTCGTACGAGTGCGGACGAGGTGGCTAATTCGTACGAATTCGTACAACCTCACTCATACGAATTCGTACGACTTGTCTAAACCCCAGTGATGGGTAGGTTTTGGGGCAGGGGCAGGTCATTCGTACGAATTCATATGAATTGGGCAACTCGTAAAATATGTACGATTTATCAAAAATCATACGAGTGAGGTCGTATGAATTCGTACAAATTAGCCACCTCGTAAAATACGTACGAATTGCCGTGAGATCGGGTTGGTGATCCTCATATTTTGCCTCCATGTAGGCCAGCACTTTGGTATTAGTTGAGAATGTCAGTTTTATCTGTTTTTGTCTTCAGTAAATGAAAGAACTGGCTGTAGATAAGAAATGTTCATGTCGTCCTCTGCAGACAGAGCATCAGTAAACTCTTGAAGTGGCTTCAATGCCTTGTTTACTGACTCAAGGGCCTCAACCAGATGTCGTGTACTCAGATTTTCAGAGAGAATCTGTGACAATACCCTCTGCTGTTCAAGTATCTTTTCCATCATTTGCTGCTTATGCCCCATCGTGATGGGCACTCTTTGATCAGACGATGTTCTGGCAGGTTAAGTTCGCTCTGTGCTTTCTTCAGTGCTTCTTTCTTTTTCCAGCTATGGAAGAAATGTTCCAATAGCTTTAATTATATTGGTTGCGTTGTCCATGATAAAACTCACTAGATACGCCTCACTCAAATTCCAACCAGACAAAGCCTCTCGCAGTCCCAGAGCTGTTTTGCCCCGCTGTGACCACTGGGAAAATATTCTGTCTGTAAGCACAGACTTCTCATTTTTAAGTCTTGGTCAATAAAATGAACCGTTAAACTAATGTACGGCTCTGTTGTCCTACTGGACCAGTGGTCTGTCGTACGTGCAAAATGTTCGACATCTCTCAGTTCCAACTTGATACGGTCGTGAGTATGCTCGTACATTTGGGGGATAGCAGTTTGGGAAAAATAAGAGTGAGAGGGAATGTTATACCATTTGTCTTTGGTATTCATCAAGTGCACATGACCTGGTTTCACGACTATGGCGATTGGAACCACATCCTTTGCCAGATTTCTCTATGATGCCAGGAGCTTGCAGGATACGGTGTTAATCTTTCAATGTTTGATGCGATGGAGTGTTAGGTTCAGGAACGAGGGTTGATTCACCTGTGCTTGAAGCTTTTTCTGCCAAGCATAGCTGATACAAATTGTTGTGCTTCATCTTGAGGTGACTGCAAAGATTTGTAGAGTTTCCCTTTCACATTGCCACTCGAGATTTACATGTTTTACAAATAACTTCAGTCTGCATGTGTTCATCTCTTTTAACACCAAAATACTGCCATATCTTTGAGGTGCTTTTCAGTTTGTCACTAAATCGTCGGCAGCAGCAGCTGCGAGTGCCTCGGGCTGACTCATCTTCTCAGATTAGTTTGCAATGAGAGCATCGCGGCTTGTTGATTGTCTTGCGTCAGAGCACGCAATGAAACGATACTGACACCCCCCCAAAAACTGCGGAGAGCAAAGCTGACGGTGCGCTGATTAACACGCTGACAGTATTAAATCATTAATTAATCACAAACCATTGCGATATGCACATTTGCTTTATTTCGATCATTTTTATATATCGTGCATGCAGCCCTATAGCATACCTGTTATGTAACATGCACCTATAACTTGGTGTCATTTATCACTGAAATTATTTTGATTTCCCTCAGTTTGCAAACCAGTCCTTTTCTTGTATATATATATACAGACCCTTTCCAAAAAATTAGAATATCATGGAAAAGTTTATTTATTTCCATAATTCCATTCAAAACGTTAAACTTCCATAGATTATAGATTCAGGGCCCACAACTTAAACGATTTTAAGTATTTAGTTGTTTATACATAATTTTGGCTTCCAGCTCATAAAACCCACGAAAACAGGATTTCAAAGTTTTTGAATATTACATGAAATCACACAGTAATTACACAGTGATACCATGGTCATTGAACTAGGTTTTGGTTATTTTGGCAGTGTGGGCAGGTGCAAATCCTGCTGGAAAATGAAGTCAGCATCTCCATAAAGCTTGTCTGCTGAAGAAAGCATGAAGTGTTCTGAAAATGTCCTGGTAGACGGCTGCGTTGAGTGGACAGCACAGTGGACCAACACCAGCCGATGACCAACACAGACTGTGGAAACTTCACACTGGACTTCAAGCATCTTGGATTGTGTGCCTCTCCATTCTTCCTCCAGACTCTGGGACCTTGGTTTCCAAATGAGATGCAAAATTTGCTCTCATCAGAAAAGAGGACTTTGGCCCACTGTGCTTTATTAAATCCAGAGTCAACGCAGCCGTCTACCAGGACATTTTCAGAGCACTTCATGCTGACTTCATTTTCCAGCAGGATTTGCACCTGCCCACACTGCCAAAAGAACCAAAACCTGGTTCAATGACCATGGTATCACTATGTAATTACTGTGTGATTTCATGTAATATTCTAATTTTTTGAAATCCTGTTTTCATGTGTTTTATGAGCTGGAAGCCCAAATTATACAAATAAACAACTAAATACTTGAAATCGTTTAAGGTGTGGGCCCTGAATCTATAATCTATGGAAGTTTAATGTTTTGAATGGAATTATGGAAATAAATAAACTTTTCCATGATATTCAAATTTTTTGGAAAGGGTCTGTATATATATATATTTGAACTTGTCATGTTTACAAAGTTTTGCCCTTCATCTCAGCTCAGGCCCAGGCACTTTCCTCTCATCTTGATCATGCACATCAAAAACTTTTCTTCTGAAAGTGGAAATGTGCTGACTGTGTTATGGGCTTCTCTGATTACTTTTAAACTCAATGCTGACCCACTGCAGTACGTGAAACTTTTACAGAAACCAATGGGGCTGCCATGTAGGAGAAAGAGAGGCTTCTGAGAGTTTGTCAGTTGATGCGATGCTGACTGACTCCTCGTGGAACACTCGAGTTGACGGCGATGGCTTTGGACACAAACAATCGCTGAGAAAACCCAAGGGATGTCATGAGGCAGAAGGATCTGTGCTGTCAGGAATCAACCTCTCACTTATACTGCTGGCAGCTTCCTACTTACTCACTCCTCCTCTTCCCTTCAGCCTCGGGCCACTGACAGCCCTGTTACTATGTGTGCTTGAGAACAAAATAGTTTTATTTCAAATAAATTATGTTTGTTTTACTTTCTATTTAAAAAAAATTCTATAAAGAAACTCATATTGCAGTTTCCACAAACATTAATATTAGTAAGAAATGTTTCCTTAACACCAACAGCATATTAGGGCGCTTTCACACTAGCACTTTCGGTGCGCACCCGGGTTCGAATGACGTCAGAGTTCGGTTCGTTTGGATGATGTGAACGCTGTCTTCCGAACTCGGGTGTGCACCCGCTAACCGTACTCGAGTCCGATTAAAAAAGGTGGTCTGGGGTACGGTTCATGTGAACTCGGGTACGGTTCGTTGCTGATATGAACGCAATCGAACCAAACCGCGGAAGTGAACCGCTATTGATGACGTATAACGGCGGACAGCCCGCTGTCTTTGAAACGTTTTAAAAAATGTTGCGACAGACAGACGCAAGTGTGTTTCTGTATGTCTATGTTGAAAACAAAACCAAAGGTTAAAAAAAAGAACAACAAATGTCAACCGAGCAAGTCTATCCATTTGGGCGCCTTTTCATTCGCGGTTACCAAGCAACACCATTACGGCAGCTGCAGCCTGATGACGCAAGCGTACCGCGGTTCGGATAGAAATAATATAATGTGAACACAGTCCATCGGGGGCAGGGGGAGGGGGGAGCAATCGAACTCGGGTTCGGAACAGGCAATCGAACCAAGTGTGAAAGCGCCCTTAGAATGATTTCTGAAGGATCATGTGACATTTTAAAATATATTTAAATAGAAAACAGTTTATTGTGATTATATTTCACAATATTACTGTTGTTACTGTATTTTTTATCAAATAAATGCAGCCTTGGCGAGCATAAGAAGGTTCTTTCAAAAACACTGAAAAATCTCACCAGGCACAAACTTTTGAATGGTAGTGTAACAAAACATAATATATTACAATTAACTATCCTCCACAGACAAACACACAATTTTGTAAACTTCTAAATCTGTCTAGTTCTGTGTTATTTTAGCACCACTAGACTAACCAAACAGAACTTCAAAAATAGTGACGTTGGTCAGAAAAGCAGAACGTCCCAACACAAACTCGTGCCTTTGGTTGAGCCAGTGTTGCTGTGTCGGGGAAGTTTTGTACGTTTCTGTAATAAAAATGGAAGTTGCTGCAATCGGGTAAGCCACTGTGGCTCTTTTATCGTACATATTAAATGACGAAACGCAGAAAACGCTTTCATATTATCTTGCATTCGGATGCCTGATGTTTGTGAATGCGTTCTAGTTCTAGTTAAGTTTATTTTAAGTTTTTTTGTTTCGCATTGAAGGATTCATAGTTTCAATTGTAGTATATGCGCATGTCTTCTCATCAATTGAGCTCCATTGAGCACGTACTTTTTTATGCGCATTTTTAATACAAACTAAAAGTCCATGAAATGAGCTAAACTGAACATAATGGTGACTGCTAGGAACAATTATTTTAACATCAACCAAATCACAGTGTTTCTATAAGCTATGTCTTGTCTGAAAGAGGATATATAGATAGGGAAGGTAAAACACTGTCTACCACTTAAACCAGCACCTATAACCAACCATTCATTTATGTGCTTGAAGCACAAGACAGCGGGGAATAACAACTGTAAGTTACATTTTTATATTGTTCTGTTTTTTGTTTTTTTTGTTTCTCAGATTGAATGCTCAAGTATATCAGAATACTCTGAGAAAATCATCAAGGCCAATCATCTGGACAGTGGTAAGCAGATTCGATGTGTGTCGATGTTGTAGAAGTGTGTGTTTGCTGTGTAGTTGGCTGGCTTGTGTGGGTGTGTGAGAAAAGCAGGATGACAAATAGGATGAGACACTGATAGGATAAAGAGTGGTCGTCAAACGTTCTTCTATTCAGCCTCCTAAATATACTTAATTTAAAACCTCTGCAGTAATCTGAATATTAAGAGAGAATTTAAATTGCAAATATTCTGCTTTATAAATGATAAAATGACTATAAAGGACACGGCCTTTCCAAAAACAACTGTTAATCAGTATTTTATTTAAAAAAAAATTATATATTAAATATTATTGTGATGTAAAGTCTTTAATGTCACTTGAATCTTACTGACATCCAAATAAGATCAAGTTTAAGTGTTGGTTTACTAGCAAGACAAAATATAGAAATGTAGTATGCACGATGAAACTTTTCAATTTAATATTACATTCAGGGTTTGAAATGAACTTTTTCACTCACCAGGCAATTTGGCTACAAATTTTTTAAGTTACTGGCAATTCAGAACTTCTACTAGCCAAAAGAAAAAGGAAAAAATGAAATGAAATGAAATGAATTTACTAAGTCACAGCTTATAGCTTATAATGTGACCCTGGACCACAAAACCAGTCACATGGGTCAATTTTTTTAAATTGAGATTTATACATCATATGAAAGCCGAATAAATAAGCTTACCATTGATGTATGGTCTGTCAGGATAGGACAATATTTGGTCGAGATACAACTATTTGACAATCTGGAATCTGAGGGTGCAAAAAATCTAAACATTGAGAAAATCGCCTTTAAAGTTGCCCATTTATATTCGTGATTGTGCTGCATTCACTCACAAAAATAAATGTTTTATATATTTACAGTAGGAAATTTACAAAATATCTTAATGGAACATGATCTTTACTTAATATCCTAATGATTTTTGACATAAAAGAAAAATTGATAATTTTGACCCACCCAATATATTGTTGGCTATTGCCACAAATATACCCGTGCGACATGTGACTGGTTTTGTGATCCAGGGTCACATATATATATAGCTTATATATATATATATATATATATATATATATCATACATTCATTTAAATCCTGTCATCAATTTCTTCCCTTCCTCTTTCATCCTCATCCTTTTCACCAAAAATGTGTTTTAGGTGGAAAGATCAATACAGTACAAAGAACATGCTCAACCAAATGCTTTTTAATCTTCGTTATTGTTTCAATGTTGTAGTATGGAACAAGCGCACCATTATTTGTTGCGTAGTGACGTGTATGTTCAAGGAAGCCAGATATAGCAGATTCTGCGCAATACACTCTATTTAATATATCATGATGACTCACGAGTTGAGTATTTGCGCTTAATCTGCGCAGATTTGGTTTACACAAACTTCCCCAGCAAAGTGAGTAAACATAATAAGTAAAACGCCAAATTGGCTAGTGATTTGACAGCGTTACCCGCCACAGTTGATTTTTACTCGCAATTGGCAGGTTGGCAGGTGTTAATTTCAAACCTTGGCTACATTTATTTGTCAAAAATATTACAAATAGAATCCTATCCAATAATTAAAAATAAAATTGGCTAAAACTTTAATTCTGTTCAATATCTGATTGGAAATGATGGAAAAAAAATTGCTGCAAAGTACCGTAATTCGTAAACATGTTTTAAAATGCATCACATATTCCCCTTCTTTTTGTTTTCAGTTAGCCATCAGTTAGCAAGCAAACAGCACATTGCTAACAGGTTATTCTGGCTCTTTCGATTAGCTAGAACATAATAGCACTATAACATGCTCAGTTTTCATTCAGGGATTAGACCACTGCAGTATCTCTTCATGGAATTGCAATAAAAGTTGATGTTTTACATTCTCAGCTGGAGTCTCTCTCTTTCTCACTCACACACACACACACACACGCTTTGACCCACATCTTTTAACTGACCTTAAAAATTCAAAGAGTAGAAAGGATCTGTCAAGCATGGCCTTATTTGTCTGTGTGTTCCAGTTATAACCATCTTTAAAGGGAAAGTGGAAGAGACGGAGCTGCCGGTAGATCAGGTGGACATTATCATCTCAGAGTGGATGGGCTACTGCCTTTTTTATGAGTCAATGTTGAACACGGTCATCTACGCCAGAGATAAGTGGCTGGTCAGTGTTTGTGTGTGTGTAATACAGGAAGCATGGTTTTGTGTGAGAGTATGTGTACAGCCAATGTCTCTAGAGAGTGAACATAGACATGTGTTCTTCATCTTTAGAAACCTGGAGGTCTGATGTTCCCAGACAGGGCTGCTCTTTATGTGGTGGCCATTGAAGACAGGCAGTACAAGGATTTCAAGATTCACTGTGAGTCCCAATACACACACATACACTAGGCTTGCTGTGGTAGTCTGTGTTACTGGTGTTACACTGTGTTCGTCAGTATACCGATTACATTACTTGCCCGCTGCAGCACCACCCCATTGTCGTTTTACTTTTTTTTTATAGAAATAAAAACCATTTTGTTCAGTCGGGACAGCATATGCTACAATTATATATGCCATGCTATTTCTCAAGTAAATTTATGTTCTTGTTATATTGATTTTGATTTTCCTGCCAAAAAAAAAAAAAAAGAAACTCATTAAAAACGTATTAAAAAAGCTTATAATACATTTACTATAACAAACTAAATGTTTGATTTATACACTACCGTTCAGGCGTTTGGGGTTAGTAAGATTATTATTATTTTTTTATGTTTTTGAAAGAAGTCTAGGTAGCACTTAGATAAAAAATGTAGGGAAACCAGTAATTTTGTGAAATACTATATATAATATATATATATATATATATATATATATATATATATTATAAAGTTACATAGCGTAGCTTTAATTATAAGATCAGACTTGTTCAGGAAGATTTTCTTCAAACTGTTAAAGTGAGCAAGAGAAAACCATAGGATAGTTTATGCTAATATCTTCTACAGTACATATTTCTTGCACTATAAATTGGAAATACATTTTGAAACATGAAATAGAGTGCTGATCTTTACATTCGTGTAGAGTATTTTCTGGGCCTCGCTCAGAGTCACGCTCTGTTTATTAAAAATCAAATGTGTCTACGTTTGAGCAGGGTGGGAGAACGTTTATGGTTTTGACATGACCTGCATCAGGAACGTAGCAATGAAAGAACCACTGGTGGACATCGTGGACTCAAAGCAAATGGTTTCCAATGCCTGCCTGATCAAGGTCAGCCATTAAAACACTTCTTATATGTGTATGTGCGTGTTTCTCACATGTGCGTGCGTGGTAGACGAGAAGATAAAGATCCACAGAGAATACACCAGCATTAGTGTGTAACCGATCATTAGCTGCATCACTCAGTGTGACAGTTACATAATGATCCGTTGAAATGCAATTTCATTTCATTATAAACCACTGGAGAAGGTGCTGATGAGATGATTATTGGTTGAATCGGATTCATCAAGCCTGGAAAGTTTATGGCTCCACAGATGGACTGTGAAATGCATCTGCAAACCTCTCTAATATGGAATAAATATTTGAAACAAAAGGATTTTCAGCTTTTCCCAGATATGAATTTAGCAGTTCTGTCACAACTAATCCAATTTAAAACTTTGATGCAAATCAAAGCTGGAAAACAATTTGATATGTAAAGGACTAAATAAAGGGATTTAAGAATTGTATGTATACCATTGTCAATCATTGTCTGTACATTAATTTCACTGCATATAAGATAACATTAAACCCATATCTACAATCAAATAATGCTATATTTTTCTCAGAACTAACTAGTCACTTGTCACCTTTAGCTAAGGATACACGGATAAAAAAAAATCTGATTGATTATTTTCATGTTGTATTTGTGACCCTGGATGACAAAACGAGTCTTAAGTAGCACGGGTATATTTGTGGCAATAACCAACAAAACATTGTATGGGTCAAAATTATCGATTTTTCTTTTATGCCAAAAATCATTAGGATATTAAGTAAAGGTCATGTTCCATGAAGAAAGTTTGTAAATTTCCCACCATAAATATCTAAAAAATATATTTTTGTGAGTGGATGCAGCACAATCGCGAATAGAAATGGACAACTTTATTTCGCACCCTCAGATTCCAGATTTTCAAATAGTTGTATCTCGGCCAAATATTGTCCTATCCTAACAAACCATACATCAGTGGAAAGATTATGTGTTCAGCTTTCAGATGATGTATAAATCTCAATTTTAATAAAATTACCCATAAGACTGGTTTTGTGGTCCAGGGTCACATTTATATAAATAATGCATTTTTAGGGGCCACTTAATTGTCATAATACCATTTGGAGCCATTGTATGCCACTTTATTTTTCTACTGATTGACACATGTCCTGAACTGACCTTTCCTGATATTTGTGACCCTTGCACTGGCGGAGCTAGGGGGTGGCCGTGGCCACCCTTGGTCTGAGCTTGGCCACCCCTTTGGCCACCCCTCTCACAACTGCTGTTTCTGTCTCTTTTTTTATTGACAAAAATTGCGTTTTTTTTTAACGCTGAACCGTCTCTTTAAGACCACAAAAAACGTGAGACTTTTCAGACGCACACTCCAACTTCACCTCAGCGCCAGGCGCAAGTCAAACGAGTGCGGAAATGTGCAAGTGCCGAGTGAGCTTCAGCAGAACATCAGACAGTGATATGCACATAGTAAATATAGAGTCAATCTTTCTCAACTGGTGGGTTGCAAGACCGTTTTGAGGAAGTCGAATAGTGTGAAGGCAACAACAAACATAATTCTCTTCTTTTTTTTTCTGATGCTACTTTTATTTTAGAAGGTGTGTGTGAAAGCTTGTGACACTTCTGTCAGATGCTGAGGAAAGGGCGTTGTCCTTGTTCAGTTGGCTATCTTCGTTAAGATGAGATGTTGTCAGAAAAACGAACTAACTTTTCTGTCATACGGCTGACCGCCGTTGTACTGTCCTTGCGCACATCACGCGCAAATGCGGCGTGCTGTAGCCGTAGTAGTCGTCAATTAACTCATGTAAGAATCAAAAAGGCGATTAAAGCTGTCAAAACTGCATGCATGTATTTGTTATATATGCGTCACATATGTCTCTGTATTAAAATATTCTGCTATGTGAGATCACAATATAAGGTACAAACTGATATGTAATGTTTTAATCAGTGGCGGCTGGTGAAAAATATCTTAGGTGGGGCTGTGTCATATTCAAACCATGGGAATAGGCTATTAGGCCTACTTTCTGCCCTTGGTATGTGTATTGTGCTTTGATGTTTATTTTGTTCTATTCCTTAACCCAGTCCCAGTGGTTCTCAAACTTTTTAGAGTTGTACCCCAAGAGGCTTAATATCCTTCTGCATACCCCCACTCTTCAGTCACACCTTTTTCAGTAAGGGACAATATTTGCCCATTAAATCGATTTTTTCAACTGCATTTTTGCCTTTACAAATACCTTTATAACATGAATAATGCTAAAAAATAAATTAAAAAAAAGTTAAATAGATAAATATGCAATGATGGTAAAAACGAAATGATGCTTTTAAATATTAAATTAAAAACGCCAGTAGGTGGTGAGTCATTGAATCGTTCAGAAATGAAGCAAGTGGCTTTATTTGTGAATTAATCATTGAATCATTGACTCTAAAGATTCGTTCAAAGCCGCAGATTCGTTCACAAATACTGCTGTGGCTTTCGTTACTTGGAGCTATTATTTTATTGTAAAAATACTGACAACTGTGTTGAAAATGAACATCACTTAATATTAATATTTCGTTTGTTGAACTGTTGTATAAAATCAATGTGACATTTGCAATCGTGTGGATCTTCATATAATGTGATCAACATTAAACACAGGAACTCGCACATGTCTTTGTATCGAAGAGAGTTTGATTCTTTATATCGATCTCCATGCACAGCCTGTGTCTATATTTGTTCTTCATGCTAGTAAGTGCTAAATCCCTACTTTTACAAACATTGTCGAGAACGGCAGTATAGCGCGATTTGCTGAGGCAGCAATCTGCTCAAGACCTGTCATATAGCTTATACACGCTGCTTAAACGCAGACAGTTTTGACCGCAAAAGATGAGGTAATTTGATCGGATTTCATGTATTTACAGCATTTAACCTGAGAGTTTAAATCGCTGTTTAAATCGTATTTTAAGATGAGGTAGTATTAAAGGAACGGCAAAATTCAGCATTTCCGCACCCCCTTCTGTCACCTCACGGTTTGAGAACCACCACAAACCCAGTTTGAGAACCACTGCCTTTACATATCTTTTTAAACCGAAAAATAATAATAATAGTATTACAAATAATTATTAGTATTAACCACCCAAACACAATTTAACACAAACTGCATGATACCCGTGCTCTGTCAAAACGTCAGTAATTATTTAATGCCATATTACAAGACGGAGGCATTCTTACACAAAAACAAACAAACTGCACAAACTTTCCATTTGCATCTGAAATTTAACTCAAACAGTTTAGTTACTTTCTCAGACAGGTCCCTCACTCCGGTAACTGTCCATGCTGGATCTGTCGCTGTTGTTTTAAAAAGTAATCACGGAAAGCAAAACAAGGCATTAGCATGACCGCATCCAGCTAGCCAGGCAGATAGACGCTGTCTGATAGAGATGTGCGTGCCTCGGCTCGGGCACGCGCAGCTTGGGGCGCTAAACAGAAGCGCCCATAGCTGACTAGATTTGAGCTCGCTGATTGGCTACAGTTTATGTCAAACATGTATATCTTAAATCAGCAATTGGCTAAGCTGCTTCACAGACCCGCCTTCCTGGGGCGCTTTCTCCCAGCGCCCCAGAGCTGATGAGACGTGGGGGATGTGTAGAAAAAGCAGATATTTTGAATTTCTATCATATTTTTCACAAATACTGGATGTATTTAATATCTCAAACACACAAATACTGACAATTTGTATGTATGATTTATGTATGTATTTACTTATTTAATGAGTGTGGCTCATAAACTGTGGTCTGACTCATGGGGGGGCGGCGCCCTAGCGCCCTCTATTGGCCAGCCGCCCCTGGTTTTAATGTCCAAATAAATGTGAGCACTGTGCATTTGTAGGCCTACTAGACGATAGGCATTCATTTTGCGTTCATTTGTAAAGGACAAACAAAAATGGATAATTTTTAAATCCATAAAATAACTAATTTTACATTCTGCCAACATTACATTATGAAAAACATAACATTTTACATTATGTGCTGTTGACTTCCGCCTTGTTCACATCCTTGCACTTGGGGATTCAAAAGAGAACTTTTGTTTTCCTTTTTAATTTAGGTATGTTGCAATTATTTATTTTGACAACTAATATAGAAAGTTAAACTTTTATTTGACAAACTCAGAATTGGTTGAATAGTTCATTGATTATATCAAACGCATTGAAGGTTGAATAATCTTTGGACTACAGTATTTATCTGCATGTTATCTCATCCATGAAGATGCAACAATGTAGAACAAGCTATTGGAGATTTTGAGAACCAGAACCAAGCTAACTGAGCAAGTTGAACTTTAGCTATAGTGTGTGCCCTTTTATTACTATTTAATTCATTTTAATATGAGGTGGTGGGTAACAATAAAAAAATATAAAATTCACTCATCATTCCATGATTCCTAATTCACCATCTCAATTACAATTAAGTACAAATTAACTTTATTCAGTTGTGTAGGCACTAAAACAGTTCAATACATAAATAATTTTTTATGATAAAATAATTAATATTTCTGTGCCACCCCAGACTGGTTGCTGGCCCTTGCCTGGCCACCCCTATGAAAAAATCCCGGCTCCGCCACTGGACCCTGGACCACAAAAACAGCCACAAGTCGCACAGGCATATTTGTGGCAATAGCCAGCAATACATTGTATGGGTCAAAAATATTCAATTTTTCTTTTATACCAAAAATCATTAGGATATTAAGTAAATACATGTTCCATGAAGATATTTTGATAAATATATAAAACATATATTTTTGTGAGTGAATGCAGCACAATCGTAAACATAAATGGACAACTGTAAAGGCGATTTTCTCAGTTTCGATTTTTTTGCACCCTCAGATTCCAGATTTTCAAATAGTTGTATCTCAGCCAAATATTGTCCTATCCTAACAAACCATACATCAATGGAGAGCTTATTTATTCAGCTTTCAGATCAAATTGCAAGAAATTTACCCATGTGACTGGTTTTGGGGTCCAGGGTCACATTTTGTCCTTTACTCGCATCCATCTTTCTTTAAAGTTTAGATAAGTAACTTACTTTAAAGATCAGATCTGTCCAATGAAGCAAAGCGGGGGGATAATGGATGAAGGCACTTAAATGAAGTGCTAAATGGAAGTGTGAAGCACGCACTCAAACGGACCTCCTCTATCGCCTTGTTTGATACAGTGATTAATGCTCCATTTCAAACTTTGTGCTTCATAACTGAATCTAAAGTAGATCGGACACATTTACAAATGGGAAGCCTGATGTCTAATGGAGGTGAGAGTGAGAGGAAAACACAAAGAGAGAGATAGAAAATAACAGTTTCCCGTTGTTTTTCAGGCAGATATATCAGTGGTGAGACAGAGAGACAGGGCTCAGTTTACTGTCTGGAAATGATGGAGTCTGAAATAGCGGTCTGAACGTACTGATCCAAGAGCAGTAATAACATCCTAACATAATTACTGTAATGCTACCAGTACAGTATGACATTTCAGAAGAATTAGATAGACTAAATGGATAGAGAGAGAATAAGAGATCAAGCTGGATGATTTTTTTTCTCTCCCACAGGAAAGAGAAATGAATGGAAGCTTGTTTTCGCCATGGAATAAAACAATACATTTAAAATAATCATTATCTCACAATTCTGATTTATTTTATTTTATTTTTTATTCCGAGTTTATATTTTGCAGTTAGGACTCACAATTGTGAGTTTATATCTTACAATACTGAGAAAAAAAATCTGAATTACAGGATAAAAGTAGCAATTATTAGAAAAAAAGTCTGTTTATATCTCACAAATATGACTTTTTTTCTCAGAATTATGCTATAAACTTTGAGTTGCGAGAAACTATGTCCGAATTGTGAGCTGACTTTTTTTTTGCCCTCAGAATTGCAAATTTATATCTCACAACTAAGACTTTATAACTCGCAATTGCGAGTTTATATCTCATAACTCGGAGGAAATGACTCTATGTAAGAATTGTGCGGGGGGAAAAAACGTCAGAATTGTGAGATAGCAAAGAGATTCAGGAGATACCAAAGTCTGCAATCAGATGTAAAACATCTAAATACTTAAATTATCATTCTCATTCTACCAAGACCAAATAATCTGTTATGCTATCCATATAAATCTTTTTTAGTTTTTTGCTTAAATTTTCTTGATACATAGTTGATACTTCAAAGAAACACAGCTGAGAACATTATTAGCTACTGGCACATGGCCAGCCTTCATTTGACCATGAAATAGCAACTTAAGCTTTGCTTGTCTTTTCTCAGGAAGTGGACATCTACACAGTGAAGCCAGAGGATCTGTCCTTCACCTCCTCCTTCTGTCTGCAGATCCAGAGGAACGATTACGTCCATGCTTTGGTCACCTACTTTAATATCGAATTCACCAAGTGTCATAAAAAGACTGGCTTCTCCACAGGTGTCGTGTTTAAAAACTTCTATGTTATACACTTGTGGCCACAGTGGCGTATGTGAATGTGTACTTTGAGTTTGTGGTCGATGTATGCACTCTAGTGGCTCAGTTGTGAAACAGCAATGCCAAAGACATTGCATTAAACCAAAACAGACACCAAGGATGAAGTAAACCTGAAAAATAGTTACATACACACATATATTTACACTCTATAATAAATAAAATAGCCTATATTTTGTCAATAAATATTGTTCATAATTGCTTATTATCATCACAATTTAGCATTATAAAGTTTGTTAACGATATTAAAGTTATTATAAACTTTTAGCAGTACAATTTCTATGACAATTTCATATAGGCTATAACCAGAGTCTGCAAGTCCTACTACTTGAGGTGAAGCCTTTGCTGAGTTTGCACATTATTATTAATTTTCTTGACATTCACCCAGTAGGCTCAACCTTTTTGGGCTGAAAATAATACTTTGGTAACCAGCTAGTAAGGAACAAAATCCCACTATAATAATTATGTATTTATTATTTAATTATTGTATAATGTAGGTAAGGTTGAGTAGGCTAAATAATTAAACTATTTACATTTTAAGCTATTTGACTTTACATACGTTTACCAAGCCATATCCTCATGACTCAATTAATAATTACGCACCTTGATTTCATTCATATAGATAGAGTAGGCTACTAATTTTACATCTTGATGGAATGCAGAAATGCAAGTGCCTATTTTTTACAGTCTATGCATTGCGTGTTGAAGAAAAAACTGTTAATAACGCAAGATGCTGAAGAACTATGGAAGGCCAAAATGGCCAAAACGTGTTAATTACGTATTAACTCATAAATGACGTGTAAATTGCGTGTTAAGACGTAATTACGTGTTTACACGACAGTTTCACACGTTTTGGCCCTTTTGGCCTTCCATAAAGAACAAGCGCGATCTAGCGCTATTCATGAAACGCGTGTTACACTATTTGCATATAGGGTTATATTAGGGAGTTTATATGTATTATTATGCACCTTACTTTGAAGCAAAGTCAGACACAATGATGGTGCTCTTGCGGTCGTTTGGTTTAATACAGTCAACAATAGCAAACCTACACCTGTTGGTCTGCTGTCTTTCTTTCCACAATTCATTATACTGTAAATTAATGACATGTGAAATATTTGTGTATAGGCTATATAATGTCCTCTGCGTTATTAATTCTGTCCCCAAAGTCTTTTTAACACCTGGACACAAATTAGATCTGTGCTCCTGGTTTACACAGAGGATTTGTGTGGGGGTTTTGTTGTTGCATTTCTTTTTTTTCCCCCTGTTGTGTACCTTAGCAGTCTAATGCATTGTATAGTCAAAAGAGTACCTGACTCCTGGATGTCGAGTTGCAGTGTTGTAAGGTGTTGTGGGATTTTGATCTGAGGGCTCTGTTAAGTTCTATTGACCTTTCAGGCTCTGCGTATTGCTCAGTCAGCATATAGACGTTTCCTCTTGGGTGGAACGGAAGCACAAGTGATCTTTCAGCTGGCAAGAAAACTAACACATAGACTCCTTTAGGGTCCTTTCTTCCTCTCTCAAATGCACACACACAAACATTTGCATCTTATTTTGCAGCAATCTAGAAATAAGTACAGGCTTACACAGATTTATGTCTGGAAAAGCATAACCTGAATGTGTGAAGTGAATTTGTCAGAGTTAGTACGAGATTGTGACAATGTGTGATATAGCCTATTATTTATTTAATGTTATTTATGTTCTCTTCTGTTTACTCCACTGTAGCACCAGATGCCCCGTACACACACTGGAAGCAGACAGTGTTTTATCTGGAGGAGTATTTGACTGTAAAAAGAGGAGAGGAGATAGTCGGCACCGTCAGCATGAAGCCAAACGAGAAGAACGTGGTATGTGCCCTCATTACTAATATGCTTTCTTTCTTTCTTTCTTTCTTTGATTAATATAGGTACTGCTCAAAACATGTTTTCCAGACTCTTTAAATACACTGCTGTTCAAAAGTTTGAGGTCGGTATGATTTGATTAATGTTTTGAAAATACGTCTTCTATTCTCACTAAAGCTGCATTTATTTGATCTAAATACAGGAAAACTGCGAAATATTATTATCATTTAAAAAAACTTTTCCGTGGAAGCTTGTTTCCACCACTGAATTATTATTTTTTTTACTTTTTTCCCCTCACAATTGCATGGTATAAACTTGAAATTGCGAAGCCAGAATTACGAGATATAAACTCATATTGTATTCTCATATTGTAATCTCATATTTCGTAATTGCAATTGTAAGAAAAAAATCAGTCAGTCAGAATTGCGGTATATTATGGAAGCTTCTTTCCGCCACGGAATAAAACAATTTAAAAGATAATTTCAACTTTTTATCTCACATTTCAGACTTTTTTTCTCGCAATTGTGTTGCAAAAGTCAGAATTGCAAGTTATAATGTTAGAATTGCGAGATATAAACTCGCAATTGCGAGAAACAAAGTCAGAATTGTGAGATGAAAAGTTGCAATTATCTTTTTTTTTTTTTCTGTGGCGGAAACAAGCTTCCATAGGATATAAACTCGCAATTGTGAGAAAAAAAAAATCTGAAAAGTCTGACTTAACTCACTATTGCGAGTTTATATCTCGCAATTCTGACATTATAACTGTCTTTTGCAATTCATTGGCGTGTTGGTCTGAAAACAAGGTGTAATGTTGGCACGTTGCTATTTTGAGGCAACAGAAATAGACTGTGCCATTGACCAACAAAAACCTGGTCTAAAGCATAGACAGTATATAAACTGGACACAGCGACCCCATAGGTTTCAACGGAGAAAAGTGAGGTCAATTAGAAGCTCTCACTTCCTGATGGTCGAGCGTACTGCGCAGACTTCTAGTAGCTGTGCCAAGAGAAATCTGAATCATTCTCTTCCGAAACTTGCAGAGACGGAGAGTGTAAGTAGGAGGTGTCCATGAGCTAGGAGCAGGAGCAACTTTTGCTAAGTATTCTGATTAATTACTTTGTCATTTTGCCTCCACATCCCCCCGTTTGCCCGCGAGCTTCTCCTCCTGTCCATACGGTAATCTCTCTACTGTGCGACAGAGAGTCGCGTGGTTATGACGCAATCGTTAGCCTATTTTTACAAAAACTGCATCTACGGAGTCATAACGTAAGATACAAGGTAATGGAGCCTTTTATACATTTTCGTGTTTCTTTAGAAATAATGGACAAATGGAGTCTTTAAACACCTCAGATGTAAAGTTATCCGCTGTCAAAGTGACGCCAAAATGAATGGGAGTCAATGGAATGCTAACAGCAGGTGATGGTCCGCTAATCAGTGGCGGCGCCCGGGGAAGCTTCAATATTTTATGAAACCCTGCCCCCCTGGTCTAAGTCAATGGCGCAGTATTTTTTTTTTGTTATTTAAAGGGCGCATTAGTAATATGCGCCTATAGGCGGGTCCACAACGCACGTACACTCTGCTTAACACACACACAGCAGCACACAAACTAGCCAAATATTACAAATAAAAGGAGTACAATGTAAAAGATTATTAAAGTGTACAAAAATATATGGTGGAATCCGGCTTGTCCCATAGAGGGTCTGCTCGCGTGCTTTAACCTCACACACACACAGAGCTTTAACCTCGCACACGAGCAGATCCGTTTGCTCTCTGGAGAAGCATTCAGTCTTTACACTTGCAAATTCCGTCATGTAAATAGCCATCCGCCATGGCATGAGCGCAATTGGCTTTTAAAGGGAATGGGAAATGAGACTCTGATTAGTTTTTTGCACGTTACACCCAAAACACACCCATTACTCAATAAGAGAATAGGGACAACCCTTTTAGACCATGCGCCGCACGCACCGACCATTTTTCCCGTCGTTAAACTAACAAAAGTGGATTCAGACACGACCTAAGTGCACTTCTGCCCTGCGCTTTAGACCATGCGCTTAGATCATTAAAATAGGGCCCTTAAAGTCATTACTGTCACTTTTGATTAACTGAATCAGTTATAATGCAATAAATCTAACTTTTGAATGGTAGTGTATTATTCAGTTAAACTTTCTTTACTCAAATTGTTATAATGATTCTACAATTTAACGTTTCTGCTTCTTCCTGTTTTCTTTCCAGCGTGATCTGGACTTTACCTTTGAGCTGGATTTTAAAGGTCAGCTATGTGAGGCCGCCATCGCTCACGACTATAAGATGCGCTAAGTATCCAGCAGAGAGACGGTTCTTGACAACATTCAGAGAAGCAGATGCAGGAGCCGCTCCAGATCATAGCTACAGCGACACAGAGAGAAAGACCAAGACAGAAGTTATTCCTGGGAGCCTTGCCAATGTTTTTTGGAGCGGGGTGGCACTTCTAGCAATAGCGTCCTTGCCTTTGCCAACTATAGCCTGCACTAGTACGCCATCTCTCCGACTGTTCAGGGGCCAACTATGACTGCTCCCCACTGCAAACAAAAGAATGTCATGGGCTTATGAATGTTAAGTGTTAGGTTATGGTTACTTTGCTTTTTATATTAGGAGTGTGAGTTCATTTTGAAAGTGTGCGTCTGAGTCCCAGATATTGCGAAGTTTAACATATTGTATTAAGAGAATGACTCCACTTACATACATTTAGTAATAATTCATTTTAACTCAATTTTACAACTTTATTGCTGTAGGATAAGTCGTTTTGTAGATTTAGGATCAGGTTTTGACAAAATCCAGGTCATTCTCAGGAAACGAGGCCATTTGTGTTTGAAAATGTCAGGTTTTTAGTTAAATGTCATTGGCCAGTCCCACATTATAATTTTTTTTTTTGCTTTGTGCTTAGATTTTTTTTTTGTCTGTAAAGCTAAAGCATTAATAACTATGATATTTCTTCCCACCTGGTTTGCAAAAACAACTATTGAGCTTTACGAAGCCAATATACGTAGCCTGCATAAATGTGACCATAAAAAATATTGATAAAGACTGTAAGAGAAATTGTGTGGTGAAACATTTTTATGATGTTAAAATATATTGTCAAAAAAATCAAAAAAAAATTTTTGGTTTTTGTTGCAAATGTATTAAGCATTTTATACATTTCAACAAAAAGACAGTTTTGTTTAATTTTTTATATATATATAATCTATATTATATTATGATGCATGGACATACAAATTGGAATATAATTGCATGGCAATTTGCATGTTGCAAAGAAAATTATACATTTAAAACAGAATGTTTTATTTTTAAAGTTCTGTGCATTACACACCAAAGTATTTTTTTTTATAATATAAAATCATTAAGGTCTGTATCCTAATAATTATATCATGTGGACACCATTTCCTGAGAATGACCCATCCATAATAAAAATAAGATTTGAGGCATCAATGACCTTTTAAAGTTTTAAACCTACAAATGTTTTCGCCTATAAGAATAACAGAGGAAAATGAATCAAAAGCTAATAATGGAAATTACAAGCCGAACGAGAGTTTGCAATACAGTGATGTGATGAACTTGTGAATTTGTTTTTCTAGTAGCTTTATGAGATTGCAATATGTAGTGTTAGTGTTAATTATGATTCTAGGTGTGTGATAATTACATTTCCACTTGCATCTGCTAACAGAGCACAGAGCTGAAAATAGAGAAAGAGAAACAGTACATAATTTATACATATCAAACCATATGCCATGTGGAATGTTGGCTCTGTCTGCGGTGAGATCTTGATGAGCTGGACTCAGATGGCATGCTGCTCTTCACCTGTGCTCTTATTAGAGTCTTTGCCAAGGCGATGACTGGGATCCGTCCCGTCCCGGTACATCTGTGACCCCTCGTGTCACAGCTGATTACACTGTTCAAGTCCTCACCAAAGACATTCGGTTCACTAGCAAAGCACATTGTCCTTTATTAATATTTATTGTTCATAATTAGGTCTGATAGAGTGTTTGTTACTGAAATTTGAGGTTTACATGTTAAAAATGTTTTAAAATTAGAATTCTACCATGATTTCAGCATCTGTCAAGTAGTAAATAACATAGCTTAAAACTAATAATATTAAAGCCAAGTATAATGTTTAGGTGTAATAGCATGCCATATTTGAAAGTGTCCTTGACTGTTTGTAAAGGTTGACATAATGCTGTAATGAAAGATAAATATGTATCTATTGATGTGAGATGTTGGATGGTAAAGCAAAAAATAAAAGCCATTTGTCCATTAACGTGCAGTGGAATACTTGATTGTGCTCTAAATGTAGTACGACTTGTAGTCCACAAGGGGGCGTGAAAAGATTATGAAAAACAGACACTGGTTATGGCATTTTGCACAGTAGGCTATAGCCTACTGCTTACTATAGTATTACAAAACATCAGCTTAGCTGATGATGTCATGTAGGTGTGTATGATGATTGTTTGCCGTAGCCAGCTCCTATATTTAACAAAGTGATATTGTTTTGTTTTTAGCTGTAATTGTCAGTACAATGATGGGCAGCCATGCTATCGCCTCTTCACCCCAGAGGGAATGATAACATAGGAGAGCAGCCATGAGAGAATTGAAATCCAGTTAGTAGGCTATGCCAGGAGTAAAAAAAAAAAGAATTCATGAAAATTGTACAGACAGGTCACTACCATGACAAGTTTATAAATCGTCATGTTAACTCTTGCTTGCTAAGATTTCAACCAGTTTATAATCGGTTTTCTAACTGTTCCTTCATTAACAAGCATGATGTCAGGAATATAGAATAGAATAGAAGTTATTTGTCATTGTCCAGTGAAAAACAATGAAATACAATAATGTAAGCCTTTCTCTGGCAAAATCCAGATCTATAAAATTCAGTTTTTTAGCTAGTTTGCTGTTTCATTTTCAGGGGACCAAATGCTCAAGATACTGAATACTGAGTAGCCTACTCTGGGTTCGGGCCTAATACCGAGCCCGGAGCCCTCTCCTCGGACAGCACGCCAAATATGCATACACCATTTATTCTATCTGACTAATATGTAAGTGTGAACTCGTGAAAGTGTGTGCTGAGAATGAAATCAAAGACATAAGCAGCAATCGGCCATGTAGTCGCAACATCACTATGCACTACTCGTTTAACTATGCCCAGCAAGTCCACCTGCCAAGTAACCCCTTGCAGCCAGGACCAATTTATTTTCTAGTTCCAAGGAAGTATGGGTTGTTTGGTACATGCTTTAATTTATCTCTGTCGAAATACTTTTTTTTGTGTGTGTTGATGTCAAGACACCTTCAGAACAGCCACATCACTTGCTATGTTTATGAGCACTAAAATTCTCATTGTCTCATTCAGTTTTCAGGTTTGATGCTGAGCATAATGGTTTTTGGCAAGAAAGAGGCAGGCAGTGACGAGTTGCCTTTCCAGATCCTTCTGAAAGGCATGGATTTCCCAGATGGAGAACCGGTTATCCTGACTCTTCCTGGATTATCACTCCAGAGGCAATACCTGTATAAGAACATCCGCCCTTTCGTTGATGATCCCTACAAGGATACTGTTTGTCCAAGGCCCGAGGTCCTACCAGTTGATGGTTCTGACAACAAAAGTGCTGGAGAAATGGACATTGTGGTGAACTTGTTCTTGGCGCAAACTAAGGACGCTGAACCGCAAGCGTGTGGCCGGGGCCTTGGCCGTGAGTGTGGTCAGCCACCGAGATACAGGAGTCGAAGCCCTCACTAGGCCACTGCGACAATGGCAAAACAATAAAAGAACACTTTGTGGACCGTTTAAGGTCAGATATGACTTAAGATTTAGACCGTAACCTCATCCCTGATAGAGAGCATATGAAATTTTTCAGGTAATCTTTGCATACAGGAAATGTCCATACTGTGTACATTATATACACTACATACTAAGAGATACGGTACGCTATATAGAGCATAGCCATTGTGTATATCATAAATAAATAAATACCTGTTTGTATTATTTAAAAAAGGTTTGGAAACCATCCCACAGTGTAAGAGTATCTGCAAGATATAACAATATAAATAAAATATTTCCAAGAAAAAAAACACATGTAATGTCTATGCATTTTAAACATTTAAATACGCTATTTGAACGGGTAAAACCGGATTAACCGGTTTAACCTCAGGCTAAGCTTTAAGAACAATGCCTTTTCAATATCTGAATTCGTATTTTTTTGTGTTCATTGTTAGCTGGCATACATGCCTCCTCTTGCTATTTCATTGAAAGCACGAACCAGAATGAATGCAAACATAGTATTCTTTATTCCAACATATCACTCAAAATACATTTCTATTTAATATTTACACATGTATATAATAAAGCAGGAACATTTACAAGACTCCATGAGCGTGAAATCATCTAAAACGTTCACATGGTGTTTAAACTTAGTGCATTCTGCCCAGCTGTGATAGAGAATCAATGTGTGAATCCACATAACAACTCAATTTACAGATCAAGACTCATATTGTGATTACTGAAAAACTGAACGACTTGATAAAACACAGTATAAGCCTTATTGTTCATCTTAGATGTGCATAAGTCCACTGTCTGGTGGACAATTAATGCTTCCTTAAAAATGTGAGGAAATTGTTATTTATGGTAAGTGTGAAGAATAATAAATTCTGCGAGACTTTATGCACTGATTTAACACTGACTACATTAAATTACAAATACAGGCAATACAAATATATTACTGTTGGCACAATACATAAAATACAATCAAAAAGTGTTCTGAAATCAATGTTAGACAAAATCTATTTCAATAGATCAATCGTTTCAATGTAGTTAAAAAACAACAACACTGAACCCTGTTAAAACCGAATCCTCATGCAAACCATCTGCTTGCTTCATGGCAGTGTGTTAAAAATATTCATGCTGGTGAGAGGAAATAGAGACATTTTTCCATTTTTCCTTGCTAGGAATACTAAAGGAATAATTCAAGATGTTCAATCCATCGCGTAAGTAATAAATAATACATTTGTGCAAACGACTGTAAACAAACTAGCGTCTGTAGGAGCTTGTTTTGCTAATTTAAAATACACTTTCCTAGACCTTCATATTAAAAAGATGAAGTACAACAACAGCCAATACGAAAATACAACTTTGTATACTTCAATAGTGTGACGGGTGTTTGAAATTAACTTAATAGGGACGCGTTTGATGAATTCTAGTGTGTACATAACTAGAGTGCACTAAAGCCCTACATCTAACTGAAAACTCGTCCGTTTCACACTGTAAAGAGGTCGTGGTTTATATAAAAAAAAGACCAGACATCTTTAACTCTACAGTGGTCATACAAAAACGCTGACATTAAAGAAAACAGGAAGATAAGAGCAAGACAAACCAGATCAGCATTAACACCAAGGTTTCTGTGAGTGTTTATGGATGGCTTTCTACTAGCAGCAGGACTTCTTCTTAGCTGCGCTGTCTACTAGCGACACGGTTTTCTCTTTTTCTCTGTCCTCTTGTTCTTTCAGAACTCTGGCAGAGAGGGGAAAAATGTATGAGGTGCAGTACAGTACAATGTAACTAAATAATAATGTGTGAATTATGAGCTGGCTGAAACGTTAGTGGTGAAAATCGATCATTTTTGCAGTTGCATATGCAATTGACTTTTCCAGGTATAAGAATTGTTATGCTAACAGTCTATTCACTTACTGAAGCTTATTATTAGTATTATCAATATATAATTCTAGTATTTATCAATGTTTATCAAAATTTTAGGTTTAGTATTTTTGTCATGCATTTTTATGCAAATATTTTGTTTTTATAAAATCGCTTACATTTTTTTTATTTACGTTTTTTTTATATATAATTTTGATCCTTCAACTTAAACTTATTTCTGTTAGTTGCTAAGACAAATTGTTTTGTTTTTTTCATTTAATATTTATATTGTATTAAAGCTACACTGTGTAATTTTTTAAGTTGATTCTTAGAAAAAAACACTTTGTTCTTTCAAAATGATATGTGCTCATTCATGTGTAATTATTTCTACCAACGAATCAAATATTCTCATAAGCGTAGAATCTGCCATTTGGAACACATACGAGCGAGTCGCTCGAATGGCGGCAGCCATGTTGCGCCTCCATCTTGAAAATACATTAGCCAAAGAGGGACATACCCGGAAATTCAAGCTTCGCCTTTCGCGTTTTTACACTCAGTGGCACCGTGACGAACGCGAGAGGGAGATTACTCGCGACTGCCGGCAGATTTGAAATAATACGGCCACCGTAGGAGTTAAAACGCCCTCGGAATGGGAGGGGCTAGAAAGTAATATTCAGTTGGTAGTCATAAACAATTTCACCGCTAGATGGGAGAAAATCCTACACAGTGTAGCTTTAATAATAACAACAATACAGAAACAGACATGGTTACAAGTGTCTAGTGTAAAAAATTACATTTTTTTTAATAAAAATCTAACTAATCACTGGATTTTAAGCTTGTAAACTAAGGTTGGTGGCATAACATTTTGTTTAAGATTCACTTCAGAGCAAGCAAAGCAAACTGAAAAGTCATGAGTAGAAGTGTATATTTCATCATGTGTTTATGCAAGTGGAATAATCTGTATTTACTTGTTTAGCATGGACAGAAATTCATCTTCAACATTTCTTATTTTTCAATCTTTTCTATAAAACTGTTTGACAACTGGGACCACTGCGCCATTTTTTTTAATACCGATCTATTATTGTGGTCTCATAGATTACAGATAAACCCGGCACTAAACATGTAAAAACGAAACAATCCGTGGTTTGTTTTGTGGTTGTCAGGCAGTCATTTCCTGTCTAAGCGGCCCGTTCACACAAAAAGCATTTTTGCATTCAAGGGCAGTGGAATGGAGATGCATTTTTTAAATGCTGAACTTCTTTAAGCCTTGAGCTCTGCATTTTCAGAACAAGCATGTCATGCACGAAAAACGAACACAAATGTCAAATACATCCGTCTAGCGCATGTTTACATAGAAAAAAACATGGCAATTCTACACAGTGAAAAGCAAAAATGCGTTTAGTGTGAACAGGGAGGTTCTTGGTCAGATTAAACTGCAAAGTGAACCACAGAATATACCCGGAACATAAAAACACTCTTCCATATTCTGATTTTAAAAGAAATTAGTCATTTAATAAATTTGTTAATAAACTTATGTGTCCGTGTTACAGTGTAATTATTCATTTACATACTGAGTAATATGTACTTACTATAGGGTGGAATTAGGAATAGAAAGTTTCTTGTAATTATGTATAATTTACTGTTATTACTACAGTAAGTACATGTAGCATGTAAAATGTAATGTGCAACATGTAATGTACAGTAAGTACAAAATACAGTGTGACCATAAACTCTTACCTTGCCATGTGAATCATAGCCTCTGTCACATTGTGGCTTGAAAAAGCACTGCACTCATAAAAGATCAATTGAAAGTCCTGAAAGAGTGAACAGAATGACTTATGTTAAGAATAAAAAGTCATTCTTATGTCATTCAGTGTGGTTCTTAATGTCGGCTGAGAACAGGCAACAGTAACTGACAGGAAACCACTTCATATATCTCATCAAACTACACAATGATTCGTGATGTCTGAGCCTGTTCTTTTACTTGTTCATTTCAAGAGTGCCATGCTTAATGTGTTTAATGGTGATCCATTAGTGCCACTCCAGGGCCCAGATTCACTCACCTTGGCTAGCTTCTCTCCCGTTCCCAGCGGAATTACTCTCTGGCCGTCTAGATCTGTCTTATTCCCCAAGAGCATGATGGGAATGTCCTCACCTGCTCCCTCCTGTAGTATGAAAAAATGACAACCCCTTCCCATCATAACTATTGAAAACTGCAGTGATGATACCGTTTGCTTACTTGAAATAAGTTTTTTTGGTTAAGATATATAAGATATATATAAGCATTATTACTCCAGTCTTTAGTGTCATATGATCCTTCAGAAATCATTCTAATAGGCTGATGTACTGCTCAAGTAACATTTCTTATTATTATCAATGTTAAAGTCAGTTGTGCTGCTAAATAGTTTTGTGGAAATCATAATCATTTTTTTTTGTACGCTTTGATGAATAGAAGAATCATTTATGCTTTTTTATGCTTTTATTATAAATGTCTTTACTGTCTCTTTTGATCAATTTAATACATCCTTGCTGAATAAAAGTATATATATATATATATATATATATATATATATATATATATATATATATATATATATATATATATATATATATATATATATACAGTGCAATGCATAAGTGAATACACCCATGCTAAAGTTGACTAAAAAGAGGAATAAAAAATCATATTTTGGAAATTGAACTTAATGCCTTAATTTAAAAAATTAGGAAAAATCCAACCTTTAAGGACACCAATTTTCTTTGTGAATGAATAATGTATCGTAAATAAATAAATGTTCTTCCTTAAAATACATGGTGCATAAGTGAGTACACCCCTATGTTAAATTCCCATAGAGGCAGGCAGATTTTTATTTTTAAGTATTTTTTTTAAAAAAAAATTAGGATACTATGCATCCTGATAAAGTTCCCTTGGCCTTTGGAATTAAAATAGCCCCACATCATCACATAGCCTTCACCATACCTAGAGATTGGCATGGTTTTATTTCAGTTAGCCTAAAAGCTAGTTTGATTTGCATTGAGAGATGATCTTATGGAAAGTACCCCATGCCAATCTCTAGGTATGGTGAAGGCTATGTGATGATGTGGGGCTATTTTAATTCCAAAGGCCAAGGGAACTTTATCAGGATGCATAGTATCCTAAATTTTTTTTTTTTAAATACTTAAAAATAAAAATCTGCCTGCCTCTATGGGAATTTAACATAGTGGTGTACTCACTTATGCACCATGTATTTTAAGGAAGAACATTTATTTATTTACGATACATTATTCATTCACAAAGAAAATTGGTGTCCTTAAAGGTTGGATTTTTCCTAATTTTTTAAATTAAGGCATTAAGTTCAATTTCCAAAATATGATTTTTTATTCCTCTTTTTAGTCAACTTTAGCATGGGTGTATTCACTTATGCATTGCACTGTATATATACACATACACACACACACACACACACACACACACACACATACATATATATATATAAAACTAAGACTAAAACTATTGGTCAAAAAACATTTTCGTAAACTGAAATAAAATAAAAATTTCTAAAACTAAATGAAACTAACAACAGTTACTGAAAAACGAACTGAAACAAAATAATTAGCAAATATAAATAATCGTTTTCGTAATTAATAAGCTCTCATCCTGTACCGGAAAATCACTTTTTTCCATTCCACTGCGCTACTTTATTTTTCAATGACCATGGCGCTCGAGTCTCGTCTTTTGCAGCATCACGTGCATGACACAACGTTCTAAAAATGCGACACTCAAGTTAAATTAAGTTCAACTTTTCGAGTATCGAGACCTTTCGCTTTTTCCGCATTCCTCTGCCCGCGTCTTTTTTCCGTTTTTCAAAGCAAAACCGCTTTCTGTGTGAACCAGAAGCAGAAATGGCCAAATAAGTATTTACGTCATGTCTAGACCTTATGCAAAAGCTATACCTTAAATCCAGGTAAGATAACTATGGAAGCTTGTTTCCGCCACTGAATAAAACATTTTAAAAGATAATTGCGACTTTTTATCTCACAATTGCGAGTTTACATCTCGCAATTCTGACTTTATTTCTCAGAATTGCGAGATATAAAGTCAGAATTGCGTCTTATAAAGTCAGAATTCTGACTTTTTTTTCTCGCAATTGCGACTTTATATCACGCAATTCTGACTTTATATCTCAGAATTCTGACTTTATATCACGCAATTCTGACTTTATAACACATAATTGCGAGTTTATATCTCGCAATTCTGACATCTTTTCTCAGAATTGTGAGATATAAAGTCCAATTCTAAGGGGAAAAAAAAGACCCCAAGTTTTTTTGTTTATATCTCACAATTCTGACTTTATAACACGCAATTGCGACTTTATATCATGCAATTCTGACTTTATATCTCCCAATTGCGTGATATAAAGTCAGAATTCTGAGATATAAAGTCAGAATTGCGTGATATAAAGTCGCAATTGCGAGAAAAAAAGTCAGAATTCTGACTTTATAACACGCAATTGTGACTTTATTTCACGCAATTCTGACTTTATATCTCGCAATTCAGACTTTAAAACACGCAATTGCGACTTTATTTCACGCAATTCTGACTTTATATCTCGCAATTCTGACTTTAAAACACGCAATTGCGACTTTATTTCACGCAATTCTGACTTTATATCTCGCAATTCTGAGAAATAAAGTCAGAATTGCGAGATGTAAACTCGCAATTGTGAGATAAAAAGTCGCAATTATCTTTTATTTTTTTTTATTTTGTGGCGGAAACAAGCTTCCATAGATAACCATCTCATGTGAAACTAAACAAAATACCACACATATTAGACAACATACCACACTAAGCAGAAAACGGAAAAAACAAATAGCATGTCTATAGCCCAGAAATAGACGTACATTTGTCAGAGTAGAAGTAAACTAAATGTCTGGTCTGAATACAACATTTGAATTAAATATATAAAAACTAAAAACTAAAATTAAATATATAAAAACTAAATAGAAATGTGTTCACAAAATAAAAACTAAACTAAAACTAACAAAACCATTCATGAAACTAACTGAAATTTATAGGAAATTTGAAAATAATATTAAAATAAAAACTAATTTAAAAATGCAAAACTATAATAACCTAGTGTACCACTGATGGAAACAATTGGAAAAGGAAAACAAAAAAAAGCCAATTGCTACTTTCTATTACTAGTCAGAAGTAGGACGTATTGATAATTTAAGTGGAAAAGACATGTTCATAACTAGAGAGCATTTTATTGGACAAAATACATCGTTACCCCATTATTTCATTAAAATTCCAATCAATATCTTTAATAAACTTCATTTTAGAGGTTTATGTGTACATTAGCATACATTTAGTCTTTTACTCCTGAAGAAAGTGGAAATGAATCACTCACCTGCACGCTGGCCAGCCACTGCCTAACTGCCGTGAAAGTCTGCACACTAGTGATGTCATACACCACTACCACACCATCGACCTTGCGAAAAAACTGCTTGGTGATGCTGCGATACCTGACGGTGGAAACCCACAATGAAACTTTTGCATTCATCTGTTTTCTTAGTTAGCAGACACAATGGCACGATCAACAATCAACTAGGCCACTGATAACATACAAATTATGACTGATTAAACTTGTTTCTATTAGAAAATATCACTTGCCTCTCCTGTCCAGCTGTGTCCCACATTTGCAGGGCTACCTGGCTGTTGTCCACTGTTAGAGTCTTCACACTGAAGTCAATACCTGCACACACGTCACACACATGAAAGAAGTCAGTCTGAAAGAGGAGGAAGGGGGTCTGACATTTAATGTGTTCATGCTTTTTTTTCCAGAGGAAGCTCCACACGCACAAGCCCTGACTAAAGGGCAGATGGAATTGATTTGAGGTTTTAGTCAATACCAAGTTATTGATAAATGTTTAAAACCAGCTCAATATAGGAATCATGCAAATTGAGACACATTATGACACATTATTTTCATGTTATTGTTTATAAGTGCCATGTAAATAGTATGGTACTGAATATGATAATCGATCAATATCATAGCACATATCAAAATACTGTGGTATTACTGTATCATGGTATTGCCACATTGCTATTTTTTTAAGTTTGAGGTTAGTACGATTTTTTTAAAAGAAATCATTACTTTTATTCAGAAAGGACACATTATTGATCAAAACAGTGAATTTAACATGGTAAAAAAAATAATTAATTCAAATAAATGCTGTTTCTATTGATCAAAATGTTCCAGTTTACACAAATATATTAAGCAGCACAACAGTTTAACACTGATAATAAGAAATGTTTCTTGAGCACCAAATCAGCATATTGATGCTGATTTGGAATGATTTCTAAAGGATCATGTGACACTGAAGACTGAAGATTCAGCTTTACCATCACAGGAATAAATTACATTTTAAAATATATTTAAATAGAAACCAGTTATTTTAAATGGAAATTTCAAAATATTTATGTTTTTACAGTATTCTTATTAAATGAATGTAGAAATAGAAATTATTATTATTATTATTGACGCAAAAAAAATTAAAATAAAAAAAATAATGAAATGAAATGGCCAGTAAAGGCTATGACAAAATTCTATGACATCTATACTTAGTGTTATATTTGAAATAGTCCTGAGTGTGTTAAAGGATGAAATCAAGAGTCAGTAAAACCTCGTTTTGTGAGATTAAATATATTTTATATTATAGACAGTCAATAGACAGTCTCACTGTCATTAGAATGTCGAGAATTAACAGACCCAACAACATGGTGACAAGTTATGAAGTAAGCTGTGGACTCACACCCAAAGAAATAGGTTGAAGCAATATGAGGGTGTCAACCATGACAATTTTCATTTTGGGTGAACTAGTGCTTTATTGAGGCTATTTAGGTTAAATAAATCAAAAATACCTATATACACTAGTAAACATTAACAAGTAAATGGAAGGCCACTGACCTACAGTAGCACATGTACCAGTGTGGAAACAGTCATCACAGAAGCGACGTAAAAGAGACGTTTTGCCCACGCTGGAATTCCCAACCAGAATGATCTTAAACAAACGATCTGGACCTGAAATGGACCCTTCATCCTGAAAAAAAAAAATGATGGAAGGGTACCTCTATCAGCAGTGCTCATATGTTATACCCAATGTCCAAAATTAAATTAAAGATTTTATTTTCATTGAATGTATATATGTGTGTGTATTGCAATGTGTGTTTGTATGTTTTTCAGGAGATTTAAATTCTCCTGCCAAGCTGTTGTTGAAAATAAGAACTTGTTCTTAAGTGACTTGCCTGGTTAAATAAACTTATTCATCTAAATAACCCATTTCCACTATATAGAACCTTCTTTGTGCAATGTAAAGATCCAATGGATATATTCTAAATATATGTTGGTTATGTGTCTATTCAGAATTACTTATGAGCAGCAACCTTTTTATTTTGGGTATGTCAAATTGGCAAAATTGAGGCTGTATGGTAAAAGGTTATTTTTGAAACCTCAACAAATGTCCAAGGTTTTGACCAATCAAGTCATATTCTCACCGAGTGGACCGTCTCTTTGCCCACAGGCTGTCCCCTGGGTGAGGTGGGCGTGTGTGCGACTCCTAGAGGGGGTGAAACAGAGGTTGGAGTGCTGGTTGTGGGGTAAATATTGCTCATCTGGAGATCAATGCCCTCCTCCAACTCCTCATCTTCACTCCATTCTCTGAGCTGGGCCTGATAACCCTGCTGAAGGAGTTGGGGGAGGTGGTCCTCCTCAATTGAGATGATCCTCTGGAGCTGGTGTTTTGAAGGAGGTCGCCCATCTACCATGTCCTCCAGGTTCAGGCTGCGCCCATTTACGGCACTCACATTCTTCCGCTTAGAATGCGGCAGAACTTCTTCATCCTCGTCGCTGGAGACAACAACAGCCTATATTTAAATTTACTCCAAAATTACATGAGCAAGATGTAGTAGTATCTTTTTTGATAACTCAAACTATATCAAGAAAACCTCTTCTTATTGACTTCTTCACAATAAGATTTGATGTAACTTGGGTCTAAAATGACAAGTTCTTTTATCTCAGGAGACTCAAATCTTTTTTGATTTTGCAAGTTCACTGTATCCTTTCATCTTGAGTACCGTTGAGTGTACAGAGGGCATTTTCACACAACCTTACCTCTTGAATGACTGCTTCCGCTCAGCATGATTCACAGTAATTGATCCAGACCTTTGTGTCCATGAGAGTTTTGCAGCAGCAGTCTTTGGTTTCTGAGACACAGCAAACAATGACTTGAAAAAAGTCAAAATGCAGGATCAATACAATATCTTATATAAAGTCTATATGAACCTACTTGATAGCACATGTCTCTTTCATCTCGTAAGTGTTTGTTCATTTCCCTAGGAGGAATTAAATAGAAAACACATTTCAATTCTGGCCAAACATAAAGATCTTCTCCATTTATAGCAATTTCTTACCTTAGCAAATCAAGCTGCTTGAGAAGACTTGCCCTCTCTCTTTGCAGGCTTTCTGTAACCCTATAAACCTCCCTGAAGAAAACACAAACTCTTTTAATGAGTTTAGCAACAAGACTGATAAAAAAATAAAACAAGGGACATAATGTACAAAAGCTGACATTATGAGAAACCAACATTAAATAAACAAGTAAATAATCTCATTTTCATTACGGTAATATCAAGAAACGAAATTGTGATATATTATTTAACTGTATGCTGCATAAATCAGCACATTAGAATGATTTCTGAAGGATCATGAGACACTGAAGATTGGAGTAATGATGCTGAAAATTAAGCTTTCATCACAGGAATAAAGCACATTTTAAAATATATTCAAATATAAAACAGTTATTTTAATTTGTAACAATATTTTGCAAGATTCCTGTTTTTATTGTGGTTTTTTTATGTAATAAATGCAGCCTCGGTGAGCAGAATAGACTTCTTTCAAAATCATCAAAAATTTTTATATTTAACTTTTGACAGGTGTATATATAAACACACAGTTGTAAACAAAATTATTCAACCCCAATTGCAAATCAGGTTTATTGGCAAAATGTACAGACTTGCAGCTTTTTGCAATGAACAAATCAAACAAAAGTAATTGAAATAGCTTATCACAACAAATGTTTCAAGTGGTTTGCCCAAATTCAACTGAAAATCCAAATTTGAATGACTTCTGCAGTCTCAAAATGATTCAACCCCTTCATGACAAGCATCTTCAGTACTTAGTAAAACACCCTTTTGGTGTTATGATCTGCTGCAAGATGACCAGATGTATAACCAGACACCAGCTTCTGGCAGTGTTTCTGAGGAATCTTAGCCAAGTCCTCATGAGCAATGGCCTCCAGTTCAGTAATATCATTGGGTTTGCGTGCTGCAACCTCCTTCTTCAAATCCCACCAGATTTTCTATGGAGTTCAAGTCAGGTGACTGTGATGGACACTAGAATCTTCCAGGACTTCTTCTGCAACCAAGCCTTGGAGGAATTTGAGTTATCCTTGGGATCATTGTCCTGTTGGAAGCTCCAATGACGCCCAAGCTTCAGCTTCCTTACTAACGTCATTTCCTGATGTGCAAAAATGAATACAAACTTGCCTTCCACACGCTGCAGGTATCCAGTGCCAGAGGATGCAAAGCAGCCGCAGAGCATCACCGAACCACCACCATGCTTAACTGTAGGCAGTGTGCTCTTTTAAGCATCTGCTTCATTCTTGTTCCTCCAGACAAACTGGTCATCCATAAAGCTGAAAAGTTTCCAGTTTTGTTTCATCGCTCCACAGAACAGAATCCCAAAATTTCGGTGGCTTATTTTTATGATTTTTAGCAAATTGGAGTCGACTTTTCTTGTGCTTTTGGGTCAGTAGTGGTGTACGTCTTGGAATTCTGGTATGCGTTTAGTATGCTTAGTGTGCAGATGAAACCTCAGTGCCTGTTGCCACCAAATCTTGCTGCAGGTCTTTTGTAGTCACTCAGGGGTTTTTCTGAACCCGTCTTCTCAGAAATCTGGTTGCAGCCGTTGATAGCTTCCTTATTCTGCCCCGTCCAGGTAGTGTAACCACTATTCCTTTGACTGTGAACTTGTGAACTTCCAACTGTCTCTCTAGGAACATTTAATGCCTTCGCTATCTTTTTGCATCCTGTTCCTTGTTTGTGAAGAGCGATGATATTTTCTCTTAACTTTTTGGACCTTTCTTTTGACTTAGCCATATTTCTAACATGCAGTCAAACGTGACACTCAACAAACCTAGCCAGTTCAGATATTTCATGTGTTCTAGCTCAAGCACGCCTGGTGCAACTAATGAACCCTTGATTGGTTGCATCAGGTGTGCTTGAGACAACACCTGTTTTGCAGATTCGTGCTGTTGTGAGAGATTCTACTCAGGGGGTTGAATAAATTTGAGACCGCAGAAGTTATATTTGAGGGAAACCACTAGAAAGATTTGTTGTGTTGAGCTATTTCAATTACTTTTGTTTCATTTCTTCATTGTAAACAGCTGGACGTCTTTTAATTGTCCCAATAAACCTGATTTGCAATGGGGGTTGAATAATTTTGATTACCACTATACTATACTATACTATACTATACTATACTATACTATATATATATATATATACACTGTAAGATCTGAAATGGGTGTGTCAGATATGGGGAGACAAACACCACCCCAAAATATGCAGGGCTGGTGGTACTCCAGGACAGGTTTGAGAACCACTGTTCTAGATGATTTCCTAACATCCAACATCCTAACATTTCATAACATCCTCACATCTCTCGCTCCTCGTGCAGGCGTGAGGACTGATCCTGCAGCAGCATGAGTTGCTCCTGGGCCAGGCTCAGCTCCTGGGCGGTGTGTTCCAGCTCACGGCTTAAGTCGTCATTATACTGTTTGAGTTTGACGTTCTCCACGGCCGTCTCTCGTTGCTCACTGTGCAGCTCTCGACACTGACTCTCCAGCTAACGGAGATCAAACATCACACGTGTACACACAAATTAAACATTTGAGCTATCATCAAAAACAATTGAAGCACAAAAAGATATTTAAAACAGTCTTAAATCATGCTGAATAAAATGACCATCAGGTTTTACACAAATGTTTGGCATACATGCCAGACATGCATTTTTACACCACTATCAAGAAATGAGATGGCCTTGGAAGTGTTATTGTGAATGTTTGGCTGGGACATTGTGGGAGGAATGAATTGATAAGAAAGCTCTTGCACTCATGCTTTTACACACAGCTATGCTGCTAAATATAGACACAAAAAGGACACAATACCATGTCTTTAACCAAACATGCAGTACCAAACTTTAGCTCAATCTTTACATAAAAGTCAAACACATTAGCGCAGACAGAAAGTCAGTTTAATCACTTTTGCACAAAGTTGCATTGCAGCAATAAAGAAAAGTAATTTGGTTTAGTTGTTCACAGATGAGAAGAAAATGAAGCTTGTAATGAGAGAAGCAAAGGAAGCATTAAGACTTGTTACTTTCTGTTCATTCATTAGCATTGAAAGGCTTTGCTGGGTTTTGTTTATTGTGTGTATAGATCAGCATTTATTTGTGTGTGCGTCAGACATGGCTTTCTAAAATTTGAACATAAATTTCCAGCAAATGATCTACAACACCTGCTGATTGTGTTACACAATCTGAGAAAAATATGTCAAACCTGAGTAAGATTTATATGAGTTAGAGTTCTTAAAATTTAGATGTTAATTTGTTCTTGAGTAAAAGTTACTTCAGAATTAAAACTCTTTCAGGAAAAGATCTCACTCTCTGTGTAATTCCTATTCAAATATACAGTATATGTATATATGACGTTGGTTGTCATTTCCTTAATTTTATTTAACTACAGTGTATTGTTCAAATAGTGAATGTATGAGCAATTACCTGATACATTTAACTAGTTAAACTGGTTTGGTATCGACGTAAACAAGCAAAGGTATTAGTTGTGACCAACCCGTTTCTGTTTGTTAGAAAGAATTTCCAGTTCTTTCTCCTTAGTGGACAGTTGATACTCCAAGTCCTGACTGCGAGACAAGAACCGATCGGAATCCTGGAGAACATAAAAATCACATGAAAATTTACCAATTTTTACACTTTACTATAGAAGCCCAGGAACCAAATATCTGATCAAAGGGACATATAATGCAACATCAAGAGCTGTTTTTATCTCTAAAGACCATACATAGTTCTTTATTGGTCAAAGTAAAAAGACACCTCTCCTAAATCTCTATGATATTCTGGTCTCTACATATGTCTCAGATGATCCCTCCTTCAAAGCAGTTCTATAAGATTTATTCTCTTCATTGTATAGTCCTCCTTTATGCTTTCCTTAAAGTGTACAATTTGAGGTTAATGTTAATATATTGTATACTCAGGGTTTAGGATTATTTCAAATGGCCAGTTGTAATAAAAGCTTCACCTCTAAGAGTATCCTGTCTTTCTCATTCTTGATCTGTTGCTCCATTTCTTCATACAGCCTCTGGATTTCATCATCATGTGTCATCGCTTTCCTATTAAATATGTCAGGATCAATCAAAAAGCTTGGTCACATCAGTGTTAAAGTAATAATATAATATATATAAAATATTAAACGCTATTCAATGCATTCACGGAATGAGAAAGATTTCCCTATTTTTTACTCGTACTAGTGTTTTTATTATCTCGGTTTGCTGGGAGAGAATATTAAAGTTAGAAACAAAGGCAGACAGAGAAATATTCTAGGAGAAAAAGCAGCATGATATCATCTTTCATTTCCAATAAATGCCATGCATATGTGATAACTGGCAGGTCAGACTGACATATTTCAAAAATATGCCTTTAAAAGCTACAGTAGAACAAAGACATGTAAATGAACCAAAAACAGTTGTATATGACTACAAATATAACATCTTTTTTAAAATGCATGATGTGTTAACATTCTAAAAGGAATAAAAGTGCTAAAGTGATATCTGACCTTTTAAGGGCAGTCTCCATCTCTTTCCTCTCCTGGTTGGCCTCTTTGATCTGATAAGTGACCCTGGAAAGGAATTCCTCAAAATTGGACAGGAGGTGAGGCTCGTCTCTTCTGAGCTGGGCCCAAAGACTCCGCACCTCTCCTGGACTGAGACATCACAACACACTTACTGCATCATATATCTTATCAAATTACTGTTTGTAAAAATAAAAAAAAACACACAACAACTCAGTTTTAAAGTTTGCTGTATGTTTTATCTTTACATAAAGTAAGTTTTATCTATTGTAGTATCTTGCATCACACTCCACAAACAATGTGCTCCAACAAGCGAATGAAAAGTTTCTCAGGGGAATGCAAATGTTTTGCGAGGAAACGCAAAGTTTACTTGGGGAACTCAAAAGCATTGACTTCACTTATTATTTTTCCTCCCATCTCATATTTCAGATATGATATATCATATGCATTAGTCTCGCATAGCCAGACCTTCAGACTCCATAGCAGCTTTTATTGGCCAAGGACCGCCCAAGATTATGGGTGAATTCTAAATGCCGTTTTTGCACCCTTGAAGGGCACTTCGAGAAGGTGGTGCCATTTGTAGGCACGTTCTAATTGAATGTGAACAACTAAATCCCTTCAAGGAAATATTTTAATTAATTATGGTCATGTTCTGCCCTTCGGAGTGAGTAGAGCATAGGGATGCACACTTCCAATAGGAATTTGTCCTACATCTGACCAACATGTAAAGCAACCAATCACAGTTCATTTTGTTCCACGTCATGTTTAGGGGTGTGAAAATGTAAAGTCAATGTCCCCACAATAACATGCTGCAACAATGGTGCTGGTAACTTCACATACTTTTGAAAATCCAACGTTTAGTTGATCCTGATAAGTGCTTATTGTCACAGTTGTAAACACGACGGCTTTCTTCTTCCATAAGAGGGTTTGGCATTATGACGGCTTTGTATCCAGACGGACCGTCAAAGAACGTGACACACATGTCTCCCGTTAATCCTGGAGAATTCAACCAATCAGATGACGACTCTAAAACTCCTGAAGTGTTGTGTGCCATATGCATCAGACGTTCTGCAAACGGTCGGTGGCCGCGAAGTCTGAGGCTGAGACTAGAAATGCATATCAGAATCTAATCCAAACTGTCAGCTTCCCCTTTGAAAAAGCAATAACCGTACACAAGGATTACAGTCAGTCAGAAGGATGAACTTTTATAATTGATGTCTTCCACCATCACCGTTTGCCTTTTAGGAGTGGCGGTAGTTTGCTGAAAGTGCATCCGGTCATGCGTTACAAAAATGGGCTCAACTCACCATATGGTGAATGAGAAGACAATAATTGATTTGTATTAAAATCCCTTGGTCTTATCAAAGGTGCCTCCCTTTGGGAATGTGCTGTCTCTTATTTATTTATTTAACGTCAAATCAACAAGAAAGGTTAATTTTATGACAAACTAAAAGTAAAATTTTAAATAATCATAATATCAAAAGGAAAAACTTTACAAAATAAAGGAATTTCTATACAACAATATAAAAAGTATATAAGCACATTAAGTTATTTAAGATATTTGATATAAAATCTAAACCAATTCCCAGGAGAAGGGGGAAAATGTGTTATCTCTTACTATTGACTGTTTGGGAGGAATTTATATCTATATGTTAACTTCATATGGCTTGTTAATTTAGAGTAAATACACTATTTAAATGATATGATTAGGAATTTAGAATTACAATAACTGTAGTTATTATAGATAGAAATACACAACTAATGCGTTTGAAACATGAAAGCAGTATCTTAGCTAGTGTAGTTCCATGCAAGAAAACGTCCACTGATGTTTAAAAAATAATTACAATATATAACAACCTAAAAAAGAAAATCAATTATAGGATCCATTTCAAACAGAGGTAGACTTTCCAGTAAGTGTGGCTGACTGAAATGACACTCACTCTTCAAAGATGTTGCTCGCCCCCAGGTTCTCCATTAGCATGCAGAAGTGTTTCTCCTCATCATCCTCTGCCCTGCTGATTCTCTCCTCCCATTGGTTCTCGTAGAGCACTTCCGGAGACATTCTTGAGACCGGCTCCTCACCTGCATGCGGCTCTACTGGCGCCACACCAGGGCCAAACATGAACTCACCTGAATAGACATAAACACATTAGCAAGTCAATTATATAGACAACCCAAAATACAACATATAGTATAAATCAAGGAAAAAGTGTGTGTGCTTTTTAAATGACTGCTGTATGGATTCAAATCTGAACCGCCAAAGCAATGCAAACGTACTAAAGCCAGAAGAGAACTCCTCAAAGGTCAGATATCCATTGCCATCCGTGTCCAAAGTGTCAAACACATTCTCAAGTTCGTCAGCACTCAGAGGAAGCTCTCCATTTAACCTCTACAACAACATGACAAATGATACAGACGTTATGAGAAGCACAATGCATTTTGAATTTCACTATAAAAACAAACCAAACCACATATTCCCCAGTTCTTTACTAGGTTATTTGTGTCATGACCAAAGTTTTAAACAAGGCTGACGTTTGACACATTTAAAATCAAACACGCTGTATCTTTCAGTGATCAACCCCAGTTAACATACAGCAAGAATGTTACTATTCTTAGGAAGCAAATAACACACCCTTGTGTGGGAACCTGACAAATGTTTGCTCAGATATGTTTTAGTATCAGCTGAATATTGTCCTTTGGCTTTTTCTGTACTTGTAGAAGTCAGTTGTAAATGCTGACAGACGTGTGAAAACATTTGCGTAAAGATGCGCACAAACTGTGAGCCATCACCCTTTTCCTCCGCAAACCAACGTGACAGCTTCTAACAACAGTAATAAACCTCACGTAGCTTTTTTTTTTTTTTAACAGCCTGAAGGTTTAGAAAAAAAAAAGCTGCTCTTTGAAACACCAATAGTGTTGTCAGCGTTTTCTGCCAGACCCAACATGTGGTAGACCCATGATGCAAGTTACTTTGCCAAAGACGTAAATGTTTTGTCACAGTTTTCATAGCATGTTCACAAAGATTTAATAGAAAGATTTAAAACCGCGGGATCCATTTCCAAACTGGTCGAAATAATAAGAGCCATAATTTAAATAAAGATGAGGAACCAATGTTTATTAATGAATGTTCCACAGACACTGGATCAAAGCTGTGATGCTTTTGAAAGAGGCTCTTCAGAGCAGGACTTCAAAGGAAGCCTGTACAATCAATGGAAGAGGTGATCGAATCTGCACAATAATACAACTGAAGGGGTGGTCTCAAAACGCCTACCCCAATTCCAGGATGGTCTCACATGCTCCTTCGATTCTGACATCAGAAGCTGAAAATCCACCCTATATATATATATATATATATATATATATATATATATATATATATATATATATATATATACACACACACACACATACAGCAATTTTTAGCTGATATATTTTATATCTGATAGCTGAAATATTTTAGACCTTAAAATAAACATGTAAAAGATAGATAGAATTGATAGGTAGGATGGACGGACGGATGGATGGATGGATGGATGGATGGATGAAGATAAAATTCACTCACAAAGAGCAATTTTTGGCTGATGAAATCATTTAGAGTTTAAAATAAACATGTACAAAATGATAGATAGATAGATAGATAGATAGATAAAGCTTCAATGCTTTTTACAGGCCTGGAAATTACAGTTGAAAAATCTTGATATATCCATGTTTTCCAAGACTGTGGGAACCCTTATATATCTTTAGTTCTTTTTTTGTTAGGTAAAAAGAAAAGAATCAAGTTTCAGTACAGAAGCATGTTGTATTTAATTTGTACTTTTTCCAAGACCAAATTGCCAATTACATATTTAACAATCTGTGTCATTAATTTTTATTATTATTATTTTACAGTGAATTACTTCAGATCGCCGTTTATGGTCTGTTGCAAGTAAACAATTTAATGGGTGAACAAACACAAATTTGATCAATTAGCTCATGGTTCGCAGCTGAAAGAATGCCAGGAAAACCAGATGATACATTTTGGGGGTTTTCATTCTTCTTTACCTATAAAACTCCCTAATCACAAATTACATGGACGCCTAGTTTTTTCCCTTCCCAACATCCTTACCTGCATATCCCGTCGTGTAATGAAGCCTTTGCTCTCTATGTCACAAATCTGGAAGAACTCTTTGGTCTTCTCAAGCACAGCACTGCAGTTGCTGTCACTGGGCGTCCCCTGCCTGTCTTCTCCCCTACGATGGGACGCCCGATCCACCTTGGAGCCACAGGTGTTGAAGGTGGAGAAAGATGCCATGGTGTCCATGTGTGTGTGTGTGTGTGTGTGCGTATGTGTGTGCGAACTCTCCTTCCTCACATGGGTCAGCCCTTGACAGAAGAGAAGAGCAGAGAGAGAGAACAAAGCTTTTGAGTTACACCACATCACATCCTCTTAGAGTGCCGCCAAGCACCATCTCTTAGCAACCACCTCTTTAATTAGACAAAGGGGGCACGGAGATGGGCACAGGAAAAGAAAGAGCATTAAAAATAAAGAGAACGACAGATTGAGAGAAAGCGCCAAGGTGTATATTTAGACAGGTTATGTTTTTCGAGTAAAGAGGGTCATACACTTGTCCATTTTCTGAATTCAGAGAAAGCATCATTGCATTTGCTGGATTGTCATACAATGCTGTATTTACAGAAAATGCTCTTAAGAGGAGAAACCACAGATGGATCTGCTTTCAATTGTTAGAGAGCTGTGTCCAAAAGTTTGTGGTCTGTAAGGCATTACAAAAAAACGAATAATACATCAGCACAAGTGTTTTCAACATTGATGACAGTAATAAGAATGTTTCTTGAGCAGCAAATCAGTATACTAGAATGATTTCTGAAGGATCATGTGAGACTGAAAATGCAGCTTTGCCATCACAGGAATCAATTACATTTTAAAAAGTACAATACACATAAAAAAGTAATAATAGTAATAATTTTTTACAATCTTAATGTTTTTACTTGTTTTTTTTTTTAATGCATTTAGTCAAATAAATGCAGCATTGGTGAGCATAAGAAACTTATTTTAAAAACAGTTATATTACAAAAAACAAACAAGAAAAAAACTGGTAACTATAGCACATTCTTTTAAACTTGCTGCCACAATTCTAGGATGTTGTGAGTGGTTGCCAGGGTGTTGCTATGTGCCTTCTAAGATGTTCTGAGTGGTTGTTATTATAAACATGTTGCTATGCTGTTGCTTGTGTTCAATCTATAGGTGTGTGGTGTTTCTTTACAAAGTGAAGTCGCCAACTACTGGCCTGGCATGTATAATACAGCGTTTTTAGTCGTTTTTATGGTTGTTCGTTTGTCTGTACACGAAAAACGCCAAGAAAGTAACGATTTTTTTAAATCTTGAACATGGGATGGAAACGGTGCTTTATTCGCAAATGTTTTATAAAATTTAAATTTAAATTCGCAACTTTGGAGTGAACATACGTATTGTTTGTAACTATTTAGTACTGTACATAGATATGAGCGTATTACATGTTTAATTAGGCAACTTTAAGATGGGTTCTTAGTAAAAACTCATGTCATGCCTCTCCCAAAATTTTTGAAAGGAACTTTAATTATGCCTACATCAACCCCTACAAACTAGCCTATGTGTGGCACTTGCATATCAGTCCTTGGCTGTCAAGAATAGCAGAAACTAGAAGACTGTCTCTCTTATTAATGGAATACAGACGTTATTTGTTCAGTGACCACAAGCTGAACGTTAATGGGATTGATGGAAGCTGACAAGCCATGCCACAAAGTGGTGCTTTGCATTTCGTCTGGGGTATTGACTGGGAAATCCACAAGTTTGCTGTGAAACCGAATGATACTTTCAGTGGCCTTATAAACCTGACCAATAATCACAAACTCCAAAATAGCCCACTAAAGAAAGACCAAAATCATGTCCTCCACAGGCGAATTTATGTCACAGGGTCTTCAACAAGACTAGATCTAACTCATTTAAAAAAAAAAAAATTTTTTTTTAAATGTGTTCAGATAAAGGTCAGATAAATGTTTCCTTCCACATTTTTGATTTTGTTCATATTTTTTTCTGAAATAAGACAAACATTAATAGTGATGAACACCAAAAGAATAGATGGACTTAGATGAATATTTGAGTAATCAAAAATGACTTTAGGGTCAAAATGGAGCCAAATTACATTTCTAAAATGACTTTAGAAAGAAATGGCAGCATAATTATTTTATTTTTAAGGAAATTGGTATGTCAGAAGTTAAATATGTTGACTTTAGAAATCTTTGTTTCATTACATTCCAATGGTGACGATTTAAAAAAAATGGGAAAAAGCATTCTCCTTCAAAGTGTGCATACCTGCAACTCAAGAAGTATTAAAGATATCTCAATATCCTTTTAGATTCTGGTCCTTAAACTTTTCTTTTGGTAAGTTCATTTTAAAAGGCCCTATATGGTTAATTCCAAGAGATATAGTGTTTTCAATGCAGCTCCATGGGCAAATTGTTTGACCTTACCCATTTTCAAATGTCAAAAACCAAATGTGGGTGAATTTTCAAACAAATGATACTTATTGTATTTAAAGAGGAAATGTCTAAAGAATGAATAATGTTGAAACTAGGATTGTATCTTCTTTCCTTTTATCAAAACAACTGCATTAAACCTACTAATTTTAACAATATTTTAGTACCAAAAATACACCGAAATGGCCAGTAGGCACATTAACTTCCTTCCAGAGATTTCTGACACATTTCTGAAATGCAAAAGTGAGAAAAAAAGTATTGCACCATCTAAATAGCCATGTTTTTCTTATTCTTAACAGTACATTTTTAGACTCCAAAAAAAGTCAAGATATTAACATTGTTGTTTTTATGTGAATAAACAAAGACAATTTCACTTTTAACATTATTCATTCTTAAGGCAACAAGGATAACTAAAGACAACAGAATTTACTAATAGACCTACGCATCTGTGTAAAAATAAAATGATGCTGCCATCTTTCTAAAGTCATTTTCTCCCCCTATAATTTGGCTTTAAATTTTAAGTGAAAATTTTTATTTTGACCCCCCTCTACAAAATAGTGGATTATTCAGTAATCCATGGCATTTCATATTTTGGCTTTCATTACTATTTATGTTTGTCTTTCTTCAGAAAAAAAATAGTATTAACAAAATGTACAATTTGAGGTAGGTAACTGTGACCCAGCTACAGTTCAAACGTAATGTTTAGACTCTGTATCAATTACAATTATTTTAAAGGCTTTGCAATATAAGTATCATAATGAAATATACAGTAGTACCATATGTGTATTGTGTTTACACATGTAATTATAGGCCAGACTTAAAATGCAACATTACGTTTTGGGTTCAGTAAGATTTTCTTAAATGTTTTTGAAAGAAATCTCTTATGCTCACCCAGGCTATAACTGTATTGATCAAAAATACAATAAAACTGTAAAAGAGTGAAATATAATCACAATTTAAAATAACTGTTTTCTATTTTAATATATTTTTAAAGTGTAATTTATGCCTGTGATGGCAAAGCTGAATTTCAGCATCATTACTACAGTCTTCAGTGTCACATGATCCTTCAGAAATCATTCTAATATGCTGATTCGGTGCCAAAGAAACATTTCTTACTGTTATCAATGTTGAAAACATGGTTAATATTTTCAGGATTCTTTGATGAATATAAAGTTAAAAAGAACAGCATTTAATTGAATTTTAACATATATTAACCGGCACTTTTGATCAATTTAATGCATCTTTGCTGAATAAAGGTATTTTTTTAATTCTTACTGACCTCAAACTTCTGAATGGTAATGTAGTCTACTGTATACCAAATGGTCGCCTGACCTGATAAAGTTTAAAGAACCCCAGTCTATCTATTGACATTTCTTTGCATCATGTGTAAATTCTTTACTACATTTCAGGAAAAAGAAAATAAGTTGATCTTAGCCTATTGAGTTGTCCTTTCACCAGAGCTACTTCATCCTTTTGTGAACTTCCTTCAGAAGGAATATCATTACCGCTTTGCATGAAACCTTTATCTATGCTGCCATGTTAATAAAGAGAACACTGTACTGTACTATGAAGTTCAAACAGTTTAGGTTCTTGGATAAAGTTAAATATCACGTCTAAAAACCAGACTGGATACAGTAGTCAACATTTGAAGTGGATCAAAAAGGTTAATCAAAGATGTCCTAAGACAAGAATGGGTATTGTTCAAAATGCATGTAGAACTTTGATGAAAGGTTTTGTTCCACTTCAAATGTTGACTACAGTATATATAGGCCTATATATATATATATATATATATATATATATATATATATATATATACACCTAACACTATCATCAGCTTCTTTAGTTTAGCACAAACCATCCACAGTTGTGTGTCCCTGTAGGTTCAACAAAGATCTTACACTATGCAAACATTACGTTGTATCAAGAAAGTTTGTCTTGCCAGTCTAGTTAGACAACACTGGACTGACACAGTAGCCTAGCTAAAGACGATGCCTAGAGAGTCTCTAAATTTAAAGAGAACAAAACAGTTGTGTTACTAAATACACTGTTCTTGCCTATCACATAGAAAGTGAAGTGCAATGTCAAAGACAAAAAAATATATAAAAAAATAATGCACTTTCACAGATGGACCAAAGTGTCGTGTACAACATGAAAAACAATATGCAACTCTACAAGCAGTTTATGAAAACAGGAACACTAGTTTCCTCCTCTCAGTAGGAGATTCCTTCACACACTTTCTTTCACACTTCCTGTTCAGAGTTGCCAAAGCACAGAACGCAGAAATGGTTAAGTAAGTTAAACGCAGATCTAGGGAAAAAAAAAAAACCCAACAACTTTACCTTTAAACAGGCAGCCGTTGATGTTACTTCATAAAATCCACCCATGAAGCGACCATCTCGTATTGAAAATTAGTCTACCTAATATTAAGAGTGAAACTTTTTCTCACACTCTTGAAGTGACATTGACTGCAGACAATTTCTGCAAAGCAAAGACTGAGGCTGAAGTTTAATTGAACGTCCAGAAGATCCTGAAACTGAAGCTGACCGCGTTAAGGACACATGAGAACAGAAAGCTGGCGACAAGTTTGATCAAACACTCACTGCTGCGCGTTCACGGGGAGGGACACTCGCGTCCACGTGGACCTGCATCCGTCTGTTCCTATAGCAACGGAGGAACGCACGCGGAAGTTGGTCGTGTGTAGTTCTAAATAGAACTAACAAGTTACGTAATAAAATGACAGAGTAGTGAACTGAATATTTGAATTTATTATACTGCTCTGCTGCACTCCGTTACACAGCGCTCTGTATATTGTTTGGATGACAAAAAGGTTTAAAAGTTACATTTATTCTGGTCATGGTCAACGTCAGCGGTCCAACAGCGCTCGCCAATATTATTGACATGACCAATCAAAGTAGGCGGGGTTTACTGGTCGCAGAAGCAGAGCGCGAAGCGTCAGTTTAACGTTGAAAGAGGTAAGATGTAAAAAGCGAAACATTTAATACGTCAACTGTTTTACGATATAAATATTAAACGACCGACAGTAACATCCAGTGATGCAAACTACTCGACTTTTTTTCTCAAATATGGCCGTTTTGAATTGAAATGAGTGTTACGAGACAAGAAACGTTTACGCTTTCGACATCTAGGCATACAAATAAAAGTAGGCTATGTCTATGTGTTCATATTTTAATGTAAATATTATTTTCAAATAGTTCAAAATTGTTATTTCCCAACTTAGAATTTCCTTCACTGTTCTATTGCATTATGCTGTATACAAATATTTTTCCTCGTATAAGTTTGCTGTTTCTTAACAGAATACAGAAAGCTACATATAATAATCAGCAATAGAAATATAATGTACTGTTCATGAATGAAAAATAGTTACCATTGCCGTTGTTTCCACCAATACCACAGTTAGCAGAATACCGGTATACTTATTTCTAGAAAGTTGAATGAGGGTAATGTATAATGCACAGAGCCACCTAGTGGATTCTTTGAGTGCAGATTCACAAGGCAATAAACAGACGCATGTATTGTACACTTACCGCATATTTAAGGGAACGTCAATTAAAAAAAATACTTTTGTGCTGAGCTTATGTTGTTAATATTGCAGATGGTGACATTCATGCATTTAGATTATTGTGTGTTACTAGGACCAGTAGTAGTTGTTGTGTGCTAGTTAGTAGCCTACAAGTAGTGTTTGGAACCCCCAGCCATGTTTAGGCACTAATACATTCGTTCATTTATTAGCAGTGCCAAGGCCACGTTGGTTTTCCTGTCTGTAAAGCACAGACTGTGCTCTACATGTGGGGTTTGTAGGCTACTAGAGATGTTTCACTATACTTGTGAACGTCTGTCCCCTTATTTAGCATAAATCAGCATTTTGTGTCGGAGCACAATGCAAACATTTCCCTTCTCCCAAACATATGCTTTTTCTGTTCTCTCTTTGACAAATAGTTGCAGTTGCAAACTGTATGCACATGCATCTGTGGTTGTGCATGATCGATAAACAGAATGAACACTGGCTAGTGGGGGTTTGTGGTTGTGCAAAGGACATATTTTAACCAGGAAGTGGTGATTGGGGGCCCCATGAATAATGCATAATGCATGTTAAGTAGAATGAGTAAAAAACACGTTGATATAACAAAATACATATACTGTATAATATATATATACACACACATACACATATAGCATAATTTAGCATAATATGTATACATTTTGTTATATCAACATGTTTTTTTCCCCGCTCATTGTGCTTTATTGGCATTATTTTTGGAGAGTGTGAGCTTGATTATTTTTATTAGTTTAATCACAAGTAGGTAAATTCAGAGAAGTTGGGAACTTGGGATAATTGTAATGATTTTAATAATGTAGCCTAAATTATGCTATAGGCCCACTTGAGTTCCCAGCATGCACTTCGATCAGAATACATTGTACGGATTGTGTTTATTTTTTGTTTTTTACTTGTGTTTATTCAGACATGTTTGTGGATTTTTACATTTTAATTTATTTTCATCTCATGCTGCTGTTCAGATTATGTTGGAGAATATTTAGCAAATTTTGAAAGTTCATACATCTGAACATTTTTCTCTAGTATTGTTTTGGTATGTGCGGTGTTGTTCCAAAAACCTGTACATGATTTTCTTTCTTACGCAGAGAATATTTGTTTTGTTTTTGTTTTGGACCCCATTATCTTTCATTATGTTAACAAAAACAGTTCTTTGTGACAGCAAATGACAGTGACAGCCTCTTCACTTACGGGTGAACTATCTCTTTAAGAATCACACGTGACCTTATACTAACCCTCCACTTGATGGCGCTAAACGATTAGATTATTCAAAGACGGATTTGAAAGAAAATGCTTACAGATGTTTACTTTTCAAGCTGTCAAAAGACAAAGGGTGATTCACTCTTATCAGCTCCTCATATGTTATTGGTCACAACTTACAATAAGAGGAAAATCACTGATTTTATTTGGCAGAAAGAAAAGGTTTACCTTTCCTCTAAAAGTTGCAGTGTGACAATCTGGACTCAGATTTGATTCTGTCTAAATATACTTTACACAAAATCACTTGTTTACTTTATGAATCATGTTGCTTTATGAAATATACAAGAAGAAGAGTCAAACTGTACCCATAGGAGCAATTTCCATAAGCCTAGAAGTTCTGAAAGCGCATGGAAACAGTGAGAAGAAGAGAGAGTGAGAGTAATCACAGGCCAGACTGCACAGGAACAAAGGAGTTGGTTTTAACAAGCCATTAGCCTGTCCTTCTGAGAAAATAGATGGGTTTCTTTGGCTTTGTTCAGACAGGCGCAAAAAAACGCTTTATTTGCTTATGTGTTTATTCAGCTAAAGCGTTTAGTTGTTTGTTGTCTGATCAGCAAAAACCACATGGAATTCAGTGTGCATTTCCGATTGAACTCAGTCTGAAGTTAGATTTTCAAGTAGTTTGTATTGTTGTCAAGGATATCTCTGTGTTTGAAATCACTTGTTTTAGCTCACAATAGGCATCAACTGTGTTTTGAATGGTGAATGAGTGAACCACAGAGTGGTTTCATTTGCATATGGGTGATTGTGTAAATAAACACAGGACCTACTATTGTATGATATGCATATGAGAACCACGACATAAAAATATCATGATGGACAGAAGCAAAATGTCCAGTTTTCTGTCCTCTCTATCCATGCTGACAGCTAATTTCAGATGTTGTAGAGGAAAGTCTCTTGTCATTGTGCTAAAGTCGTTACTATAGCAACCGATGGATTCATAGAAAATATGAGCTAGGCTACTTTGCTAGACATTCCTTTTTCACTGATAAATGCTTGCCTGATGAAGGAAATTTACCGTCCGACATGAAAGTGATTTTATTACTTCCACCATCTATCTATCTATCTATCTATCTATCTATCTATCTATCTATCTATCTATCTATCTATCTATCTATCTATCTATCTATCTATCTATCTATCTATCTATCTGTCTAGTCTATAAACCTTAAGACTTTTTAAACATTATTAAATCTGTCAAACAAAGGCTTTGTGAAGCCAACTTTAAAATCTCTATTTAATATTTAATCTAGGCTATTTAAGCTTCCTTATTTCAAATACAATTCAAATGCAGGTAGTGAATTATGTAAAGGCATTTTCAAATAAATTCTGAATGAAGCACAACCTTAGTTGAGGTCTTTGAGGTTCCCGGATATAGCCTATACCTGCATTTTGTCTTTTTAAAATTGAAAGGTCACTATTGAACAAATCTAGGATTTTCGTATTTAGGAACAGCAGCAATAGCTGTCCCTTTTTATAGTCAAAAATGACATTTTCCCAATGTGTGTAGTGCTGTTAAACCAATATTTTATGTAAAAATAGCAAAGATGTCCATCATAATACAATGAATTGTATTTTATGTAATGTATTGTATTATTGACCCTTTTTATGTTATATGCATATTTTTTTTCTGCTAGATAGATTAGATAGATTAATCCAGTATATTGAGTATTACAGTATATTTAAATCCTTAAGGTTATAGGCCAATGCAGTGTTTTAACTTCCAAGTCTTGTGCCAAGCTGCGTGTGTCCCTGAGTCCGCTCTTATTTCAGGTCTGCAAAAGATGTTGAAACTTGTTCCATGAATGTAAATGATATCGATAGAAAAGGAGCCTGAGTAATGCATATGAAGTGTTATGCTGTAAAGTGAGAGAAGTGTCAACTTAAGAATTACCTGTAAATAGCCTGTAAGTGGAAAATGTGGGCAAGACCACATGAGTTGATGCTTACACAATCGCAGAAACTACTGTCGTCGTAGACATGAGAGCTTTTATGGAGCAGAATGTCATAAAATTATGTGAGGAGAAAATATATGTAATCTTTTATATGGTATTGTTTTTCTGGGTGACGCTGTCACTTACTATCTAAGCGTGTCCTGCCTCACTGCGCTGGACAAGGTAATTATACGCCCCATTTTCAAGCAAGCTGCTGGGGCGGGTTGCCAGATCCTTCTATGATAAGAAGTCTCAGTTGCCCCAACCAGCTGTCAGGGGTCCAAAACCTTGCCTGCTTCCAATTGAGATTAGCCACAGGCTTTTTACTAGTAATTAATTAGCCTGCGAAAGGCACTTGTTATTCCAAAGAGCAGGATGGCACTTTCTTGGGCTGCTTGCAATAGGGGAAAGAGTCACTTTTTATACTCGGATGTAACATAATGACATATGGTTTCCATTGCAACCTTAAAATGTAGGCCTAATTAACATTGCATAAACCCAATAACCATTAGCTATATAGCACACAGGCTGAGTTTCATTTTTGGGCCTGCATGGGGTGCGAAATGGAAGCAGCCTATATACCACAAAAGATGCATTTTTACAGATACGTTTTATGCAATAAAATTACATGCAATTTAAATTTTAAGGCCATTTCAAATTATAATGAATGATATGGCATTTGGTAAAACAAATTAATGTAAATAACATTTGCCAAAATTCAGTTGCTCAATTTGGTAACACTTTATTTTGATGGTCCCTTTTGAACATTCTTTTGACTATAAGTAACTTTGCAACTACTTGTCAACTAACTCTCATTAGAGTATTAGTAGACTGTGCTTAATTCTTTTTTGTGATGGTCCCAGACATTCTACTAACTATAAGTAACTTTGCAAGTACATGCCAATTTATTCTAACTAGGGATGCACCGATCCGATACTTAGTATCGGCATCGGCTCCGATACCATTCTTGGCCGGATCGGGTATCGGTCAGACGAGACTGATCCAAATCCGATATTGTGCGTATACTCTACTATTCTGTGTTACTGTTAAGCCCCACAAAAGGCACAAAAACATTATAAAGCACCATAACATTTTCATGCACTATATGTAAGTGTTCTGAAGCCATTCTATAGTATAAATGTGAGAATTTTGCATTAAAATATCCCAAAATCTCAAGGCCAGTGTTATATATTTTGTTAAGTTGATTACTTACAACATCCCAAATTTTTTCAACTATTTTGAAATCGTGAGAAAATTACGATTTTAACCAAGGAAACGGGGCGTTAGAGCAGGGGTGAGCTGGGAGTCGCCAGTCAATTGCGTCATATCCGCGTTACCCTCGGTTTCCGCTCGTACTGCGTGGAGTCCTGGACAAATGCGGAAGTTGTAGCGTCTATCAAGCAACAAACGTTAGCTTGTTTCGTGCTGTCGTTATGGAACACAGTTATTCTTTACCGATTTTAGCTGTTTCCGTCGACAAAGCATGCTTAATTTTATATTCAAATGTAGCATTCGGTAATAGTTATGTTTATGTAAGGAAAGTATTATTGCTTTAGATTTGTGTATAGTTTATTGACATCATTTATCACATCTGTGTTTATGGCCATGTAAATAGCATGTGTTATACATAAAGATTAATCAGTATTCGTATGTTCAGTATGTTCGAATGGACTTTTACAACATTTGTTTAGAACACGTAAAACTGTGCAGCGTTATCACAACAATAAATTCGACATACAGTAACATCTATGATAACCAATGTAGTATTAAACCTTACTTTTCTTGCAGTTAATTCATTTTAATGAAATAAAAGTGTGATGATGAGGTTCAAGAGTCAGGAAGGAAGAAGACAGGGATCAGCGTGACTGGGACTCATACTTTATTAAAATAATGCAAAACAAACAAAAGTCGTGCACAACGCGCATTCACCGTGGCAACCGCGACAGCACAAAACAGTTCAAAAATGAGAGCTCGGATCCACCGGTTTTCTTTCTCTGCGTCCAATTTTCTCTCCAGTCTCTCTCTCTCGTTCCAGCGCGCGGCTTATAAGCGGTCTCTCCACGCCGATCACTGCAATAAGACACAGGTGTTCGTCGTTTGCACTTGATCTACTTGCGTCCCGCTCGTCTCTTCTCTCTCCCGTTACAGACCGCGCTGAACCACGCCCCCCTCGCCACAAAAAGCATGTCATTAAACGCAACATTTATAAAAATAGAACTTAACCTCATCCATGAACATGATTTTTCGATTCCCGTCTGACTGATTTACATCCACGGTGGAGTTGAAAACAACAGTTCCCATCATTCCACGCTCCTTCACATCGTCATCAAGCTACGCCTTTGTTGTTGTTTGGAATGTAGCGCCCTCTAGCGGCCAAAAATTATTGCATATTGTACCTTTGAGTAATTAAATTCAAGATCACGTAAACCTTTCCCTCCGCTGGCTGTCAGTCATTCTCCATTCAGCATTCAAACAGCACGTCGCGCTCGGTTACGTCAGTCAACATGATGAAACTCTCTCCAAGATGATTCAATGTTACTATTATTATACTTGATCTGTAGATAAAGTTCTATGGTTTCGCATAAAATGACTTTATCTTGCTGGACTTTATTGCTGTACCTTATTCACTTTCTACCGGGTGTCTGTTAGAATCACAACACAGTAGAGAGCACTATAATTGTTCTTCACGCACACAGTAACTGAAATTTAAAACTGTTAAAAGAAAAGGCTCAATAAACTGTTGAATAGATAGACACTGTATAATACACTACGCATCAATATAGCTGCATTTACACTGCAAGTCTTAATGCACAGATCCGTTTTTTTGGCCCGACTGTTTACACTCACTTCAGACAGGACTGGTATCCGATAACTGTGTTTACATTAATTCCCGCCCAATATGATTTTCGGTGATCGTTTTACTATCCACATGGTAGACCCTGGTTTTGAATGGCCGTGATATAAAAATTATTTAGATGACATGTCGGGTGGTCATGATTATTTTCCAGCAGGGACAAGATTGCAACTGTCATGACTCATGAATGTTTTGCAGCGCAAAATCTGACAGAACACCGATATAGTCAATGAAAACGAAATATTTTTTGTTTATCTACATAACTCAGATCTAGAATTCTGAAGTGAAATAAAGTAGCCCAATATATATATATATATATATATATATATATATATATATATATATATATATATATTTAATGAATTCGAAATTCGAATGAAGTAACCAGAGAGAGACAGAGCGAGCGGGAGAGAGAGTGAGAGAGAGAGCTTAAAATCAAAATAAAGCGAAACACTTAATTTTATTTCAAGCTACCTTTTGATTGGCGTCCCCTTTCTGCAATGTCTGCAAAAATGTCAAAATCTTATTTGAAGACATACAGTAGTTGTGTGGCTGTAGAACTTCTCTCTTGTGTGGTGTTTTCACTTGATGTCAGAGGTGCATTAAAAATCCACATGTTTTGTCCAGTTTGTCGCCAAGAGTGTAGTTTTAAACACCTGCCTTTTAATTTCAGGTCCAATTCTTACCTTAAATATTATCCTTATACCTTTTAGCTGGCTTAGTTCCTCAAAAATCACCTTTTTTACAGCCCACTGGAGTCAGAACCCAAGACTCCACAGAGGAAAGAGACTGAATGGTTTAACCTGCACTACATAAATATAAATGTTGCACATATAAATGAACAGCAGGTGTTATTTCAATGAATTTCACGGTCTGTATTTTAACGTAAATATTCTGAAGCGTTTGTTAAACCGTTCAGAATGTGGTATATGTGCTTTGGCTCTCTGAATAAAGTGAACGACAGGTGAAACTCCAGATTTTACTGTTGTTTTTCTACTTGTCTTCATATCAGTTTCTTTCGTAGTTCACCAACAGGCTTGGCTTGCTCTTATTTTGCACACACTCTACATTTCTCCTCCAACACTTCCAAACAGCTTGTGAGTCACTGTCATCCCAAGACCACAAACATCTGAGGCTTAAACCACGAAACAGCTATAGGAAATACTTACGCTGCTGGTTTTGGTGCTGTTCTAAATTACAAATCTATAAATATTCCAGGTTTCGTAAATGTAGATGGTGAGTCATTCAGAAATGTCAAAGTCCTACTCTCAGAAAAGACCTTTCAAAATAACAATTTATATTATTTTATAATTTTTGTAAATATATTTATTATAATACTTAGAGAAATCTGTTGAAACCATTAACACTACACTGAATGTTGGATTTTATGTAAAAAGAATAATATATATATATATATATATATATAGCCTAAGCATGCAATACATAAAATGTGGACAAGAACAGTCAACAAGTCAATTTGATGTTATAAAGATTTACCCTTGGACTTGCACATATGAAATGTTTAGTAATGTTCCATGGTGGTATTTAACCTACCGACTAGGTCAGCTAAAAATATTAGATTAATCTGTCCTATAATTCTTCAAATCCCTCAGGACAGGTGCGCTGCATTTGATTTTCACAAGTTGTTCCAACACGGAAATGAAATTTCAGACATAATATATGCCTTACAGACCCTGCAATAAATAATAGATTGATAGGTTTTAGTCAGCTTGCCCTTTAAATGTCATTTTAATAATATTTTTCTTAAGTTCATTACTTGGTCTGAGAGGCAATATTTAACTTGGAGGGAAGCTGCCTGGATATGATGATCATAAAATGAACGTATTAATCAATCTCTGAGTTTTCTCTTTGAGTCATTTATCACTCTCTGTTATTAGTGAAAGAATATTTGTGTCAGCAAAAATGCATTAATTTCATGTAAGCGTCATTTACGTTCAAGATAAACTAGTTTGTATGATAATTCAGTGTTTTTGACAGACAGTAAGGCATAGGCATACATTTTAAATAGAGGTCTTGAGGCCTATGAAAATAAATTCAATATTTTGATGCCCTTTTTAGGGGGGAATAATATGATAGCCAACCTTTGTCTTGCTAAGACTAATTCCATAGCTAGCACTGAATAAAGAAGGCACATTAAAAAGTTGAAACCTTCATATAACAAAGAATGTTCCATAAAAGGGGACATAAGAGTGCCAATAGTTGAAGAAACACCCAACCATGAATTTTTGTGGAATTGCAAGAAAAAAATCATAAAAAGAAGCACAAAAGCATATAGAATGATTAGGAATGTAACACCATTGTATTTTTATTATTTTTTGTTTTTACATGTTACAACCATAACATTTCCTCAGTAAATTTGCATTGTAATGTCTTTTTTAAAACCTATTGTTATTGTAAATCATTCAGAATGAGATTCAGAATTCAAATGTGTCAAACACCTCAGTCTTCTTTCATTTTGTGAAGGCATTCACCCATGGCAGTGCTATAATAGTAGGAGTGACTGTGCAAATTCGTCAGAAGTGAGAGTCAGTGCCATTATTACATACCACAGGGAGTCAGATGACATTGTGATGAGCAGCTAAAAGCAGTCGCAGCATGTCGTCTTTCTGTCAAGCTGTGCTGCCAGTCTTCAATGAGTGAAAGCCATATTGCCAATCCAAATGACACTTTTTATGGAAAATTAGGCAGTTTCTTTTTAAAACCCATCATCAATAGCAGCAACAACAAAAGACTATTGCGGTTTTGTATTTATTGTGTGTTATTTTGACCCAGCATTATATATTTTGTTGAAAAGAGAGTCAGGGAAACAAATTCATTGGGAAATGATATTATAAACCATGAAATTAGAGCAGAACAACAATATATATATAGCCTAGCACAAGTCAATTTGATGTAAATTTGAATTCTGAATCTCATTCTGAATGATTTACAATAACAATATGTTTCAGAAAAATATGTTACTATGCAAATTTACTGAGGAAATGTTATGGTTGTAACATGTAAAAACAAAAAATAATAAAAATACAATGTTGTTACATTCCTAATCATTCTATATGCTTTTGTGCTTCTTTTTTATGTTTTTTTTTTTTTTTTTTTTTTTTTTGCAATACCACAAAAATTCATGGTCAGGTGTTTATTCAACTATTGGCACTCTTATGTCCCCTTTTAAGGAGCCATCTCATAGAAAAAGAACCATTATTCTTTGTTAAATGAAGGTTTCAGCTTTTTAATGTGCCTTCTTTATTCAGTGCTACAGCTATATATATATATAACCTTCAAAAAATAGACTATTCAGTCATTTACAGCTATTTGAATAAACCATCATGTAAACAGTTTTTCAGATCTTTTTTCCTTCACAAAACATTGAAAATGTCTGTGGAGACTTACAAAAGCCTTATTGCGTGTGTCTAAATAAGGCCAGCATTTGCTGCAGTGTTTTTTTTATATATTTGTTTGTGAATACTGCAGGTCAGATGCAAGGGCAGTTTGTTTTCCAGCGGATTTGGTTCAACAATGCAAAAGTAATCACTACCTTGCGTGTGCTTGTTACCGCCAATGTTGGACATCCAGATTTAGAACTCATTTCTCAGCAGAACCCAGGCCAATTAAAAGCATAAGTCCCTTGTGCCACGACTGAGTCGGGTTTTATTACATAAAATCTGCATTGAACTTTGTACTGATTTAATAAGTATATTTTTAAATGGTAGCTGAGTCACCAAATGACATTTACTAACATGGTGTGACCAACCTAGTTATTTGCTAAAACGTCTGCAGTCTAACCAAAAGGCTAAATTTTTATATAAAGAGGTTTTTGACATGATAGACAGATCCTTACATGATTTATAATCACAGGGAAGAAGCGTATTTGCAAGATCAAACTTTACTTGCTATGTGATATCATGCACACACTATAATTAGTTTTTAAATTAGTTCTTGTCCTGGCTATAAAAATAACTGAATCCTCTGAAAACAGTTCAAAGGGTTAACCAATGTAACCTAGCAACAACCTAATAAGTACATGAACAACTGCATTGGTTTCATTTGAAGTGTTAAGACCAGCTGTGAAAACAGTGGGCACCAAACATTGGTTGTCATGTAAAAAATACTCAAACATTTATTAGGATTGTAGAGTAGATTCAGCAATGCTGTGGTGGCTCCATATCTTATTTTGGGCCTTGTTCACTAATTTATTTTTTTACAACTTGCGTTTACATGTGAAGTAAAAGTTGTCACGCAAAATTGTCTGCAGTATTTACAACAGGTGCGTACACGCACACATTTGTAGGTACTATAATTCTTGATTTTGAAGAATCAGAGTTATTATAAATGAAGAAAGAAAGTTCGCTATTCTTAAAATCAGTTTAAACACAAAAGTATTTTGTTTGGGACTAGACTGCACACGAATGTGTTTCTGACCTCTCATTGTCATGCCAGCTTTCCGTATGCTATATAGGTTGTATTTTGTCATGTAGCTGTGTCCGATTTACAATTCGCACTGAATGATTAATTTGTGAATTGGACCGAAACGATTGCATATTTTCTCAAGTCAATGTTGGAAACTTTTCCTTCGTCAAAGCAGAGACCATGGATACGTTGGGATATCTTTCAAGCAGAAGTTACTCTTTATTGAGAACTCGCTCTGCATCGCTGTATTCATCAAGTCTAAACTAGGGCAGTAGACATTGTAGTTTATATACATTTCAAGGGGGAGGGATTTACATAGAGGTGGATACACTCGGAACAAAGCATGTAAATGAAGTATACAGGTTTAGGAACCCGCCCTAGACTCTAGAGTGTTACCAATCCTAATCCAATCAGCATAACTATTCAAATGCATAGATGCTAATCCAATCAGCCTAACTATTCAACGACTGGGGCTGGGGCTCGGGCTCCAAGAGCCATTAAAGACAAAAGGTGAGAGTCTCAGTAATCTGACTCATTTAAAGGACAAGTTCGGTATTTTACACTTAAAGCCCTGTTTACAGATCGTTTCTGATGAAATAGAACGGTTAAGATTCAAATTTGGACACATGCTGCTGTCCTGAGAATTTTAGGTTTCTTTCGCTTCCCCCCCCCCACACCTCCAGAATGGCTACATAGGTGCACTGGAACAATCCTTCCTAAAACGCATTAAACTTTCGTTTACAAAGACGTGAAACTCACCGAGTGGGCCGGGGGTGTTCACTGATATGCTCACACAAAAATTGCTGCAAAAGATGCTTTCCAAAAGGTGTTTTACCATTCGTTGTAAAACTGGACCTATTTTTCCAAACGCCTCACACCCGTATATTCTTCTGTTGAGAGCTTGAATAATAGACACTCCTACAGAAAGAATACAAACAATCCCACTTCCGGCGGAGTAATACCGTACCTCACAGCACATCCAATACAAGTCAATGGAGTTGGACAAAAACTACGATAAAACCTGTTGGAAAGCATCTTTTGCAGCGATTTTTTGTGAGCATATCAGTGAACACCCCTGACCACTCGGTGAGTTTCACGTCTTTGTAAACGAAAGTTTAATGCGTTTTAGGAAGGATTGTTCCAGTGCACCTATGCAACCATTGTGGAGGTGGGGGGAAAAGCGAAAGAAACCTAAAATTCTTGGGACAGCAGCATGTGTCCAAATTTTAATCTTAACCGTTCTATTTCATCAGAAATTATCTGTAAACAGGGCTTTAAGTTAGAGTTCTCAACGGGTCGGGTCGGCCCGACAAACCCGACGGGACCCGCGGGTTCGGGCCAAGTTCGGGTCGAAAATATAATCAAATGACTCGGGTCGGGTCGGACCTCGGGCTTAATCTTTTCCGCTCAGTGAAAAAAAAAAAAAGTATTAATCATCGCTGCTGTTCACCGTAAAGAAAGTCTGGCTGCTGCATGCAACGTGCATCATGAAGAGGGGCGGGGGCAGACCTGACGCCGCTGCGTGCACGCCTTTAGCCTGGAGAGAAGAAGATGGAGTTGGTGAAAAGTAAACTTGCCGCAGGTGAATTCACCGTCGCTACTACAGCCTATTTATATATTTTAAGTTTATTGTTTCAGTTGTTTGTACTGTATTGTTTGTATTGTTAAAAGGCGTGAACATTAAAAGTTGATTTGAATTCCCGTCTGCTGGTCATGATAATACGTGTATGAGGAAAATAAAATCCGACGCAACATCGGGCCGCGGGCCGGGTTCGGGCAGATAATTCATGTTGATGTGTCGGGTTACATCGGGTCCGGGCTTTAAAAGCCACGGGCCGGGTCGGGTCGGGTTGTAATTTTCAGGCCCGTTGAGAACTCTACTTTAAGTGTAAAATACCGAACTTGTCCTTTAACTTACAATAGAGAAAACAGGTCTGGCAGGAATCTCTTGCTGGAAACTCGGTAATCATCATTTATACGTCAAATACTAAATTCAGTCTACTAAACTTTCTCAGTTTATATACTATTGTATTGGAACCTAAATTAAACATTTAATAAATTTGTAATACAACATCAACAACTCACTGATTCAAATGATCCAATCAAAACAAGACGCCAGTTAATAACAATTCACTGAATTCACAAGTCTGACTCAAAATGAGCCATGAACGGAAAATCCTCAAAGCTTGAGTGTACGACTGATGGCACGAAGAGTTACTAAATGCCGAATTTTATGATTTATTATCGTAAATGAAAATCATATTCTAGTGCATAACTAGTGCTGGCTACTTGACAATTCATAATGATGTCAGACTGAGCTATAAACTATTTAGTGTTTAGTAGCCTGTGGTGAAGAAAAAAACAAACTAATTTGATTTCTAGATGATAAATGAAATCTAAGGTTAGAACAAGGCTGTGAGGGCTGAATGTAGGAGAAGGTTGAGAACCCAGTTGCAGAAATGAGAGCTCAGTCAAGGAATACACTTATTGTCTCATTTAATTAGTCTAACAAAACAGAAGATTAAAATAGTTCCAAAAAGTCAATGCAAAAAATGAAGTAATTCCAAACAGAATCTCCAATTGTTCTAAGGAGTCAACACAAAAAATCCTAAAGAGGTTCTAGAGACAAAGGGTAAATGATGTTTCCCAAAAAGGTAAATAAAACACTGGCCAAGTTAAAATGACTTATTTTCTTTGTTAATTTTACTTAACTTAGTTAAGTAGAGTTTACTTAATTCCATATGTGAAATTTACTTAAAAATGTGCGTGCAAAAAAAGTACATTTTACTTATTTTTTATTTTATTTTCAGTGTACATTACACCCCCGCACACGTATTTTGAGCAGCAGGATGGAGTATATAGAATTGCTAAATAAATAAACAGTCATACTTCTTATTTGTCATACTTCAGTACATTAAAAACCAAGTACTTTTGAAAAGGGGCTACTTATTACTTTAACTGGAGTAGTTTTTTATCTGTACTTTTACTCAAGTGCTTCAATTACACTGTATATATAGATTATATGTATGTGTGGTTTCATGGGTGCTAAATTGTACAAGTAAATGCATGTTTTGTACATAAAATGATAAAGGTAATATGTAAATATAATATCCGATGCACCTGACCTGTAAAGCAAAACTCTCAGCTGGAGAACTTTTTGTGTCACAGAGGTAAAAGTGCACCCCTCTCAGTGTTCATTACTGTAAAACCGAGCTCTGGCTTGCATTGTTTTTTTCTCTCTCCCCAAACTGTACACCATCTTGAAAATCACTTTTCTTTTGCCTTGAATGAGCATAACTGAGCTCATTTTTCCTCAGGAATGCACTTCTAACAGTTGAGTGCTGGATAATAAACGGGCTCATATATCCACATTCACCCATCAGGTGGTCATCATGAGGATTCTTACGGAGCAGAGCAGTGTGACTGATCTGGTGTGCAGACATCATCAGGTAATTCTATAATCGCCAATCTAAATATAAACTATGTTAGTCTACACACTGTGTTCCACAGAGGAAGAAAGTCATCCAGGTTTGGAACAACATAGGTGGTGAGTGAATTATGACAGAATTTGCATTTGTATTCATCAACTATGACACTACAGGCACATTTTTTGGGGGCTGTTTTGCTATTCATAACATGTTATTTCAGACTAGAAAGAAAACCATAGACATTACAATACATCTTTAAAGGCAAAAACTTCAATAGCACTACTTAAACCAAACTTTTACAGTTCTATTTCTATCTATATTCTGAAGGTTTTTGCCGAGGGGTTTGTTCATATATAATTTGCCTGATTTTATACAACATTTTATTCCTAAAAATCTTCCCCGTCCATCTGGAGTGTCTTGCCTTAACGACAAAAAATAGACACTTTGCCTTTAAAGTGAAATATTAAATTGGTTTTGAAATTAATAAACATTTTGTCTCTAGTGTACAGACATCATCTTGATTGACAGCTTTAGTGCTTTTTTTCCCCTTCCTTTTTTTCTCTCTCTTCAGGAGCACAAACATATTTTGGATTCTTGGTTGCTGCTGGAATGTGAGCCACTGTTTTGTTCTGTTTCTCTCTGTCTCCCCTGAAGCCTTAATCTTAGCAATGTTTTTATTTTCATTTGTCTTTTTCCCTTCTTGCTCTCTGAGGGCAGTACCTGTTGGCCAGCATTTATGCTGTGGTTTATCTGCACCTTCTATTTTCCTTGCCAGAAGTGGTAAATCGTGCTTTCGTTCAGCTCCTGGAGGTATTAAATTCAGTTGGATTCCTCAGTGTCACAAAAGGTTTTGTGTCTTGCTGAAACTTAACGAAGTGCAAGTGCGTTGAGAAGCATATATCCCCAGAAACGGAGGGTGGGTGATGGTTGTTTAAAATGTTGGACTTTTCTCTCTCTCTCAGCTTGAAACAATTCTTTCCATTGCAGGCTTTAGATCTGTGCCTGAGCCAAAAGGATGTTGCCGCTTCGCGTAATCCAGGCAAAGAAAAATTGTCAGACCTTTAAACCTAGACCAAAATGCTCAGGTTATCTCATTATACCAAGCTCTTCCTCTAGTCTGTGCTTAGGGACGTGCTTTATCTTAGATAAAACTTGATTCAAGCCCTCCCAGATGATGTTGGACCACCCATGGCTGTGCTGAGTGGGCATTGCTGGTTCCATGGGTGGCACATTGGGTAAATTCCCTGCTTTCGCCGACAGTCAGACACCACGATCCATTGAAAACCCTGTTTTGGTTTGAGGTTGGTGAACGCCAAGCTGTCATTCAGACAGAAGTGGAAAAACCCCTTGTAATTTCGAGCCGCGCAGACGTGAAGGAGAGACCTTCAAGGTTGTAAGGATTATCAGTGAAGTATGGTAACTGTGTGTGGAGTTAGCCCATACTTTGCAGACATGATTATTTTATCGGCTTGTGATGTCCATGAAAAGCCGCCATGGTAGCACATCCTATATTTTTGTATATGATTATTTTGGATTGGGTTTATACTAACACTTAAAAAAAGGTAACCGCACCCCCTTTTTTTTGGAGAACATGTCTGTCTATGAGACATTTCTTGCTCTCACGCCAGTCTTGATTTAGATGACTGGCCTTTTGTCTTTAGGCAAGCTTTAAAGATAATTTAAAACAATTGGACGTACTAAATTTTGGCTTCAAGGGATGATTCTGTAAATGTCAGGACATGGGCTGTAACTCACATAGATTTCTGGACAGAGTTTAATGGAGAATATGACGCTTAGAATGGAGAGCTCTTTTTTTAGTTTTCTCTCCATATTACTAATAGTGTCTTGGAGGTGATTTTGTGGTCTATAAATGACAAGAAGATATATTCAGAGGATTGCAAATGAATAGAATGGTGTTCATTAAAATGTAAAAGTTCATTATTTTACTATTATTTTATTTTGCCATCATCAGTGCCTCATTCTACTGCTGTTGAATTAAAAAAAAAAAAGAATTCAAATGTGTCACCACACATGAAAGGCACATGATAGAGACACATGATATAATTTGACCAGTCAGCACAGCCATCTAGGTGGCAGTCATTGCTGTATTTTAAAGGAGCCGTATGTAAGATTGTGGCCAAAACTGGTACTGCAATCACTTTCAAATTACTGTAGAGCGGTGTATCCCCTCCCCCTCCCCCCTGACTTGAGGTTGCCAGATAGGCTGCAGGGTCCAGCACGAACGTTTGTAGCTGCAGCTGTGGTAACTAGAGCAGAGCAGGGCTCTGAACCGGTTCAAGGAACGAAAACGAAAACCGGAAACGAACGAAATTTGAACAGGAACAAAAACGAAACCGAAAACAAAATCAATTTTAATCGTTCTGAACAGAAACGTTTATTTAAAATGACTATAAACCGGTTAATAACGTTATTTTATCGTTCTCTTTAATATTTTAATTTGCCATTGACCAATCATAAATTTAGTAGTTCAGAATTGTGACGTTGACGATTTGTACAAACTTGCAATTGCACTACCGGTAACGCAAGTCAGCGTAGAGCGCGCATTTTCATGCCTCAAGTACATTCTTTCCCCACTGAGGTCTTCAATGAATGCACAGGTATTGGAGGACATTCTTTTCGTACGTTTAAACAAGCAGTACGGACTTTAAGCTCAAAAAGTTTATGGATTTCGTATAAGTGCTAGCAACTATCGCACATTTTTTTCTATAGTCTTTCAGGTAGCCAAAAACAGGACAGGTAAATGTTTTCTTTATAGACTTTTAATGCTTTGTATTAAAAATAGTAGAAAATTTGTTGTAGTTTTACAATGTTATTGCATTAAGTGATCGTGCTTCGCAGAATGAAATTGTTTATGTGATGCAGTGTTGCGCAGTGTTTGCTTTGAAATTAGCAGTTGACGGTGCATTAAAAGAGCAATGATTGTCCAATTTATATAATTTTTATATCATGTAATTTCTAAAACAATTCGTGTTGCAAAAAAAATAAAAAAAATAATAATAATAGGTACAAATAATTGTATCACTCTTCAGAAAAGAATTAGCCATAAGAGTGCCAATTTCGATTGTCTAACGGTCCAGTAAAACAGGTCAATATTTTTCCAGCTGTTTATGCTTTGTAATTAATACAGGTATTTCTGTTGTGGTTTTAACAATGTTATGAAATAAATGTTCAAGTTTAATTATCATGTGTTATCTTATTTTTGAGTGAAAATTAGTCTTATTTATACATATTTGTTTAAAGTATAGGCTAAATTAAAATAACGTTATTAACCGGTATTTTATCTAATCAAACCGGTTTCGGAACGGTAATGTTTAACGAGGAACGCAAAAACGGAAACGTTAAAATATCGATTCTGCTCGGAGTGAACCGATTGATTTTTTTTTTCGTTTTTAAGCCCTGGAGCAGAGCTGGCAACCCGGATGCCGAAACACTACTGACTTCGTGATTGGTAGATAGGTGGAGGGTGGCGCTTCAGGCCAAAACACAACATGACAACATCAACATCAGTTGAGGGCTGCAACTTCACTTTTTAAATGACAATATACTGGCCGGACTACTGTTGTCAGTGATATAAGTATTTGAAATGAACATGATTTCTTAATGTCTAGTGACATATCAGGGCCATTTTATGATTCATTGAAATACATTTCTTACATACAGCTCCTTTAACATTATTACGCTGACATAAAAGACCACAATCTCTGCGACTCGCCTGAAAAGTAGATTGCGGACGTCTTCAAGATCGATGACAATTTAAAATGGTCAGATCAGCCACCCTGTAAGGTTTAGCGGTAGGGATAAGTTAGGACTAAATTGTTGGACAGGAATGTTGTTCCAGGATCAACAAAATATGTTGATCCAGGAACATGTCTTACTTGGCAAAATCGGGAAGACCGTTAAAGCTACAATGTGTAAAAAAAAAATTCACCGCTAGGGATCGCTAACCTAACAATAACAACGGCGTAGGTTGATGACGCAGTGATAAGCGGAATGATGGGACTTGCTGTCATGCTGATGGATCTAATAATGTTTATGGATGAGTGAAAACATTCATGTTTTTTAACATGACTGTGGTATGAAGCAGGTCACGATAAGAGACAGATATCAGCGCCACACGATAGTCCCACGGATACAAAGGAATAAGGACATTTAATTCTACGAACTACCCGCAAGTGCTGAATTACTACTCACACAGGTCAGTTTATTTGACGAATTAAACTTGAGAGGTAACGCAGCGATGTTTCATTTGGTCTAATGTTACACTACCATACTAAACAGCATTTGAGTGTGTTGAAGTTATAATGTTATTCTATGTGTTAGTTTGTTTGCTATATGAGACTAGCAGTAAACTAGATCAACATTAGAATAACATACTGATCATATTCTAACATTTCATCATGTTGAGCTATATAACATTGATTTGTTTTATGTACATTTGCTCACCTGTCTAATAAAGTACATGCAAGAGCGGCGTCCCTGTCTAGTCGTGAGTCCAAGTTAGTCGCGGATGTGGATCTCGAAAACGCCACGCCGACATTGATCCTCGTTTTAGTTCTCCTTTTGTCCCAAAGTCTGCTTGCCATGATCCATAATGTTTGAACAAAACAACAACAGTGTGCTGCTAGACGTTACGCACCACGCAGTTGTTATTATGGCAGTACAAGCGGAAACCAGGGATAACGCGGATATTACGTCATTGATAGGCGACAAGTGAACAGGGATGGGCACTTTTTAAAACAAATTCTTGGAAACATTTAGGATAATGGAAGTACACAGTTGAAAGAAATATATAACACTGTGCTAGTGGTTTTTGGATATTTTGATACCAAATTCTTATATATTGTACCTTTAAAGGGGTCATATAATGCCATTTTTGTACAAGCTAATATGATTCTTTAGGGTCTAAATTAAAAGTTTGTAATATACTTTAATTAAAAATTCTCATTAGTATTGTAAGAAAACACTAATTTTACCTGGTCAAAAACAGCTGTTTTCAGCACGCCGTTTCAGTGCATGTGTCTTTAAATGATAATGAGCTTTGCTCACCCCGCCCCTCTGTTCTGTGGGTACACCGTATTAGACATTCTCTGACCGTATCTAACACAATAACCACGTGTTATTCGTTATAAACGTGGGATTATGAATTATATTGAGAACGTCGTACATAGAAAACATGCCGTAATGTACCCTGAGTGTAAACCTTAGACGCATTTGCCTGCAGCAAGGTTTGCAAATTTCGCAAAGATTAATATAAATACTAATATAAAGGTTAATAAAACATTACACTCACATCTTCTGGAGGTTCAGCAGGAACACGTTGGTACCGATCCGTTTTTTCTCGTTTGTGAAGCTGTCTGGTGTGAAATGATTCGCGCAAACATGAAAGCGCAGACGATCGTGGGGAATCCCCATGAGGGAATCCCCGCGTCAATCCTTTGGGCATATCCTTCAAAAACAAAACTCAGCCACTGCTTCTTCAACGGCTCGGATTTAGGAACATCCAAATGACTGCTGTGTTCCTTATTACATCTAAGAACAGAACACCACAATCGCTTAGACGCCATTCTACTCCAGCATATCAACAATGGCAGACTACTATGATGACGGCTGTCACAGCTTGCTCAGGGCGGGTCTTGTGTTGAAACACAGCTGTCAATCACAATAGCGGGAGGGGCGTACGATCTTATGACGTCACAATATCGAACGTCTTGATTTCAGAGATGGTCAAACATAACATTATGACAGATTGATATATTCCTCTCTAAATGTGTTTTCTTTTTATTTTTTTATTTTTTATTGTGTTTTCTTAACCTCTATTTGTATACAGCAATCTATATACTATATGTATTGTATTTTTATTTTTTTGTATCTGTGCATTTATTAATAAAAATAATAATAATAATAAAAAAATAAAAAAATAAAAAAAAAATAAATAAAAAAAAAGAGATGGTCAAACATATAAGGAGATTAAAACAAAACCACTGGATGGATTTTTATCATGATAGGATGGTTGTGTACAGGCACTGCCAACAGACATTTCAGTGCAATCAACTTGTAAAAGTGCATGTACCATTATATGACCCCTTTAAATTACATGTATTTATCAACAACATGTATTTAAAAATAATACTATAAAAATGTATTATTTAAAAATAAAATAAAAATAAAAAAATGTCCTGAGTTTACAGATTTCCTTTATATGTAACTTTATAAGTATTTTTATTTTAACTAATTTCTTAAGTTTTAACATAAAGAGGGCTTTTGTGTGTAGGACATGTTTTGTCCCTTATCTCTAGAATCAGTGTTACTATAGTAGAAGTCAACATAAAACAACATTTGCAACCCATTTTTCCCCATTATATGACATACTGTATTTCAGAATTAAACGTAATAAGAAAAAAAAAATTCTGTTCCACTAGAATTACCAAAAGGAATTGCAGAAAAGAATGCCTCCCACTTTTCCATTGGTCGGACGAACAGATAGTCCCGCCCACAAACCAACGTTGTTGTGCCACAGTTTGTACTTTCTTCACGAAACCAACCTCTGAATTCTTTATGGTTGACTCTGCATATGAAACTAGGATAGAAAGTATTTTAACACTGAAAGAAAAAAAAAAGATTAGCAGACTAAAGTGAAAACAAATGTTTGGCTGAGAATCGTTTGCTTCCCACGCTTCAATTGACGTTTTTACTCGAGTTGAGCCGAGGACTTAGGAGAGGATACTCTCTCATTTACTGTAAAAAAAAAACACCACAATGATTCCGTGCAGTTTAATGTGAAATGACAGAAATAGAACCCTCCTTTTTTTGTGCAAAAAGTCAATGTATTTTGATATCCAAACTTATGATGAACTTACACAAATTAATGCTGTTATTCCCTATAATTATTTTTCGAGTCCCGTGAGATACTCTTAAAAATTTGATTGAACTGAATATTGTTGCAGTGGTTTGTGGGTTGGAGGTAAATGTCTATTCAAGCAGAATTCACTTTGGGAAATGACACTTTATTCACAATACTACATAGCAGTGAGCTGGATATTATGACATTTGCTGGGAAAGACAAACTAATATGTCTCAGACAGACCCTCAAACCCGAGTCTCCAAACATATTATTGAATTTTAGTTGTGATGGATAGCTCATTCAAAATCCTTGTTGAAGGTGAACATTGTAATTCTGCCTGTGTGTTCGTCAAAGGTGTTGTGAGGTCAAGAAAAACATGAATATGCTTTAGATCCTGGCAGCTGCTGGGAGCAGCCAAAAAATGATGGAAAAAGAAATATTTTGGAAACACAAACTCTGGCAGATTATACATAAACTCTGAGGAAATAAATCTCGGACTGAAGATTCTTTATAGGTGTTGGTGGGAGACATGTCTTGGACTGCGGCATCATAAATTGGTTGTTTATAACTTTCTTATGCAAAGCCAAAACTAAAATGAACTGCCAATCTGTGCATATGATAAACCCTGCTGTTGTTGTGCTGTGGCTTATTCCAGTTGTCAGTGTGCAAGAGGTTTCTAATTATGTGTTTCTTGGATGACTATATAACCCTCTTTATTTTAAGTCAGTTAAACAATTTTTTATATATACGAATCAGATGCTGCCTGATTGGGTGCAGAGAGTCTCTAATTCGTCTCATTGAGTTCATGGGTTCCTTGTGTGAAGTCTGCTATAGTTTTAAAGTATGATTATGACTACTAAAACCTCAAGTATTATGGTCTATTCACACCAAGAATGAATATTTGTTGCAAATGTTTGTTGTGAACAATATTTTGTTTAAAGTGGATATTTCCTTTCATGTATTATCTGTTTGTGAATGTAAAAGGTCTGCAGCATTTGAAGGACTAAAGTGCAAGACAAATGGAGTTATTGCCTCCCAAAAGAAAGAACCGTTTCTGAACTGCCTGAACCAAGTCCTCAGTAATTCCAGTCTTACTTCCTGCACAAATCTATGTAGGTTTGTAAAAAATGTGCATAGTGCAAATAGTATGGTCTTTATTGTCTGCCCACGAACAGCGCTCAAATACTGTAGTTGTATCTAAAGGCTGGAAGACTTTGGTTTGTGTTGTCGACATGTTTGTTGACATTGTGTTTCTGCGCTGCGAAGAGAACCCAGGCTCGAATTGATATAGTAAAACCGACATCATTGTTACTGTTCGTATCACTTTGTATACAAGTGCTGAGGAAGATCCGGAGCTGATATTCAGATGTGGTAATGGCTTTTTGTTTACCACACACGCTTTAAGCAGTAGACCAATCACAACAGACTTGGCAACAGATCTGACCAATCAGAGCTGAGTAGGTTCTCGGAAAGGAGGGGTTTAGAGAGGCCGAATCCTTTAAGACACAGTGATGAAAGAGGTGTTTCAGCAATATATTATGAGAAAATTAAAGGTATTTTTGAACCGAGATGCATAATTGAATGAGACCTCTAAAACAAAATAGGTACTTTTAAAATAGCATAATATGGGCTCTTTAAAAACAATGGATTCGCAATCACAGTTTTTTACAAACAGCTTTTTTTCATATTACCAATCGTATTTTTTTTTTTCTGTACTGCACAGACATAAACTTTTATGCGTTCATTTATGCGTTCATTCAGCAAAGTAACCAAATAGACTGTGCTTTTTGCCAAAATGATATATTACATATATGTGTTTATTGATCAGCTCCACCTACTGTACAAGAATGAATTTGGTTTCCATTCAGCCAGATGAATATTCAGTTCTGTGAATAAACCTTTCCTCAGTTAGTTTTGCTTCACATTTGGCACGAACAGCCCTACTTCTAAGTCTTAGTTTCCCTTTCGTGCCTTAGGGTTCTCACTACTTTCTTGCAGAGAATGTTAAGAAGTTCAGCCAGATCCTTCTAAGTAGCCTATACTTGCAGTATGTTTTGCTTTTCTGCTGGCTATTTGTAAGGATGATGTCACTCCACCTGTAATGTCCTATGGGAGTCTGTGGTCATTGCACCATGCTGCACTACAGTCCAATTTCCTGCCTCATCAGTACTGTGATGTCTCAGACCTGGAAATAATCCACACTAAAATGTGTTGGCACTGAAATTCAGCACTAAATTGAGCTCCTCTGGCAGTTACCAATAAAATGCATGTACTGTAGATGCTGCATGTTCTCATCCTCTTTTCCTGTCCTGTTTTTTTTTTTCCTGGCACTGAATGATAATTGCTTAACTGATTAGCTATATACATTAATATACACGGTATTTCCTTAAAAATAAATTCCAGCACAGCGCTACAACAAACATAATGCAATGACCCTTCACAATATATAATGCTTTACAATTAACTCTTTTAGAGCTACATATGGCAATTTATCTGCTCAATAAAATACCTTACTCACCTGTTAAATAATAAAAACTCCATCTCTGTGACGCTTTTACAACATTTCAAATCCCTCATCTCTCGCCATCTCTGAAAAGCCAAGCCAATGCTGATTCTTGTTTTATTACGAGCTCTGTCACATTCTCTTTTTGCCAGCAGACTCTCTTCTGTTCTGTGTTTTCTTTTTTTTTAAATGGGTGATTCCCCGGAGGTTCGACATTTGGTCAGCCCCTCACAGACGACTGCCGCCACACATAATAAAACAAAACAAAACACAACACAATGTAAAATCCAGGCCGGTCCTCTCTCCATCTTCATTGTCGTCGCTCCTCCGTAAGCGACATGAGACCGGTGTGTCGCGAAGGTGTCGCTCATCAGTAATCACTCCACTGGCCTCGTCCTGCTCACCACAGTGATATTAAATCAGTTATCTTACCCAGTAAAGGACCTGTTGCTCGCCATGTTACAAGTTTGCTCGCTCTTCTCTCAGACACACTACGCGGCAGCAACAGAAAAACGTAGTGGGCGTGGGCAACCTGTTACTTCGATCCAGGGTGACCAATAGAAAAGGGCCTTCCATCCTGGTTGGTAGAGACTGCCCACTCAGACACAGCTTCATAAGCAAGCAAAAGATTTAGACCCGCAAAAAAGAGAGCAAAATGTGTGCGTTTGTGATGAAAAGTGTTTGAAATGCACAACGAAAAATAAAGGTTTTCAAAGATGTACATGCACTGCAAATAATTTTGTTATCAATTTTTGAGCCTTAAGAAGACTTTTTTGCAATCTTAAAAAAAAAAAAATATTACAAAATAATTAGTTTTACTCTCAAACACAGTATGTTTGATTGAATAAAAAAGACGCAAAGGAAACTCCATATTCCGACACCATACACGCGCATCAAAGTAGCCGGAGCAACTTTTCCCTATTTATGGATATGAAGCACACATGGAAAAGTGACATATGTACGCAATTTCCTGTGAAAATATAATAGGCTTACCATAGTGAATCAGGGTAAGACAAAAACATGTTTTAGAAGAAGGATTTATGATGTATTGACATTGTATTTAAATGTTGTTAATTTTGAACAAAAAAGTTACATAGTGTACCTTTAATCAATCAGTGTATTGGCGTTATTTGTTTAAGTCGATGAGCAGCCCTACTAATAAATAATGAGAACTCAACAAAGATGGTTTTATAACCCTCAAACAATCACACCAGGTTATCTTGAGTATATTCCAGTTCACACATGTGCTTTCAGGTCATTTTTTTCACCTATTTTATGGAATGAAGAAAGCTGCCGAAGCAGATAAAGTCAATCAGACTGAGTGAACAAGCATGAATCAAATGTCCTCCTCTGAAAGGTAGATTTGTGGTCACCACATGGGTGATAAATCCTATACCTTGCTCATATGACATGATATTGCGCTTTCACACATCTTTCTCTCTATCACGCTGTTTTTCTCTGTTTCAGAGCCAAGGAATGTGGGAGGGAAGATCTCTTAAGCTAAAATGTGAAATTTTACAAAGAACAAAACAAGATTTCATAATGGCAGTGCTATGGCTTTATTGATGAAGCATCACATATAATGTCTTGTGATAATGGCTAGTGTGGATTTTTAGGTTTCACAACAGTTCTAAATTAAAAGTGCAAAAGGTTTAGAAGTGGAGAACAAGTTTCTGTGCTTGTTTCAAGTGGTGACAACATTATGACAAGTTCACATCTGGTTTTGCACAATTCAGCTGTGTTGCTTGCGTTTAATCATGCTGTTGTGAAGGAAGCTGGCTTCATGGACAATATAGATAAGTGTTTCCAATCTTCTGTGGTTTACTGGAAGACAAAAGCCTTACTGTATTATGAGGAAAGATGCTCACAAACAAATTCAGAGTCAGCAACTTCGGTTTGCCACTAGATTTTCTGAGCATATTTCCACATTAATTTCCACTTCCACTTATGCAATGTTGAGAAGGCATGGACTGGAGTCTAGCTAATTGCTGAAATGTGACTTGTCTTGGCCAAGCACACCCTTATAATAAAATGGCCAACAGGATGAACCTCAAATAGTATTTTGTCATCCAGCTACATTGGATGGTAGCATTAGCAGCTTTTCCGTATATCACACTTCAGTGTATTCACATTTTAATACGGCCGTCTCATTACATTGAGTTCGCCTTCACATATAGGTCACCTTTGAATCTGTTATAGTGTGGATAACAGTGTGGTTTTCATAATATCGTAAGCACAAGAGAAGCTACATATTTTAATGTCTATAAAAATGTATTATATATATAGTATTATACACACATATGTATGTTAATATGTTAAAAGAATATGCATTTATCATTCAGTTCTCATTAAAATAATCTTTATCTGGGTCTTTAGGAATCCCGAGATTTGAACCTTTGGATTACACTGCCCCTATGCACATCAGTAACAGTATCAGTGGGCAATGATAGCTCTGACAAACACAAAATATGTAATTACAGTAAGTGACCATAAAACTAAAACTTCTGTCATTAATGTTATTCACGTTCAATGCATTTATGCAAAATATGACTAATCTTTTGGTCTGAATTGGACACTTTTGTCTGATAACAGACTTAAATAGCAGGGCAATTTAATGTGAACCAGACCCAAACCCTTAGCACCACTCCAGACCATCACATTGCTAAATATCCTCAAAATAAGCTGCATTATTCCCTTACTACACCATTAGATAAACCATGTGTGGCTGCATTTATTTTCTGTACCATTTTTCTCAGTTACACTTTATTTTACAGTTTAGGGGTAGGTTCGGTACCAGTACCTAATTATTACCCAGTTATTGTAATTATTATAATAAGTACATATGCACATGGGGAACATGTAAATTAAAGTGCTACCTTTGTCTCATATAAGCATTAAGTATGAAACTGTGCATATAATGCCAGATTGTACACATCCATCAACAGTTGTGTTACAGCCGAGGCGATGGAATGTTTTTGTCTGACTTGTCGTGACCTACGGAAAGTCCTGACCCCTTTTTATTGGATGCTCGGCCGTATAGCATTGGCCATGCGAGAGCAAGTAGAATTTGAATCGCTTCCAGGGTGAACAAATGATAAATGAGTGCTGAAAACATCACACTAGTCATCTTATACAAATGCCACTGACAGGTTCAGCTCACAAAGTCAAAGATGGTGTTTGTTTTTTACACATGCCAAATGTCTTTTAAGATGTTATTAATGAACCAAGGGTTATGTTGAAAAGGTAAGCAGGAAATCTCTTTTTTCTTTGTTCCAAAGAAAACTTTCTGTTTGAAATGCTACTTTGCTGAACAATAGTGCAGTATCTGCATAGCAGTTGCTTAATTTGATCATTTCTTTAGCAGAAACAATTTCGGTTGAGTTGTATGCCAAAGTTTAATATATCACTGTAAAAAATTATTTTTGGTTTAACTTAAAAAGTAAGTTTAGTTACCTGGTTGCTTTAGAATTTTGATTTATTGCAATGTAGGAGATTGGTTTAATCAAAACTCAAGATATTATGTTATCTGAACCACATTACCTGAGTTGATTTGACTGAAGAAAAAAAGATGTGATAACAAATCGTGAAAATATGTTTTACAGTGCACTGATAATTAAGGAGACAAAATCTATTGAGTTAGTCAAACACTGTGTAGTGTGGATTGTAGCAGGTTTTTTTTTTTTTCACACATGCCCTAAAATGCTTAAAATGCTATTAATTATTTGAATTTGAGTTCTATGAAAATATTTCATTTTCTGTCCGTGTTTAATGTGTGCTTAAAATCGTATTGACGTTCTGTTTAGAAGGTTTAAGTGTGTCCACTGTTTTTCTTTTCAAGTTATGCCTGTGGACATTTATTTTAGCCCTGCAAATGATGCATTAATGATGTTGTCATTTTGATTGGACCAGAGGGCATATGCATTACATATCGTTTGCTGTTCTCTGACAGATCCATTCAAATACAAGCATAAGAGAAGATGAAGGCAAGGTGGGCTTCCTTTGCCCTCTCTGATTTCCATATGAAATAATTTCCCTTGAGAGATCCCTGTGGCACTGCGTTTAAATGAACAGTTCTTTGGTGAGTGGATCCGTTCAGAATGCAAAAAAAAAAAAAAAAAAAAAACCTGTTTCATAGTAGTTCTTGATGGTTCTATAATAGCCCATAAGAAATAAGAATCGCTAATGAGGTCTCTCTAAAATCTCAATCATTTCTCCAAGACTGCAATGAGACAGGGCAATTTGCTTCTCAGATGTTTCTCCTTAGAAGCACTTACGTCTCCTCACAAGTTTCAGAAGAGATGTCACAAATATCACACATTTAGCTCATATTTGCAATCTAAAAGTCTATAAATCAAAAGTCATAAATCTCAAATACATTTCTTATCAAATTTTTCTAAGACCATATTTTCCAAAAATATAGGTTACTGTATGCTATTCACATTAATATTTCTGTTTTACTATAAAGTATGTTAACAAATGTTGCACCGTATCACTTTTAGTTTCCTTTTTTAGGAAAAATACACTATTCGCTATTTGAGATCAGTAAGATTTTATTATTTTATTAAGTAAATTATTTATTCAGTAATGATGTGTTAAATTACGGAGGCGTATTGCATTCACTTGAGGAAAAAAATCTACTCTGTTTTTATGAATTAACGAGTTAATTATCTCAGAATTACGAGATAATTTTTCATGAATAAAAAGTTTTTGCTCTGTTTTTCTGAATTAATGACTTAATTATCTCAAAATTATGAGATAATTTTTCTTTAAATAAAATGTATTTGCTCTGTTTTTCTGAATTATTGAGTTAATTATCTCAGAATTATGAGATCATTTTTCATAAAAAAATATTTTGTTCTGTTTTTCTGAATTAACGAGTTAATTATCTCAGAATTACGATATAATTTTTAATGAATACAAGTTTTTGCTCTGTTTTTCTGAATTATTGAGTTAATTATCTCAGAATTATGAGATAATTAAGTCATTAATTCAGAAAAACAGAGCAAATATTTTTTATGAAAAATAATCTCATAATTCTGAGATAATTAACTCAATAATTCAGAAAAACAGAGCAAATACATTTTATTTCAAGAAAAATGTATCTCATAATTTTGAGATAATTAGGTCATTAATTCAGAAAAACAGAGCAAAAACTTTTTATTCATGAAAAATGATCTCGTAATTCTGAGATAATTAACTCATTAATTATTTTTCCTCAAGTGAATGCAATACGCTTTCGTATTAAATTGATCAAAAGTGACAGTAAAGATATTTACAATGTTACAAAATAAATGATGTCTTTTTTAACTTTCTTTTCATCAAAGAATCCTGAAATATTAAGCAGCGCTGTTTTCAACATTGATTATAATAAGAAATGTTTCAAATCAGCATATTATAATGATTTCTAAAGAATCATGGGACACTGAAGACTGGAGTAATGGCTGCTGAAAATTCAGCTTTGCCATCAGAGGAATAAATATATTAAAATAGAAAATGTTGATTTTAAATTGTAATAATATTTCACAATATTACTATTTTTACTGTATTTTTGATACAAAAGAGACTTCAAAAGCATTTTAAAAATCTTACCGACCCAAAACTTTTAAACTACTAATCTGAGTAAAAAATCAAATAAAACAAATTATACTTAAAAGACAATGAGAACCCTGTTAAGTCTCCTAAGCTATGAGAGAGCAACCTTTTGCTTTTTTTTTTGCTTTTTTTCATTTGGTAAGATAAAATACTTTGTTGTACAAACCACTCCTTGATTTATTAACTAAACATGGATTGATTTCTCTATGTAAGATCTATTCCTACATAAAATTCTGTAATGCAAATCTGTCAAGCATTACTAAGAAACCATCACAGATTTGAGAACGAGATGGATCAGGTGGTAATACTGATTTGGCAAGACAAATAGCCTCATTCAAGTCCTCTACCATGAATCTCTATAGAATCGCCATTTTTACAGTACCTATCAACAAACCCGTTTTTTTCCCCCACAGTTGTTCACTGATTGATCACACATATCCGTTTCGCTGTGTGTGCCGACCAGTGTTTATAGTTACTGGAGTGTGTTGGGTAAATACTGGGATTAACATGAAGGATCGATCCATTTTACATCAGCACGGAACTTTTGGAAACCCACCGTGTTTCCTTCACAGGCTCTAATCCTGTGGCGGAGAATTCTCAGCTGCTCCTTCAACTTGTAGAAATACGTTCCCAGGCAAATCTGTGCTTCATATAGATGGGCAGACAATGCCAGAGCACATGCACGCGTAGAAACGGACACTGAGTCACATAAACACTCATATACACTAGAGTCGCAGACCAGAATCAGTCAACATCAAGCCGTGTGAGCTCGACACACACGCTCGAGGCTCAATGTAAATATGCTGTGATCTGTCCTCTGATTTATTTACTACTGACATGCTTTTCCACACACTCATTTATAGACTGTCAAGAGTGCATGCTGGGAAGTGGTGTAAATTCTGTCATCATTTCCTCACACTCATGTCGTTCCAAACCTGTATGACTTTCTTTCTTCCAATGAATACAGTATGATTAATTTTGCTGAATGCACACTTCTATTTTTGAATAATGAGAAAAAAAGTATATAGTGACTAGGGTCTGTCAAGCTCCAAAAAGGACAAAAGAGGTCCCTTGACATTCAGGTTTGGAACAATGTGAGGTTGAGTAAATGACAGAATTTAAATTTTGGGGGAACTATTCCTTTAACGACAAAATGTGATGGTACACATTAGGTTTTTCCCGTTTGGCTCAAATTCTTGCAGTTTTCCTCCCATATTATTTTAGTGCTACCTCAGATTTGGTTGATTATGTGCGGGTCCAATTTTACAACCCTGAGGTTTGGCTGAGACTTGAGCTGCTTTTGATTTTTCTTATCTAGACCACAATCTTAGCCATGTGAAGAGTTTTCATCTTTGTGAAGCCTTGAGTAAAAAATAATACCATACAGTGGACCCCAAAATTATTTGGATATTAAGTGGCATTTATTTTAAAGAAAGCACAAACTCAAAAACACAAAAAGAGTTTTTTAGGTTAAAAAATATGTACTGTACACAACCATTCAAAGGTTTTTGGTCAGTACGAATTTGTTATGTTTTTGAAAGAAGCTCTTATGCTCACAAAGGCATTTATTTGATCAAAAAATGAAGTAAAAACATTAATATTGTGAAATATTTAAAGGGATACTCCACTTTTTTTGGAAATAGGCTCATTTTACAACTCCCCCAGAGTTAAACCAGCCCGATCTCACGGGAAAACGTACAAATTCTACGAGGTGGCTTATTCGTACGAATTCATACGACCTGACTCGTACGAACTAGATTTTTGCAAAATCGTACATATTTTACGAATTGGCCAATTCGTATGAATTCATACGAATGACCTACCCCTGACCCCGCCCCTAAACCTACCCATCACATGGGTTTAGACAAATCGTACAAATTCGTACGAGTGAGGTCGTATGAATTAGTACGAATTAGCCAACTTTTTATCATTCGTACGAATTCGTACGAATTGGTCGTGAGATAGCGTTGGTTAAACAGTTGAGTTTTACCGTTTTCGAATCCATTCAGCCGTTCTCCGGGTCTGGGGGGTCCCACTTTTAGCATAGCTTAGCATAATGAATTGAACCAGACAAGACCATTAGCATCTCTCTCAAAAAAATGAACAAAGAATTTCGATATTTTTCCTATTTAAAACTTGACTCTTCTGTAGTTACATCGTGTACTAAAACCGACGTAAAATGAAAAGTTGAAGAGTCAAGTTTTAAATGGGAAAAATATCGAAACTCTTTGTTCATTTTTTTGAGAGAGATGCTAATGGTCTTGTCCGGTTCAATTCATTATGCTAAGCTATGCTAAAAGTGGGACCGCCAGACCCGGAGATCGGCTGAATGGATTCGAAAACGGTAAAACTCAACTGTTTAACTCTGGGGGAGTTGTAAAATGAGCCTATTTCCAAAAAAGTATCCCTTTAAAATAACTTTTCTATTTTAGTTTCTATTTGTAAGTGTCACATGATCCTTCAGCAATCATTCTAATTTTAAAGAAACATTTCTTATTAATAAATTTCTCATTTATTATTCATATATTTGTTTCAGGATTATTTCAGGATTAGAAATGTCAAAAGAGCATTTATTTGAAAATAAAAAGATAGTTTGTGACATCATAAATGTCTTAACTGATGCAGAAAAAAGTTTGGTTCTTGGGACCAGTTGATTAAAAGTTAGTTACGTGAGAAATCATTTGCAGATGCCACTTGGTTTGATATTTCTAATTCATATACAATTTAAGTGTGGCCTAAGAGTCCAAATACATTTCAGGGCTATTGTACATATCCATTCATTCCCTATAGGGCATTTCTGTATGACCAATCAGTATGTGACAGAGTATGCCCACTCTTAAACATATGCAGCGCAGATGTGCGGTTTCACATCTTTAAGCCACAGACACACAACCTGATGTTTCTTTAATTCCTCTCCTATAATTACAAGTGTCTGCCTGCCGCCCTAGAACACCAGGACGAATAAAGCATTCACATATGAATACTGAATACATGTGGCATGTCAGTCAGTTTATTTCAGTGATGCTGGTTGAAAACCTAAAACGTCACACATCCCACAGAGATCTGTTTTCAATGGATCAAATTGATACAGTGTGTATTTGTTGCCATCCGTTAGGTTTCTATGTAATGTCTGTCTGACAAAGAAGATAAAGCATGTTTGGATAATTTTCTCTTTGCCGGTCTCTTATCTCCATCTCATTCATTAAAGTGAAAATCATGATGGATTAAATTTAGTCTGTGAGGGCTCAATGACAAAGTAAACCACAATTACACTGATCCAGGATGTGAGTGAGTTAGGAAACAAAGGGAAAATGCAGTCGTGGAACAGTTTCGTGAGCTATTTGTTGTATGTACTGTGACAGTATTTAATATAGTTTCCCTTTCAGTGAACGGTTCTTAAAAGAACCATTTTAATAATCTAAAGAACCCCTTTCCACTATAAAGAACCTTTTGTGGAAATGGAAAGGTTCCATAAAAAAAAGGTTCTTCATGGAATCATTAATGCCAATAAAGAACCTTTATTTTAGTGTAGACACACAAAAAACTGCTTGATTCAGATCTTCCACGCAGTACTGGTCTGCACATTTTCCTTTTTGCCCATATGAGCCTCTAAAAAGTGAACGTATGTTGCATATCATAACTGAAAAGTCTGTTTTTCCATTTTTCTACCCCTCTAGTCAACACAGCTTTCATACTAGTTAGATTGTCTTGACGACAGACATGCAAGCAAGCTCCAATGAGGGAAATCTGAGCAGACATCATGAAAGTTCATAATTCGCCATCTGCACGGTAAGGCTTTTGTGTTCATTTGCATATTTTGACATGGTGAAAGATGAGCCAATGAAGCTTTGGATTGCAAATTTGGTGAGGTTTTAGAAAAGACAGACTGCATTGTTTGTGGTTTAAGTGGAGTTAAGTTAGCCTTAGCTGATTATAGCAGGGACGCCATGCCACTTATTTGAAGTCATGTAATGTTATCCTTATGGAGACTTTCATGATTGAAAACGCAGTCAAAGTCTTTTGACAGTCTAGAAACCAGGCTTCATAGTATGCGGTTAATACATTGATATTAAGAAATGTACATTTTAGTCACAATATTGCCAGTTTCTTTTATTATATTTGATCTGCCAAAAAAAAGTTCAAAATGCTACAGCAGAAGTTATTGTGCATCATTGAACAAGCAGTAGTGTTCCTGAATGAATCATGTTCTTGAATGAGTCGTTTGAGTGAATGATTTAGCAACTCATTCATAAAGACAATCACTTTTTTGGTTCCTGAATGAATCAGTGTTGTTACTGAATTGATTGTCTGAATTGTTTTAACTCACTTATAAAAGTACTTGTTTCATTCCTGAAGGAATCAATATTTTGAACGAATTGGTTGAATGAATGATTTACTGACTCACTCAAATAACAAAGTAACCTAAAGTTAAGACACTAGAAAAAATCCCAGCTGTTGTGGAAAGTTAGCAAAGACATATAGTTAACAATGAGTTAAAGAATTGTTAGCCCTGAAAATATGAGGTTATTACCACAACAAGGCTGACATTGACTTGTTGTCACCCTAGAGGTACAGTATGAGAACTTTACACTAACTACCTATTGACGTAACAAGAGTCTTCTGTTGTTTTATTACGGTGATACAAGAGGGTTGCCATAGTGTTAAAATGATATGACCACAGAGTTACTCAAAACATATGGCGGGGAAACCACAGTGTTACTGTAGAGGTTAGACATGGCTATGACAGAGCTGAAAAGAATGAAAGAGATGTGTGCTTCACTGTTACATCTGATTTTCTGCAGATGTGCAATACGTCAGTGCCAGAGATGACACATTTTACTTATGTAATTGGTTAGAATTACAATCGTGCACAATAAGTTAGAACAAAAGTAATAAAACGTTATCTTGATGCTATCACACTGTTTCCAAAATCACTTAAGATATATTTCAAATATGTAAACTGTCATGTTCACCTCTCATATCAAAAGTAAAATGTCTGCATTTAGGGCTCCTAACTAAGAAAGCTTTGAAATGCTCCTCACAAGAGATCATTTATCATTTTTAGTGATGCACAGAGATCTATCGCTGTATTCAAGTGCTGAGCTCATCTAACCAAACCCTCTGGCCCTTAGTAAATTATGAAAAAAAAGCAGTGAAGATAATTCACAGAGTTTCACTTAAGATTATTACTCTTGAATTGTATTTTTCCTTTGGCTTTTTAAAACACTTTTGGTGAAAAATTAGGTAGTTCTGGATATCCGTTTGTCTTAAATTATAAATTGGAACACCTTTATTATTAAAGTAAAAATGAAAAAAAAAGGTATGTGCAAAACCGTGTTTACATCCTTACCTTGAGGCCATTCATGATTCACACTAAAAAAGGTATTCTTAGTGCTGACCCAATCCAGTAATTGCCTATTTTTCTTTTTAATGCTGTATTTCACTAGCCTGCAATACCCATAGCAAGATTACAGACTGTGAGAAAGCCACATAATGCCTGTTATTGTATTGTTTTAATGGTGGAGGATCTCTGATTTTTGTCTTGGTGGTTACAGGCTCCATTCAGACTACAAACAGTGACATGAAAAAAAAAAAGAAGAAAAGATTGACAAATGTTCTGTTCCAAAACCTGATGAGCTGCCTAGGCAGCATCTTAGGGCAGCACACAGATTACTTAATTATGCTGCCTCTTAAGATACCTTGTTTTAGCCAAATTCTAAGGCAACATCACATGATACATTTTTAATGGAAAAGGCAACCACATGCATTGCAATAAACTGCAATAAAAAAAAAGAAATCAACATGGAGGATGAGGTGAGATAAATGTTCATTATGTAAATATATATTTAATTTAACACTAAAAATATTATTAGATAGTAAAGATAAATATATATATAGATATTTTATACAATATAGCTATTTATTTTTATGCTTGTTAGAGCACCATTAGCTTGTGTGTATTTGTAGAGCATTTCCAATCAGTCACTTATGAGGTTCCAAGAAGTTTTGTGCCATTTGGAAATTATTTAATAAAAAATAGATGAAAAAGGAATGTCTTAAAACTCTCTAAATTACTTGCCATTTATATTAATTTATTAATTGATATTTATAATTTGTATAAATTATTTGTAGAAGAATGCATATGTGTGCAGGCGCGTAGTGTTTCTTTACAAAGTACCATCACCAACTAATGGCCTGGCATGCATAATACATTGTTTTTAGTTGACTCAAATGACTAAAAATATTTGAATATTAGAATGTTATACTAAAATGTATTGTGCATATTTAAACTATAGTCGTTTTTAGTCCATGTGAACGGGATCATTTTGACAAAGTTGTTGTCTGGACACAAATTTTTTCACAGAAGTAAACGAGAACTAAAACAAGACACAGGTGATGATAATCAGTAACTATGGAAACAAACTAAGAAACATGAACTAAACAAGAACATACAAATGAAGTTATATACAGTACATAATATGCTGTTAAGATTAGATTTATTGTATTTAAAAGTGATAATAGCTGTTTGTTATTTGAGGTTTAATAAAGGTAAAAAAAAATATATATATATTATACTGACAAGGAGAGGAGATGCGGATCTAAATTCAGTGTTTCTTTATTTAATTAAAATAACAAAGGCTAACATTAACAAGAACACAGTAGAAGGCAAACGCAACAGCTTTACTAACCCAACGTAAAGACGATATTTGACCAAGAACCATAGAAACTGAGAGCCTATGGGGCCGTTTAAATGACACCGTTTTCAACTAAAAACTGAAAGCATTTTATACGTTTTGGGTGTTCATTTACACGACAACGGCATTTTGAAGGCCTGAAAACGCAAACTTTTGTCTCTGTGACAACATGCGTATTATGTCATGTTCAGTCTATAGGCACGCACGAGTACTTGACACCTAGTCCACATTTTTCTGACATTTTATAGTCCAGGGTCCCTTGTAGTAAAAAAAAACCAACCTCATCGTCCGTCCAGACAAAATTGCTTGATGCTTTCACCATCTTAATTGTTTGCATTCACCGCTCTGTTGAAGAATGCGTATGTGCGCAGGCGCGTGGTGGCTCTTTACAAAGTGACATCGCCAACTGGCCTGGCATGCATAATATAGTGTTTTAAGTCGTTTTTATCACTTTTTAGTCATTGTGAACGGGGATCGTTTTGACAACCTTTCAAAAACGCAAAGGAAAGACTTTTCCGCTTTTAGTACTTGTTGTGTAAACTTACCCTACAATACACAGATAAATGAGGACTAAAACAAGACACAGGTGATGATAATCAGTATGGAAGCAAACTGTAAAAGGGAACCACGGGGAAGAGGAACTAAACAAGAAGGTAAAAATTAAGAGTAACTGGAACGTAAACCAAACAGAACGTGACACTTCGGTTTCGGTTAGGATGCTGAGTTTTGGAACAGGACTGTGCACTTTCAGCCAAGTTTTGAGAAATTTTTCCATTGAGCAATGCATGTGCTAATGGAAAAATGTAATTTATTAATTAAACATTATGGCTGTACGTATTGGTTAATTTATTTACATCCTCAACTTGTCTTAAAGTTCAAACGCATTTCTGATTTAGTTTTTGGAACCAGTGCAAATCTAATTTTGCATATTTCTTTGGAAAAACCTCAGATGTATTGATTGGTGATGGCAGTGGGCTGGAATTAATTATATCTAATGTCCCTTGACAGTTCTTTGAGCTGGAGTGCAGAGTCTGCACTGTGTCTACAGACTCCCAAACGTCTTGTGATTTAGCGGCTTTTTATGCTCTTTTTAATCCTTTCTGCCAAAGTTTAGACCTCTGAGAAATTCTTCTTTATGAAAAAAGGAGTGTTTTCCATGTCTCTGTGCATGCTTCATAAACACTTACTACCTGAACTTTGGGTTTTCTCGGTCCTGCTGGGAGAAAATCAAGACTCCCTCGGCTTATTAATGTTGATCGTATATTCTCAATTCACCCTGCGAGAGGACAGGTGCTCGGCTGAAATGGGGTGAAAGGAACATTTGGCAACATAATTGTGAATTGCTCTGAATCACAGAACAGCCACATATCTCTTAAGTTTTTTTATTTTTTTAGCTCTTATCAGCTGTGGAGTGTGAAATCATATCATTGTGTGCAGGGTCTGGCTTCCTGTTGTTGTGAAAGTTAGTTGTTTTTTGAGGAAACACTGTTCCTGTTTTATTTTCATAATAAATGTATTATTTTCCATGTGAGGATGGTTAATCACAGTTCTTTTTCTTTTTTAAATTTCTGTTGAAATCATGAATGTATATAATATCGATATTATAATTTAATTTTTTCCATATTTTTGGTTTTCATTTAAATTAAAATGTTAGTAATTTGTTGTTTTGTCATTTTTATTAGTATTTTCATTATATATATAATTTAGTAAATTAAATAAAAAATTTAAAGTTTTCATATCACAAAATATATTTATTTTACTTTTTTTTGACAGAGTTCATGACATTCACCTTGATAGTATTTGATAATTGTCTGCAATACATGGTAAAAATGCATACTTATGTAATGTGATGCATTAGTAATGTTATTTGGGTGTAAACATCATTCAGTTACAACTACAACAGTACATCATTGGTTATTAAAGCATTGTGCATCAGACATGCTTGAAAACTCTCTGACTCTCTCTTTGACCTCTGTAAATGATTTAAAATTCGATGTATTTTATTTATTCCACAGATTAAGCAAACTACAGGTTATTTGCATGCAGAAGCGCGTCTTCCTAAAGGTGATAAGGATTGCTAATCTTTGCTGTGTTGAGGTTCACCTCTCCTAAAGGCCTGTTGTTATTAGCGATGCACAGTTCCATCTCAGAAACAACCTTCAAAATGGAGCAATATCCTGTGCTGGCTGATTATCAAACTCCAGATCTTAATAGATCTTTTGTGAAAGTAAGAGCTAAATCAATCACAAATGTAGCCTGAGAGCATCCTTTTTCTGAGGACCAATTTGTCCACCATTTCACATCAATCGCTATCTCCTAGCCTCGTGTAAATTGAAAGCAGAGTGAGACGAGTGAGTGAGGATGGATCTGGCCGTTTCCAACGCCTGTCTTTCTCGCAAATATCACCCGGGGGTGAGAATGAATCAGGCTGAGGGCCCGTTTTCCGAGTAGTGGTTTGCTATTGTCAGACTACACATAGAACTATGCTTTTATCCTTTCTGTCATCACATACATTTATCATTGGGTCTGTATTACCCAGGGTTGTGTGCTAATGCAGTTTTGTGAGGGGAGGGTCCTGCTCAAACAGAGGTGAATGGATGTATTTGAGATTTGCCTGGGCCCCAGATGCATTCATTTTACACACACACACACACACACACACACACACACACACACACACACACACACACACACACACACACACACACACACTCACAAAAACACAGACACATTTTTCCCCCAGCAGATATTTTGAACAGATACTTACACTAATCTCCCCCTGAAGATGTGAACAATTGGTAATTTACTGGCAGAAGCAATGCTATTTAAGCCTGTATAGCTACCTCCCATATGTTTTGCTCTGATCCATTTATCATTTTGTCCTAAGGTGGTCTATAATACCTGGAGAAAGGAAGTGTTCTGAAGCATTTTTACGGATTCTTTTATGAATGAAGCGTGTTATTTTATAACAATGTAAAATAATTTACTGTCACTTTTTTTGTCACTGTAACAATTTTTATAAGGATTTAACAAATAAATGAATTAAAGATAGGGTAGTCAATTTCTAGCCTGGCTCCGCCCTCCTACGTACTTCCACTCAATTTTAATTTTCCTTCAGTACTTCGTCTGGGTTTGAGGTACAGTATATTCTGCAAATTTTTACCGGTCCAATCAGCGAACAGAGGGAGTGGCTGAGAACGATGACGTTGAGGTCGTGCGCTAGTTTGAATTGTAGGGTTACGCCATGACTAAATGTTAGCGATTGGTTATGGCAGATCCAGAGTGGCTCTGGGCAGATCCAATAGTTTTAAACTTCAACAGAGTACCCGCCTTCAAGGAAGTTAACACTTGTCAATGGAGGATGGTCAGGCTCTCTGTACAAATGAAATGTACGAGAGTCTGGTAGGACCAGGCTAGGCAATTTCAGAGAGGCTAGCAATAGCAAGCTAGCTCTGAAAGCATAGGATCCATTCAGAGCGCTCTCTAAAGCCACGCCTTCTCCAAAACACATGCCAGAACAGAGTCTGCAAAGCAGGAGACAGCGTAAAATTACCTCATGTCCTCATGCACATAACATTACAATAATAATGAACTTAAACAACTTACAGAGCTCTTACTTGTAGGCCTACCACCAGTCAGGTGCAGATTCATTTTGTCATTGATAGTGTTGACATAAGCCCTATTCGGACGGGACTAGTTTCACATGGGGATGTTAGAGAAATTTCTGTTTCACAGAAGTACTTTGAGATTTTAATCCTGTCCGAATCTGCCATGTCTGTCTTTTTCTCACAACACCTCTGTAAAAATTCCAGAGCAAATTACCTACTGTTTTTCGTCAAACTCGGCGGTCCTCAGAGAAATCTAATCCCGTCCGAATGCGAATGTCAGTGATTGCTGAAAATGTTTTTTTTTTTTTTTTTCAAAACGCTTTTTCTTGTGTGTTTTGGTCAACGTGAACTACCGTACAATCTCTCGCTATCGCGCCGGTATTCAAGTTTCTCCTTTTTGCGCACCGATAGTGGATGTAGATATGTTCGGTAGGCTACACTGCGAAGAAATAAAAAAAAAATGAAATCAACAAGAAGAGCCAAATCACATAAACTGTTAAGACTGGCTACAGTAATATCAGTTTCAGGTAAGATTACTTTCATTTCTGCACTTAATTACATAACGTATACATTATATAAGTTAGCCTACAACTTTTTATTCCAGTGGGTTTATTATAAGAACCCAGTTCTATAAAATCATGATGATAAATGTATGTTTAGTTTTTTTATACTACAATTTTTATAAAATGTTTACAAAACACTAAATACGTTAGGACGTTTTACTTTATATTTCAAAGTGCTTAATTTTAAAAGTACTTAATTTCAAAATACATTTGATCAAATTTCATACGCAATCCACGCATTCTGAACACGTGATCTTCTGCAATGCCCACATGTAAAACAGACACTCCTACCTCGGTAATAAACACGGAGATGTTAGTCCCGTCCGAATCCGTACATGAAATCACAGACGTAGGTTGATAAGAATTGTAACTCAAACGTCGTTTGGAAAACTAGTCCCGTCCGAATAGGGCTATAGAAACACATAAATCTGAGTCTGAGGACGTGAACAGTTATGACATGGCATGAATGCAGCATAAGCTCGTTGTTGTGGTTCAGGAGGAACCATAAAAGTTGGCTGTTTGTTTACGGTGCCCCAGACTGTCTGTACAACTTTGCATAGCCTCATGAAACACGCTGATGACATGCGATGTCTGCGCGAGCAGTGTGCTTGGAGATATGGAAATACATGTTGACAGGTAGGTAAGACATCCTATGCAATGATTGGACGAAATTTTTTTCACAGAAGATATATGTACATATTTTTCTATTATTGATTGCTATCAGGATGTGAAGAGAGTTTCAACCACTAAAAGAAAGAAAGAAAATGCCTACCATTACCATACCTTTACCTGGTCAAGACGGCAGAACATAAAGTTTCACAAAGAAAGAATCATATAAAAGATCACCATAATCAATTATAGAAAGGTAGCCTACTCTCTAATATTCTCTTTCTGGAAAAAAAATTTAAGACCCCAATTTTGGCTTTATCCACAAAGTTTCTACAAATATTTCAAGTCTTAAACATTGATAATAATAAGAAATGTTTCCTGAGCACCAAATCAGCATATTGGAATAGCTTTCCCAGGTTTTTATGTCGTAATGAGGCTCTATACAAGTCATTATTTTTGGTTACAAACACAAGACGTGTTCCCCTATTTCCTGTAAACCACCGTAACTCAGTTTTGGCATATTTGAGCTCACCACCTCATTAAGGTACCAAAATCACTCCTTTAGGGAGAAGTGTCTCTTATGTCCCAGCTCACTCCTCTCCAAAATTCTGCCTCCACGCTAAATCTTTTCCTCTATGCATTAGGAGTGATATAAAACACAAAGGCTGAGTACACGGATGACAGTCAGGTCAGTGCCTGAGAGGGGCTCGTATGTCAGTGTGCCGAGATTGGCTCCAGATGCCGTGAAATGTATTACAGACCAACAGTGGCTTTGTAATGTGAACGTGTGGGATGAGAGCTCTCTGTGAGAGCCACATGCTTCTCTTTTGATATGGGCGGCAGACGTATGCCTGGGCCTCATGGTAATTGCCTGCTCCATACGTGGTCTGAAGAACCTCTCAGAGCACAATAGGTAGGAGGACACGCTGTTGGCTGCTGGGTTCTGTCCTAATAAACTGGTCTACTGCAGAAGATGGGAGATTTATGCTTCTCACATAGTCAGACTTTTCACTTGCAGCAATATACCAGTCCTTATTCTGGTTTGTTTTGTTTTTACATTTAATTTAAATGGTTATCTGAAATACAGAAAGCTTATGAATATAATATCAACATGCCTGCTAGTTTAAGCTGTAGGATGTGACAGTATTTGTCAGAACTTTTGTTTCTATTATATATAACGCTTGATAAACCACTGTTTAATGTAATTTTTTTGTATTTCAAGTGGCGTAACTTCATCAGCCCATCTCGTGATGACATGGGAATATCATTCTCTGTTTATTATAAAACTTTTTGTAACATTCAACTAATATTGTAACTCTGTGATTCGGTTGTGTTGTTTTCTCATTTAAATGTACAAATTATGTTTAAAAAAAAAAACATTCTACACAACATTGGAGTTTGGTCTGTTTACATTTTTATTGTTTTTTTTTTTTTAGATACATATATTTGATGCTTTTTGGCTAATGCTTTTTATTATAATTTTATTTATTAAGGCAGATTTTTTGTTATGCTCACAAAGGCTGTTTATTTGATCAGAAATACAGTCAAAACAGTAATATTGTGAAATATTATTGCAATTTAAAATGGATTCTTGTGAATTAACTGAATTTTCTGCACCTTTACTCCATTCTTCAGTGTCACATGATCCTTCAGAAATCATTCTAATATGCTGATTTGGTGCTCAAGAAACATTTCTTATCATTATCAATGTTGAACAGTTGTGCTGCTTAATATTTCTGTGGAAACCACACTGTAAAAAAAAGTTGCTGCCTTAAATGTTTAAGCACAATCAACTTGGATGTTTAAGTCAATTCAAATTACATTACATTAAACTGAATTAAAACATGAGTTGAATCTTGTATAACATTTTTTTTTTTAATGTAAATTATTTTGATGATTTAAAGCATATGTAAAAACATGTCATAACTTATCGATCATATTATTTTTTAAGGATTCTTTGATGAATAGCATGTGTTATTTTGTAACAATGTAAAAGACTTTACTGCCACTTTTGCTCAATGAAATGTATATTTTATTCAGGACAGTGATGCATCAATTAAATTAACTAGATTAATTAGAAATGCACTCATGTCAATCAATATGTGTGTGTGCGTGCTATAATGATATCAATGATATTCATGTAGACAGTAGACATAGAGGCAGCTCACCGTTTGGAAAACATCATTAGAATATTCTGTGTTGGATTCCAGGGTTAGGTGGAAAGTCAAGCTTGGTGGTTGGTAGATATGGCTCTTAATCAGTAAGTACAGTGAGGGCCTCCAGATCAGCCATAATGAACGGCACACTAATTGGACTCTGGAAACCTCTGTCCTCATCTGGCTGCCCTTTATTATGTATGGGTGGAACAGGCAGGAGCCAGGAAGCCCACCACTTCAGAGAACACCGCAACACAAATAAAACTGCACTGATGAGATTAAGCAATTCAAGATGTGTGCGTGTACTTTTTTAGGCAAACAGTGAGAGAGAGACCGTTTCTCTCTTCCGTTGTTGTTGCGTCCGGTTGTCGGGTCCTTGCGTGCACACCTCGCACAAAGCCACATGCATTATGTTCCATTCAGTAAACAGAGCTGTGTTGTTTTCATTATGCCTTTATGTGTCACTCAGTAAATAAACATTGTTTCCCATAACTATTATATGGGAAAGATAAATATACAAAGCTAATTAAAAAAAAATTTGCCTTGGGACACTGCTCAGATGATGCTCTGTGATTCATATTTTGGGTGAATCTTAATGCTGGCTTTGAGAAGGAGTGGAAAATAAACATTTAAAAAATGTGACTAGGACAGACTGCTGACCAAATGAAACCTAATTAAATTTGAATTGTTAATTTTATGCACATGTACATTTCACTGAACCAAGCAAGCAGTGTATTTTGTATGAGTGTTTTTTTTTTTAACACAATGTTGCATTTTTGTTGCAGTTATATGGCATTTTGGAATGCACACATATATATATATATATATATATATATATATATATATATATATATATATGTGTGTGTGCATTATATATATATATATATATATATATATATGTGTGCATTATATATATATATATGTGCATTATATATATATATATATATATGCATAGATAGATATTTATTTATTTAAAAAAAACTATGGAACTGTATATGAAAAAGAGCACATATTATTAGTATTATTATAACTTTAAAAAAATGGTTTTATTTTATTTATTTATTTATTTTACAGCGTAGTTGTGCTAGCTGGGACTGGAGCCCAGAGTTCTGATGCCCAGGCCACCATGTCTTTATAAGTTGGCTCTTGTGATGTTGTCTGGGATTTTGTTTTGCTACTGCCTAAACTGTCTCATTAGAAGACAATTCCTGTGTTTATGTTTTATGGTTAGTGTGCATGTGCATTTATTTGTGAAAAAGGCTATCGTGTGGAGAGAGTTCAGTCCTGTCAGTTTTTTTTTTCTTTTCACATTAGAACGCCTGTCTCATTTTTAAGCCTGTCTGTCAACAGTCTGCCGCATGCTGACAGCACACTAGTTGCTGAAATAAGGTACAGCAAGATCCTAGAATGACCACTTACTGAAAAGACACATCCATTCAGCTTTTAAAGGCTTTGCAGGAATCTAAGATTTCTCTTAACTGTTTGATAAAGCGTGACAGACAAGCTTGAGTATCATGAGGAGAATATCTCATCATTGATAAGTACACTACACTTCTAGTATATATGTTCAATTATTCATTCCATTACTTAAGTTTCAAGACACATACAGACGAAGATGAAACAGAGGGGTATAAAAAGAAGCAACGAAAAGATACACGTGTTTTGTCATGTTTTTATCTTGCTTTTATCTCGTCCTTCACATGATTGGCTTTAATAAGTTAATTCTTTCTAATTTAAAGGCACACTAAAGAACTTTGGCATCTCGCCATCTGTGGCTGAAACAGTTACTTGCGAAGCTGGTTTTCTTTAATCATTTCTGCATGGATAATAATTCTGATGGTTTGATGATTTCCTGCCAAATCTGACTCGATACTCAAAATATAACCCATTATTGATAGCTTAATGTAAGACAAGCACACATTTCTGAACACTGATATTTTATGTATACCGCTCAGACTAATTTGTAGACCTTGAGGTTCTGTCATTATTTATTCATTTGACCCAATATTTCTATGGACTTTGTATTTTTTATTTTACAATTGACTTATTAGCATATATATCTTAGCAACATGTTTATCATTATTTATATACATTTTATGGTATTTATTAATATTTTAATTTAGCTTTTAATTTTCAGTTTTCAGTGACTATGTCATGATCAAATGTAAATGATCATGATTTTGGAATGTGCTTGTTATTTTTATTAGTATTTTTTAATCTTTCTATTTAGCTTTCATTTATTTTTATTTCAGTTTTAGTTTTAATCATTTTACTTTTTAAACGTATTTTATTTCAGTTGGTTTCCGAAGGGAAACAGATTTTTATCTATATTTATTTTATTTTATTTTATATCAGCTTTATTTTAATTGATAAAAAGGATTTGAATAGTTTTAGTTTCACTTAACAATTACCACATATAGCCGCGTTTCCACCATAGGAACTTTCCCCAGGAACTAGGAACTTTGGGGTGGTACTCAGTGTGTTTACACCGCAGGAACCATGGGTCTAAATGAAGTTCCGGGTAAATATTTCCCCCTCCGAAAGTCCCTGCTCGCGAGGTAGTACTTTTTCAAAGTTCAGGAACTTTCAGGTGGGACTTGGGCGCTGAACATGCTGATTGGTTGAGTTCATGCCGCATTTTGATTGGTTGACTTCACGCAGCATTTTATTCAACCACCATCTGTTGCGGTGCGTGCAGTAACAGTCGTCTGCTATTCGAATCAACAATGGAGTTTGAAAAATACGACAGATGGACCAATGACGAGGTTCAGGCTTTATTAAGCTTAAATTTCAGAGGATGAAATCCAGTGGGAACTGTAAAGTCACGCACAGTCCTACGTCACAAGACTATTTGCCTAATCTTCACGGTACTTTAGACCGCGGCTAGCAACAGGTCTGGGGGAAAAAAAGTTCCTGGGACAAATTGTTCTGGGTAATTTCGGTGGAAACGCGATGATTATGATTATATTAGAATCAATATGATTTAAGTATCCTAACATTCACTTCTTTTGCTATGGAATTTTGGATACACAAAACACTTGCAGTCTAAGGGTTTATTCATACATGTATTTTGCAACAGAACTTACCAGACATCCAAATCGATGTCGTGTGCTGGGCTAAATGCGCTTGAAAATGTGATGCAAACAAATATCTACTGCAAGAACACAGTAGTTCCCACAACTGTACCGAAATGTAAGGCAACATGGCTCCTATAAAAAGAAGAACTTAGTTTTGCTTGAGCAATCTGTCCTATTTAGGGTTGCATCTTAACCTCAAGTAGTGGGGGGAAGATCCATCATATCCTCTATGTTCATCTCCTGCTTCTCTCACACATCCTTACCGGTTGTATGGTAAGCCTGTCTCAAGGGAGGTACACACGGAGACAACCAAGTGTTAAAATGCTTGGCTGCAACGATTGAGACCAAAAGAGTAGCCACCAACGCCCTGCCCATTAGAACATCAAGTACAAGCCAGGCAGTGCCGTTCATCCGGGAAGGGCAGAAGGTACAGGGAGGGAGCACGAGACTGGAAAAAACAATTTTGGCTGATGTGGGCAAACAAGCGGAGATGGCAGCGGATGCAAGAATGGGAAGCATTAGTCCATCCGGGAGAGATCGGTTGCAGGGGCTTTGTGGCAACAACAACCATCAGGTTGCTTAAAGAGCTGGGAATCCATGGCCAAGCCCTGCACAAGTCCATCAAGGAGACAGCAACGACTGCAGAACGCTGCAGCCAGTGGCTTTGGATCATACGTAAAGGCCTCAGTTGGGCTCAAAGATGCATGGGGACACACACCCGGGCCGGATCAGGGTATATTATGTTTAAAAGGCTGAATGACGCGAACGGGTTCTGATAACCCCCAGCATCTAGTGGTTGGCGCATTCCAGCATTAGTGCTGTGTAATACGCCCTTAGGACTATGTTTAAACGGGACATTAACCATCTTGTCCTATGTGTTCATCTGATATCACATCCTGTTTTTGGTTCATTAGTTTGAAAAGGTGGGTCTTGGGTCCTCTTGTTTGGTGCACACCAGGGTTCGGATGGCATCGTTCATAACCTATCGTTCACACTAACAGAGCAATCCCACAAGAGTTCGCTTGTATCGAACCAAACCTGCCAAGGGTGAAGGCACCCTAACATGTACAGATAGTACAGGAAAGTACTTACATACTTTTAGAAATAAAGTATCAGTACCCTTTATCAGCTAATGTCAAATAAAGGCTATACAAGTCAACACTTGTGGAACAACAATGAGGAATGTGTACTCTAATGTAATGTGTAATATGCATGCTTAACTATGAGTTGAACACCATTAGAAGTGGTCATTAAGATTACTGGACAAACAAGTCACCTTGAGGATATTATGTATGGAAAACCAGTTGCAAAGAACTGTTCTTGGTGTAAATAGAGTAAAACTTTTATCTTCCTATTTTACAGGGTGTGAACTGTGGCCTGTAGGATGACCTCTCAATGGAAAAACTATTTCCAGCTCGGTCACTGCTGTTTGCCCCTCTCACATACAGATAACCAATCATTTTCCATCCTGTTTTTCATTGCAAGCAGTTTATGTACGAGACAACGATAACATTTGACGGTTGGTGTGTTATGTTTGTAGGTTCAGGGTATCATGTTTGACAGTGTGATGGTCAGCTTTGTTTACACATGTGCAAGTATGGTTTCTTGGCTTTATTTTAGCGAGATTTGAAAATGGATTCTTATCAAAGGTGTGGTTAGAGCAGTGCAATATTTTTGTCTAAAGTAACCGGTGAAATGTAATTTGTGGGCAGTGTGCATAGTTCGTGTGGCAACCCAAACACCAAGTAACCTAAAAGCATATTTCAGCAATGTTTACTGTATAGAATTCAAAGTGGTCTTTATGTTTTAGTCCAGCTGAGTGGAAACAGACATGGCTCTGGGTTATGGAAAAAGAGATTGTGTGTTGGATGACTGTCAAAATATTATCAATCAATATGACCAATCTAAATATTTTTCCCCCACATTGTACATCTGTCTCACTCTGTGTTATGCTGATATGCCTACTGTGCTGACCCGACGTCCAGATAAAAGCCCACGACACACAAACAGATCACTTCCCAGACTCAATACTGAACCCACGGCTCAGAGAGGTTCTATAATCTCAGACAGGGCTGTAACCATTGGGATGTAATTAAAGCACCTCAAGCGGTGCACAAAAGTAGCTCCTCTGGAGCTGAGGACATTGTCCATGTGGTGCCTTAGGTTTTATTTTTTGCATGCAGGGAAAATATGCAGGCCACAGTTGGACTCTTTCATGTTTCATGATTTCTGAAAAGGGGGTTCAGTTTGTCATAATGTATTTCCAGCAATTTTTCCATTCAAATCTTTCCACATGCATTGAAGTAGTATGTTAAAGGGTTAGTTCACCCAAAAATTCTGTCATTAATTACTCACACTCATGTCATCTTCTGAACACAAATGAAGATCTTTTTGATGAAATTTGAGAGATTCCTGTCCCTCTATTGACAGTCTACGCAACTACCACTTTGATGCTTCAAAAAGTTTGTAAAATAGATCGTAAAACTAATCCATATGAATCGAGCAGTTTAGTCCAAATTTTCTGAGGAGACACAATCACTTTATGATGAACAAACTGAATTTAGGCTTTTATTCACATATGAACATTCATCAACTCACTCATCAGTTGTGGTAAGCGGAAGCTCAAGCATGTTTGCTTGACGTGCAAAAACCAATGAGGTTAATTCTCGTGTTACGCAGCACGTTTGAGCTTCTGCAAGAACCAATGAGGTTCATACTCATGTTACGCAGCATGTTTGAGCTTCCGCAAGAACCAATGTGGTTCATTCTCATGTGTTACGCAGCATATTTGAACTTCCGCAAGAACCAACGAGCTTCATTCAGTTTTGCAGCACGTTTGAGCTTCCGCAAGAGGTTTGTTCTCACACGCCAAGCAGGTTTGGTTGAGCTTTGGTTTATGTTTGCTGATCAGTGTTTATATGTGAATAAAAGCCTAAATTCAATCTGCTCATCATATATAGTGATTGTGTCTCTTCCGAAAATTTGGACTAAACCGCTCGATTCATATGGATTAGTTTTACAGGTTCGAGCCTCCTCCAAGGACAGCAAGCAATGTTAGTTTACTATTAAAGGGATACTCCACTTTTTTTGGAAATAGGCTCATTTTACAACTCCCCCAGAGTTAAACAGTTGAGTTTTACCGTTTTCGAATCCATTCAGCCGATCTCCGGGTCTGGCGGTACCACTTATAGCATAGCTTAGCATAGATCATTGAATCGGACAGGACCATTAGCATCTCTCTCCAAAAAATGACCAAAGAGTTTCGATATTTTTCCTATTTAAAACTTGACTCTTCTGTAGTTACATCGTGTACTAAGACCGACGGAAAATGAAAAGTTGCGCTTTTCTAGGCTGATATGGCTAGGAACTATAATACTCTCATTCCTGCGTAATAATCAAGAAACTTTGCTGCAGTACCATGAGTCTAGCAGGCGTAATGATATGACGCAGCACCTGAAAAAAGTCCCCAGCTCGGTAACTTCCAACGTGACCGGGACTAAGTTTGTCTAACCTATTAGACCTATTTTCAGGTTTTAAATAGGAAAAATATCGAAACTCTTTGGTCATTTTTTGGAGAGAGATGCTAATGGTCCTGTCCGATTCAATGATCTATGCTAAGCTATGCTAAAAGTGGTACTGCCAGACCCGGAGATCGGCTAAATGGATTCGAAAACGGTAAAACTCACGGGGGAGTTGTAAAATGAGCCTATTTCCAAAAAAAGTGGAGTATCCCTTTAACCTTTAAGGCTGAATAGGCGAACTAGTGAAATATATATAGCATATTCTTGTTGTCTTATTCTTATGTGTTTGCCCCTCCAAATGTTATGAGGCTCTGTATATTTTGCCATATGTGGAAGATGAAGGTATGAATCACATAGTTAAATACTGGATTTGTTTGGACGGATAACCATAAATAAATCACCCCCAAATTATGTCAGGTGACCTGAACATAATTCGGTGCCCAAGGTTTGACATTTGGTGCTTTGCCCTTGGTCTCAAGTAACACAGTCCTCTCTGTATATGAAAATGTATATGGAGCATTTTACTATAGTGCAAATATGGCAATGGTTGTCATAGTAATGGTGCTTGGTGCGCAAGTTTCCAACTAAAGGAACACCAATTTAGGCTAACTGTGCTGAGCATGTCTGCAACTCTGTCTTACGAAAGGCATAATTATTTCTTGTACTATATTCAGCAAAGTTTAGCATGTTTGGTATTTTTTTCTCACAATTTTTGTGTTGTAAAAAATGTATAGTTAAAGCTTTTATATTTAAGACTGAGGGGGAAAAATAAAGAAAAAACAGAGGAGCAAAGACTGAAAAAGAGAGTAGGAGAAGGAGGGAGAGAGAGAGTATATTTTGTCCACACACTCAGTGGTAAATCAGCAGTCAGTAAACTGGGCCAGTTCTATTGTTGGTGTCTTGCAGCAGAAAACAGAGTCACTCCTCACATTAGTATTCAGGACTGGACTCATTACAATTCAGACAGTTTTCTTGCCTTCTATGTCTGCCTGTACACTAAACGAACTTTACAAAACCCAGTTATCACAGATCTAATGAATAAACTGCATAAGATAAATAGTATTCGTTGCAACTCAAAAATGTACTTCAAATAATCAGCCAAATAACACTCATTTTATCTCAATAGCCTCCCTTTTATCAGACACTTCTGGTACCAGTATAAATAAACCAATTGGGGTGACAAATATGCCTGATGATAATAGGTATAATTCTCACTCGGCCAACAAAGCATAAACAAAAAAAGTACTTAGCACACCTTTAAATCATAACCAATAGTCAAACTGCGAACTACAGATGTGCAGGTGTTTGGTTATTTTAAAGCTTGTAAATGACAATCTCAAAGTATTCGGAAAGAACAGGTTTTTATTTCCTATGTGGGAAAGGGAAGCTTTTAAAAGCTACATGCCTTTGGCAAACTATTCCTCATGTAATGCTTTTAATGTAATGGGTCTTAGGAGGGGAAGTTGTAAGTTACCAAAGGCAATTCTGCGAGGTGCTACAGTTGCATTCAAAATTATTCAACCCCCCCTGGAGACTGTAATAATTTACAAATGTAAGCTTTTCTAAAAATACAGAGTTTTTTTAATGCACCTTTAACAGTTTAGTGGCAAATTAAAAGTGATAGCAAAAAAGAAGAAGCAAATATGGCCAAGTCAAAAGAGCTCTCACAAAAGCTATAGAGAACAAACTGTTTTATTACATAAGAAAGTCTATGGCTACAAGAAGATTTCCAAAACACCAAAAGTTCCTAGAGAGACAGGTCCCGCATGTGCACCGCAATATATTAGAAATACACACACACATCGGTTTGTTGATGGACATATTCATATGGACATGATTTACAGTTGCAATATCCCATAATGTACCTCAAAATGATTAGCTTATCACTGAGAAACGTCCTGCTCAAGTTGTCCTTGCGATGAAGGTTCAGGTTGAATAAGTTCTTCCAATGTTTCATCATCGGACTCACGCTCGGATTGATATGGTAAAATCGAAGTCATTGTTACTGTCTTTACAGTGTGTACAATCGCTGAGGACTGAGGAAGCCTCCTGAGCTGAAGTTCAGTTATGATAATAAGCGTTAGCTTCTGACATTAGGTGTAAACGGTAGACCAATCACAACAGACTGGGCCATCTGGCCAATCAGAGCAGTGTAAGCTCACGGAAAGGAGGGATTTAGAGAGACTGATAAATCTCACGAGTTGTTTGAGAATCATTTAACAATGTGGTGATGTGCAATGCACATTATGAGAAAATGAAAGTGTTTTTTGACCTTTGATTCATGTAAATCTGTTGTAGGAGACCTCCAAAGCAAAATTAGGAAACTTTAATATAGCATAATAGGGGCACTTACAGTATATATAAAAAGCACAGTATCATTAAGGGGAATAAAATGTTTGATCAGAGCAACTGAGAAAAACCCTAAATTTTCCGCCAAAGACTTGCAAAATGACCCGATGAAAGGAGGAAAAATCATTTCAATGCAGAGTATAAGAAGAACACTAGACAAGCATGGCCTTGATGTTGGGACATCTTGCCGAATGCCTCTCTTGACCAAGAAGAACATAAAAAGCTGACTTGAATATGCTAAAATTCATTTGGATAGATCTGTGGAGTTCTGGAAAAATATTTTATAGAGTGAAATGACCAAACTGGAACTTTTTGGACCCATGGATCAACGGTAGCCTATGTCTGGCGCAAAAAAGGCAAAGCTTATGAGCAGAAGAACACCATCTCCATGGTCAAACACTGTAGCAGGAAGTGGAAATCTTGACTCTATGAAGGACATCCTTGAAATGCCAAGCCATTTTGGCAAAGTGGTGATGCCTTCGGTGCAGAGACTGAAGCTTGTTGATCAATGGACTTTCCTGCAGGACAGCCATCTCAAAGTGTACATCCAAATCTACTGAAGCTTGGTTCAGGGATCAGTCGTAGAATTTTCTTGGGTGGCCTGTACAGTCTTCAGATTTAAATCTCATTGAAAATATTTGGTGGAATTTGAAGAAAGCAGTGGTGATGTGAAAACCAAAGATCATCAGTGATGGAATGGGCCAAGATTGTAGTAGAGAGCTGACTTACAGGTGACTTATTGGAGGTTATAAAGAATAAAAGATTCTGCACAAAATGTGCAAATGCAAAATGCAAAACTTCTGGGGGTTGAATAATTTTGTACATGAATGTTTAGAACCAATTTTATTTATTTATTATTTCTTTTTTATCATCAACTTTATGTTCTCAGAATCACTCAAATGTGTATTAATATGCTTTCTATAATATTTTACTGATGCCTTTGTTGAATTTGTTCATATAATGTTGTTCTCAGCAGCAAAATGTCTTGCAGGTCAAGGGGGTTGAATCATTTTTATTGCAACTTTTTCATGAAGAACTGAAAATGAAAAGCATTTCTCTGTGAAGAGCTGTCTTATATCTCAGGCATCAGAGTTGACAGCAAACAGAGCCTTAATGAGCAATAATGTGTTTTCTAAACGCAGTTTTAGCCACCAGTCTCTTTTTCTTTCTTTTATACATACAGCGAGGTCAGCATGAGTTTACATTTATGTTCTTAGCAGATGCTTTCTGACCAGAGTGACTTAAAATAAAGTGCACAAATCATGTTAATGGCTATTTCCATGACAGATAATTGCCATTCATGTGATTTGTGCACTTCATTGTAAGTCACTGTAGCGTCACAGGCTGGTTAATCTCAGGTCTCGGCTCACAGTAACACGCCATTACCTGCCAACACCTGCTGTCTCTCTCTTCCCGAACTCTATACCCCATGAAAGTTCAGTCCACACTCACCTTCATTCACTCTAATGCATAATGCATTATATTATTCCCCATTAAAAAACTCCCAGAACACCTCTAAACTACTTTCACTATTTCACTTTCACAGCCAGATAACTGCGTCTTGCCGTTTATATCGATCTCTAGACATCAATGTAAAATGCATTGAATCTAATTTCTGTGTCTGTGAAATCTGAAGAGCTTAATTAATTCTCTTTTTAAAGCTTTTTTGTTTGCCTTTGAAGTAGAGGTTATTGAACTTTTCCCTGTTGCCTAAATTAAAACTCTCTTGTATTTAAGCATTAATCATCAAATCTGAACGTTATTGCAATTTACCTGCAGTTTTACGCTTCAACCACAGATGGCGGTAGAGAGGCCAATTTTTTGTTCGTCACAGAACACAATGGCTGTGTCCGAAATCGCATACTCTGAGTAAGTACTTCTTTTGATTAAAGGTATAGCGGAGGATTTTCTTTTTCCGGGTGGATCATCAAGACTATTGGTCCTCCTAAGTGTCAATCATTCCGGTGATATGTTTACGTAAGGCCGTCGTACGTGCTCGTGCACACGATTCACACGATGGCATGCGCTCAAAACACAGGTTGGGCTTCCCACTGATGCCTCAGTCGCGAAGTTTCTACTTGACAGGTAAAGTTTGGCATGATATTTGGAGAAATCCATTTAAAATCACTGCTAGTAAAAGTTAATGTAAGCTATGATTAGCTCGTGCATGCTCTCTCATGCACACGTTTAATAGGCGTTCCCTCTCGGGAGCAGGTAGAGTGTTGCGCATGTGCAGTTTTTCAAAAAGTGGAGAGGGCGGTTCTTTTCTAAAATTTGGGGAAATCCTCCGCTATACCTTTAAGTAATTACTTTGTGTCTACTAAGAGTACATTCCATATAGTTTAAATCTGGATGAACTGCATTCACCATGTTGTCACTGTCATGTGACCTACCACTGTCAGTTGCGTCGCTTCACCTCCATTCACAAATCCTCTCCCATGGCCTCATGGGATAGTAAAGTAAAGTAGTTGGTCATTCAGGTTTTCTGTTTAATGAATACTGTGAATTCAGACATTCTATTTTCAAATACTTTTTCGTCTACTATAGCAGGAAGTACGCAATTTTGGATACAGTATGGCTTGCAATACAGTGCAAGAGGCAAGTTGAATACATTTAGGGGACATTTATCATGTAGTGATTGGTCAATTTGGGTCGGTTCATGACCGATTTGAATCCCGTAGTCTTCGTTTCCCCACCATAAATAAAATAAATCCCCCGACAGTGATTATATATGCATCTGAATTAATGCTACATAAAACAATTTTTTGCTGACTTGAGTTTTACAATTGTTTTACTCTATTTTTGGATCTCGTTCAGCAAAGTAAATCTTTATTTATGGTATTTAGTTAATTTGAGCGAAGTTAAAAATTTTACAACAGCTGCATTCCCCAACACACTCAAATATGCATATTCCAAATTAGGAAATCATTATGCAGTTACAGATAAATTATGAAAACCATAAATGAGATTTTCATTAAGTTGTCATGTGACAGATGCGATGAAAAGAAAATTTCATGAATGACCCATCACTACCTTTTGGAGCATATTAGTGTGATTCACCTTCCATTTTTAATTGCATTGAAAAGCACAGCTCTTCTTCAAGTTATGGAAAAGCTATTTTTGTTTTGTTTGTTTTTTCTAAAGTGAATGCACATTTTTATAGTTATGCAGCTTAATATTCTTGTGTACAGTCAACCTTGCTAGTCAAAAAACGAAATCAAAAGCTAAAAGTTTAGGAGTAATAACATTAATTCAAACGTCTGACAGAAGAAAAAAGATAATATGGGTTTAAAATGACATGAGAGTGAGTAAATGATGACATGTTTTTATTTAACTAACATCATTTCAGACTTTTTTGTTTTCTGCCAGTCTTGATATCTTATCCTGTAAAGCACCCCCAGAATATGCTCAGCTCTGTCTGGGCAAGTGTGTGTGTGTGTGTGTGTGTGTGTGTGTGTGTGTGTGTGTGTGTGTGTGTGTGTGTGTGTGTGTGTGTGTGTGTGTGTGTGCGTGCGTGTGTCGTACAAAGAGCAGTAGTACGCCTGAATGCTCTGTCTGTGGTCTAGAGGATGATTCAGCTTTCCATGTGGATCCTCTGCCAGACACATTAGCTTCAATCTGCTGGGAATCTCATCACATGTTTCTTGGCTTTATGATGGCATGCTGCTCATCCGAACCAGCAACGCTCTGGTTGTAAAAACCTTCATCAAAAGGGTTTGAGTCTAGAAACATCTCACATACCTCTGTAGACGCCCTGTTGAAGAGTCTGTCATGTTGTCAGTGACAGTTCAAAGGGTGCCAAAGCCTGGATATGCTGGAATGATTGATGGGAAGGTTTGATTGATCCTTGTTGCTGAGCGGTGTGTGCAGCAACCAAAGCTGTCAATCTCTTTTTTATATATATATAATCAAAAAAGTTCTTTGGCTATGAGAGAATTATGAAATGTTGATAGTTGTTCACACCCTTGAAATGATCCTGTCATCACCAATAAACAACTGTAAGTTAATGCAAATAAAGCTTTTTGCTTTTTTCTATGGAAAGGGGGAGCTTAACATATAGAACATTTACATAAAGGTTTATTGCTCTAATATCTAATTTAATGAGGCTCAGTTAAATGTTTGTCTATCACGTTCAGCTAACAGGGAACATTCTCAGAAAGTTGGATAACGTTCTGGCAAGGCTCTCTCAACGTTATGAAAAAATGTTCCTCCAGTAATGTTAACAGAATGCTCTTTCAAAATTATCTGTTTGTTCTCAAAACATAAGCATAGAAAAAAAAAAAAAAAAAAAACATTATTTATACATTGTTCATGGAACGTTTTTTTTCTTCTTCCTGAAACAATTTAGTTGGACGTTCATCTGTTTTTCTAATGTTTAAATGTTATATACTATGGTTATCTGAACATTCTGAAACATTCCCATAATGTTTGGAAAATGATAAAATGGAATGTTCCCTTAACATCATTAATATATATATATATATCAGAGAGAAGCCTGTCATTTGCCTGATTAAGCATTACCAGGTCAAATTTTGATGAATTGCTCACAATAAGATCATGCATTTAGAAAATGCACAGGATAAATTTTCATTTCATGCCGACCTTAAAGGGATGGTTCGGAGTAATTTCAACCTAGGGTCTATTGCACCATGACCTCAAGCCAAACGGAAAGTTTGTAAGTACATCAGGAGTGTATTTAAATAACACTTGCCTGATGGCTTATGCTACCGCTAACCCGGACGTCGAGGTCACTTCCATGATTTGGGAAAAGCCCGTAAAAGTCCTTTGCAAAACTCACAAGTGTAAGGGAAAAGTGGAAAACTTTTCCGAAGTGTTGACAACTTAGTGTTAACTAATAATTGTTGCAAACTGGTACTACCAACAAAATATTAGTGCATTCCTGGAACTGTGCGTCGTTACACTACATCCTTATGCATCGCTTTCTGCCAGGACTTTTACGGGCTTTTCCCAAATCACGGAAGTGACCTCGACGTCCGGGTCAGCGGTAGCATAAGCCATAAGGCAAGTGTTATTTAAATAAACTCCTGATGTACTTACAAACTTTCCAATGCCTCGTTTTATGAGTACAGAATCTATTTGTACTACTGTAGAAGTTTGGTACTATTTCAGGCATTATTAGTGGGGTAATTTACGAGATACAACCTTGGATCCATTAGCTAAGAAAAGCTTCTGGGGGTGGTGTTTGGCTCAAGGTCATGGTGCAAAGGACCCTAGGTTGATTTTACTCCAAACCATCCCTTTAAGGACCTCATGAAATGGTGTCAAAGGAAAATTGGGCTTTGAAGGGCTTATCAAATTGCTTGTCTCATTTTTAAAATAGCCAGAAGCATTTAGTCGAAACCATGAATTGCTAATATGCATATTTTGTTCCCGGGAATATAAATTCTGTACATTTTAAATGCGTACATTTTCTCATTTTAGCAGTATAAAAGCATATTGACAGATAACCTATCAGATATTGACTGAGTATTCACTGCTGACAAGTTTTAATAAAACTTGGCTGTGTATGCAGTAGAAAGGGCGGTGGAAATCTGGTCCTATTTGACAAGAGAAAAAAAAAAAAAACTTAAAAGACACCCATAATTCACTTTTAATTTTGGCACCACCCCTCTGTTGATCTGACTGTCCATGGGCGGAAATACAGTTCGATCTGTTGGTTTGACAAAAGCCCTGAAAATCTGTAAAAAGCTAATAGACTAAAAGCCACAAAACTCCCATTTCTATTTCATGGCTTCGTTACTCTTATGATCTTTCCCAAAACCAACGACCTAGCAACCACGCTAGCCTATAAATAGAAATTTAGATAACTTAATTATTCCAAATGTCTTGCAGCGACCCTCTCTTGGTTTCAGACTTGAAGGTCAACACCAGTGAGTCTGCTGACCCACTTTTAGATACCAGAAGGAGCACCCGGCCAATGACTGAAAGGCATTCTGCAGCGCACCATCTGCGCACATGGATAGGTCAAATGTCAGCATGCCTTCTGAATCACACCTGGGGAAAATTTCTAAAGTGTGATGGATTAGAGAGAACTGCTTAAAGCATACGTTAGGAGACCATCATGGTGCATGGACTGAAGATACTCTCATCAATGTTAAAAACTAACAATTACCTCTTTACTTACATATACACGTTCCTGGTTTTATTGTGCACAGTTCATCACTGGACGTTAAAAACGAATAAAAACTGCAGTTTGTGAGGCCGAAAACATCTTTCCTTTGCAGCTGACATCACCAATCCCTCTTATTTTTCAATCAATGTATGTAACAACCACCTTTAAAGATCCATAATTTCCCGACAGATTAAATCAAGTCCCACCTTACTTTTTTCCTCATTGAACATCTTGTTTCAGTCGGAAATGTGTCACATTATAAAGTAAAATGGGTTGCCAGTTGACTTTGAAAACATGCTCTATTTGACTGATATGTGAGGAAAAAATGTGTGAGGATATGGAAGAAAGGTTTATTTGAGCAATTCGAGTTTTTTGACTGTGGAAAAACTGTGCAACTGGGTTATTTGATTATGTAAATCAGACGTGGGAAAGCCATTGGATGCGGAGAGAAGCTATGGGCGGCTGGAACAGGCCGGTTTTGGGGAACAGGCCTCCATCCAAGCCTCTTAATGACAGTCATTGACCCCCTTCTGTCTAAGACTGTTTGAGAATAAAGCCACAAAAATGCATACATTCCTACATTCATACGGTATAAACAGATGGGAAATTGAAGATATTCTCTTGCAAAAGGTAGGATCGTTTACCTGATACCACGAGGAAGCAATCTTTTACACCCTGGAATTTCCTTACACATAAATTCATGTAGACATGAGCCTGGAGAAAGGTTATCTATAGCCTTCAGTTGTTATTACACTGATGTTCTGGGTTAGATTTTGTATTACGTTCTTCTGTTGCTAGTGCCGTTCATCCGTTCATTCTTTATCACACTTCTGTGAGTAATATGAGATTTCCATCTCTGCTGGAAATAACCTTAACTACTTCTGATGTGTTGTGAATGTGTGCAGGTGCAGGTACTCGAGCGTAAAATACTGATTCTTTGTGTTTTATGGGCATGAAACACTTTACGCCAACTCGTATAATATAGAGTGGATCTTTTCCAAATACAGAATTCATTCATACTTCACATCACACATGTCTTCGAGACCATAGTTGCTCAGTAGGGAACTTGCAAAACAACTTCTTTTTTTGCCCAGATAAGGTTACCAAAGTCAAAATCATGTGGACATGTGAGTGGAAATGTTTTTCATCCGTGACTTATTCAATGCAGATCTGTCAAAGTCAATCTAGAGTTTAATAATTGAAAGACATCCAAAACTTCCAAAACCTGTTGAAGGTCGCTATGCAATTATTTACTTGAGTTTATTATTAGTGGGTACTGTAAAAAGTGATCAGTTAACTTAACTTTAAAAAAGTGAGGGAACCCGTTGCCTTAAAATGATTAAGTAATAAACTTCACGAGTAATTGAAAAAATTAAGTTATGTGAACTTGACAATTCCACATACCTTTTTTGTCAATTCCGCATTAAGTTTTTTAACTTAATAAATTTAAGGCAATGGGTTTCCTCACTTTTTTAAGTTAAGTCAAGTGATAGAGGAAGGTTACAGTATATTTCCATTTTCCTGGTGTTGGCTGTTGATGGCCTGCTGACTTACAACCTGCTTGCTCATGAATGACTTTCATATAAATGCCTCACTTACTTTTTTAACTATGCAGAAAGAACCCTTCTCCAAAAGTGGTCTGTTATTGAAATGGCATTTTCTATGACTACTCGATACTGAATTCAGCATTTTAAAAATTAATTCAGAGTTTTATTTTATTTTTTTGGCCAGGGAAATCTCTATATCTCTAAACACTGATGGGAAGTTGATAAAAAACAGGCATTATGAAATTTAGACAATTACATGCACTTACAGTCCTTGATTCCAAGCTTACCTTGCCTGCAAACCATAAATGAGTAATGAAGGAGCAAATGGTATCAATCACAAATGTCACTCTTTCTAATCTCATGGTGACAAATACACCAGGTTCTCCCATCCATCACCGCATCCTATACATTAAATCATTCTGCCTTGAAATTAAATGGTAATATCACTTATGTGGCTAAAGGCCATGTAAAGAAACTGTTTTTAACTGTAGACATGTGATCTTGTGGGCTGTAATCTATTAAAATATAACAGTTGCATGGGAACAGATGGACATAGAGGGGGTGAAGCTTTGAAAAGAGGAGGACATAAAGTACAAAGAAAGAACAAACTTAAAATGTTAAGTTTTAAAAACCATTAAATTACTTTTTTTTTTTTTTTATTAAAGAATAAAATGTTGTAGCCGTAAATCCATACAACAGATAGTCCTCGGATTTGATCATATTTCTATCATTGAATTATTCACCCAACAGATGAATTCAGTCTTATTGGTGTGAATCATTCTGTCAAGCGAATCAATTTGTTCCAAAATGTTGATTCATTCAACAAAGCACTTCTATTGTGTTTCTTGGAGATTCACAATGATTTATTCTGCTGTCGGTATTAACAGTTTCTTTCTATAAAGCAATATCAGGTAACACTTTATTTTACAGTGTCCTTGTTACATGTTACATGTACACTGTAAAAAATTTCTAACCTACCTAACTCAAAATTTTCTAGTGACGGATAACATCTAAATTTTTCATTTGGCCCAAGTGAAATTCTGTAAATTTCAATTGGCCCAAGTGAAAATCTGTAAATTTAATTTTATAATTTACAGAATTTCACTTGGGCCAATTGAAAAATGTAGATGTTATCAGTCACTAGAAAATTTTGAGTTAGGGAGGTTAGAATTTTTTTACAGTGTACCTACTGTAGTAATAAGAGTAAATTATGCATAATTACATGCAATTAACCCTAAACCAAAGCCTAATCCTACCCTAACCCTATAATAAGAAAATGTTAATTATTATTACTCAGTACTTATATATAATTACACTGTAACAATGACACCTTAAAATAAAGTGTAACCCAATATTACACTGATATGTGATTTGTATCAGACCAACAGCACTCATGTCCATGTGATATTGCTTAAATAACTTCCTGAACTAAACATTTCTTCCAATACAAAAAGACATCTATTGAAACAACGGCTTTACAAAAGTTCTTTACAAATATATGGTAAATAGACAACATATTTATGAAGTGCTAAAAAGCTAAAAAGTGCTAGTTGCAAATGTAAAAAACTAGGCAAATGAGTTTAAAGCCCATATGCAAATAGCAGGCTATATTCACCTTAAAGTAACGGAGGTTTTTCCCCACACAGGAAACAGATTATTAGAAAATCATATGAATTTGACATTGAAAAATGACATGCACAAATAATACATTTACAAGAGGGATTACACCTATTTCATATACAGGAATTTGATATTATACTTTAGTTAATGACATTTCAGCATGGTCTATAATTCTTCGTATAATCTTGAATTGTTATAAGCAAACAGATATGTACTTATAGGCTTTTGAGCTCTTTATTGTGCACTCAATCCATTTATACCTTCAAATGTGAAGTATGCCATGTAATTTGCAGCTGGCACAGTGCTGCAAATGAATTTGAAGGGCCACATACTTCAAGCGTACTTATTCTGCTCTAAAAGAGATTGTGGGATTTGAGACTTTGCTAAGCTTAAATTTGTGGGCCTTAGTTTAACTACTTCTCGTACCTACGTAGAATTATCACAGTGACAGGAATTTTGAGGTTTCCGTGTATATCCCTATTTTGTGTGCACAGAATTATCTCAAATTAAGCCATGTGGTCATGAGGAGTCAACTTTAGTCTCAGAAAAAACAAATGGTTGTCTTGTGCCACACCCATTCCTATAAAACAATTTTTGTGAAAATCAACTAAGTGCATGAGTTACAAAGGGTCAATTCCTGTGATTCCATCAGTTCTGTAATAGATTACATCATAGTGTCCTGCTGTTCTGTGAATGGCCACACTGAAGCCTGTCTAAGTAGCCCGGGTCTCGCTATTGAACTAGAATTACATCAATATTCACTGGACCATAGAGCACTCTTTGTGTCCTTAGCAACTACAAGATTGATTCTTTCTCTCTTCCTCGGTTTCTTTTCTTCAATTTCTCAAGTCTTCAAAGGAATCCAAATACTCCCTGCTGTTTGAAGAAAGCAGTACATATTACACATAAAGCCTGCTTAAACTGTATGGCTGCTGCTAAATGAAAAATGTATGTAGGTGGAAGACCTGATTACAGGAGTGATACATTTCGTGTTTCTCCACTTTTGCCAACGACAATGGCATGTGCTCTGAATGTGGGCCCTCTACTGGATGTTTTAAAATCCACCTAATTTAGGATTGCATGTATACAGACTTGATAGACTATGCGTTACTAGTAGTACTAGTAGTAGTTGTTATCATCATTATGACTGTTTTTATAGGGCAGGATGGGGGAAGATGTCCCCCTTAAGAACAATGTGGATTTACTTTTAAATTGTAACATTTAGATATGTGCAGGATGATGATGCATCAGCCAATGCGTTATTATAGGAAATAAATAGAAACATTTGCTAGTTTAGCTGTTACAGCACAACATGTCAAATATTAAAAGAGGGTTAAGCTGGGTGAATTGGCCCCCATATCTCAACATAATGCAAATTCAACATATTACAATATTTTCCAGAGACACAAAATTAGATCAATTGACCTCAAAACTGTTTTGACAAACTAAATCTCACAAATTGATATTCAGATGAAATGACAAAAGTGCTGAGATGAGATTTTCTGCCATCTATGGTCAGGAAAAAAATTAGGGTGGGGTTGGGGGGATCATAATAACTGACCTGGTTTTGACAAAATCCGAGTGCTATAGAATTAACGGATCAACCGAAGAGCTGAGCGCTATAACTCAAACTAATCATTATATGGCTGCAGATCTAAAATAATTGAATTGATGACAATTGATTTGCTTCAAGTGTGACAATGTGTCAAAATTATCAATTGCATTTTGTGCCTTAATGATCTGCTGAATCTCAGCTCTCAACAGATGAAACAATGATAACTGCATAATGACAAAATCACACCCTTTTGAATTTCCACTCACTTGTCTAGGATGCACTTTTAGCACATTTTAAATTTACACGGCTATATTTATCATTAATTGCTGTTAACACCACAGCAAATTAAATCTGAGACACAAGTAATTGTTTAACATGCACTCTTATGTCATGAGACACATTTTAGGCTTCAGAAGAAAGCTCAGTCATGACAGAATAAACGTTTAGCATGGTAATGGTCATAATAAGTTAATGTATCTGTATGAAAAATAATATGTGCACAGTGTCATATACACAATCACTAAACACCACCAGAACACACTACACCAGAATAATGCAATAAACAACATAAAATGTAACATAAACCCTCTTATTTTGAACAAAATATGAGCAAATATAACAGATGGCAAAAGACGCATAGCTGTTAAAAAGCTCAGACATTTTTCTTTATTTAAAAGGTCAGAAATGTCAGATTTATTTAAATTCTGGAACTGAAACATGATAGACTACTTAAAAAGGAACACACCCACACCCTGTCACTAAACAGGTTCATTTTATGCAAGAAAAGTGAATCAAACATAGCGTAAACATTTTATAATGCGTGCAATAGAGGGTTAAGTCAGACCGTGTGCATGTGTATACATACCCAGGAGGAGGGGGTTTGCGCATGCGCACTGGAGCCACTAACCACACGCGGCTCAATCACGACATTTATTCGGCGTTCACTATGCATCACCTCAACACTCTCGGTGTAAGGACGCCCAAACACAGTAGACCGTACTGTAAATACTACACGTGCCCCATCCACTCTACCTTACAGGATTCTCTCCGCAAATAACATGGGTTAAGAGGAGGATGTCTGGATAATTCATTTCAACTCTTTGCAAGGATGGGGACTCGGATATTGTTTTCTGGCAGAGGCATTTTGACAAAGACGAAGAGAGAAATCAAAGAAGGGCTTTAATATCATCCTTCAACTCTTTCATTTCCTTTCCTTCTTTTCTTTTTTTTGAGAGATGATCGCAGAGTTGGTGTGCAGCGCCGTGGCACTGCTCCTGTATGTCAACACACTGGACGCCGATTTCTGCTACGATGACAGGTATGCCAATGAATGACTCTGATACATAAGCACGTTCTTCCTCATCTCAGTGAGTTCAGCGGTTTCGTAGCAACCGGAGAACGTTGAGCCGAATGTAGTAGCGGCGGCTTTTGTTCTTTTGATTCTGTTACATGTTGCGACAACGCAGCGAATGGCGGCGCGAGCATGACAACTGTCAGTAGATAAACAGAGCCAGCCGTGCAAGTTTCAAACCTCGAGTGTTGCGCGTGTTTTGCTGGTTTTGTTTTGCAATGCGCTCAAGGACGCGAATCACGTGCTATCTGTTTGAGATTGAATGTAAAGTGATGATGCCTAAGAATATTACAATCTGTCCGTTTATTTATTACAGGGGAATTGTGTCAGCCCGCGGGAACTGGCCGACCGTGTTTGAGCCTGGTAATTTAGGATTAGTGTCAGATGGTGATATTTAGGAATGGGAATTAGGCTATGTTCCGACTGCGTTTATGATCATTTTAGTACTTTTGAGGAAGAAATAAATTTGAATTCTTATTGCCCCCAGCAGTCTTCTGCCACAAATGAATAATAATAATAATAAAAGATAATTAAAAAGTGTTATCACAGATTTTTAGCTACTTTTAAATTAGCCTACTTTTCTTTCTTTTTTTTTAAGCGGGACAAGTGCGATCGAATTAGAAATGTAGCCTACAGCCTACATTAAATAATCTTACTAAAATATGTGGCAACATTTAGTTCATTCATAAAATACAATTGATTAAACCTATGATTGAAGTCTCACAAGCCACAAGTACAGTTATTGGTTCATTTTGCATCAGACATTACGAACGTAATTTGCGGTTCAGTGAGTGAGTCAGATTAATTCAGGAACCACAACGACTGATTAGGCTAATACGTGTTTTTAAAAGGATAGTTCACTCTAAAATGAAAATTTTGTCATTACTTACCCTCAAGTTGTTCCAAACCTGTATGGGTTTCTTTCTTTCTGTGTTCTGTTGAACACACACACACACACAAAGATATTTTGAAGAATGTTGGTAACCAGACCGTTGACGGCACCCATTGCCTTCCATAGAGGGGGAAAAAATACTATTGAAGTCATTAGATGCCGTCAACTGTCTGGTTACCAATATTCTTTAATATATTGTGTTCAAAGTAAGAAACTCATACAGGTTTGGAACATCATGAGGGTGAGTAAATTAAGAACATTTTTCTTTTTTGTGTGAACTATCACTTTAATTCCCTAAAAAGAGCCAACTTGTCATCTGTTGGGGAATCGGACTGCTCTGGTTGCTCTGTACGGTTTTGATTCAACCAAAGATAACCAGTTAATAGGACTAATTTGTTTGGGATTCGGACCGTACCGGTGTTGTCGAAGCCTGCTCCCCTTTGTTTCCTATGGACTCTAAACCTAATCCTATTCCTAACCCTACCAGTAACCTATGGGGAATAGACTTAGAAGTAAGACCAGTCGCAATGCATATTTTTAATTCAATAAGAATTAACCAGAACATCTTAAAAATATCATAAATCTCTGATCCTAATCCCAAACCCTAGTAATATTAAATACTTTTTATAAAACAAATATCTCAACACTTGCTCCGGCCACTTGTTTTTAACGGATGGCGAAGCCAAATATCCATCAACTCTCACAGGGAGAACGGTAGCTCTTCATAAGCTATTCACCCTGCCACCCCATGGGGATGACAAATTTATTTTCCCAAGTAGCGTTAGGGCACTTTATAATAACATTAAAGAAACCTAGAGCTGCATGACAGTTCCGCACAGTTGAGAAGCAATAATCCAGAGAGCAATCAAGCGATGAACCCGTCAACTGTCGCCGATTGTGAAATTAATGTGTCTCCAGGGTTAGATTCCTAAATTTACTGTGACTAATTTATTTAATTAGACGCCTAACAACTTTCTTATGCTATAAGAACCATAGGCTAAACATGTTTTTCTTTCTTGGTGCATTTGACTATCTCAAAAATGTGTGGAATCTAAAAAAAAATGGGCTCAGGGCGTCCTGACATGCGTTTCTCTTTCATTTTCCTCAGCTATTAGTGCAAGTACAGTCCTCTGGGCAATAATACCAAAGTACCCGTTACTACTCGTATAGTAGCATGCAAATTGTGCACTGTATATTGGTATTTTTGTGTAAGTTGCAGTCGCTTTTCAAGCAGTACCTTCTGTTTTTATGCCTCATTTTTGTAATTAGTAGCAGGCGTCATTTAAAAACTGAAATGACATTTTGTCTCACAGCGTTCCTTGAGGTGGAAAGAGCACAGAAACGAGTTTCAGGCCGGTCCTGGGCAGTGTTACACACCCTGTGCTAGTTATCGTTTAATTTGCGCTGAGAAAGAGCAGATGTGACGTGGTGAGGGACGAGAAGCCTTTTTTTGAATCCTGATATCACATGTGTAAGCGAGAACCATCTCCTAAATCACTGCACTGACCTCTGTTATTGAACCACAGGCTTGTGAGGACCAATGTTGGTAACATTTAAGAGAGCACTATCAGATATCCCTAGTCGTATAAGGGCTTTATTAAAAACGGGAGGTTGGCGTTTGATTTTGGAGCATAATAAAAGCGTTGAGGAATGGGGGTTAGGATTTTTAATGTGGGGACAGGAAACGGAGCACTTAGCAAAGTGGTTCTGCACATATATATTGCAACCAGCTTAATGCACAAAACATTCGCTTCAAAATGCTGGCTAAAAAGCTGAAAAATGTGAAATTTTGATGGCAAAGGCAACATGAGTTATACGTCTAGTCACTTTTTAAGCATGACATGGAGTTTCATTTTCAGGCAACTCATGGCTGTTTCATGTTGGAAGAAGTTTATAACAGGAATTATTGTCTTAAGGATTATAACAGAATTCTAAGTGAAAAAACATTTCATTCCTGATTTAAATAAGTTGCCTTTTAAAAGTGCATCTGCATCTCTTTGTCTTGTGGTTTTATTTATGATGCACTGTTAAATCCATTTATGAAGACAGTTGCTGTAAATCTAAAAGGAAATTGTCCATCTAATAATATGAGAAATTACTATTACCGGTACTACATTTTCTATTGCTTCCTCATTAAAAACTTCAGCTGCTTTCTCTGCTGGTATCCGTGAACTGTTTACTCTGTTGTGACATACCATCACTCAGGTCTATTAGACGTTCAGTAAGCTTGACTTTAGTGCTGTGTGTCCCAGCGTTCCCCAGGGAGCTCTCCGTATCTGCTCTCCGTCTCCAAATCACATCCGACCCTGACACCTGCTCCGCTGAGTGGAGGCCATAACTCGTGGAGCTCATATCTATGATGCCATAATCCTCACACCCAGAGCAGAGATGGAGAAAAGAGTGGAGAGATGCCAGGGCTGAGTTATGGCCTCATCTCCGTGGCCTGCTGTGAACCTGTCCAGAAGCTTGATAGATGAAGTCGCATGAGGAATCGTCGTCATTCACCTGAAATTGAGGGCAAACCCATTGCCGTTTCAAGTTCTTGCAGGCTGTATTTATTTAGGGTTTGTGGTTTTGGAAAGAAGGCAGCTTTGGATGAAGGAGTTCCTTAAACGGCTAATTTTTCTTTTTTCCTTTCTCATGTCAAATAGCATCAGATAAGTTTTGACTACTTCCTCCACAAGTACTTATGAAGACAGCACGAAATGGCATTTGCAATGTATTTATCTTCCATAATGTGACCTTTTTCAGAGTGTAAACGAATTTGGAGCTGAAAATAACGTAGAATGGGATTTGTGTGTACAGTGAAGTGAACCATTGTAGACTATGATATTCGTTGTAAATAAAAAAACAAAATTATAAAAATTGTGTAGAAATGGAAACAAAGAGGGCTTATATATATATATATATAATATGTGTATGCGTGTGTGTTTGTATGTGTGTGTGTAAATACTTGCGATTCTGACCTTGTATCGAGAGGTTCTAAAATATTGATAGCAAATGTTTAAACTTGTAATTTACTTTGCGAAAAATTAAGTGGCAGCTTTCGTTCAGACCGAGATTTATTATTGACAGAAACAGCATCATATTACTACAATATTTTCAACACTATAAAGGCATAGCTATGTGACATTTATTATAATAGGTTTATGTAAATATTTTTTCAAGTTCACTTAAATTCAATGCTGTTCCTTTTAAAAGCCCAATAAATGTTAAAAACGATGGCTTGTAATTATGCTGTATTGTTAAATGATTAAGTGATTACGTTGTGATACTTGCCTTCATTCATAGTACTTAGATGACGTAAATAAACAAATACAAAACAAATACGCAAAATATACTGTCTTATACTGTTATTTAGGATATTCATTGTGAACATATGTATTATAGTAGAAAAATATATTGCAAATTGTATTTTTAGGTGGGATTAATTCCAGAAAAATGTTGATTAACAATCCAAAATATTGTTATAAGTGTGTTATTAAATGTGTGCTTTAAAAAAAAAAAGCACTTCTTTGGTGCTTTTATCTTTATACTGACTCCTCTCCATTAAGCAATTTTCCGAGTGCTTCTGTTGGTAGTTTAGTTACCAAGCCTGTTTAGCTGAGGCTGCAGGGATGAGCTGCTGTGCGCTTTAAATAGTCTGTGCTGTTGGTTTGGGTTTTGTGGTGCTGTCTGGCTCTGTTATCCTCGGGCACTGCTGGAGTGTCCACCCTGTGGATCCGACCGCACACTTTGGCTCTGTGGTGATGTCGAGATCCAAGGGCGGCAACCCAGACTCGGAGCATCTCTCTCCTCAATCCGTCCATCCCAGTGGTACCCTGTAATTATCTCTGAGAGAGAAAAATTAGAGCGGGAGAACTCACAGCACCCTTACACGGCCCCCTTTTAATCCTCCAACAGCTCAGTCCAGATGGTCATGTTTGCAAAGCATTGTGGGTGTTTCTCTTTTTTTGATATTTGTGTTACTCCTCTTCTGTACTTTTGTTTGAGGATTCATGGGGAGTTTGATGTAGACATCAGCATTCCAGATGACTACGATTATGCCATTGACTCAAAGAGTCCCTTGCGAGAAGGCGCTCGTCGGATCATTGGCATATTGTGGTCAAGTGCAATGTGTCTGTTCGTACTTCAGTCAGACACTGTAGAGACTCTTTGTTTGTTAGTCTGTTGTGTTTCTGCATTGCTCTTTATTAATTAGTGCAATGTGTTTCCTTGTAAATGGTTGACTTCTATGATTAGATCTTTTGGGATAAGATTAAAACCGAGGCTCATCAATTTTTATGCACAGACAGTGCAAAACTACACTAAGTGCGTGCCAGTGACTTGCAGGTTTAAGAGACTTCAAACTGTGGGTTAAGTCATATAACTTCAGGGAGTATTTTGGCACATCCAGAATGAGGGAAACGTATTGCCTCATCTTTTGGTTTGAGTAGAGATGTCATAAAATAAAACACCAGATTGAACAGCCACCTGTGCCATTTCACTGTGAAACAGCTGCATTCGCTTTCACGGCATTATAAATATTTTTGCTTTAAGTTCATTATGGCGTGACTGTAGTCTGCCATTGCATGAGTGTATAGATGGAATCAGAGCCCAAAGTTAACACTGTCATAGTGACAAATGCTGGTTAAATTGGCTTTGGTCAGCAACCTGTAACCATTTGGCTTGTAACTTTATTAGGAACCGCAACATAAGTGGTGTAAGTCTTGACATGCGTGAATCGACTCTGGCATACAAACTGTCTGCTAAAGAAAAGATCTGTGACGTCTGTGTTTTATGACAATCTCAGTGGAATTAATTTAGCGTGTTTTTATATGGATTTAAAAAAAAGTTGTTATAGTATTAGCTTTTTTTCCCTCTGTAACATATATTTCGACTGTCGCAAATATGTTAAGAAAATACGTAATATTGTATTATATTTTACTCTTCTTTATTGGTATTGATGGTTCCATGTAGAACCTTTAACATCCATAACTTTCCATTGCACAAAAGCATTTTATTAGTATATCGATAAAGTGTAAATTAGTGTATTGCTAGACTGGAAAACATTGTTGTCATTGTCCTCAGAAACACCAGGGTTGTGGACCGTTAATAGTTGTGGATTGCAGACATTTTTGTTCTCTGAGGATCCTCTTGGACCATTCTCTCTGTGACGTATTCTAACCTCTGAGTTCTGGGTCAGCGGGCCTTCTGACAAACCACAAACACTATTAAACACAACCCGCCCTACTGTAGTTGGTGTTTGTGTGGGGTTTTGGTGTCTCCCACTGAGTAATCTGACTAACAATTACTATGGCCATGACCTCGTAAGGTCAACTTTCAGGGCTGTAAACTCGGACCAACTATTTCTCCAATTTACTGCGGTTCTTCTGTGTCTGGGGTTTAAACTGACACCATTCTCTATGTCTCGGATAGAAATACCAGTGCAGAGGTGTATTCTAAAATGTTCTGTAAAGGTATGTAGCCTAAAAATTACAATTGGTATCTCCAGCTGCCTCACACTATCATAATCAGAGTGAATTTGAGGAATATCTTTCAATCTCTCACGCTTTTGTGCATAGAAACAACTTTGAAAAACCTTTTTAAAGAGTCTACACTTGTGTAGATGACCTGCCACTTGATTATTATATTTAACAAAATATAAAAAACAGGGATCCAAAGTATCCAAAGTTTTGTGATGCATTGATTATATTCACTCTTTGTAAAAAATTATAGGCATTATAGGGATTGGAACAAAAGCAGTTTCCAGCATTTTTACACACTGAAAAAAAAAAAATGGTGTACTAGAATTTGAATACCACAGAAACTGCTTGTAAATTTCACAAATAATTACAAAGAAACAACATTAATGAATTAAACATGAACTGTACAAATGCCTGTTATACAAAAAATCCTCTGATCATCACCATCAAGTTGTTCCAAACCTGTATGATTTTTTTCTTCTTCTGCTGAACACAAAGGAATATATTTTAAGAATATGGGTAACCAAACATAATATGGACAAAATACTATAGAAGTCATTGGGGTCCATCAACTGTTTGGTTACCGACATTCTTCAAAATATCTTATTTTGTGTTTAAAGAAATTCGTACAGGTTTGGAACAACTTGAGTGAGTAAATGATGACAGAATTTGCATTTTTGAGTGAACTCTCCCTTCAAGTTTTACAGTGCATCGCTATTAAGCATCAGATCAAAGCTCTGTATTCCTTTTTGAACTCAAAATTATGCTTTACTATGATTAAACATTTGCAAATTGCTTCTTTATAGACATCAAACATTGGAACAAACTATTTTATTTGAAAAAGCAACAGCTAAAATACTTAAATCATGCAGGTGCCTCTTGATAACCATGTCCATTGTCCAGATGGCGTCTAGACTGAAATGTCGGGATTGGGAGCGAGCCGAGGTTTTTCCCCTCTCTCCTCAATCGTCTTGGTAAGCAGCAGAGGGGGGCTGTCCCTCCAGCTTGATTACTGAAGTGAAGCTTTGTCAGAACAGACTGAGATTGGATGGCCGTCATCCCACTCCATTGGCTCTCTGAGGGAGCAGCTTCTCTCTGTGATTGCCAGGGCAGATGATTGTCATTTGTGATGTGTGAGCCGAAATAAACAGCAAGCCAGTGCGGCCTGACCCATCGCTGCCCATAGGGGCTCTAAAATGGGCTGTTGGTCACAGCTGATGGCCTTTCAGGCCTTCTAAATCAGACAGGCCTGGACAGGCCGTAATCAGGGCTGGAAGAGGAAGGCCATATGTACGGCAGGTTTACTGCACAGTAGAAGACAGCAGTGCAGATTAACTTTATTGGACATGCTGTAGGATCGCATGGCTACCTCCGCAATCGTGCTGCGTCTTTGCGGCTGTCATTTTAATTTAAACCAAACAGATTATCTGTCTAGATTCATTACTTTGGCCGCCTTCTTTCTGCCCCCTTCAATTGTTGAACTAATCACATTAGCCACTAATTAAGGTAGAATTAAGCCTATGCTTAAACTGTAAACTGTATACAAATTAAGGTAAGTCATGTTTTTCCCTTTGTCCTATAAACTAGGGTTACACAATCAAATGAAAAAAAGTTAAATGCATAATGAATAATATTCAAATAATAATAACAAAGAATACCTTATTATTTTGAATGTTAGAATTGTATTACAATATTGTAATAATCTGTGGTCAATTTCTTCACCTTCACTTAGCTTTGCTAGAGTTTTATTAAAGCAAAGTTGACATAATATAAATGAATTAAATTCAACAAAACTTCACTTTCAACAAAGTTCATATACAGTGTAAATCCAAAGACACTCGAGTTCTGTTTCACTCACGCATAGTTTTCGTGCATCAAGCTGCTGTTTCAGTGGGATTTTGTGGGGGGTTTTGTCTTTTTTTTTTTTCTTTTTTTTTTGGCTGTATCTGAGCAGCAGAAATATTACACGTACGTATCATATCACAGTTCAAGTCGAAGTCACAATATTTGTCAAAATAACACAACCACTACAACCACTTTCGGAAATTACATTATAGACAAGAATGAACTTGCAAAAGAATAAACAACAAAACTTGGCTGTGCTGACAGAAAGATGGATTTTATCTGTCAATTAGTGTGCTGATGCTTCAGGGGATATTTAGATGGAAGCCATTTCTCAAAATGTTGATGTGATGTCACGGCCTGATCATTACACACGGGTCTCAAATCATTTTCGTTCATTTCACTAGTTGGGTAAAGGCCAGAGACAAGAGCTTTGATTTCCATCTAATATTCTTGATGGATCTATTGCCATGTTCCGGTCCTGTGCCGGCCTGCCTTCATTTTAATAGGATTAGCAGTGCCCTGTGGATTGTGGGGGGGTGCTGTGTCAGAAAAGCGTCTGATCCATTTGAAGCACAAAACCCCCCTGTTGCTAGCGTCTGAGGAGGATGCTATAGTGCACTTAAAAAAAATAAAGCAAGCCTCTCTTTTCTTTGGTCTACCTTCTAGTGTCTCCTATGCAGCTTCTATGCCTGCAGAGGAAGCTGCGACATGACCTGGCCAAGAAACTTTTGTGCTTTGTGGAGAGCTGTGTGGTCTCTATTCACCCTTCCGCCTGTGCACACCATTAGCGTGGCCGCTCACTGATGAGAAATAAGCCTCAGTTGTGTTGCCTGTTGGCTCAAATGAACAATGAAGTGCTTTTTTTTTTTTTTCTTCCTTGGAGCAGGGAATAGATGCATTGCCTTTGTGAGTTTGTGTATCTATCAACTTGTCAGAAACGATCTGATCAGCCCTGCAAACATGTACGTGCCAGGACAGACATCTTCCTCTGAAGACCAGAGCATTATTTAGGTGTTTTTAGGTGCGTTGTTTTTACCTTATAGGGTATAGTCAGTTTTTTGTACTGGTTGCTTATTGGATTCATTAGAATTGGAAATAAATATATGAAATCCGAATATGTGAATCTGAATATAAGCCTATATATATATATATATATATATATATATATATATATATATATATATATATATATATATATATATATATATATATATATATACAGTAGATGCAAATCCTAATATATAGTTATAAGCCTGAAAGTATAGTTATAAATCCAAATAGTGTGTGTGACACACATAAACATTTATTTATTTAAAATGCATTGAATTGTTTAAGATCATATCAGTATTAGATCTTAACACCAGATTATTATTTTTTTTTTTACTGTTGCATTTACTTTTTTCTATAAGTATCAGTGAAATGGAAATCATTTTACTGAGACTTTCAGTTATCCAAAAAGTGTTCCCTCTTTCTTTCTTTTTAAAGATCTTTAAATATTTGCACAAATCTTTTAATGCATTTATGCAAAGTCAACAAATGATGTTGTTTTTGGCTCAGGCTCAGTAAAGCTTTCTTTTCTCTAAAGGTTTTTTTTTCCACAGTCCTTTTTCTACACTGATCTTATCATTGAGATTACCTTTGATTCAGCAATCCTGTGGCCGGATTTGCAAGCCAGAGATGACTTTGCCAACCTCATGTAAGCAAACTAGGGCATGTGAGCCGGCGTCTGCTTTCCATATCTGACATCATGCCAGATGGGCAGTGCCCGTTTGGTTTCTTACAGAGATCAGGGGGATAGGAGGATTAGATTCTGGTATTTAGTAATAAAGGCTTTAGAATATGATGTAAAGGCCAAATGGTATGATTAGCACAGGGCGTCCTTGTTTACCGGCTGTCTGGTTTCCTGTATCTCTAGTAGACAGGTGTTTATTTAAAAATAACATCTTCATTTGTGGTTTGAGTTATTTGACCGCTTTAAAGGGACAATTTACCCCAGAATTAAGGGTCCGTTTACGCGACAGTTTTCAATTAAAAACAGAGAACTTTTTGGCCGTTCATTTACACAACAACAGCGTTTTGGGGGCTTGAAAAAAACGCAAACTTTAGAAAACTGGTTGAAAGTGCAAGTTTTTGAAAAACGATACCGTTAACATCTCCATGTAAACTACAAAAATGAAATAATAGAAGGAAGGAAGGAAGGAAGAAAGGAAGAAAGGAAGAAAGGAAGAAAGAAAGACTCCTTTTAAAGAAAAAGTTTTGTCACAAATGTGTAGCTGCTCTTTTGAAAGCCAGTGGTTACTGATGGACAATAAAAGCATGATGAAAGTGTCATAAAAGAAGTCCACTTGTCCTCTGATTTCATATGATAGCTCTGCATAAAGAGAAGACCAAAATGTTAGTTATTTTTCCATTTGCCGCAGTTGTCAGATTTCATTCAGCTTGCATTTTATTCATATTTGTCAAATTTCAAAAGTGGAAAAATTTGACGGTCATGAAACATGCAAGAACCTGTGAAATTTGACTCGTCACTGAATTGGATTTGAGAACTTATGGTAGAGGAAAAGATTTGGTGAGTGAATGATGATGAAATTGACGTTTTATTGGTGAATTGAAAAAAGTTTGTATTTCGAATTGAAACCTAATTTTAAAATGTGCCATGTCTGTAATATTTTCTTTATAAAGTCAATATATATGTATATGATTTAGAGCTTGTTATATAGAAATTAATTTGTGGGCCTTCACATTTCTGTTGTTAATTGGCCCCATGGAGGACACTTCTGAATGTCTAAAACAACACTTGCTGTTTATCACCAGTTTTCTGTCTTTCAACATTCAACAGACATCAAACTTCTTTTTTTCAGTCTGTGATCTGTAATACCAATATCAGTCTCTGAGGAGACCAAGACAGCCTGCACTGAGATGTCTGTTCTTTTTAAATTTTGATACATTTTCAGTAGAAATGAGCGAAGGAGGGAGCAAATCAAACCCAGCAGCAGTCACCAAGGCTTCCTTTGGCTGTGAGTGATCGCATAGAACATCTTGGAGGTTGAGTCATTGCTTTTGGAACAGCGTTCATGTTGTCCTACTTCCAAGTTATCTCTTCTGTCATCACTGTAATGCATACAAACATCTCTAGCTCTGACATCAGCAGCAATATGACAGGGAAGAGCATTTGTAGAGTAGTTTATGGGACAGACTAGATTAGGGTTGTCAGAACACTGTAATTTTAGTAGTCGACAGCAAAACAAGAGGAATTGCACAAGTCTCGATACCAATTTAGAAAAAAAAACTAATGCTAAATTAATAAATAATAAAACCCTCTCTTGTATGTAAGAAGAAATGTATACCGTTCAAAAGTTTGAGTTCAGTAGGATTTTCAAATTCTTTTGCTCACCAATGCTGCATTTATTTAATTAAAATTACATTAAAACAGTCAAATTAAACAGTCAAATCTTAAAATGCATTTTGTTTTTTGTGAAACTGAATTCATTGTCAAGCGTTGTGAATTTGAATTTGAGTCTTCGTTGTCAAGCGATCCTTTAGAAATCATTCTAATTTCCCAAATTGGTGCCCAAGAAATATTTATATTCTCAGTGTTGAAAACAATTGTGCTGCCAGTAATACAATAAAGATCAGAGAAACAAATTTCAATCAATATAACTATGTAAAACAATGGAACATACATTAAAAATGAAGTAAACCGTGATTGAAGTGATTTTTCAGGAAGTCGTGTCTTTGTGCTTTTTCTGGAGATAATTGTAGTATAATATTTTGCAATATTATTGCAATATAATAGACACACACCATTATTTGCATTGCGCTTAGCTTGACCTTGCTTATTCAATCCATTCAGACTTGCGTTTTTATTATTAACCTACTTTTGACATTCCTAGACCGGATACTATTCCAACATCCACTGTTTACTCTAAAAGGTCTATATCAAGTTTAGGCTGCAAATTTTTACACTTCTCATACTAAAAATAATAGTATTATTAATAGTAATACCAGTCATAAAACCAAATGGAAAGTTTTCATCCTATGCTTTACTGTGAAAAGATGTCCAGTCAGGCATTCCTCCAGATAAAGTAATGCTTTTGTGTATTGTGTGTGTTGCAGAGCATTGATCTTGAGAAAGCGGAACTACAGGAAGTTTTCCCTTGCTCTTGAACTCACGCACTGTTTAGTTTGCCCAGTGGGACATCAGGCAGAGTGGGGTCTTCCTTTCCTTGATGGGGGAGTTAGTGGAGGTTTATTTTTAGGTCTCAAAGGAAATTTAGCTTTTGAGAGAGTACATGTGTCTTTTTGACAGGTTGGCCGCTGATCCTGCCACAAAATTAAGTGTAACGTTCTTGCTTCTTCTGAATATCCCAGATTTAAAAAAAAAAGGCTTTTTTATTCTGCAGAAAAGACTCTAAGCATGATTAGTGAAAGACTCTAGCTCAGTCTAAAAGTGTGATTAGGTTCAAGTGTTCAAAGAATAACAAACTAAGAACTGAAGAAACGCCCTTGATGACTTGGTGGGGATCTTTAAATAATCAATAAGTAGATGGAGCCCACCAGATGTAGCCCACCAGCTTCACTGCCAACATGTTGAAAATGTCAACATGGCTAATTAAAACCATTTTAAATGATGCGGACCCTCTTCAGCTTATCGAACATGTTTGCTTTTGCGTGATTGACTGCTATAAAAGTTTGAGGCCCATGTCAATGGTTCTCATCAGAGAGACAAACACAATAACTTCAAAGTTTCCATCTTCTCATCAAGGATTTAAATAAAGGAACTCTCAATTGTGCTGCCCTGTCACTGTCTTGATTTTGTTGAACCTTGTGGTAAGGTTACATTACACAAGTGTTTTTTTTTTGTATTTATTTTTTTATGAATGAATGAATGAACGTCTGCACACCATTAGGCTACGGCTCTGGCTCTTTCAAAGGTCAGAAATCCAAACATCTAATGCAGTAATGGAAGTCACTCTGTCAAGATGAGATGTTGCTTCCTGGTAATGCAGTTTGTCTGTGATGGACAGAAGTGGATTTATTGTCTCAAGTCACATCTTAAAGCGTTTTGTGTCATATTACAGCATTACCAGTTCATAGCAAACCCATGCATGGACTTCAAAAGCACTTTTCACATTTATTACAAGAAACATTGATGAAAAGCTCAGCAGATGTATGCATTGTTTGCAGATTGCCATAAAATGACATCATCTGTTGGTTGTAGCATCTACTTTCCAGCCCTAAATGACATATAAACGTAATGTGTCTGGGAAAGGCATCTTTCCTGCACACTGTGTCTGGGGAATGGTTTGTGTTTGTCTATGCATGTGGGTGTGTTAATTGTCTCTGTGATTAATAATGGTTGTCTGTAGTAAGATGAATTGGCAGGCTCCTGCCTTCAAATGTTTGTTGGCAAAATCTAGCTTTAATTGCCCAGTAATGGCCTGACATGAAAAAAAAAAAAAGAGAGGGAGAGAGACATCAGAGACATGATCTCTGGTAATCATGAACTTAGATTGAAATGTAATCACATCTTGCTCCTAGCTTTAGAAGGCAATTAGCCAAAAAACTGGTTTTGTTAAGAAACGAAAGACCAATTTAGTCTCGCAAGCCTAAGAGGACATTGGGCATTGCTTAGTGATGCCTATGCTCAAATGGAGCTTAAGAACTGGGAGGTTTCTTTCCAACCACATTTTACACTGACCTTGAATTCATCGGTTTATACAAGTTGCATCCTCTGTATCTTCTGCTGATGTTGTCAAGAGGCAATAAAGTGGTGTTTGCAGAGTGTTTTGGGAGGTCTCGAAGTCGCTCACTCACTCACTCAACCGATTCATTCAAAAACAGCGGTTTAATCCCTAAATGTATTCAGCTAGAAAAGGTGTTGATTTTATACACTTGAAATTGATTGGATTGTGAAAGCTAGTAGTCCAGTAACAGAATGGTGCCATATGGTTTGTGACGTTGACAAAATAGAAAATGGTTTTAATTTTTGTTAGAATAACATGCCCTGTTAAATCAAATATAATAAGACCAGAATCGTTTATGAAGAAAGTAAATGGCGTCCATTTTGACTTGAGCTTAGAGCACTGAATATGGATTTAGGTTGTGGTCAGAGTTGAAAAAGCTAATATGTTGTCTTAATCCTAAAATTACATTTTGACATCTTTCAGACTTCTTATATTTGTTATTTTAAGCCACCCTATTTCAAGTCTTGTCATTCAATGTATTTAACTATACATTTTACATAATCTTGCCATCTTGGGTTAAATGTTCATTTCACAGCCAATGTTAAAATTAATCATCCAGAGCTGCTGCTGCACAGTGTCTAAGAGCATGTAATCAGCTCCATTATAAATTAATTTTAGTAATTATCTCTCAGTTCTGTATTCAGACACCCGTTGCATTTGTCTGGTTAAACATGATCTAATCTGGAAGGCAGCCATTAAACAAAGATCATCTTGCTTTGTATGAATAGGATATTTACATTTGAGTGAACAATACAGACCCTGCATTTCTTACTGCTGGAGTCACTCTGATGGCTTGACCGGCACTGTGGCTGGCTGCAGATCTTTCCATTATTTCCTTCACCCAAGTGGGCACGTTCAAGTCGACGTTCCAGTCACTTTGAAGTTTCTCAAGTTAAATTGGATATTGTCTGTGCAGCATGAAGAGCATTCAAGAGTTATTTGTCTTACTTAGACCATATCTGATTTATAGCGGAAAGATCCATTTGAAATGGCAGTTCCCTCTGAAATCTATATACTCAGAACCCGCGGAGGCACTTGGCTTTTCACAGGGTTTGGTTTCAGCTCGTGTAATGGTTGTCATTGGTTAATATCACAATTTAAGCTCTGTTTAAATGCTTTAATCATCCATTGGCCAGGATTGTCTTTCTTTTGGGTCTGGTCTTGACAGGACTACTTGGCATCTACTCAGGTTGACTTGGCTTAAGTAATACTGTACTTTCAAATTATGCTTTTTCAACTCTGTTTAACCAAAGGGATTCATCTTTTACATATTGGAAAACATGTTATACCTGCATGCCAATCTATGGAGTCCCTAAAGGGACATTTGTGTGCGCATGAGAAACATTCGCCCATATTTCTCTTGTGTACACGAAAGTCTGTATATTTTTAGTTTTGCAAAGGCCCCATAAGGGGCTCCATACGAATCAATGTAAGTGAGAAAATAATATTTTTAGAACAAATTTACCAATATAAACATAGTGTATACAGTTCGGTTCCCAAATTGTTCCTTAAGTTGCAAGTAAATGAAGGCAACAACATCTAAATTAAATTTGAACTCTTTTTGGGGGGTGTTGAATGAACGGCAGCTGTTATGGGCTCAGACTTTCCCGATAAACCAGATTAAATGTTAAATCCTCAGTGGCACCTTGTCTGGGACTGAGAAAACCCTCATTCTCTCCTATGAATCTTACATTCGCACACCGTGGAGGGCTTACGTTTCATAATTGTGTTTAGAAAGAAAGAAAAACAACACGTGAAACATCTTGATTATCTTTGCCACAGGGTTCTGTCTGTTGGAACAGGCTGAACTGAAACATGTTGTGTAATGCTGTTACATTCACAGGAGAGTGTTACTTGGAAACATATTTGTTGAAAGTAAAACTACTTGAGCTTGAAAGTCTACAGATGCTGACTTGAGATTGGGAATGTTTCATGCACGTATAGTGTGGAACTTTTTCAAGCTTAAAGTTAAATGTAAATGTAATTGGGGTCGTCACAATACTGAAATGTCACTAGTTTTTATACCAGAAATTGCCATTGAAATTGGCTTTCTTTTGCTCGTTCTTTCACTTTCTTTCTTTCTTTATTCCACTTTCTTTTTGACACCCATGGTATTGGTCAGTTATCGGTATGTGATTTTATGCAAAGGCTAATACTGTCTTTCTCCAGGGGTATATTGAGAGAAGAGCTATTGAATTTATTATGACTGGGACAAGCATTTCCAGCTGTGAGAAATGAATGTGAAATTGACAAGCCCCTTCCATGAAAGTTCTACATCTTGCTATGAAATTCCCTAGTCACTATTTGAGTTCTTCACTCACAATCCTACATTTTCTTTTGTTTCTGTTTCCTTCACACTGTTTGAAGTCATTTAGTGTTTGACTACAGAGAGCATCAGGGATAATTCTGACAAACTCAGAAATAAGCTCAGATCTTTAGCGCAATCACTGACAGACACATTGCAATATTTTGTTTTTCTGCTATACATATTGCGATATTAAAACAATTTCACCAGATGACTTGAAGAATCATTCTAGAATGATTGGGGTGAATTTGTAGGGGAGTGAATCTGCATGAAATAATTAACAAATTACAAGCATAGGTAAATACAATAGAACAAAAATACAAATTAAATAAGCAGTGCTTTATATTTTTTATATATTATTATATGTTCTTTGTAGAAATTTTGGAATTTGTTTTGTCTGTGAGCAGTATGATGCATTGAGATTGCATAAATGTATTTAGAAGAGAAAAATAAGTAACATAAAATAACACAAGCTGATCATCATGACTACAGTAGCATTTCAAGCCCTAAACAGCCACAAGGGTGCATCTGAAGTGACACTGGAAAAACATGAAAATCCTTTTGATTCCTTTTATTTGTGACTTAACTTTTTGTTTTTTGTTTTTTAACTCTGTCATCCAACCATTGGGAAGTTGCTTTAACTGCCAAACTATGTCTGTGTCCAGATGTATTTAATGATAACTCTTTCATGTAGCGGGACGTTTGATAGTTTTGTGGTTTGTCACTATTGTGTGAAGTAGAATAAGATAGTATTTTGTTTGGGGAATTACTGGGTTTGGCAATCCTGTCATGTCGATAATAGGTAGTTGTGGGGAAAATATATATTTTTGACACCATCTTTCAGTTCTCCTTTGCTATTACGCCTTCAACTCTGAGCGGATTTATGAGTATTCGCAGTCAGTGGTTCCAAAAGTGTAATATAAGCCAGTTATTGTCATTTCAAAAGAGCACTAATAAATGCTTTGAGCATCTGACAAAGAATCGTGCCAAGTCTTGATTCTGCATGCTTATTTACGGTTTGCAGAGATATTTTCAATGCCACAATTTAATGTTCATACTTTCTAAATAAGCAGTTAAGTGGCATAATTGTGCAGTTGTAACGTAAGAAGGATCGTTGAACTTATTAGGATGTGTTGTGGTGTTAGCTTGGCGTGGAACATTTTCTCGACCAACCAATAAAACCAAAGCTGCTTTCGTGTCAAACAGCTATTTGCCTCAATATTGATTCCCAACTTGTAGCTAGCTATAAACCGCGAAATGTCCTGATTTCTAAAGTCCCTAGATTGTGCTTTTTTTGGGATGGGGATTATTTTGACTCAAGTCGGTATGTTGAGACAAACCGCAAGTGTCCATCCGGTGCGTTCACATCTGCTGCGAGAATTTGAAAGACTGTTTATTTTGGTTGATTCAAAGCTGTTTAGATTCTTTGTGCCATTTTATTGGATCAGTGGTAAAAATGTCTATTGTTTCTTCTAAGTATGTGCCTTTTCTAGGGATGATTCATGTGGCTGAATGGTGCGTTTTGGCCGCTGCTACTAGGTCATTGCTGAGAAAGTACATCCATTAGTTTCTGACTTGGACGGTGGCCAGCGGTGAGCGGTCCTTTAGGCCTTTGCACTCTGTATTGATCAAAGGAGGTCATCGCCATCACTGTTCCCAATAAATGCTTGGACTCTGGCATTCTATCCATTGTCCTCCATTACCTAATTGGAAAGGATGAATCAATGGCAGTGGAGCTGAAATCGGCCAGATTAGTTCATGTCCGTTGTGCCGCTATTGGCTCTGATTGTGCGTGAAGTGACGGATGCGGAGGCCATCAATGCAGCAGAATAATTAAGGCGCTGTCTGTGTTCTAACCCATTTTAACTGTGATTGGCCTGCCTGGGGCAAACCATCTCCTGGCTGGCCTTCAGAGAGAGTGCTCCTCAAAGACAAAAAAACACTCTCAAATGAATGTTGAAGGACAACAGCCCTGTTTGTCCAACAGGCCGACAGCAATGCTGAGGACAGGGCTGGTAATTAGGAAGGATCGCTGTAGTGGATCCAACTGAGCTTTTAATGGCAGCTAAATGCCACATACGTTTTTTCTGTGTGTTTTTTTTCCATGTTCAGTGTAGAAGTGTACAAGGGCAGCACTGTGTAGCACTGTCTCCTCACAACAAGAAGGTCCACGGTTCGAGCCCCGGCTGAGCCAGGAGTCCTTTCTGTGAGGAGTTTGGATGTTTTCCCTGTGTCAGCATGGGACATATGTGGGTCGTTTCAGGTTTGCAATTTTGCAATTAATGAGAAGTCATTTCAGGGCAAAAAGTAGGGAAAGAGTCACTTTGTATTTCTCTGTTCAGCACAGATGCAAACTTAAACTGAATGTAGTTCATCCTTTTGTTCCTTTTTGCAAAGACTGCCTATGCTGTTTGCTGCTTTAATGAAGTGTATGGGCCACGGCAAACAGTGGTAGTCTGATGGCCGATTTGATGGCTGTGTTTCATAAGTGATATGATAGTTTCTGAACCTGACAGTACTGAAAATTACGTGAAGCTGGTGCTTTCACACAGTGGCTAGTGTTGCAACTGGAGAGTCCATATACAGTATCTGCACAGCCAATTTGCTTTCTTGTAACCATATGCTGGACCAAGTGCAGTGCACTTTTTAACTGTTTGCAATCTTGACCAAATTTGTACATAGTCTTAGCCTGATGTCGTCATACTCAAATTGAGTGTCACGAACTGCTCCAAGACACGAAGGTGGAGAATCCAAATGCAGGTTTTATTAAGGGGTAATCCAAAGAACAGGCAAGTAAGGATGGCTGACGCGAAACAGTCGTTCCGAAGCTTTGCGAGATCCCGAAGCGCAGATGTTTCGAAACACTGATCCGAAGCGTGATTCAAAACACCTATGTCACGTGACTATGGCCAAACGAAGCCTCGAAGTGTTTCATCAGGTGTGGTCCGCCGAATCAGCGTTTGATTGACACGGTCGGGAACAGACCACACAGTCGCACATTTGTATAAAAGTGAAATCAACGCATCTTGACCTCGTGGGTTTTTGTGAGAGGAGTTTGATTTTGAGATAGCGGATTTTTGGTGATATAGTGACATAGTGCGATTTGATTAGTTATAGGCTATTTAGGCATGCATTTAAATTTAACATGAATTTAAATGAAACTGGAAAGAGATAGCAGTAATCTTTTCTCATTTGTATGTCCTAGCTAAAAAAAATATCTCCGCCGTCGGCGTCAATGGCCTCGTGGTCAGTACGCCGACATGTAGCGCCTTTGCACTCAGGCGTCCCGAGTTCGAGTCCCGGCTCGTGGACCTTTCCCGCCTCGTTTTTTTGTCATCTCTCTACTGTCCTGTCACAATAAAAGGAAAATCACCAAAACAATATATATATATATATATATATATCTTTGCATGCCAGTAACAAGTGTCCCTTGTGAGAGGATTTTTTCAAAGGCTGGAGAAATTATCTGTAAAAAAAGAAGTAGTCTAAGTCCTTCCACAGCAGAGAAATTAATATTTTTGAATAAAAATCTCTAAAAAAGTGAGACATTGTGGCTTGATTTCTTTTATTAATATTCATTTTGCAAGACCAAAATAACATTATGCACAGTGAGGAGCCTATAGGTTACAATCTTCACATATTAGAAAATTATAATAATAAAAAAACAACACATTTTTTTAATGGCTCGTCAAGGTTGTTTCAGATCAACACCTGCAAGTGACCACTAGGTGTCACCGTTGAGACGGGTGTCGGATTGATTCGAAGCCTCGAAACAATATGGCACATTTGGTTCAACTGTTTCAATTGCTTCACGAGGCCTCGATCTGGCCATCACTACAGGCAAGGTCAAACACAGGCAGGCAGTCCATGCAAACAAACAGAGGCAAAAGAGTAATCCGGGAGAATGCTCAGAATTGCAGTGTGACACTAAAACAAGACTTCGCAGGGAATGAATGAGTGTACATGGTATAAATAGACTGAGACTAACAGGGTAATGAGACACAGGTGAATGCAATCAGTGAAGATGAGTCCGGGCAGTGAGTTATGGGAAATGTAGTTTGTGAGGGAATGATAATAGTCTGGTGTGGAGTGCCCTCTGGTGGCTCTCAAGGGCACTCCAGCTGGTGACCGTTACAATGAGTCTGATACTGCTCCATTGGGCTGTGATTAAGGGGTGTGTTTCAACCGAACCAGGAAAGAAAATGCCTCTGCACTCAATTAGATAGATCTACAACCAATCAGAGCAACGGAGTAAGTTACGAATGTTCTTCATTCATCTTTCCGATCGACAAATGCCTTTATCGCGGTTCACTGTTCCTCTTTTAAAATGAATGCGCTGTCGATACCTTGTATAACAGACGCGATGGCGGAATCTACACATCTCAATTCTCCAGCGGCATTTTTGTTGTAAACGAATTCAACCCAAACGCTCTTTGGTGACGTGGATGATTACGTTATTGTTGATCATCTGTCCATCATTGTATAAAGCCCGCCCTGACAATTTGATTTAGTCCGAACAGCTCTGGTTCGAGCATAGTTGCTCCACAACGGATCAAGTCCAGACCGAACTTCCCGACCTCAAATGTTGTGGGCGGGCCTAAGTTTGGCTGGCATCCAGGCATAGTGGTTTCTCAGGTGTTCTGGCTGGAGAAATGTGTTTGTCATAAAGATGCATTGAGCAGCATGCCATTGTAAATTTTCATCCTACTCAAAGCTAATGTTGTAATGTTGTAAATAACTGATTTTCCAGGAGAAGAGTCTATAACAGTCAAGATAGTTGTCAAGTGTGAGGTATTTCTGAGTGTTTAAGGGTTTTATTCCTCTGTAGACTAAAATAAGGAACTGTTAAAGCAGCTGCTTTCTTGGATCAAAACACATCCAAATCCTGTGTTTTCATGCGCTGAGCCTTACCATACCTGGCAACGTCGCCTTCCAGCAATAACACTCACAGCCAAAACAGGGTTTGGTCAATTACACCTACACTTTTCAAATCATAAAATCTCTATATGTGTATTATTCTTTGGGTTTAAGAAGTCCTGAGCCAGGGAAAGGGAGGAGAGGAGATGAGAGGGGATGAGGAAGTAGAAATAATACTCTGCTTTGCACCTCATAAAGAATGGAGCTTGCATGTGAAGTAGGGTTATCCACAATCCTAGATCACTCATCTGCTCCGAGTGTTGTTTGAAGTGATAAAGACTTGTTAGAGGAGCACAAATCTTCCACACTCTCGCAGCTCTTCACCACCTTGTGTATTAAAGTAGAAACACCTGCTTGTTGGTCAGGATGCCCACTGGAGTCTTAAAACAAAACTTTCATGGAAAACTTTAGAAAGAGTTTAATTGACTATGTGGACATACTCTCTGAACTACCGTTTTCAGTTTAAGTTAAATACGATTGGATAAAAAAGACAAAAAAGTGTTGTCTGGGCAGCTGTATGCATGTAGAAGCAAACCTACTGTTTAACATGTGACTTGCTCATAATCTTGATATTTATATTGTGGCAGATTGTGGGTCCATGATAATGCGATGTCAGCTTTTGAACAGACAGAACTTTTTTTTTTGTTCAGTTAAACACATGTACATCACATTTGCGTATTAAATGGAACAACCTGTAAGCTAGCAATAAAAACAGGGATTTAATCAATAAGCAATTAAAAAGTCAAATAACAAGAACTTGAAATTTATGACAGAAACATCTGTAAACCAGCTATTATAAACAGAAACTAATAACAAGAATTAAAAATGCACTAAGAGAGCAGCTGATGCCACAATATGAAAATGTACAAGAGTTTGTAAATGGTATTTGAAAACATTAAAATGTTACAAATAAATATTATATTGTTTAGTAGTAGTATTTTTAGGGTTGTAAAATCTATTAATCACATCTAATTGTGTGTGTGTGTGTGTGTGTGTGTGTGTGTGTGTGTGTGTGTGTGTGTGTGTGTGTGTGTGTGTGTGTGTGTGTGATATCAATTTCTCTGTGTGTGCGCGTGTCTACAATGCAATATACTGATTGTATACACAATATTATATATATATATATGTATATATATATATATATATATATATATATATATATATATATATATATGTGTATGTATATGTATGTGTATATATATATATATATATATATATATATATATATATATATATAATATAATTTTATATACAATACAATATATATCAATATACAAGATACTGTATGTGTGTGTGTGTGTGTGTATACATATATTTTACAGCCCTACTTTTTTTAGTTATTTAGTACTTTACTTTTTTTAGTGTTGGTATTTTTAATGATGATGTTTTATTAGTGTGCTGAACATTTTCAGTTTTCTTGGTAAAACTAAAAAATCTTTATGGCATCACCTCATGTAAACACTAAAAACTCATCCAAATTGGAAACTCATCAAATTTGTCAGGGCTTCCAGATAAAATCAATGAATCAACTAGTCATTCAGGTAACCCACTTGATTTTGAATATATAGTTTGCACGTGCACCTTTTAGTTTGTAGACTATTTATGGGCATGGATTATGTTAGCAACACCATTTCAGTTTGACGTTATCAATCCGATTTTGACTTAAGCTCCATCTTTTAGCAGTTCTTGTACTGTGGTAGAGTGAAAACAGAGAGTTTTGGGAATGTTTTACCTCTTCTGTTTCCATAGCCCAGACTTTGGCAAGAAGACAGAGCGATGCAGGGCATTATGTGCTGAGATTAGCTGCATTCGGCCACAAATCCCAAATGCTTGTGTCCGCTGAGCAGAGCTGAATGTGCGTACTGTGTGAGGTTTTAACCCACTTTGCGTGACTTGAATATTTAATAAGAGTTAAGCTCTAGGAATGCGCACACTCGATCGGACTCCCCTGGTCTCGCTTCTGTTTTCTCTTTCTCTTTCCCCTCATTTATTTAATCATTCTGCAGAAGCTTGGGTGAAACACCCCCATATGCTGAAGTGCTGATTTAATTCATTCAGCACATTAATGGAATAGAATACATGGGCGGCAACAGATGTCATGCTTCTAAGAGAGAGTATCTGTGCTATACGTGTCTTAATCTGAACTTGTTTATTTTTGCAGTAAGGGTGGAGTGTGGTTAGACCATTGCAGCTGTTCTCTCAACGTGACTGATTGAAAAAATAACTTTATCTTATTTAATTGTGTATATAATCTTATTTAGTGCATGGTAAGGCTCTTTGCTGCTTTTCAATAAAATCGCCCTGCATCATATTTGCTGAATGAAATCCAATACTTCTTTCTTACTATTGTACTTGATGGAAAGATAATTTTTGAAGTCAGTATCATCAAATTGGGTAATATTAGAATTAGAATTTGAAAGATGCAGGGCTGTGTGTGTAATTAATGCAATTCTAAATGTTTTTTCGACCACTATCGTCATAATTTCCCTCAGCTGCATCTGTGATCATTCTTGATCACAAGATTGGTATGGGATTATCCCGATTAACCTGACAGAGCGCCTTGGAAAGCGTTGAAGTGCCTCCACACATCCTGCTGAGAGAGGCTTAACCTCTGTACCTAGAGAAAGTCACATTTGGTGATCTGCATCAAGACTCTTTGTTAAGCTGTGTGATGCAACACAGTGAAAAGACATTTGACACTGCACCGGTAAATGTCTTAGCCTGACTCTCAGACTTAATGTCATCTGTGTGCCAGTTGTCACCGGTTTGTGTTCCTTTTTTCTTAAAATATTTTTAGGCAAGGTTTTGGTGCCGAGTCTGTTTGACGTCAGAATTTGGTTCATAATGCTCAGGTTTGGACCTCCCACCACAGTCTGTTTTTCTCATTTGATTTTAAGTTGACCTTCAAACTTTCCATTCGAATTTGAATTATCTAAAAATGCAAAAGCAATCAGAAATATTGGGTTCATGTCCGGGGGTTGAGTTTGGTAATTTCCTTCTTGTTTTTCCTCGCAAATGTTATTTTGCTTTTACTTGAGAACATCTGTATTGTCTATAGACATTTTACATTAAGTAGGTGAATTTCCTTCCTTTTCCCCAGACCTTTGACATAATTGTCATCTGTGATCTTCGTTTTATCCATATCGGTGCCTTTACGTACTATTAAGCCGTCATTCTTTCCATTTATTGTCTATTTAACCTTGATAAGTCTGGTTGAGAGGGTTTTCTTTGACCTGAGCTTAAGCACGCAAATCAGATCACACTGAGCAATAATAAACACTGATCCAGTCCCATATTGACCTCATTGGACTGATTGGCACACATGAAATTATGCTTGACATGCTCTGATTTGCACTGCAAACATCTGAATGTCACAATCTTCCAAACATCTCCTTGAGATGTTAGTCCTTCGGATGTCTGTTTCTTTCAATGTATATATTTAATTCCGTCCCTTCTATTAAGTGTTGGCATGCTTTTGCATATGTCAAGAAATGTCAAGGTTTCTTGGAAAGATTTGTATCGGTATGATCAGGCTGTTTTTTTTTTTTTTTTTTTGCACACATTTTGGGGTGAAAACTTTACTTGACCGGTGTTCCAATCCAAAAGTCTTCACATTTTTTACATGACTTTTGCAGGCATAGATTTTGTATCGGCCTTGGATATAAGTACATGCTGGAAAAGCACAGTGAGTTATTAGGAAGAAAAATCTTCGACATTAGGCCATCTCAATATTTAATAATGTTTTGTCTGCCTCTGGGCTGAACATACAGCAGTGTTCTTTTTGACAGGAGGAAATACACGGGAGCAAGTTTGCTTCCAGTTCTGATAAAATTAATAAATAACTTTTAGAAATCAGGGTCACACTTTAGATTAGGGTCAAATTCTCTAGGGTCAAAACTTTAGCCTCAATAAACTCCTAATTACTGCGTAGTAATAGTTAATAAGGTAGTTAAGGGATGTAGAATATGGTTATGCAGACTTAGGCATTAATATTTGCTTTATAAGTACTAATAAACAGCCAATATCCTAGTAATATGCATGCTGATAAGCAACTAGTTAATTGGACCCTAAACTAAAGTTTTACCGAAATAAGTTTCTTATTGAGAATATAAACAGACTAGGGATGCACAATATTGGTAACATAGGTTATCAGTCTATATTTTCCGGTTTTATAATCAGAATTTTAGAATTTACTCGTATCTGGTGGTAAGTGGTAACTCGTGGTGGTAACTCGTAAGTGGTAGGGGAAGTTATTTTGATTAAAGATTGAGGACACATGAATTAAAAAAAGATAATGATGTGATTAAATAATTTATACAAAATACTGCAATATTCCATTGAAAATTATTATTGTCAAATTTGAATAAATAATATGGACAATTAATTTTTAAAACACCAATCATTTAATAATACTGTTAACAAATCTCAAAATGAATATCCATTTTTCGTGCTGTATACTATGTTTTGTTATTCACTTGTAGCATTTAACTGATTTGAGTATTTTATTTATTTATTTTAGACAAAAACATGTATAGTTTTAGTATTTTTGAGAATTTTAATACCAGTGCATTCCTAACACAGACACATTAAATGTGATGCAAGCGCAGTAGCGTGGTGTTAAATGCAAGACTAAGAGTCTTATCCTGTGTCCTTAATGAGAGGAAGTTGTGTGGAATTATCATCGGCACTGACGGAAATGTGCAGAGGATCTCCAGAATGGCTTTGATGCGGCAACATGCAAAAGATTACTCGCAGCCGCTGTCTGTTTCCCAGACTCACAAACAACGTGTGCCTATAAAACAAGATTTTTACCCGACCCGACATAGCTGTGCAATGTTATTTGCTTATAAAAAGAGCTCGACCTAAACCCAAACTAGACACAGAGCACATGATGTGTTTAATTAATTTGTGCGTGGCGATGAGAAAGTGCCTTTGTGGTGACATGACGATTAGGTCTGCGCTGAAGGCAAGCAATGTATGCACAAACAAACAAAAACACATCTTGAATGCAAGTTGTGTTTTGTGTCATGGTTTTTTAACTTTTTTCAAGTTGACACTTTTAGTCATATGGAAGTTTTTTTTCTGGGAGGTTTGTTTTCGTTTCTTTTTTTTTTTTTTTGCATTTGGGAAGCCACCCCGCCGTGTAGTTTATGTCCTTACTTTATGAGCTTGCATCTGTAATGTCCCAGAGAGAATTTACTGCGAGAGATTCCCACAGGGTGAGCAGGCTCGCTTCCCCAGCCCTCGTCCCAGACCTCCCAGTCCCTGTTTAACAGGAGAGCTTCATACAGGTGGTCTGGAAGTCACAAACTGTATTGTTTAAAACAAATTTATTTGATCTGACCTTTGTGTAAAATTCTTCCTCTACTGTTGCTTTAAGACTTCAGCACCCCGACCGAGATTTGAATGCATCAGAAGTGCTTCGGGTTATACGATCATAATACCGCGTGATTCAGTAGATGCAAGGTGTTTTAAATCACGTGCTTTGTTTTTACACAAGACTCTCATCTACGTTACAGCTAGAAGACGGACATCCATAAAAACGCTTTTAATTGCAACCAGTAGTTGGCTGTCCAGCTTTCCCGGGCTCAGCGTACATCCTTCATGCCATCATGTCGTGAAATAACGTCTGGTACGAGAAGGTGTAGCATTTTGTTTCTTGTGCTCCGGCTTATTATATGAGAATTTGAAAAAGTGAGAGAGAAAATGACTGAATCCACCAAATTCAAAACTAACATTTGAGAAGCACTTCGTATACCTTCATATAGTGGTTTCCACTGGTATGTTGAGTATCAAATCCTTATCAGTTGGTTATTGGAAAAAGGTCAAAAACTATGCAAAGCTATATTTTGAGTGTGAGCAAAGTGAATTTTGAGGAAATGACTGGCACATTTCCATCAGAAAAGGAGTCTGGTGTACGTTTGTGCCTTGATGTGGTTCCAGCACTTCAGCAGCATGAAATTCTTGTGCTCTTTGCTCTTTAAACTTGGCCCCTCATGTCGTTTTGATTTAAAATGTGGTAAACGTATCCACATGAAAGCACCGCTGGGTTGCAGTTAGTTGTCAGTGCACTGTTAGAAACTTTGCGATAAGTCACTCTTTCAAACTGGCAGTCGACTCGGTGCCTGTTATTTTGGAAAAGCTGCTTTTCGCAGTGATGTGCTTTTAATATGCAGTGCCAATTGATGCTCATTACGCTTTATTTTCAGGAATGGTACACATGGCGCTTCCAAACCTAATGTGGTTGCTAGGGTGGTTGCTAGGGGGTTGCTTTTTGAAAATCCTTTAGCCCTAGCTACTTTAAGTATGAGCAATAGTAAAAGTGAAGCTTACCTTTTTCTAAAGGGGGCGTTTTCATGACACCGTTTTTAAAGGGTTAGTTCACCCAAAAATGAAAATTCTGTCAGTAATTACTCACCCTCATGTTGTTCCAACCCCGTAAGACTTTCGTTCATCTTCGGAACACAAATTAAGATATTTTTGATGAAATCTGAGAGCTGGCTCACTCCTCCATAGACTTCTAGGTGACCGAAACTTGCTGGCCCAGAAAAGTTATTAAAGAGATCGTTAATATAGTCCGAGTGACTACAGTGGCTCAATCTTAAGTTTATCAAGCGACGAGAATACTTTTTGTGCGCAAAAACAACAAAAATATTTTTCTTGAAATATTTAAACTATTCATTTCCTTCTATCTGGGCCTCAGGTTGGTTCACGTAGTGTTTTTGCGCAGCGCATCTGTGTTACACGTCACCACGTAGGCTCACTATTGGCCGACGCTGGTCATGTGTGTGATGCGTGTGACGTACAACACAGACGCGCTGCGCAAAAACACTACGTGAACCAACTCGAGGCCCAGATAGAAGGAAATGAATAGTGGAATAAAGTCGTTATTTTTGTTTGTTTTTGCGCACAAAAAGTATTCTCGTCGCTTTATAAACTTAAGATTGAGCCACTGGAGTCACTCGGACTATATTAACGATCTCTTTAATAACTTTTCTGGGCCAGCAAGTTTCGCTCACCTAGAAGTCTATGGAGGAGTGATCCAGCGCTCAGATTTCATCAAAAATATCTTAATTTGTGTTCCGAAGATGAACGAAGGTCTTACGGGGTTGGAACAACATGAGGGTGAGTAATTACTGACAGAATTTTCATTTTGGGGTGAACTAACCCTTTAAGTAAAAAACTTTTTTTTATGCGGTTTGGCCATTCATTTACACGACAACATCGTTTTAGGGGCCTGAAAACGCAAGCTTTTGAAAATGGTACTGTTATCGTCTCCATGTAGACCAAAAAAAAAAGTGATATTGTGATAACGGTGACATCATGCGCTTAGGTATTACGTGGTCAATAGGTGTAGGGGTTTTTTTTTTACAAAGAGATATTGCCAGCTACTGGCCTGGCATGAATAATACAGCGTTTTTAGTCGTTTTGATGGATCCATGTGAATGGGGATCGTTTTGACAACGTTGGCGTCCGTATCGTGAAAAAACGAAAAGGAAAAACTTTTCCGTTTTTAGTACATCGTTGTCGTGTAAACATATCCTAAAAATCCTTTCACGCTATGCTTTTTAGAATGGGTTAGTTTAATTTGTGTACTGCCATTTAACGAGAAATTCGCCTAGCTTGCTTCTTTGTCTTCCTCTCCTCCTCATAAAAAAATCATGAGCATATGATGTCACTTCACCGATGTAGTGCTTCTTTAAAAGGCTTGTGCATGTGGCACCCTGGAAAGCCTTTTACCACTGAGAGCCTTTGAATCGGTTCTGGTGGTGCTTTCTAGGTCACTGTATCATTTGTTGTTCTTGCACTCCTGTGTTTATAAAAAAAAAGGAGGGTTAACCTAGAGGGGGGGATGGGCAAAAAAAGTACCAATAGGGTTTTTTTCTTTTGCCAAGCCCACTCAACCCCCCAAAAACAGGCATCAATCTCAGCAGCTTGACCCAGAAACACACCTCTTTCTCGGTTGCTAAGCAATTAGAATCCACAATGAACAATTAGCCTGAATTAAAGATAATTTAGGAACATTTTGTAAACTACTGGCATTGGTATGCACTTGGGGGCGATACAGCCTTTTTAGCAATATATATAATATTTATATTTATATTAAATGTTTCAGTTAATAAAAGAGATATTTCATATATTGCCCAGCTCTTATAAGGGCTAATTCATGATCTTCCTGATTGCAGAGCTTTAGCTTTTCCGCATCATCTGTTGTTTTTCATGAACCACTTGATTTATTTTCATTTTTTTATTTTTATTAACTAGAGATTATACCTTTTGAATAACATGACCTTTTCTCCCATGATGTCTCAGTACATAAATATACTATCTTACATTTTTACTTGGCTTGTATGAATGCATTTATCAACCTATACAGATAACTTTTCACAGACCATGTTATGGAATGATGTTCCCCCAGTCGCAGGCCTCCTTGTACCAAGATGTTCATGAATTCCCAATCAGAGCATTTCTTTTGCAGGTTATCTGCATTCTTTTTAAAACACAATTCCTGCTGAAGTTATAAAGTGCAGGGAAGATTAAATGAGCCTTTCTTATCCAAGCGCTTTAAGCTCTCTAATAAGAAAAGGTAATGTTTCACGATGTTTCGCTGTAGCTTGGCTCAGCTCAAACGTTTCTTTGCCTGCGCTCTCAGATAAGATAATCTAATGTTTAGACAGCTTAAGCAATAGATTGTGCAGTGGTTAGGTGGGGCTGTCAACACTAATTGTCTTCGTGCTGAACATTTGTATCCCTGGAGTGATAAATCTGGTTAAATTCAGAATGTAGACTGTAGAATGTATGTGTATATATATTTATACATGTTTGAGCATGCTCACTGAGTTTCTTGTATTATCTGGGCAGAGGAGTGGCAGATACATACATATACATACATATACACACACACACACACACATATATATATATATATATATATATATATATATATATATATTAGGGGTGGCACGGTTCACAAAACCCACGGTTCGGTTCGTATCACGGTTTTAGGGTCACGGTTTTCGGTTCTGTACGGTTCATGTTGTTGTTTTTTCTTTTAATCTTTAACACTCCAAAAATTTACGTCACCCTGAGGAAACTTTCAGTGGCCCTGGAGGTCCATCATCTGTAGAGCTACGTGGGCTGTGTTGGACCGTTATTTGTCAATTTATCCTCGTGTCTCGTCATCATAGGCGGGACATGTCCCCACCATTTTTTGCCAGGGTTGATATTATCTTGCAGCACGGGTGTACCAATACAAATAAATAAAACATTTCCAGTTAACTAGCAAAGTATTTGTTTCATTCGTTTGTTAAATAAGAAGCAATTTAGCGCTGAAATGTGTTTTTTAATCAAGTGATCAAAGTGCTCGTTGCAGTTGCGATCAGTGGTGCTGATACAGTGTTCTCGTGGCTCGCGCACACACCGCAGCGGCCGCACATTCATCACTCGGACGCGCGCTTCAATCCATTGAGGAGACTCAAGGCTACTCGTTCCGATTAAATAATAAAACAAAATTCATACAAATCGGTCCCTGCTTGATATACAACCGCTGATAAACATAATCGGTTTTGATAAAGAAAAAAATATATACGAGCGCAGATTAGAACTCAGAACCTTTGATACGCTTGGCAAGTTCTGCCACTGGACCATTAGGCTACGTGGAACAGTCGATCTATGTAGCCTATTTATTCACATGAAAAAAACAACATATAGTGAAGTAGATAGATCTCATTAAATGTCTAGGTAAACTCAGTGTACTATATAAATCGATTGCTGGACATTGTAATGTAATTCTACATATGTCTGATTTATGATTTAGCATTGTATTAGCACGGGCACGAGGCTACATTGCGCATGCGTCGAACCGTGCAAACCGCGCGACGCACACGCGCACCGAACCGAGACAAGCGAACGAACGGTTCGGATGTTTTTTCATGTACCGTGCCACCCCTAATATATATATATAGTGTGTCTGACGGAGTTGGCACAAATCCAGTTCTGAAGGGAAACATGTTTATTTGTTAAAAATGTGTTTTTATTTAGAACCTGTTCCTTTACATGGTTAAATAGCTAAGACCTTTCTCTGCAGAAACATATAACTCTAATTGATATAGTGTGTATTTAAAAAAAAAGTTTTTTAAAACGTGTTTTGTCCCGACTCTCAAGAATCAGTGATATATATATATATATATATATATATATATATACAGTATGACGTGAATAATATACAATCTGTTGACAAATAAACACTACTGCTTCCATATTTTCATCACCATTTTATTGCAGAATAAGCTGCTTGTATTTCCCACACTCAAAGCAAATGCCCTCAAGATAGTCTCCATGCTAGTAAACACCCCTGACACATGGTCTTCTGTCAGCGGTGGTAACAGGCTGATGACATCTGTGTGTGTCTGTTTATGTTCTCAGTATTGCCTGTTGCACATATAGCAAACTGTGAACATCGTTCAGGAGGAAGTGCAAGGCTGTTATCTCAGAGCTAGTTTAGCCACCATCCTTCACACCTTCCTTCCTGCATGACACTTCATCCTTCGCCGCTGACATGTACACGCACTTGTACACGCACTGACACTTTGACCCTAATTCTTTAAGAGGAGTTTTCCTGGGTTGTGCCTTGTGACCTTGTTCTGCGCATGGCCAGGATGGGAAAAGCAGCGACAGACTGACGTACACAGATTCAGATTTTAAGAACGGGTTTGTGGATATTTGGTCTGAGACGAGTGAGACTCCGACTCTGTTTTATTTAGCTTGCTTTGACTTTAAAAAGACATTGCACTTTAACAAAAAGTCAGGTGCATTAATCAGTATCTCACTCAAATGAGAACTGACTTGAGTTTGCACCTTTTGAACCTCTTCAAGCCCAAAATAATATTATTTAATGCAGTAAGTTTTGGCAGAAGTAGCCATCGAGCAGCCAAAAAGTCAGAGACCTCAAACATTGTAATTTTAGAAGTTTAACGTGTTTGAGCAGTGCTTTCTGACAGGCATTTCTTAATCTTCTTAGATTGTTTTGATTTCTCCTTACATAAAAAGAAAACATTATATTTGCCATTACTTCTATCAGAAAGGACCACATTTCAGATTTCCAGTACTTGTACTGGCTAGTCAAATGGATCTACATTGCACTTCTATATGCATTTTTATTGGAATCTGAAAAGACTGAATAACTGTTGAAACTAATTCAACACAGGTAATGCATTTTTGGGAAATATTATCTGTCTCTACCTTCTTACTATCTTTCTTCACTTAAAGACTTAATGTAAAAATTGCATTATTTTTATTTATTTTTTTTCCTTTGAGTTTTAACTCTGCTTGTATTCAGGATGACAAATTACAATTCAAATGTTTACTACCTCAATTAGAAATTAGGATTGCACCAATATGAACATTTTGGTTGATACCGATAACCAATAATTCTTTATATTTGAAAGCCGATAAGCTATATTTTGGCTGATAAATCTAAATCCAAATTTTTATATAATTTATATAATAATAGAGCCTGATTACAAAAACAAAAGTCTCACCATTAAAGCCATGTTCCAAACACACAATTATAATGATGTTCTCATTATAATTGTATGTAGACTATGACAGACTTGTGCGCTGCACATGTTGCATAGAAGTATTTTCCTTTTTGAAGTGATTCCAATCATATTTCAAGCAATTCAAAACCATCATGGCGAACAGTGCGCATCTGAAGTGTCTCAGCTGAAGGAAATAATACATTATTTATTGGCTACAATATATCGACCAAATTTTCTTATCGGGGCGATAACGATAACATTAAAAATTATCATATATCGGCCGATACTGATATGGTGGCCGATTTATCGTGCATCCCTATTAGAAATTGAAAGAATAATTAGAAATAAGGAGATTAACTGGAATCTACCAGGCATTCGCAATTCAGTTTTGAAAGACGCACAGCCCTGGTATTAATGTGTCATTTACAGAAGGTAAACACTGACTTGCTTATTCGTTTTCTGGAGAACTCTAGTCAACTAGTAAAAATGAGTAGTTTTGCAAGCCCTATGATAGTCATTGCACTCTTCCTGTTTTCTCTCACCATTCTCCATGTTGCCACCTGGAACAGTTTTTCTCTCCCCGAGGTATTTTGAAGTGCCTGCATATTGCGAGGCATTCAATAGCCAACTCAGCGACGATGAATGGGCTTTTCTTAGTTATCAGGCCTATTTACCCACCGAGGGAGCTTCCGCTGTCTCGTAGGCATGGGGAATAGTCAAGCTGTTACTGGTTGAGTAATGGACCACACATGATCGAAGCTCACACTGCTCCTCTATTGCCGTGCCCTCAAGTGTGGGCAGAGGAGCACCTCTCCTTCTCCGCCTCTCCCTCGTTCTCACTCTCAGCCGGCAGTTGAGAGCCTCAGTTGTTTCTTTGTGTCATCCATTCATTGGGTTGGTGTATTGGGCAGAGCTGAGCCTGGTTCTTTGTCCTTAACGTTGGGAGGACCCTCCCTCAACCCCCTCCCCTAATCTTTCTGCTCTCCATCTACAATCCAACAATAGACCACTAGCAAGCATCTCAGACATGCTATGAATGTTAGTTCCCTTTTGTTGGTTTTCGTTTGCCCTGATAGAGCAGTGAAAAGCAGGCATTTCAATTTTAGACATTGACACTCACGGTTTTGTCTCATATCCCAGAGTTGTCTGCCGTCTGAAATGAGTATTTTATCTTCCTCTTTGTAAAGCCTAGACGCGTAGATGCTTCAAAAGATTTTACTTGTATAGTCTTGGTAAAACTATTCTTGGCATTCTTATATATTTAGTTCAGCCACATTTTTAGACTATTGCTTTTGCTTTAAGAGGACAACCCCATAGAATCACACTTCTTGGCATTATTTTGTGGCACAGGGATAACATTTTCTCAATTCCCAATGTCAGTTGATTACAGAAGTGCATAATGATGCATCTAGTGCAGGTCAGACTCGGAGATTTATTTTCAGTGCTATATGGAATGAAAGGAGCCCGACCTTCTTCAGATGGTTGCCATAATCCCATCTGCTCTTCTGCAACATAATATACACCACTTAGTTCCATATTTTTCCATGACTTGTGTTTCAATCATAATTCCTCATACATGTGAAGGTCATTTTCTGGTTAAAACAAAGAACCGTTTGATGTGTTGGCAAATTCCTTCTCTTGTATTGCGTCGTTGGGGTCTCGTCTTAAACGACTCTGGGCGTAGTTGCTGTTTCCCCATCTGTAATATTCACCCAAGGTATAATTTTATAAATTTCGTGCAAACTTAACAACTGATGTGAATTAATGCATTGTCTAGAAAACATGCAGTTTTTATTAGTGCAAACGTTTTATTACTTGTTCTCTGGCCTGTATCGACGGAAATATTAACGGATGTATTGAACGTTTTCTGGAATTATGAAAGTAATCCATTTGTAGGTCGATTTCCCTCAAAAGTATAAACAGATGGCTGTGATGATTTCAAAACTTTTCTTTGGTTCAGAATCCCTTCCAGCGCAACATTGACATCAATAGCTTGAATTTGGGGGCGTGACTAACTGTTTGCGTGAAAAATTGCTGACGGAAAGAAACTTTTTATGTTTTCGCGATTCTTGTGCCGCTATTTGCACAGATTTGACACTGACTCTCAAATTCGGATTGACGGAAATCTGTGCGTGTAAACAGTCGCTGATTAGGATGTTTATGAAAGACCTCTTTTATGAACTATCAAAATAATCTCAAGCATAAGCAACACAGAAAGCCTCTTTTTCTCATGCACAAGGCTGTTGCTAATCAGGAAATACATTTTGTTTGAAGACTTCAAAGACGCACACTTGACAATGGGAAATGGCCTTATCCTGACGAATGTTTGTGCTTCTTTCCAGAGGAAATGAAAACACCTCTGTAACGCACTTTCAGCTTTAGGTTCATGCTCGTACGTCCTGTCATCTGGAGGAATGTAGTAAGCGATTTGTCAAGAAGGCCTCATCTGAAGTGCTGACTTCCCCAATACCTCAGTTTTATTTTAAACAAATGGTTTCTGTCATCATAATTTTTGCAAAGTCAATCATGCACATTTTAGCTATAACTGTGGGATGTATTTTAGCTCCTTGTGAGTCAGTAATGTATTGTGTATTAGGTCTTTTTCCACATTAACGACAGGATAATGCAATTATAATGACGAGTGCGTGGTGTGCCACTGGCCTCTTTCAAAGTGAGGTATTTGCTATGGCCTGTCTGTTTGGATTCGATTCCAGAAGACGGTGGAGATTTGGCTCAGAATGGTATTGATTGATGGATTGTGCTCCGAGTATTCCTCTGTTTCTCCATCTCAGGCAGTGAGGAGGAGGGCAGGGTGCATGAAATTTTAGCTTTTATTCTGATGGGTTTCCCCCCTCGGCGTGGTCAGCTGCAGTCGTGCACTGAAGATCTCTAGGGTTCTGATTCATTGAAACCATATGATGAACCAAATTTCCCAAGCAGTGTAATCTGTTTGCTATTTTTTAAATGGTTTAGAATTAATCAGTCTTGGGTGGTAATTGGTAACTCAAGCTTGAATTTTAGTGATGCTTGGACATTTTGGAGAACCAATGTCTTTCCTTTGTGGTCCCAACATGATTGAAAAGTCGATTGCGAAATCAAAAGGCTGTAAAACCGAATTGCTTACCAGGATGGTGGTGTGGTTTCTGTGATTTTTGTGACTATAAAGTCTAAAATGCGTAAATGAGCTCCTTTACAAAAATGCAAATTGACACCATGTGGAAGACAAAGCATTTAAAAACAGTTAAGTGGCTGGTTGGGTTCCTTTTAAGAATGTTTACGGGATTACCAGACGCTTTCGTCTCACGCAATAGCACCGCTAAGTATATTTTGGTAACACTTGAATTAATGTCACTCCTTAAGGGGAAAGATTTAGTTGTATTTCATTTTATTGCAAACTTTTCCACCCCTCATTTTCCTTCCAGCCACTAATTTAAGAAGTTTGTTTGTTTAAAAAGTCAAAGGCCAGTCTGCACTGAATGAAGCGATTTGGATTGTTTTCCGGAAGCTTCATCAGGGCTTCTTGTTTTTTCACTCTTGTGAGGAAAAATCATTTAACGATGGTAACTTTTTGAATATTTCCAACTTCTAAAACATATAACATATATACTATTGTATTATTATTATTATTATTATTATCATTACTGAAACGCATTATTATAATATATAATAAAAGTCGGAAATATTTAAAGTGAATTCGTCATTAAATCAACATCATTAACATCATTCAATTATATTTCAGCACAAGAGCCTTTGTGATAAATTCTTTAAATGATAAATCACCTTTAAATGATAAATTCTATTTTTAAATATGTAAAATGTTTTAAATATATATCTATTTTCTGGGATATTTATCAATTAAAAGTGGATACATTTTCAAAAGCATAAATATCATATATATGTTATTATAATATATCAACTGCAACTGATGCACTGCGATGAGCTCAGTGAGCTATGCAATGAAATTAATTCTATAACGAAAATTATTGGTAGAAAATTGCTCTGTGGAATTCAAATTGGATTATATTACCCAATATTTGTGAGCAATGCTTATTAAAGTATCACTGTTAGCTTAGCAGCATGCTATCATACAATTCTATTGAATTTGTCAAGCCTATTTTTGCTGCCTATTTTTTCTGTGACTGTTAAAATGCCTATGTAGGCAGCAAGGCAGCTCACCAAGTTTTGGAACACAGCTGTTGTGTCTTATGTGTTGCACAGAATTCATTATTGGACATGCTGAGAGGATGATGCGTTCAGTGGCAGGAAGAGGGTGGGGTCAAAGTCAAGGCCTCATGTATGTACTGTTGGGGGTCATCTGTGATTTCACTCACAGGACACTCACACGGGACAGTCAACATATGCACCTTCAATTATGAGCAAGCCCCCTAATGTTCAACTAATAACTTGTGCGCCTGAACAAGAGGCATCTGTGATAACAGTGTGATTGCTTCTAATGAGATCACACTGTGCACCACCATGAACAATCCTTTATGATTGTCTATAATTAACATGGAACATGTGGAATCACGAATTGAAGTGTGCTTTGTGCTCAGGCGAGCTCATTAACGAAGGAAATTGTTGTATGGTTGCATGACAGTGGGATAGAGACACTGATCTATATAGAGATCATTATACAGATCAGTGAAAAGAGAGAGTTGTTCGGATTTTGCATTGTATGGAAGAAGATTATTCATGATTTTGGCAGTTAATTTCATTGACGAATAATGTTTGTAACGAGATAAATAAATAAAAAAAGTTTTTGATGAGAAACTAAAATGAAAATCAATTGACCTTTTCGTCAATGAATAGAACGAGACGAAAATGTTACGGAACGGGATTATTTGGAATGGGATTCAATCACAATAAATCTCTTGAGTGGTGGGGAGGTTAGAGGCACGCATATGAATGGTAATGTACTGATCTACCCGGCGGTAGATCAAAAAGTAGGGTAGGCAACAAAAAGTGTTTCTAAAAAAACATTGCCTTACAAATGCTGCATGTCTTATTAAACGTTTAGAAATGTCAACATCTGTGAGAAAGAGAAAAAAAAACATATAGATATATTTTCACATTTGATGTAAAGGAAACCAAGAACATTTGTAAACCATGTGGAAATGCAAACTCCATAAAAACACAAAGAAATGAACAGTACAATGTAGGGCTCGACAGCAAGGACTGCACAATGGCCTAGGAAAAGTTTATCATGCATTTGCAGGTGTTTGGCTCATTTTAAACTATTCAAGCACAAGACGACGCAAAAGAGAACTCCGTACGGGACGGTCTTCTGCGCACATAGAAAGCCATAGCTTCTTTTCACACTTGGAAGGACAAATACACTAATAAACAAGCGGTTATGACTTAAGTGAAACTAAACAGTTGGATGAAAATCGGATGTGTATCATTGGATCTGTGCATTAGTTCTTAAAGTGACAGCAGCCTAAATCTTCCTCTGTGTGAGTACTTAATGTTAATTCAAAGAACAAGAGAAAAAAGAGAAAATCACTCACTGCTCTTGAATGATAACTTTAGTAGCTTTAACAGGGATTTTTGCAGGGAAGACTTTGCACTTTTATTTTAGATTGAATGACTTTATTTAATTTCTGTATGTAGGCTACTATTTCTTACCTGAATACTATTGTTAGACCTACATGACAAACTTAAAGCACTGTTTATTTCATTTGTATATTGTGTTTAGGCTATTTGTTCTTATTTTTGTTTCTTATTTACTGACTGTTCGAGTTTAGTCGTATTTTATCGACTAAAAATATAAATTCAAATAACTATAATATGACTAAAACTATGAAATTTTTGTCAAAAGACTGACTAAAACTAACTCTAAATTTGCAGTCAAAATGAATACTGGATTTTGGAAAAAAGACGCTTAAAGGAACAATGAACTTATTTAGTCTCTTTCTGAGCTATTGCTGTTGTTTTATTTGAAATTAATTGACAAGCATTGTCAGAAACTGTTGCACCAAATTGAACACGCAGCAAGTGAATTTTTTTTATTTATTTTTTAGTTTTACCTTTCATTCATGGACCACCGATTTTCCATGAAAAAATAACTAAATAATTGAAATGCCATGCATTCTTGAGGAATTTTTTTTAAGTATAAATCATGGACATCACAGATCACCCTAGAGGTCTTTGAGCTGTAGTCAGCCTCCTCTAGATTGATTTGCATTCGTGGATATCTATCTAGTTGATAGATTACCTGGTGTCCTCCAAAAGGCTGAGGTAATCAGTATCCCTCCTAGCAGATCAGACTTATGATGAACAAAGGTTTTTGGGGTCACGATGGAGGAGAAGATCTGGAATAGCCATATGCAGCAGGAAGAAAAAAAAAAAGTATTATGGTCTGAAGGCATTGGGAGCTGCGTGTGGGTGGCAAAGTGGTTTTGGCTGCCAAAATTTTACTGAAGATGCTCAGATTTGGTCGGTTGAGTTGCTGGCATTCACGGTCGTTGTGCTGTGCTCTTAACTGTAGTGAGTCTTGGCTAACCAATAGCATGCCAAGGCCTGGCGCGGCCCGTTTGCTGGTATGCCTCATAAAAAACGGACTGCATCGCATGCAAGCAGTCACTCCAACCCACAACTGCAGAACATCCGCCACGTGTCCGTAGACCAGAAGTCTGTACACTCCAGTGGAGGAAGCAAAGCCAAGTTAAGATGCAAATGACACTCCGATGAATTCATTTCATTTCATTCCTCTCTCAAAGTATTTCTGATGATTTTTGTCTACAATGCAGATGTGCTTTTTGAAAATTTCAGACATTTGCCAGACTATTGCACATAACTGGCTTGAAAGCCAAGACACCCCGCTGACAAGGCAACAGCAGAGAATGTTGCTGGCACACCAGTCCAGAAATGAAGGGAAAAAAAAGGAAATTCATAGGAAGAAAAGGGGAAAAAAAGCCTGCTCAGTGGTCGCAATATATTCGCTCCCATCTGAAGAGTTTTGTGTGTGTGTGTATCTCCTCTGCATTCATTCCCATCCCTGTACCACATGTTCCTCTCTGCATTCTTTCAGCTGGTTCTCATCCATCCAATGTCATTCTCCTCATTTTCCTTCCCACGTGCTCCTGTGGGTCAACAAGAGCCGCACGAATGATAAACCATCCCATCGGTGGTCAGGATGGGCCTTGCACTCAAACACAACGAGCAGGCCGCCCACTCTCTCGCTCCATGGGAAGACAAAGAAGCTCCACAAACATGCAGGAACAAAGTCCAGCTAATTTATTGCACTCCGGCCAGAGGGACTCGAGCCGTAACAAACAGCCTCCTGTTGAGAGGCCTGTGTACTGTGGCCAGAGAGTGGGCTGAGTATTCAGACCTGGGTCAAACTCTGGATAAAACAAAGGCACTTTCATTTACCAGAGGATTCACAGAGCATGACACGTTTGGCAGATTAGACTAATTGAGATTGAATGGATGATATTTTGTATCCATTGTTGCAGCTAAGTAGCATTTGACAAAGCTTATCCTGAGGAATTTGAAAAACTGTTTGTTATCATTGTTGGGGAGTAACTAAAATATGTAGTAGCAGTGAACAGTAGCTCATCTGTTTTCAAAACTGTATGGTGTTCTATTGCTGTTACACACATTTTTTAACCTAATAATTGCATACATTTTATTTAGTGTTCTTTAAACTGAATGTTAGCTATTACAATCTCATTTAAGCTAGGTTAAATGATTGATAGCCCTATATATTTTTTTTTTGTACCTATTTAGTTTATTTTAGCTGCTGTTTGTTAGTTACTAGCTACCTACATTTTCAAAGGAATGGCTTGACTGGAGTTTCGCTGGAATGATGAGTAGCTTTGGCGAATTTGGCATACGTTTTCAAAGAAGCTTTGATAACACTGGTTGTGGGTGATCCAATCTTAAAGTGCGGGGTGGGAGTTTTTGTTTGTATTTTCTATGGTTTAAGGACAGGTGCTGTTTGCAACAAACCCAGAAGTTAAGAGATTTGAACTGTAGGTCGGCAGCATGTGTGCGAGTCTCTCATGTAGTTCAACAGTACATTTGTTTTAACAATCTATTTGATGACTATTCAGAAAATCTCTGTTCAGCACATTTGTAACTTTTATGCAAGATGTATCTTGTGTCAACACTGATGCCAAACAGGTGGCTTAGTTCGCAGTCTGAAGTGCTGACCGGGAGGGCGCACATGCCACTTTATGATCCCCAGGAAATGAACTAAGCTCCAAAGATTTTACCTGATGCAGTACAAAGCTCACACATCTCTGTGAACAATGGTTTGTGCAAGATCTTGCATGATATTGCTTAAACTCTGGCATAAATTCAGCTTTTTTGTCTCTTTTGATTATTGTTAATACTAGTGCAAATCATAAGAGTCCATTTAGTGGTTTTCCATGTTGGGCACGAGTCACAATTTGAACAGTAGAGCTTTTTCCTATTTCCTTAAAGTACACTATGGCTGTGTTCACACTGCGAGCCCGATTTATTGATCCAATTTTTTTTTGTATATCTATTGTTGTTTTAAATGTGGCCAATATCAGATTCCAGTGTGAACAGATCATGGTCCTGAACTGACCTGCAAGTGCAAAAGAACGATAAAAAGACGTCACGCAGCATGCAGTCATATGGAAGTAAACACAGAGGACAAATAAAGTAAGTGATAATGCATTTATTTATAGTGTGATCTGCCACGGAAGCCAGCGAATGTATGTGCAGGCAATATAAAAATAAATAAAGACGAGGATGTGAAAAATATAGCAGAGTTTTTCAACCTTTATGTTTAATAGAACCATATGGTTAAAAACAATAGACTCTGTATTTCCTTGAAAATAAATTCCAGCACAGGGCTACAACAACCATAATGAAATGACCCTTAACAATAAATAATGTTTTACAATGGTCTCTGTTAGAAAGCTACATATGGCAATTTATCTGTTCAATAACTTACTCACCCGTTGAGTCATAAAAACGCGATCTCTGTGTTGCTTTTACAACATTTCAAATACCTCAGTTCTTGCCATCTCTGAAAAGCCAAGCCAATGTTGATTCTTGTTTTATTACGAGCTCTGTCACGTTCTCTTTTATCAAGCAGATGCTCCTTTGTGGTAAAAAAAAAAAAAAGTGGTTCCCCCAGAGGTTCGAGATTTATGCCTCATTTCCACCGAGCAGGACAGGACAGTGCATTACAATTCGGGATGGTAAACTCTGATACGGCTTGCGTTTACACCGCCAATAGTATCCTTACTTGATAGGCGTGGTGTATGCCAGCAAGTAGCGATCATTCTTTCGCGAAGAAGAAAGTGACACAGTAAACAACAATGGAGAAAATACAACAGATCTTGTTCTTGCTTCTCGACATGTGGCTGTTTGTCACAAGAAGAAACGGTATTGTGTTTCAACATTATTAAAAAAAAATGACACCTCTTGTGTTGTTCCTCATTCCCCTTGTAGCATGTGCACTAGTAATGTAGTGACGATTCTCTGTCAACCAATCAAAGTTCTGCAGTGAGTCTAGCTCCACCCTTTAGTACCGAACTATTGTGATAGGTACCCCAATGGAAGGGTCCCAAAAAAGTGGTACGGTTTGGAATTAGGGTACCATTCACAACTTCTGACAATGGAAATTGTGTACCGCACCGCTCGGTGGAAACGGGGCATTATGGCCTGCCTATACTGGCAGCTATACTGAGCTGCCTATCTTGGCCAGAACACTCCCGTAAAAGAGATTTTAATCTCAGTGAGTTTTCTTTCCTGGTTAAATTAAGGTTTATATTAGTGTGCTCCATGTCAACCTTTCTCGCTCAAGGTGACAGCTATCCTACGCCACTCCCACATGTGTCAAAGTAAGCGGGAGCAACTTCTCTCTATTTACAGATATGACGAGACGCTCACGGACAAGTGACACAAGTACACAGTTTCAAGAGAATAGCATCCAGCTCGGTCTAAAATATAAACACTTATAATGGCGCTTTTCCACTACACAGTACCAGCTCGCCTCGGCTCGGCTCGGCTCGACTCGACTCGGCTCTGTTTGGTTTTCCACTGTGTAAAAGTTGTACCTGTACCTGCTTCCAGGTACTTTTTTTCGTACCACCTCCGGCGAGGTTCTAAGCGGGCTGAGGCGAGCTGAGGCGATACTAAAATGTGACGTGAAATCATGGCAGACTGCTGATTGGTCAGAGAGAATCGTCACTATTCACTGCGTCATCATTGCACGCGCCAGACGCAGTATCCTGAATAAAAAACAGCAAAAACAAAAACAAAAACATCCAAAAACAGCATACACTCGATTTCCTCCATTGTCCTGTGTGTGTAGGTAGCGGGTGTGTCTCGCGCGTCTCGCGTAAAAGATTAAGTCACGGCAGTTTCCTGCGGTGTCGCTATGACGACCAGGTACTATTGTGGAGGTACTATCTGCAATGGAAAACGGAGCGAAAAGCGAGCCGAGCCGAGCTGAGTCGAGGCGAGGCGAGTCGAGTCGAGCTGGTACTGGTAATGGAAAAGCGCCATAACATGCTTACCATAGTCAATCAGGGAAAGACAAAGTTTTGGAAGAAGGATTTGTGTATTTACTATGTACATTTTGTTAAATGTGAACAAAAAAAGTTACATAGTGCACCTTTAATAGAATTTTTTCAGATACCTGTCATTTTGTACATTGTGTTTAAGACAGTGAGGGAAGGCAAGACAGGGTATGCTGGTATATTTTTGCTGTGAGGAAGCAGTTTGTCTTGTCGTATGCCCTCAGATTAAAGAGACTCTAAAATACAGGCATGTTCTTTAATTGGCTTTCATGCCGCCTTGTGATAATCGCTAACCTCTAAAATACTCCTATTTTTCCTAGAGGCCAGACATTTCTTTTGGGTTTAAAAGAGCATCTTCCTACAGATGTTCCACTGAAAGTCCTTCTGGAAAGTCTGTTACCATCCATGAAAGTGTTACAGAGCAAATATGTAGGGTGTAACTTATTTTGTCTGATCGCTTTTGGCCAAAGCTGCTCATGCTTTGTATATAGTTGTCTGCTATTTACAGCAGATATTCTGCACACAGGAAGTGGATGAAGGAGTGACTACTTTCTCTTCTCCTTCTCCTCTTCTTTTTTCTCTTCCTTTTTCTTCTCCTCTGTTTTCTGTAATTAGTTTAAATAGTTTTTTTTTTTAGGTTATTTTACAATTACACATTTGTGTTTCAACTAAAGCACATGTTTAATTTTGTTTTGCATGCACTGATATTTTTCTTTTAGGAAATGCATATCTTATTAGTTGTTGTTGTGTTATCTAATTAGTAGAGTTCAATTGCAGCATAATATTCTCCTCATGGTACAACTATTGTAAATAGTGAGTCCTGTCAAAGCTGCTTTACCCAAGAGGGATGGCATGATATAATGAAATGTGGTGTTCGCTTTTTCACTATGCTAATTTAGTGAGAGTTCACAGAACCATGTGCTGAGAGTGCGTTTTATCCCTTCTTTTTTGTCAATAAAGCCTAAATGGAAATGGCGCTTTCATTGATTTGCCATTAGTGGACAATTGATTAATTCATGCCCATGAAAAAGTTAAATTGGCTGCTGATGTGTGCATATTATTTTGTGAAAATGGTTCAAGGATGAGAGTTTGTGGAAGGTACCTTTGAAAGTGTCATAAATTGAATCATGCCTGAATGTATAATGTATAATATATACTATTTTTTTTAAACAAAAACAAGGGGGGAAAAAACCCATTCTCTTTTTACTTTGACATGGTTGTAATCTAGATAATGTGGCTATTGTGGCATTTAGATCAACAATGTCCAGCCATGACCATGTTGATTTCATGGTGACCCGAGATGGTTTGTTCCGACTGCAGAGCCCCCGACCCTTTCAGTGTGTGTCTGCTTCACTATTTGTTGAAGCCCACCAAATGAAAGCTTTTAGTCCCACTCTGTCTGACCTTAATTCAATAATACACCAGCTGACATTTTGACTAACTTGCCAGACTGACATATTGAAATACATTGAGTTTACCGTGGTATCGATTGTGTGTTAGAACAAAATCTGTTTTGAACAGTTCAAAGTGTCAATTCTATTAGTTAATATCTCAAGAGAGCACTTTGTACCTCACTCATTCCTTGACATTTTTTTGTGCATATGTTGGTGACGGAATGCATTTTGTGACTTTGAAATGTCAATAGCTTATTTTTCTTTCCAGGCGTATTAATTGATTTGTAATGCCAGCATTTATAAGATTAGCCTGGTGAAATGTCTTTTCACCTCCATAATCTGCCATTTATAAATGATGTATGCAAATAGTTTTTTTATTTCTCCAGTTTTGAGGAAGCTGTGATGGTGTTAAGACCTTTTGACATGATTTGAACCATGATCTAAAGCTCTTCAATTGAGGAACTAGGAAGTATTCACTGCAATAGCATATGTGGTAGATAGCGGCGACTTCTTGGTAAAGCACAGACATTTATTTCAAGTTGATCTTGCATACATTTGTTGAGCATGAACCCCAACTTCTTAAATTTATTTTACTAATATGACTAATAATAATTCATGTATTTCTGGTCATTTAGGTGTTGGTTGATATTGAAGGATTAATGATTTCACTGGAAAACATTCTTCTTGTGAATCGTTTTTTTTTTGCCACAAGTCCTGTGGCATTACCATTGTGCAGTGATGGAATCAGAAAGAAAAAACATGGTGTTTGGATAATATCTGTAACGAAGTTTGTTGATACGGGAAAGAGGAGGCAGGAACCATCGAGCGTTAAAGCTAACTTTTAATGAACAAACATCAAAATGAAAGTAAAGCAGAAGCCCCTCACAGACGACTGCCGCATAAACTAAAACAAAACAACAACATAAACTCCATGCCTGGTCCTCTCTCTTCCACTGTTGTCACTCCTCCTCTTATCCTTCCAGAGCTCCTACGTGGGACTCGAGGCCGGTGTGGCACGCTCGCTCTGTTCTCACAGCTCTCGGCTTCGCTCCACCTGCCAGAATACTGTATAACGATTACCCTCTTTATGTATTATGCCATTTATATGGTACTTCTAGGTTAAACAAATCTGAACCAACTGATATTAGCACAGTACATGATGTTTTATAAACAAAGTTCGGGAGGTGCACGTTCAAATAATCAATCAACCAACCAATCTATCAATCATCTCATCAAACAATTACCATGTCTACCCTATCAGCATGAGAGGAAGCATATATATATTCACTCTGTCAACTCACCTAACTTCCTTGAGTTTCAGCATCCCTCCACCACCCCGACTCCTCACCCTTGGCTTGTTCTTTCACAGCCAGGAATACGGGGGGATTACTCTGGGTTCGGGCCAAATACCGAGCCCGGAGCCCTCTCCTCGGACAGCACGCCAAATACGCATTTATTCTATCTGACTTATTTGTAAGTGTGAACTAGTGAAATGTCCAATGACTAAATGATTAAGAGAATGAGAATGAAAATGAATGATAAAGAATAAAAGAATGACTGAAATGAAAAAGAATGACAGAACAAATGAAAGATTGACCAAAGGAAAAAATGAAAGATTGGCCAAAAGAAAGAAAGAATGAATGAATGAATGAATAACTGAAAGAAAGAGGGAGTGAATGAATGAATAACTCAAAGAATGAAGGACATTTGTACTTTGTGAGTCACTCGGCATGGGAAGGTGTTTCCTCAACAGTTCAGTCCTTTATTCTGACAAATTAATTGATTTTCCTCTCTTTATAGCCCATACAGCTTTTCTTCATGAAACTACACAAAGGAACAAGGCTGTTGTCCCTGAGAGCTCTTCTCGCATAAGTACCACATAAGGGGAAGGTATTCTGTTATTGACCTGCAGGCATTCTCATGGGAAGAAACCATAGACAAAAGCCCAGGCATGAGAGCAGAGTGGACAGACCGGACAGCCTCTCTGTAGGCACTCTCAAAATATGACGGCGGCCCTTTCAGACACTGAAGCCGGGTGATGACACATACTTGGCAGACTGAAAAACACATCTCCCCACTGCCTGTGTCTTTCTCCCCCGCTTTTCACTTGCTGGCACAAATATAAAACAATTGTGCATGTGCAATTGTGACTCAAACTTTCAGAAAAATATCTGAAACCATTTTTTGATGTTAAGATAAGTTATTTAGATAGCTTTAAGTTAAAAAGTATTGACTCCGGATGGACTTGCGTTATAGGAACACTTGCTGACGTCCATGCACTTTGGCTGAGTGAATTTACTCTGTGCATTAAGCTAATCATGCGTCAAGAAGTGTATCCGTCCGATTCATAAAGAAAGACAACCCATGGAATATGGTTGCACTGTATTTGGTTGCTTTTGATTCCAGAGACTAGACACTTTGTATGGTTTGTTTTGCTTTTGGCTCGAATTATAAGCCTTTGTTTTGGATCTAGCAAAGCTGTACTTGTCCGAAAACATTGAGGTCGCAGCCTGCTATCAACACTGCAGCATTTAAGCTCCTCTCATGGCTGCAGAGCTAAATCTTGCTCCCAGTCTGAGGGAACTGGGATCTAGATTACACAGGACTTATTTTGGATTTCACTTCTCATTAGAGCTGCGGTCATCCAAAATGTAACAACGTACCAGTCACGGCAAGGATAGAGTGATAAGCAAACATGCTTTGACAGATGTGGTCACAGTATCCACAGCATGCTGATTGGACTCTAGATGAAATAAAGTGCCCAGATTCGGGATTGCGTGATACCACCAGTCCCCTGAGAGTTGTCAAAAGTAAGAATGTGCTCCTGCATATAAAAAAGCTGCCACTGGACTCCTATCCCTGTCTACATCCTCTACGGGCAAGAAGTATCAACTCATGCCAGAGATTAGCTTTCACGTTATTTGTCTCAGTAACACCAATTAGAATCATTCTAGGGAGTCAGACTTCCCCGTGCTGTCAAGCCAAATCAGGCAGTGGCTCAAGAATTCATGTATTCGTCATACAATCCGAGAGCCTCTGTTGTTCCTGATCTTCAGTTACAATCCAGCTCTAGAGCTCCAAGTGTTCCTTTCTGATTCACACTTTATGCGAAAGCCGATCGCTGAAGCCCCTGCCTGCTGGCCCTGGCACAGTCTGTTGTCTTGTCTGAGCTGCTGGTTGTTGAGACTTCAGGCCATGGAGTTTGTTTTCTCTTGCTCTCCAAAGTATCCAGTAAATTGGCATCTCCTTTCAATTGATTCAGAGGTGTAATTGAACCACAATGGCTCTCGTGTTATTCCTTTGTTTGGAAGAATAAAGATCTAATTTGATGAATGGTTTGGAATAAAATAAAGAAGGTATACCTTAGGGAGAAAAAAAAATCAGGAAAGTCTTCCAAGACAGTGATTCTATCAAAGTCAAGGCAGAGATTTGAAATGTGACCGATGATGGAGAGCTTTATCTCACGGAGAAATGTAGTTCTCGATGCATCTGTTTTTCTTGTGCACTTTTACAAAGTAATGGCCGCAATTTCACCGTGTCTTGTCAAAATTTTCCCCCAAGACTACAAAGAAGCTGAAGGATAACACTAGTTCTTTTTGGCAGTTTAGTCTTTTGTAATATCTCCTCACTTTTCCTAGTTCCATCTGTTCTCATGGGGCAGGAGTAGACGGGCGTTCGCTGCTGGCGACTGTGCAAGTGTGCTAGCTAGTAGCAAATGATAAAAGACTTTGGCTCTACAGCCAGGGATCCATTGCTCTTTTTGCATCATATATTTCTCTTGTAAACATGTTTCCATTAAACCTTTTGTCTCCATTCGTTGTTAATTACACATTCTTGGCACCATTGCTGTGAAGACTGATTATTCTGTCGCTTAGATGGTACGTTATCGCACTTGTCACGTATTTCCCGTTGCATGTTTTAATTACAGCTTATGTCATTGCTTGCGCTCTCTAAGGAGACTAATTACACTCAACAGTTCAACACCATCTTCATGTGTGCAGCCGTGTATTCACGATCACAGGGGGTAGAGGGTGTTTGTTTCACAGCAAGATACCACTGCCTAGGGTTTGAATGACATGGATTTTGGCACGGATGACTGCATATGGAATAACGTAACTGCTTAGTTGCTTTGTTTACACATGTTTGTGGTGTTTGTTTGCCTTGAGGGCTCTCTCAGTCTTGTTGGGCGGCGCAACACAGGCAGACAACGTGGGCACAGTATGTGTCTATGGCCACTAGAGCATATCCCGCCCTGCCTCCCCCATTCTCTGCACAACTCTATGCTTTTATGAGGCCTTCTTCAGACATATTTAGAGTCCCAAGCCTTCTCCCAGGGAGGGAGAAAATGGCTGATTACTCCTTCAACTCGCTCTTTTCTTGCATTTCTGCATTTTTCATTCCCCTTAGATTGTATCTTTCTCTTTGTCTTTGAGTTTCTTTTTGGCAAAGTCGGATCGCTTTGATTGACAGCCATTTGGTACCACTCTGTGCTTGCTTACAGCTAAATGGATGTCCCTGTTTTTCTTTATATCACTTATTTATTTTTGGTCAAGTGTGCGGTACATATCTTCAGTTTCTAAACGTTGAGGAATGTCAGAATCAATGTATTCTCACATATTGATTTGCAGTTTCTATTGATCTTTATGATCCCTATGAACAGTTACATCATATTATAATTAAAACTGCATATATCATTTGGTTTTTTATATTTTTCTTTTCTTTTTTACTTTATTTTAGACTTAAAATGTAGGGTTTCATTGTAAAAATTGGGAATAAATCTATACACAAAAACACAGGAGAAGTTTGCTATATGACAAATGACTGTCAGCTTACATGCAGATTTGTACTTTCACACATGATCTCATGCCTGTGATGTGTGTGTTTTAGGAGTGTTTTAGGAGTGTTAGGGAGACTGGCTTTAGCAAGTGACGAATGTCAATCACAACACTCATAGTGCAGCTCATACAATAATAGAACAAGTGATGTGGGATGAGGACAAACTCAACCTTCACTCTTCAAAGCAATGTCCTTATGTGCACTGTAGTGAATTAATTGACAGTTTTATAAATTTGAATAATTCTGTTAATGTCATTTGACTCTATTTGGATCACCAACTCTTTCTTTTCTCCACACAGCCGTGCTATCAAGACCAACCAGGACCTTCTCCCCGAAACGCCTTGGATCAACATCTTCTACGATGACTTCTGGGGGACACTTCTCACCCACAGCGGTAGCCATAAGTCCTATCGCCCACTCTGCACACTCTCCTTTCGACTCAACTACGCCCTGGGTGCCTTAGATCCCTGGGGTTACCACCTGGTCAATGTGGTTCTACACTGTGCCACGACTGCCCTGTTCTCTAGCCTCTCAAGGCTGCTGCTTGGGTCGGGTTGCTGGAGCCTGCTGGCTGGGCTTCTCTTTGCCGCTCACCCCATTCACACAGAGGCCGTGGCGGGCATTGTGGGCCGGGCCGACGTGGGAGCCGCCCTCTTCTTCCTTCTGGCCCTACGCTGCTACATATGCCATTGTGCCATGAAGACGAGTGCCCACAGGCGAAGCTGGACGTGGTTTTTGGCCACCTTGGCATGTGCTTCCTTCAGCATGCTGTGGAAGGAACAAGGTGTAACGGTGCTGGCTGTGGCTGCCATGTACGATGTGTTTGTCTTCCACAGGTTTAAGCTACAGCAGGTTCCCGCTCTCTTCCAGAAGGTAAACAGCCTTTATCTGCCATTTGTAAAACCAGCTGTGTGTTGTTGTTTTTTTAATGCATGTATTTGATTTCCTAAACGCAGTGGCCCAGCAAACTATGGATAGTGCATGTGTGTGCTGGTGGATAATTTGTATAAACGGTCATGTGTAGTGTTTGCTTTCCATCAGGATAAAATTTGGAAAACATTTTGGCATGTATGTTCAACTGAGTGAACCGTAACAAACCGTATAGTTTTTTTTTTTTCCTTCTTCGTAATGGACTAGAAAAATGCTAGCCAAGGGCAATCAAAAGAAAATTGGTGTTTGTTTGGTGTATTAACATACATACATCTGGCCAGAGATGTTTGTGTTTTCACTTGGCAGCACACGACGATCTGTAATTACACGAAAACGTTTCTGCACCACATCAAATTTCGGTAACCTTATTGCATCTATTTTCACTGCCCTGATTTTGAGTTTACTGAACACTGGCTCCTTAAATTTCAATGACCCGCTCTGCTTTCTCAAACTACCGTTCATCTGAACCCGACACGGGTGAAGTCAGTCCCCTGTAAACTCCTGTTTTTAATGAACCCTTTATAATTGGAAAATTTTCAAGTGAGGCCGGAAAAGCCTGGCTAACATTCTGAAATTGTTTTATTAACGGTCAGAGTGAAATCGCAACGAATGCTAATGATGTCTAATGATGTGGATGTATTGTGTTTACATGAGAATGGTAATTAGCGCAGCAATCGCTCATAAACATTAGAAGTCAGTGTGTGTGCATATAGAGTTATGGTGGAGAAAGCTGGACAGGGAAATCAATGATATTAGAAGGATTGCACAAAGCGGTGCCCTGCTCCTTAGGGCAGATCTCTGTTCTTCCAAGAACCCGACTATCAGGTTGAGTTTTGCTCAACCCTGGCTTGTCAAAAGGATTTACCATCAACTCTCAGAACACAGTGACACTCGTAACCCCCAGCCAATCAGTGCAAGCTGTATTGATGTGTGCACAAATGTGACTAGGATTAGAGACCCATTGAATTCTCATGCCAGGGTGTAAAGATAATGTTAATAATGTATTCATATTTATCAGAAATAAACCATGGGGACAATTCCTCAATTCCACAATAAGTGCCATATTGGATTGTTGGTGATATTACAGATTGATTTATTGCATCTGTTGATACTCGATATATTGGTTGATTTTGAATATTTAAATGTTCATGCTTATTTCCTGTATTTTTACAGTTATATAACCATTGTCATCATGTAATGCTCAATTAAAGTTAATGTTTAAGATCTTTAGCAGATCACAAAATAAATATACATTTTTCATTCTATACATAATTTTGTGATCCCTAAATTCAGTTGACTGTAGTTTTTATTTGGTTAGACAAAATAAAATAATTGGCCAGAATTGTAATATCGTGCATCCCCAAAGGGACCTTTGCAAAAATAAAAATATACAGACTTTCACGTGCTCACGAGAAACGTTCACTAAATCGTACAATAGTTTTCTTGAGCACGCGATAGTTTCTCATGCGCACATGAAAGTCTGTATATTTTTATTTTTGCAAAGGTCCCTTTAGGGGCTCCGTAGGTAACAGTTGTTTAGATTGAGAATTTATTTAAATGAATTTATTCATTCAAATAAATGCATTTAAATGTGCATTGCGCAAGTCTCTGAGTTTTTGCAGAACTATGCCCCCTTCTGGCGACACGCGAAACTGCAACCAGAGTTGTGCACGCGGTTATGTGGAGTTTGCGTTGGGGTTTGGGATGAACTAGAAGCCGGTCTCTTTGAATCCATCTTCTACTTGTGCAAAAGTCGCTTGAGTTGTCTTCGCTGATGCGGATAATGGCGGCGAATACACAAACCTGCCAGAGATAGCCAGGTGAGCGTGAACGCGCATGACGTCACGCCCAGTCGATTCCGTCCCGAATCCCTCTTATTTATTTTACTGTACAGGATTATAGAGGCAATCGCAGTGATCATAGAAGGGCTCATTCAGCCCATCAGGCAATTGTTTAAGCATGTATGGGTTAGAAAAACGGGTATTTTTAACATGAAAAGTTGCTTAATGCACCTTTAATGGAAGACATGCTCTGCGTTTATTGTGTGTTAGACAGAAATGTGCTCATACCAGAAGAAAATGGGGCAAATTTAGACCTTGAAGTTTATTTCTGACACTTATGGCCACAAATCATACAAACATTGTACAGTACACCAGTGTATTTTGGACCAGCATGGCTTTTCATCATAATGGCCTGTGACATCTCAGAGAGAGGCTGAGCTGTGATGCTGTCTGCCTTTGGATTATTCATAGATTGCAGCAGACAGGCCCTCTAATGGCACATCACTTCAGCCCGGGAAGCCTGGCCTATAGGTGTTAAAGAGCACGATCTCTCATATCTGACATCTCTTCTCACTCTGATTGACCATCTCCCCATCAATCATCAGCTCTTCTACTGGCCCAGCTGTCGTTTTAATTAATCCATACAGTAGAAATGCTTTGCTCTGCAGTGTGCAAGGGAGCATTCGCTTGTCGGCAAACCCATGTGCTTCAAATATCCTTTCTGCATCATGTCCCGGCTGTGTTTTCACATTGCTGTCATCTGGTTAAAAAGTCTTAGCATGTTGTCAGAGGCAAATAATTCCAGATTTACTTCTTTGAGTAGAGACTGAGTCACTCTGACTTATGACAGCTTAACATAAAGTAGAGTCGAAGGGGAAGCCAGAATTACTATGTAAACACATAAGCATCAAGGCATCTACGATCCGCAAGCCCAAGGGCAAATACCTCTCATCTGCCAGGCTGCAGTGCGGCGATAATTCCAGAGATGAAAGCTGGATGGGTTTTAGTGAGGAGACAAACTGCTTCCTACATCCAAGGGCCCGAAGACTCATTCGACGTAATGAGACAATAAACTAAATGGGGGGAATAAACTCAAAAACACCAGCGTTTAGATGCACATCTGTCAGTGTGGCATAATAAGCACATCTATAATTCTCTCTGCAATGCACTTTTTGGTGCAATACGTCTGTGGGCTTGCTTAATGTGTGAGGCACAGGGACATATTAATGGCCGTTCATCGTCAGTCCATATTAAATGTGCAGGCGTGTATGAGAATAGCGGTGTGATCGTAAATTGGGCTGCTTATCTGATTGCGCTATTCAGTTTATTACATCATCCCATAGCTTTATATTGATGCTAAATCAGGATGTCTGCTATAAGTAAATGCTCCCCGGGCAGCTGGTCTGGACTCAGGACAATTACTTACGGAGATGGATGGTGCTTTCGATTCAATAATCTCAAGTTTAAGAGGGTCTGGATGTTGTGGGGCTTCTAAATTGCATTAAAATGTTTTTTAGAATCTCCCTGGACTGTTCCGAATACTCAATTTATTTCCAATTTTCTCTAACTTGAATTTGTGTTTTACGTTATACGAGTAAAACCGCAGTGTTTTGATATGCTTATTAGTAGAGTTAAGTCAAAATGGATGCCACATTTAATTTGATGCGAATGAAAATGTGGAACAGAAGTTCAGTCCGTTTAATATTGGTAGTACCATAGTGGTCAATATTTTGTGGTGCTTCATCTTAAGTCATCTCTTCATCTTCAATGCAAAAAAGATTGTTATTCTCATAACGACAAGCACGTAGTGATGTTGTGGAAATTGTTACAACATTATAATATACAAAATTGAGATTTTTTTGAGATTTGCTAGAGAATACATTTAACATTTGTGCTTAAGTGTTTTTAAAGATTAGATGTTAGAGAGTGTTAATGACAGCAATTTATGTAATAAATGAACTATTCAACATCAGCAAATACATGTTTATCCAAAAGTGACCAATATTGATAAATGAGAAAATGTTAATAACCGATATGATACTGATATTTTATACCTTTCTGTCCCTAAATTATGCACATTTCCAGCTTTACAATTCACCTGACTCTTGTGAAATCATTTTGAGAGATATATTACTGCACCTGAGTTGGACTCGATAGCACTGACATGGCTTTTTTTCTTCCGCAAATTCAAAAATGGCTATAAAAAAATAGACTTATATCTTCTAATAGCATTTTTTATCCCCTTAACTTGTAACTCAGTGTCAGAAAGTCTTTTTCCATATCGTTGTAATCATTCACATACTAAAGCTCTTTTGCCTGGTTCAGGCTGTAATGTTCTGGCTGCGCATTCCTCACACCTCTGCTGTCTCTCCGCCGTAATGATAGCCAGACAGACGTATCAGCTGTGAATGCATAATGAGCTTTTTCTCTTTCCATTAGAGCCGGGATTCCATTATCCCTGCAAACAGTTTTTGTGGCTCTATTATGGTTTCATTGTTGAGAAAAATCACACTTGCATTTAAGGAAATCAAGCCACGTCTTGGGTTGCATTTTACTTCTACACTACGGGCATGTTAGAAGTAATTTAAAGCTCTGTTTTAAAATCCAATGAGCTGTCTGCATCCTTACATGACCGATTTGTACACTTAGACATCAACATCCATGTAGAACCCAAATATGTGGAATATTCTACTCAATCAATTGATTCTAAAAGAGTTTGACAATGTATGTTGAGTAAAACAATAACATTTTATTGAATACTTTGTGTTGTATAAAATGTGTATTGTCAAACGTGTAATCATTATTTCTCCTGCCTTGTCGCAGTGCATTATGTGATTTATGCTACGTTAGAATTTGTCTACAATTAGGTATCTTAAATACTTTTTTTTGACGGAATATTGCAGTATTTATTATAAATGATTTATCCGTTTTAATCCCTCGTAATTTTCAATCATAATAACTTCCCCCGCCACTTGCAGCAACATCTCTTCTGTTCTCTGAAGACGTGTTTACTGGTACGAGGGCGAGAGAACCTGTCACTCACATGAGATCACTGCAATAGCAAACCACAACCAACAAATCAATCAATTCCCAATGGACAAAATCAAAAAAGTCCTGCCCTGCTACATTTTTTTCTTGTTCAAGAAGCAGTTTCACTCGCCGTATCATATACGTCCCAATAGGGAATGAAAGACTATCGCAACTTCCATTTCATATCAGGATTTGTACGTTTTGAAACGGCCTCCGTTGGGCACCTGTGATGCCTAAACTGCAGTCTAGGTAGGCAGTTCACTATGTTTCATAAGTTTGCACATGCGTATGAACATGAGAAGGAGAGGGAATGACTTAAGTGCATAAGCACATGTTGAGTTAACAGGGAGCTGCGTTTTAAGCGCCTTTGGCAGCGTCTCCCAGCGAAGCTCTTGGGGGATTTTTATTAAGAGTCCTGGTAGAACTCTAGGATGCTTTTGGTCATTGCTCACCCTTTTAAAAAAGCCTCCACGCTCACAGCCAATCAAAGTGTGCTTGCTGAGATGTTTTACATTTTATACTCCCAGATCGACGCAGATTTTCAAACTTTATCTGTGACCCTCAGTCTAAAACAAAATGAAATTTTAGAGCAGGTCAAACCTGCATTTCTGTCAATGTAGGTTTTAAAAATCTAGCTCTGACGTATAACATTGTTGGCACTGGCAGGTATTGTATTTATGGTGTAATCAGTTTATCTTTATGTGGAAAATGCCGTTTTATTAGCTCATTTTCTGGAACAAGTTAATAGGCTCATTTTCAGTAACAGATACTAGAGTTAGATACAATTAGCACAGCACGTTTGGCATACACACCTTTCAGAGTGAGATCACAATGGTTATTCATCAGCATTAAGCTGTAAAATGTCTTTCCTGAGGACTTGGCAATTTTACTGTTTTTCCACAGTACAAACGGCATTGTTGGTAAGCTAATAAGGTAAATGTGTTTTGTGACAGAATTTTGCATGGCGTTGTGCTCTTTTAGCAGTTGTTTATCTTTTTATATTTGTGTTACAATTTGTTGAACTGCAGTTTTGATTTGGTAAATATGTCGTTAGAAATCAAATCATAGAGAATAAATAGAGGTAAATATACAAATATGAGAAACAACTTTCCATAGTAAAATTAAGGACATCAATAACAATCTAGACACTAGTGAATAAGTGTTATGTATAGAAATAAAGTGTGCAATAGCAGTATGTGAAATAGTGGGTGATATAAACAAACATTATGAATTCCATTTCCGCCACACAAGAAATAGCTGTCAAACATAATTATTTGATGACATGAAAATTCATTATTACGTAACATTTTTTGAGATCATAATTTTGACAATGAGGAGATACTAACTTGTGACAGAAAGTTGAGTTTTTGGTTGTAATTGACTAGTTTTGACTGTTTATCTTTAGTATCTTATCATTTTGCATCCATAATGCATTTATATCATAATTATTCTTTAAAAAAATACATATATACCACAATATACATGTTTTTTTATTGAAAAGAAATTCAAAAACTACTAATAACATCAATGAACATTTTCACTCGGGTATCCAAAGTAAAGGCCATGAGAGTTGTGCTTTAATGCAACATGTTTCTACCATCTTTTTCCCATAAAACCAATGTGGTATTTGATAAGTCTGGTGATTTTACTGTGTGGGTGGTTCAGTTCAGAAGAAGCCCTGGTATGTCAATAAAGCATGTGTTAAGTTCAGCTCTGGGTGTGTGTTGCTGTGTTTTAGGGAACAGGTGTGAATTTATTACATGACCTTGTGTGTACACATGGTCACGTATGCACACTCTTGCACAGATGGCATGTGAATGCTCTAACGCCTTCTGTCAGTGTATGATGAAGTGATGCTTTGTAGGCATCACCACGTACAAGAGCACCTGCCCACCAGGAGCACATTTATATCAGTCTGTATAGCGGCTTCCAAAATCAAAATGGCTGCAAACTAAATTATTTTTTTCTATTGTTATCTTGTTTTCCGGTCTTTTTTCACAATAAATGGGAATTTGAATTAAGGTAAATGCTAAGCTCTCTGCATGCATATATCATGAATTAAAAGAATCTGCTGTGTCGTTGAGGTCAGCACAAGCGGTGACCCTGCTGTGCATTCGGGCATGTCACCCTTTGCCCTCACCCTTTCTCTCAAAAGAGCACAGCAATATCCGTGACGTTTCAGAGATAGTAATTCAGAGATGAACACAATGTGTGAAGGACTCAAATCCGTTTTGGTTTTCCTAACACACAGGAAACAGATCTGCATAAAAGGGGCGGAGTCTAGGACTAGAGGGGACGCTGTGCTCTCCACTGCCACCTTGTGCCCTCTTCACATTGTTTGGACTGTTTTGTACAAGAGATGTTTAGTTTTAATAACCATATTTTAATAAACATCAATTATTGTTCGCTAAGAGGGTACCCAAAAATCTTCTTTTTTTTTCAATAAAAATAAGTTTTAGTTAATTGTTTTATTTTTAAATTTATTCACTTAGAAATGTAGGGCTTGAAGGGTTGAAATATAAGTGAAATCATCTGAAAAGGGAGTAGTTTCAGAGGTGGAGCAATTTAATACATTTTGGTAAAAGCTTCCTTCCTTCCTTCCTTCCTTCCTTCCTTCCTTCCTTCCTTCCTTCCTTCCTTCCTTCCTTCCTTCCTTCCTTCCTTCCTTCCTTCCTTCCTTCCTTCCTTCCTTCCTTCCTTCCTTCCTTCCTTCCTTCCTTCCTTCCTTCCTTCCTTCCTTCCTTCCTTCCTTCCTTCCTTCCTTCCTACCTACCTACCTACCTTCCTTCCTTCCTTCCTTCCTATTTTAAGTTCAATAAAAAAAAAAGTCATATCAACAACAAGAGTATTTGTGTTAATTTATGTATATTTTTTATATCATATTGCCAGATACTTGGTAATACACAGCCCTAATGTTTATATGCATATATATATATATATATATATATATATATATATATATATATATATATATATATATATATATATATATATATATATATATATATATATATATATATACATATAAGATAATAGAGGCAGAGCAGTTTAATACATTTTGGTTCAAAAGCAGTTACCACTGCTCAAAAAAAGCTATAATGGTGTAAGCAGAAGGTTTTGAGATTTTACAAGAAGTATTTCTTTTGTGCTTGTGAAAATGTATCCTGTATCGCTGCCTTTTCCTTGTCTGATTTAATTTATGTGTTCTCAGCTTTGCAGAGAGGTGTGTGTGAAGCGTTGCAAAGCTTCAGTGTTTTGTTTTTCCCAGCGTTATACATAAGAGAGCTTAGATCCAATGATCTGTCATGCATCCTCTATATATAGTGCTCTGTGGTTAGTGTGTCTGAGCGGGTCTCTCCTCTGCTGTCTACCCTCAGACTTGAGTTAATGCAGCCTGGAAACACGAGACTCACTCTCCCACACAGCCACACAGCAGCGGTGATGATCCACTGATCATTTGGAGATATCTGGTATGATGAAGATGATCATGTGGTGAATTTGATTGGTTTTGGCTGACCTGGGTATCTGACATGCTTGCTTCACCTTTGAATGAACTTATTCATTGTTGCAATAAACACACAATAGACAATAAGCCACAGGCTTTGTTCTGACAGGGGTAGACAAAAATACAATTTGTTTTGGAATATCTGACTCAAAATTTAGGTTTTTGTATTATACAAACAAAAATCACAATCCAGTGTCTGCAAACCCAAATATATGTAGTTATATTAATAGCATAGCCTGTCTGAATACTCAATTCTGAGCGACTCAGTTCCATAGGTGTGCAATGAAACCATTTAATGCACATGTAGTTCCAAGTCAGATTAATCACGTTCTATATTAATGCTCTGCTTTCATTTAAGCGCGCACACACGTCATCGCGCTGCACAGACACAGAAGCAGGAGCAGAAACTTCTTGTCAACTCTGCCTCATGACTTTTATTAATACATTAACTTTTCTATTCAATTGCTTCATTATTAGGCTATTACTCAGCAAGGAGGTTCTAACGTCACTGTATTTGAAATAATTAAACTTACAGCTTCACTGCTAGTAGAGAGAATGTTGACTGAATTGTTTGCTTATGTTTATACAAATTTCTCATATTTTTATAATGGGTATAATTGTTCTTTTAAATATTAGTGTTCAATAAATAATACTTTGTTATATAAATAAAGGGTCTGCTAGTGACTGATTTCGACTTTAGTGAAAGTTACATTATTATGACATTTAGATGGTCAATGAAAGAGTCAGTAGCAATATGGAAAGGGACTGAAACAAATGTTGTAAACAAAGACATTATTTCTACACATTGTTTCTTATTTACACACAAACATCGAACTGTTGTATAAAAGTTGTGTAAGTCCCTCTCCCTCTCTCTCCCCCCCTCCCCCCTCCCCCCTCCCCCCTCTCTCTCTCTCTCTCTCTCTCTCTCTCTCTCACACACATAATGAGCTACTACAGCCAAAGCTTTTTATCTCTTATCGGAGGGGTATCTTATTAATCTAATGACGGCAAATAAATTACTTGCAGATTAGCTCACTTTATTGTTTCTGCTCGTAATTTCTCACTCTCTAATTATCAGTTAGCATTATGCTCAGCCGACTCACTCACTCTTGTAATTACTCGATCAGCGAGCAGAGCATACGGAGGTCAAAATTAGATTTGCATTCTACCTCTGAAAACCCACACAATGAATCAAGAATATGTTGATGCGATGTTGGCTAGGGTATGTTTCTGTCTTTATTGATTGTGCACTGCATTGCTGTGTAAATGCTGATGGTTCTTGAGGTGGTGTTTTAAAGGGCAGCTCTGACATGCAGCGTCTTCCTCGTGCTCCTGGAGGTACTGCGTACTCTGGAGACAGTGCTGCCATTTTGCATTTCTTGCTTCACATAAATGGCATGATCATTGAACCATGCATTCATTTGGCTGCATTCAAGGGAAATGTTCAGAGATAGCACTTTCGCTTAGTGCTTTATTCTGGCTTAAAACTGCTTTTAGGAATGTGTGTAAAGGGGCTGCATGTTGCACTTTGGTATAGTTTTATTTTTGCCATTTGAATTTCACTTATAATGTTATAGCCATGGTGCTTACACAACAAAAAACATTGTTTTTTTTTTTTTACATGACCATTTTCCACCATACCTTTAAGACAAATAGTTGATTTATTGACTGTAAATGCCACTGGAATTAAATGAGAACTTTTTCTGCATAGTATTGGCTAAAAAAAAACATTTGTTATTCGATAGATTTTGTAATTGGCACTTTGTTAATTGGCCAAACAAGCACTCATTGGCTTAATAATTGATTTATCAGTAGTTAAAGGTTGTATCAGTGATTTCAGGCCCCCCAAAAAAATTATCACATTCATCTAATCTTTCCTAACGATCCGCTAGCTGCCCGCCCCATAAGCATGCCGTCAAAAAACGCGTTTCTGTAGGCAGCCTAGGCTCTGAGATCTGCACACAAAAACAATTGGTTTCACCAACCACTCAAAACCAAAACAAATAGTGTTCCAACCAATCACCGACAGGGGGGAGGGTGTTGTGAGGTTTTGAGCCAGCTTCTTCTTCAGCTCCGACTTCGTGCAGCCGTGCACGAGCACAAAACCTCACAACATCCTCCCCCTGTCGGTGATTGGTTGGAACACTATTTGTTTTGGTTTTGAGTGGTTGGTGAAACCAATTGTTTTTGTGTGCAGATCTCAGAGCCTAGGCTGCCTACAGAAACGCGTTTTTTGACGGCATGCTTATGGGGAGGGCAGCTAGCGGATCGTTAGGAAAGATTAGATGAATGTGATAAAAAAAATAAAAAATTACATTTTTGTGCGGCTTAATTTGCATAAAATCATGGGTGGGTGGGAAGTGTTGAGTTCTGTAAGTTAGAGTATATCTATTGAAACTATTTTATATTTCAAGTGAGCAAAATAAATCCCCTTTATCTGATGTCCTCTTTAATACAAAGATCTTCATCACTGCAGTAGAAATCAGCTCTGTAAATTTAAGAGACCACCTATGTTCTAACTTAAGAGAATGATGATTGTGTAACTGGATATGTAAAATGTAATGTTTCACTGAACGATTTCTAAAGGTCTGGAGTGAGATTTCTTATGTGGTTGGTATACTGTAGGACTCTTTCTCCACATATCTCTGTGCTACGCTACGCACTAATTTCTATAAAACCAAGAGGGAGAGGAGAAATATAAATTCATGCTCATTATCACAACAAAGAGGCAGTTTAAGCAGTGTGATTATTAATGATCACAGGGACGTCTGCGGGGTAACTCCTCTTTCTCATTTCACGTGTATATTTTGTTATTTATGCTAATGTGCACAAAAAGGTTGCATGATGCTCTACAGCTGGTTTTTTTCTAATCTTCTTCAACCCACTCTTTCATTTTTTTCTAGTTCTCACAGCATTACTACAGTCTTGTTAGTTTTGTGTCCATTTACAATGTGGACGTGTCCTGATGATTTGCATTTAGCACTTTATAAACACTCACAAACAGGGATGTATCTATTATAGAGGAAGCGTCCTTTTTTTTTTTCTTTTTTTTTTTTCATGAATTGGACTGATCCGGTTTTGAAGTTCAGCTGACTCAATGATCCAATCGCAGCTGTAAACATATCATATTTAGTGAATAAATTCAGATTGGCTGGGCAAAGTCATGTTGCTGAGAACAGTTATTAAAGGGGTCCTATTATATATATATATATATATATATATATATATATATATATATATATATATATATATATACAGTGAGGAAAATAAGTATTTGAACACCCTGCTATTTTGCAAGTTCTCCCACTTGGAAATCATGGAGGGGTCTGAAATTGTCATCGTAGGTGCATGTCCACTGTGAGAGACATAATCTAAAAAAAAAAAATCCAGAAATCACAATATATGATTTTTTAACTATTTATTTGTATGATACAGCTGCAAATAAGTATTTGAACACCTGTCTATCAGCTAGAATTCAGACCCTCAAAGACCTGTTAGTCTGCCTTTAAAATGTCCACCTCCACTCCATTTATTATCCTAAATTAGATGCACCTGTTTGAGGTTGTTAGCTGCATAAAGACACCTGTCCACCCCATACAATCAGTAAGAATCCAACTACTAACATGGCCAAGACCAAAGAGCTGTCCAAAGACACTAGAGACAAAATTATAGTCTCTAGTGTAGTCTTGAGTTCCTCAAGACTATAGTCGATTATAGTCTTGAGTTTTCTTCTGGGAATGTACGTTACAAATTTACTCATTTAAATAATTCCCGCCAAGGCATATGCAGAAAAAAAGGGCGAGGCCTGGTTGAGTTGCGTTAGTAGTTTGTTGAAACTCACAGTTATGGTAAGGGGCATGACATTCTGTATTTTGTGAGTTTTCTTGGTCCATTTCTCATTTCTTTGTTGTACAACATTGGAATTATTAAATGCTGCAGCAGAACCATGAAGAATCTAACCATGACATGAATGATAATATTGCTTAGAGTGGAACGGCTCCATTTTTCTTTAATGTCAGAGTTGGTTGCCACTTCAGCAGTATTTCAGCGCTGTGATGTTTTTGCACTGAAGAGCTGTCGTTTTGATTTAGCTATAATTCAGCAGCAATGTGGTACACACAACAAAATGAGAAGAATGTGAGATGAAATTTGTGTCTTAGAAGTGTGCCTGAATACCCTGGAAATCCAGAGTTTTCGCGAGAGCACAAGTTGAATTTGCTCAGCGAGTTTACTCTGACGTTGAGTAATGATGCTTATTAAATATGCCTTGTATCCGAGCACCAATCACATCGGGTTATCTGATATAGGCGGGCCAGAGGCGAGCTAAACAGATGACGACAGCGATGTGACGTCGAAGTCATTAGTAAACATTGCAAGATGGCTATAAATGAACACCAGTTGTTTGAAACGGCTTTGGCCGCTACAATGAACGAGTTAGACATGGCTTTTTATCTAAAAGAGGAACAGAAGACGGCGCTCGAATCGTTCCTTTGCAAGAAGGACGTTTTTGCTGTTTTGCCGACCGGATACGGCAAGAGTATAATCTACCAGTTAGCTCCGCTGGTAGCTAAGCGAATGGGGCGTATTGTTGAGATTGGTCGTAGTGTTATCCAATTGCGTGCAGTGAGATTTTCAAATGCATGCTTGGTGCCGCCCCTCGAGCTGGCCGATTTTCATTAGTCTAATCTTTCAGATTTAGGTCTGGATTTCCAGGCTAGTGCCTGAACACATACAGAACTCAAAGGAATAGTTAACCCAACCCTCAATGGAAAGTGCTCAGCTTTTGTATTATTTCTTAATAGTTTCAATAAAAACTGCAACAAGTTAAGATGCTTAGAGAAAAGCCAAGAATACAGGAAAACACCAACAACCAAAAAAAGCTGTGAAAGGTTGTAATATTCCCACACTCTACTTCTAATAATAGTCTCTCCCCTCGTGTGTATTTTCCATTCCTTTATATAATTTTTTTCTCTGTATGTTTCTCTTTGTATCTATTTGGCAGATATTTGCCCACAGAAGCAGGAGTTGCTCTGTAATTTTGCTTTTCCCTCTCTCTTTTAGTGTAGGCTGGAACTAGTTGTCTCTGAGGATTGTATATTTGTGTTGCACAGATGTACGTAACGATTTTAATCCTGTACGAATCAAACATGGCTGTTTTGATCTCTCACACAATCCTAGGGAAAAGTTACAGAGAAAATTCCATTTACATTCTTAAAATTCCATTCTGGCACATTCAGGGGTCCTTATGTAATCCCATCTTCATTGGAACATCGTTAATTTCTTGATTGACACATTTTTGCTCCTCATCAAATAATGTTTTTTCTTTTTTGGTGCAGATTGATTTAGAGATTTTCGCCAATTTTCTGGGTAATGATCAGGTAATGATCCTCACATTAATTAATCCCTTTCCATTATTATATACAGTAATGTTATAATTGAATCACGCATAAATCTTGTTTATTTCAGTGGGTTTCATGGCCCATTTAAAATAAGTGCATTTTATGCAAGTGCAAGTTATTTTTTGGTCATTAATTTCTTTACAAAATAGGCCTATTAGTTAGTGAAAGATATAGTTCACAAAAATGAATATTTCGTCATTTACGAACCCCCATGTTGTTCCAAACCTGTCTGACCTCCATTTTTCCCCTATTAGTGAATGTATACAGTGAACACAGCTGTCTGTGGTCTCCATTCACTTCCATTGTATTTGAAAAAGGCAGCCGTACATGGTTAATGATGAGGAAATCGTCAGATTGAGTCTCGTTTTGTGTCTCAAAGGAGTCTCAGAGGCAAGAGTCTTTGTACTGTAAGCCCTAATGTAAACCGTGGCCCGAAGTAAGCCTTTGTTTGGGTTGTAGTTGCTGACTGGTTAATTTATTGTTGCCTGTCCCCTCCGGTCCAGCGCTGGTCTAGCTGAAGATGGAGTGTGGTGTTCAGGAATCCATAATTTCCTTAGAAAGGCTTTTTAAGCAATGCCTTATGGGAACTTTTAGCATTTTCATCAAAGATTCAGGTTCTTTGTATGTACTTAGTGCTGGAAGGATAGAATAGAACACAGTATGACCTCAAGGTGGCCACATACATGTACACAAACAGGCTGCCATATACCACAGCTTGTCAATGGCACTCAATCATGTCCAGCGTGTTTTCTTTGGTCAAGCGCAGCCAATGCAAACAGCCCTGGATGGATTTGCTATATGTTGATGCAGCAACAAGGATGGAAGGCTGGAAACTCAGCAAGTCCAAACATTATAACCTACCCAGCAAAATCACAAGTCCTGTTCGTTTCGGATTATTAGTTTAGGAGAGCAGTGCTGACGGTGCACAGGAGGTCTCACTCGGCACCACAGAACATCCAAACTCTTCCATGGTGAAAGTGCCAAGTTGTTAAGCTGCAAAAACCCAGAAAGTAGTTTTACTCGAGGAGATAAGGTTAGCTAAATTTGTCTTTCATATGCTTTATTTTGGGCTGTGTTTCATCTAAATCTGTTCATCTGAGAAATCTAATTTGATCCAGATTGGAATGTCTGTGATTCTGCTAAATATATATTTTTTTGTACACTTCTCATTTATTTTAACCTTCGTTGTTCCTCACCTTAATCAATTCCTTCTTTTAATTAAATACGTTATGTTTTAATTATATATTTATTTTAACCTTCGTTGTTCCTCACCTTAATCAATTCCTTCTTTTAATTAAATATCTAATGTTTTAATGATATATTTAATCACATTTTTGCACATTTGTGACCCTTGACCACAAAACCAGTCACATGGGTAAATTTTCTGAATTTGAGATGTATACATCACCAGAAAGCTGAATAAATAAGCTTTCCATTGATGTAGCCTACATCAATATTTAGGATAGGACAATATTTGGCTGAGATACAACTATTTGAAAATCTGGAACCTGAGGGTGCAAAAAAATCTAAACATTGAGAAAATCACCTTTAAAGTTGTTCATTTATGTTCGTGGTTGTGCTGCATTCATTCATTGCATATATTTACCATAGGAAATTTACAAAATATCTTCATGGAACATGATTTTTACTTAATATCCTAATGATTTTTGGCATAAAAGAAAAATCGATAATTTTGACCCATACAATGTATTGTTGGCTACTGCCACAAATATACCCGTGCGACATGTGATTGGTTTTGTGATCCAAGTCACATATACAGAGTATGTGATCTTTCATAAATCCCACTTTAAAGAAATAGTCCTCCCAAAAATGAAAATTCTTTCATCTCATTTACTCAATGTAATTCCACACCTGTATGACTTACTTTCTTTTGTAGAACATAATGGAAGATATATTTAAAGTCAAATAGTTCCAAAGCAACACTGGACCCCAATGACTTGCTTTGTATAAACAGAGCTCTTTTGTGTTCTACAGAAGAAAGTAGTATATTTTTCCGAATTTTTGAGTAAACTACAGAAATCTTGCGAGTTCATGAAATCACAGACGTCCTGTGTTAATAATTTTGGACGAGTCCAGTCCGAATATAGCTTAGTATGCTAGTTGTTTCCAGAGTGGTCAATTAAATGGCAAAAAGTTCTCCTCGACCTTAGTGACCTCTGAAAGGGATGAATCAGTATCTTGTAACTGCCACGGAGGATTGTGGAAACACACAGGCTCGCCGAACCATTCAGGCTAAATAAACAGCAGCGATTTAGGAAGCAGGAGTTTATGCTAGAAGGTCTCTCTGTGGCTGCACTCAATAAATTTTTCACATGGAGCAATTTTGAGTTTGAATGGATTGAGGTTTCTCAATCTCATCACTTTATTTACTTTTCAGATTTTCATCTTTTGAGGTTGAGCTTCATATTTTTGGTGAATGGTGATGCATGGCTGCAAGGCATTTCTTTTGGCTACCTTGGAAAGCTCTAATTTGGCGTGTAGGCCTAAAAATCCTTCAGATGTCATACTTCTTTGTCCGTGATCAAAACGGACTGCTGACCTGGCTGAAATACAGAGAGCAGTTTAAAAAGCAAGCAAACCCAAGGCCAAAATAATTTTGTCTTTAACTTTCTGATCCCCTTTGTGCTTTCAACAGTTATGGCCTTGCTAGGTAATAAATGTCTCTCTTTATTTGTTAAATATAAAGTTTCATATTCGCATCGGCTCAAACCAGAGCTCCGCACGAGTCTATACCTGCAATCTAAAGATTATTACTTTCTCATGATGAATGTTTTTCATATCCATTATTATTTTCTCATTCGTTTGCAAGTACTGCATTTCTTTTCTGCTTAGCTATCCAATGCAAGGCAAAAATGAACCCATACATTCACCTTGAGAGTTTAGATATCTGTTAGCCGTTTGATTATGAAGTTTGTTACGCTTGGCGTATCAGTAGAGCCAGCTTATCTGAGCACATTCCCGTTTGAGCTGGAATGATTACAGTAGGACTATGACCATCTGGAACACTGGCATATCTTCAGGTATGGAAATCTTCAAACGTCCCACTAACCAAGGCCAAGCAAATTAGGGCTGCTCGATTATGGCAAAAATCATAATCACAATTATTTTGGTCAATATTGAAATCACAATTGTTTGACACTATTATTGGTGGGCGATATGATCAATGATCGAGTAATTTTAGATATCAGTTTATTTAGATATTGTGGTATAATTATTATTTTGGTGAGCTCCCACTGATTAAGGAAAATAGGTCTGTCTTTGTTTTAGGGCTGCACGATTATGACAAAAATCATAATTGCCGATTATTCCCTTGAAATTGTAATTGCGATTATTAATTACGATTATCACAATTTACATTGAATATATATATTAATTCAGTCCCACAAATTTAATTTAATTTATCTTATTTCAGCTTCTGCATTAATAAATGTCACAGTTATCTGAGTGGAATCCCTGCATCCCTTTGCTGCTGCTTTTCTGGTTGGACAGTATGTTGTTCCAGTGAATTTTTTATTTGTCCTATCCTGGTCTATTCCTTCTTTTTTTTATTTAATTATAAATATAAGTTACAAATTGATTACAAAACCTTTGTTTCATTTCATTGTTTCACTTAGTCATATCTTCCAGACTTTGATCCATAGCTAAAACGATCCCAGTCATGTTATGTCAGTCATGTCTCAATCTATAATTTTCAAGATATTTTACCTTAAGATTATGAATGTAAAACGTAGAATAGTTTCAGGTTAAAATAATGCAGTAGGGTCGGACAGTGGCCTCATAAATCTTTAACGGTGGTGCTTGGAGGTTTGTTGTCTGAGGCTGAGCTCAGTAAATCATCTTCCTTAGCTCTACACTTGTCTTCAGGCCCAAAGTTGCAGATTCATGTGAAAAGTCTCATTAAGAGCAGCAGGATTATTGAGTGCAGACCCGGATGGCTTTTATCCATTGACTCTGCTCTCACCAAATCCCTCTTGGTTACAGCCAATTTACTCATGAAGAAAAGTGAAATATTTAACACTTCCCTCTTCTATCAATCATGTAGGTCAAATCCGAGAGCATGCGTTAGCACTCGGGAACTGGAAACACTGACAGACTTTTCAGAAAAAAATCCTTACTCTGAAACTTTGACGAAAGCTCAAAATACACTGGTAGAAGTGCAGTCTGGACTTAATATGAGAGCGGCTTGTTGGTTTAAGTGAATTTTATAAGCTAAATCCTCATATGGCATCTTGGCTGATGGGCCGTTTTTTCTTGATCCGTTTATAACTGTGCTCAAAGCAGCTTCAGAGTAAATATTCAGCTCTGAATTGCAAATCTCACAGGGCTTTCGCTCTGACAGAATGACTTAGATGTTTTTCAATCATGTGCGTTTTATTTGTTTGAGCGGCCGGGCACTTTGATTTAGGTTGAAGCATACCTGTGAATGGAGAAGATAAGAGAATTCATTTTTTATTTATTTATTTTACTTATTTATTTTATTTATTTATTTTTAGTTATGGTGTTGTTCTCAGTCGTATATAAGCATATTAAAACCTCCAGGCATTGATTTTTTTTTTTTTTTTTTTCAGGCCTCACTGCTTTTTTTAAAACATAATTTAAGAGCTACATCAATGCATTACTGCTTGCCTTTTGAATATTAAATTTGTATAAATATATTGGAAATGCAAATATTATGGACCAAAGGACTTAAACTTAAAGCACAGTTCATTTCTCTTGGCGGCTGATATTATTTTTAGTAGTAGTATATATTTTTAAGAAATCAGTATTAATAATTTATTGTGCATTCTTATTTATATTGTACTTTTTATTTATAAAATAAAAAAATAAAAAAAATAATTGATTAATTACAAAAATATATGCACCTTTTAGCATTTAAAAAATGTTTTTTTTATATTTTTTAATGTATTTTTTTTCTTTCTAGTATATACTTTTAATAGCTACTGTACCATGAAAACAGTAGTAACATAAATATAATTATCAACTAATTGTTATCCACCAATTCTTTTTCTTCTTTTTTTTTTTTTACTACATACATTTGAGCAAAATAACAGTAAGTATAATAAGTAACAATAAGTAACTTCTGTTCTTATTCTATAAATCTCAGAAAATAGAAGAAAAAAAAGGGTCCAAAACTTATTGATTTTTTTGGCAACCTCCAAAATGTCCTAAAAAAAAATTTGCTGGTTTTCTTTCTTTCACTTTTCTTTTGAATTGGTCTGTTGTGTGCTTTATCTCCATGGATATTATCCTCATATGCCTGTTTCTAGTAGTTTAATTTCAAACTGATGGAGATAATCTGACAATGGGAGGAAGGGAGAAAGCCTGCATCCCTCCTACCGGGCAGTGTTAAACCACTTATTTCAAGACAAACTGGATTAAAGACAAAAGCTAAATTCCACATTGGCCTGACATTGAAAACAGGGCCTGTATTATGAAGATGGACACTTTTATGCATTTGTTTATGCAGGAGATGATGGAGATAGAGCCAAGCACTAAAATCCCTTTCGGTCTATGACTGGTGGTCGTTCTCTTAGGGTTCAGTCTTATCAGATTTTGTTCTGCCTTTCTAGATGGTTTTCTGCCTTTCTGTCTTGTTCTATTCCCCTGTTCAAGCTCATCTCTAGAGAATGAAATGCCATTACAGGGAAATGAACATTATGCGCATAGAATTGATTTTTCTGTACTGTGTGATAGTGCTTCAAGAGTCCATTCTTTTATAGTGACATGTCTGCATAGACACGCATATAGTAACGTCTTCAACGTGCACATATGGATGCGGTCAGGTCCGCTGTGTTTTTCCCAGTGCTAGTTACTAGACAGACTAGAAGTGACAATTTTTTTTTTCAGATGGCCAGGTAGTGTGAAAACGAGTTTTACTATGTTTTTCCCCTCGCACAACCTGAGGATGTTTTCGCTTGGTTAAACACAGCCACATTTAATCCAGCATTGTGCATCAGATAGAATAAGGCAAACACGTTCTTGCTCAAATAATGTCTCGTCTTGTGAGAATTGGAGATTTTTTTTTTGGAGTGTTTTGCAACCCTTTTTACTTCAGTAATATGTCTTCTACCATGGTCTGTCTGAATACTCAATTCTGATTGGCTGGAAATTGTGCAATAAAACCGTTTAATGCCCAGGAAGTCAGTTAAAATTACAATTCTATATTAAAGTGCTGCTCTCATTGAAAAGGAGATCGCACTGCACACAGAAACAGGAACACAGAAACTTTCCATTTAGTGGCCTATTAACTTCGCTGCTGAATCGCTGCATTATATTACTCAGCAAGGAGGTTGTAACTAAAGTAATTAAAGTAAAGTAATTAATTGAAGTAATTAAACTCACAGCTTCATTGACGGTAAAGAGACGCTGCACAGACGCAGGTAATTCACACGGACTCTCTCTCTCTCTCGATAGGCTAATTCATTCCACATTTTTTTTATAATTCAATCAAATAAATGTAACCTTACCGCACTACTTACCGCACTACTTTTTTAAAGCAGTCGGAATGTTTGCTGACGAAAATAACTATCATTTTAAACCTTCCATTCAAATATAACGTTGAAAACATAAATGCAGCTTTAACTTTTCAATGCTGGCAAATGATCATGGAATTTATGGGATAATCCACGGCTAGCTGTGCATTAAACTGTTTGAATGCACTCTGCTTCGCATTGTTCTGTTTTTTTGCCTCCATGTCGTGCATTAAAATTAATTTACTTATTTTCAGAGTGGCACAGGATATTCAATGAGAAAAATGTATATATTGAACTGGGATACTCAGGGTGCAAATAAAAACCTTTGTTTTTAAGAGTGCATGTATGACTGAATTAAATGGGATTCATGTAAAGTGGGCTTTAGACACAAATGCAGGCTTGCTAAAACAATGTATTTATAGCTATAAATTGGTTAACGTTATCCAGTAGTTCATGCTGCTGTTGTCACATGAATGAAAAAAGGAAAGGGAAATGGAAGTGAAGTCTCCTTTTCTTAGGAATAATGTTCTGATCTTGTTCATTAAGATCAGTGTTTTTAAAATCTAAATTGGGTCAATTTTGATTTCAAACAATTGTACATGTATCAAAGCAAAATGCTATATTAAGCTGGAAATAATATAGGTCGGAACATGGTTTAATGTTTGTTTTTCAGCAAAAATTGCATCAGCATTAAAAAGTGTCAGAAAGTTAAACATTCCGTAACTTTTTTGGGTTAAAAATAATCCAAAATAAATTTTTGAGCAAGTTAATAACCAGCCAGTGTTCAAAACTATGCTTGCCTTAGCTCGATTCAAAACGGTAAGCTTTTAATAATGTTTTTAATTCCAATGGTACTGGTGGATTTCTGTGGGAAATTCGAGCATGTCTTTATGTCATTACGTCACATCTGTACACAAAGAAGGTGTCCCGGCTAGTAGGCTATATTGAGTGTGAGAATGTTGGAGGTGGAGATTTATAGCCTTTTCTCACAGCACTTGATATAATTAAACTTATCAATTTGATGGCGGATCCAGAAAGGTTCAAACGACAATCACCAGTGACAACTGGAGATTCACCCGTTGTAAAATGCAAAAGACTTCAGACTTCGGAGTGGCTACAGAAAAAAAGAGACTGCAAACGGGCCCATGCGAAAACAAGGATAAATATCGGAAGGGCATTAAATTTAGTCACGCAATGCTGATGTTGTTAACATTAACAATTTGAGAACAAAGTATAATTTGCATGGTTTAACGTGATATGATAAGCGATCGTTAGATTTAATCAGCGAGATTTACTGCAATGCTTTTTTTCCCTTAGTTGGTCAGAACAAAAGTGGATGTTTGTGACTTGTTCAGACGACATTTTCCGGTGAAAATTCTTATGTTGGTCATACTTCCAAAAAGTAGAATCTGTGATTGCGAATGACCGCCGCGGTGACTGAAAGCCGCACATTCTCCTCAAAACATTGGATTCATCCGCGCTGTGCCGTGCCGAGGCACAACCCACGTAAAGTTTATAATTCCGCGAATAACTGCAATTGCAGATTTCGAACAGAGATGGCGACAAAGAGGAAAAGCTACGGACTGCAGCTTTAAAGGGTTAGTTCACCCAAAAAATTCTGTCAGTAATTACTCACCCTCATATTGTTCCAACCCCGTAAGACTTTCGTTCATCTTCGGAACACAAATTAAGATATTAGGTAATTGATATCTGCCAGCCCAGAAAAGTTAGTAAAGACATCGTTAAAATAGTCTCAACCTTAAGTTTATCAAGCGACGAGAATCATTTTTGTGCACAAGAAAAACCCCAAAATAACGACTTTATTCAACAATTCCTTTTCTTCTCTGTGGGCCTCTTGAGTGAGTTCACGTAGTGTAACAGCGCAGCGCTTCTGGGTTGTACGTCAGAACGTAGGCTCCCTATTGGCCAGCATCACACACATGACCAGCGTCGGCCAATAGTGAGCCTACTGTACGTTCTGACATACAACCCAGATGCGCTGAGTTAAACTACGTCAACAGCTTAGGAGAATGACATGGAAGAGAAGAGATGGTTGAATAAAGTCTGTATTTTTGTTGTTTTTTGCACACAAAAAGTATTCTCGTCACTTGATAAACTTAAGGTTGAGCCACTGTAGTCACTTTGACTATTTTAACAATGTCTTTACTAACTTTTCTGGGCTGGCAGATGAAATTACCTTGCAGCCTATGAAGGAGTGAGACAGCTCTCAGATTTCATCAAAAATATATTAATTTGTGTTCCGAAGATGAACGAAAGTCTTATGGGGTTGGAACAACACGAGGGTGAGTAATTACTGACAGAATGTTCAATTTTGGCAGAACTAACCCTTTAAGTTATACTGAAAGTATGAGAATGTTATTACATATGCATGAAATATTATGCAATAAAGCTATTTTTCCTCACAACAGTGTGCTCTGATGAATTATACACAAGACCAAGAACCAGTGTTATTTTAGTATCATTTAAATATTATTATGGTTTTCATTCATATTTTTAATTTGCTTTATTTTGTTAATGCTTTTTGTATTAATATATATTTTTTTATGTATTACTGTTTAGGTTTAATACATTTTTGTTGAAGTTTATTTATTTTCATTTAGTAATGTAGTTGCTTCATCTTAAAATTATACAATATACAGAATTGTACATGTATAATATCTTATACACACACACACAGAGAGATTCAAACCTACGCAAATCCCAGGGTCTATGTGTTTTGGCTCTGAACCTGCAAGTGCTAAAACCCATGCTGGTTTTTGAGAGCCTGCACAGTCCCAAACCTGCAGCCGCCTCATAAATCCAGTGAGAATCCTGTGTGCAAGCATTCACACTCCCGCATGACCTCACTGACACATCTTCAGCCTCCGCTAGAGCTCCACAATCGCTCTCTCTCGCTCAGTCTCACCCCCACTGGGCTTAAGCGGCGTTAGACCGCCGGTAATATGTATAAAGTTGAGTTTTTATTTATTTATATATTTATATGTGTGTGTGCAAGAAACTGCCCATATTTGTAGGCTTTTCATGAGTGTTGGCTAACAGGGTTATGTGGAGTTCAGTGATTCTCTTGTAAGTGCACTAAAATGACAGATGCGTCCCCATAATAACTATACTTATTTGCAGAGATTTATACCTGTTGAAAAGTATGAACGTCTCTCATACTTTCATCTGTTTGAATTCACAGCCCTTCAGTGCTAGATGAAGATTGTGTAATACATCACCCCAAAGCTCTCCCGGCCCATATAAAAATCCCATATCAATGAAGAGAAACATTCAGGCGAGAAGTGTCATAGATGTGAAGACATTTTGAAAGCTTTTTTCCTGCAGTGAATTATTTGACTCCAAGGATGTTATTATGCCTATATGCTGTGTGATCGTCGCTGTCTTACTGGTGCAGTTCACTAATTAGGGACATGATCTGTCTCTGTACTACAGATGTAGTGAATTATGTGAGGACTTTCAAGTGTAACCTAGGAAATTGCAGTTCTTGCAAGGCAGCAAAAAAAAAATAATTGTTAAGAGTTGTATCCAGTCTAATGAATTTGCTTTAAAATAAAATCATAAATAAATAAAATGCCATATCAAAGCCGCTATTTATGTTATCAAGTATCATGACACTCGGCAGGCATCTTGTTTTCAGTCAGTTGAAGAAGCAACACGATGTCTTCACTGACTACAGTACAGTTCTCTATTCATATATGTGCAAATTGCACAGTGACCTCATCACTTTCAGTTAGATTTTGAATGTTTTTATCACTGTAAATGGGAAATGTTTTTCTCAAACTTTTTATCTAGATTTTTTAAGTATAAAGTTGACAAAAAAAAAGACTGAAATTATCCACAAAACAAAGTTTAAATGGACATATGTGAACACTTTATGCTGAACATACAGGCTTTATTTAAATTTTTTTTGTGGTAAATATTTTAATTGCATGCACACAATTGCTAAAGCTTGGTATTGGCACTGATTTCCAGTGGATTTAGCATCAACAATAGGGCCCGAAACATAGGATTAAGCTTTTTATTTTTATGTATCAGGGTTTCCGCGGGGTCTTAAAAAGTCTAAAATTCTGAACTTTAAATTTAAGGCCTTAAAAAGTCTTAAAAACGGCCAGATTTTCATCCTAGGTCTTAAATTTCATTTAGTCAGGTCTAAAAAAGTGTTTACCCTCGTTCATTTCCAGAAACGCTGGCCGCAGAAAGTTATTACAAAGTAGCAAAAAAGTATGGAGTTGTAGCCTACAAAGCGGAGCCCTAGAGCAGGGGTCTCCAACACGTCGCTCGCGTGTTACCAATAGCTCGTGGCTTCATATGAGCTAACGTTAGCTCGCCAGAGGCCGTTCACATATCGCGTCTTTTGCGCGCTCAAGTTTGTTCAAATGTAGGCGCGCGGCAAGCACGCTCATAATTGAAGCGAGAACCTGCTAAATTTTTTACCAGGCGTAACGAAATGAAAAAAATCTACACTTTTCAGAATGCCGCAAACGCACCGCAGGTCATGTGACAGGAACCAACCGATCACCCCTTTCCATAACAACATTAAAGCTCAGTCAACATGAAGGATGGGGGTGCACCCAAACACTACTAATAAATATAAGCTAATGTGTAAATGTCAGTGATTTATCTTTTTTGACTCATTCTTTTTATAAAAAATGATTTAAAGGCTGAAATATGAGGTTTATCTTTGTATAAAACCTTTTTTGTCAAAACTTTATTTGAACTTGTACATGTTAGTAGATAACATGTTGCAAGACACTCTTTTAAAATCTGGCCATCATTTTTAATGGTATTTTAATGTTTACGTAAACAAAAAGTGCATATTGATGCTAATCAATTTGTTATTTGCTGTTTTTCGACATAAAACTTGTTGAATTGACTTCATTCTGTAGTATTAGTACTTTTTGAACAGGATTCTGTGATAACCGTGATAATTCTGGTCACTTTAATCATCTCATCATTTCCTCTCTAGTTATGATCAACTATGATCAACTAAAATCAACAATAATTGTGTTTTTACAGTATAATATGCAAAAGTACAATTTTCTATTAAAAAAAATCTACCTCTCCCTCTCTCACACACACACACACACACACACACACATCAGATAATCCTAGAGAGATAGAAAGATAGATAGATACTCTAATGATCCCGAGGTAACTATCTAACTTGGAAAATGCGTCGTGTAGGTCTTAAATTTCAATCTTTATGGTCTTAAAATGTCTTAAAAAGGTCTTAAATTTGACTTACTGAAACCTGCAGAAACCCTGATGTATATTTATATTTATAATATTAGATGTATTATTATATTATTAATTTCACATTTATTTTTGGAAAAGAAAACATTTGTGTTTTCATTGTTAGCTAGTTGTCGCACACCACTGAAAAAGACATGGGTTAAAAGATTGATTTGTTCTGGATTTCATCGATTTGTTCTTTAAGAATCGATACTAAACTTTTTAAATGAAAATCATTTCTGAAAACTGTTATTTTTGCTGCAGTAGTTTTTTCTTCTAATTTTCTTCTTTACTTCAACTGTATTTATGTCCCCAGGGGTGGGCAATTAGTTTTATGGCAAGACATACAAACAGGCAACCATAAAAAAATAGAAAACGATACAAGAAATACAAGAAATTAACTTTTTAGAGATTTATGTGGGCAGTTGTAAACTTCATACCACGGTAGTTTAGGTTCTAAGATGCAGAACCTGCCTGGCTACAGTTCTGTATTTCTCTTCAGTCGGACAGTTCCGCTTGGCCTCTGTAGCCTGCCGCTTCAAGACCCCTGTGGGACGTCCCGTTTACGACCTCTTCCCTTCAGCCTGCAGTTCACTCCGCCGGGACATGCATGCACGTTCCACCTGAAACGGCCAACCATACTGTATGCATGAAATCAAAATACCTTGAGATCTTATCAATATTTATCATGTTAACCATTTTTATTTATGTACACAATTATTGTGTGTAATATCTTACTGTACTCATTTTATGTATGTTCAAGCTATTGTTGTAGTTAGTTGTATTGCTTATTCATCTTTCAGGATCATTAATGCACGCATCATACCTTCGGTCAGCAAACTTAAACAGATGTCACAGGAACTAGAGAGACAGGCAGTTAACTTGATGTTGTGCCAGACTTTAATTGATGACAGATTGATATGTCTTACAGACATGGATACTATACTGCAATATTTATATATATAAATACAGTACAGTATAGTATTTGTATATTATTAAAACGATTATCTATTCAATTCTCTTTTTTTTAAGCCTCTCTGGTGGCATGTGGTCACACATTCAGAGCTGTGTGCCTGTCAGGACTTATGATACAGGTTATGTCATTTGGGATATGCTCTGTACATCTGTGCTACATAACATGATTACATGGGAAGTGGCCTGTTACAGACATTTCCCCTGTGAGCAATAATGTGCTCTTTGTCTGAAGCAGAGATGACCAAAAACAGGACCAAAAAAAATCAATATTGTATAGAACAGCTGGACATTAATGCAGAACACATACTCACTGTCTCATATTCTGTTAGGGAGTCAGCAGGGAGGGGAAACAATTCTCTAAGTTACAATAATGGTGTCTTGGACTGACAAAATTGTTCACAAATAACCTTTAGGGGGAATGCTTTGTTAATTCTTCCCGCATTAATCTTTAATATCAGCATTTTCCAGATGTACTGTACGTAGCATCTTTTATCAAAATGAAAAATCTGCCATTCACTCACATTGTTCCAAATCTGTGGAATACAAAAGGAGATGTATTCTGTTCTTTTCCATACATTGAAAGTGAATGGAGGTGAATGCTAGCAAACTCTTAACCCTCAGACGGTCTTCGTTTCGGAGTCACATCCTGGGCCTTCCCGGTCAGAAGTGACCGGACACCTAAAAATGAAACTTCCTCCATCCCAGTAAAACCAATGCAATGTATTTTTGTTCTATAATATTTTTTCTTTTTAATTTTGTATTTTGAGAGAATTTTATTGAATTTATTAATATTTATGCAATATTTATGGTCTATGTTTGCCATTAAAAAAAAAATATATATATATATATATATATGTGTGTATATGTATATGTTTTTATTTTTTTTAATGCAGTATTTTAGTTTAATATAGAGTCTAGGCCTTCAAAAAAAAACATTTTTTAAGCAGATTAGCACCATCTGGTGAGAGTATGGAGAGAAAGCGTAGAACCATGGTGTAACCACTAGATGGCATGTACAGCTCTCTATGGAGAGGCATGTGAATTCCCCAGCTGTTTATGGACACATTTACTTCTTTTTTTTACTTTTTTTTTTTTGAATTTGTAACAAAAAATGCAATTCATTCAATTATAACACTTTATGTAAAATAATATAAAAAATAAAAATAATAATAATTTTGGATTTTTAAATTTTTTGTCAATTTCCCATTCATTTCCTATGGGGGTCATTTTTGACCGAAGACCACAAGTGTGACTGTTTTTTTCACGACGACTTAGCATGCTCGGATCATGACCTAATATTTTTTGTGTGTTCACATATACCTAATGCCATAAAAGTCACCAAGTTTTGTAACATTCCGATGAAGCTGTGATTTTTAGAAATTCAAAACAGAAAATTCTTCGGTCAGAAATGACCGAGGACCGTCTGAGGGTTAAACTGACAAAAAGTATAAATATAGTTAATACGAGTCAAACATATTTCTAGCTGAAAATGTTCCCGTCCGCCCCAGATCTGAAATATAATTTGCAGTTCTGTGTTGCGTCATTTAACTTACGCAACATGCATTTATCATAACTGATGCCAAAAATGAAGATTTTCAGCAAATAGCGACTTCAATTTTGGTCTATTCCTCGCATATAGTTTCATATGGCTTTGAATATGGCATACAAGTCATTTGATTTCTGTGGTTCAACGGTGTCTGTTCTCATTTTCATTGTACTGAAATTGACTGTTAACATCCTGCCTAACATTTCCTTTTGTGTTCTGCAGAAGAAAGCAAGTAATACAGGTTTGGAACGACATGAGAGCGAGTAAACATTCGTTTTTGGGTGAACTATCCCTTTAATGGCGATCGACGCGGCCTTGAAGTAATCATTTGTGTGTTTGTTTGCCGTCCGTGCCGAATGAGTTCCGTGTTTGGAGGAAGTCATAAAACTGCTCGAGGGTGTCCTCGATCCAAAGTCAACATGAAAAAGGAGTACTGAACTCTGCAGCTGCTCTACTGGGAACTGTACAATGTATCCCCCCTTTTACTTAACATGTAAAATATTCGAACACTCCATAAATACTTTGAAATCATTTTCACGTTGGAGTGTTTAATATCAGCACTGCGGTATGATGGATTGGCACCTTTATGAGGCCATATCTTGTTTATTTGATAAAGTCTGTAAAAGCCGGCTGTACGAGACAGAGATAAATGCGGCGCTGCCTTGTGCTGTGACGTCAAGCTGTACTCGCTGACCAGCAGTCAGTGACGCTACGTTTATTATTCTGGGCTCTCTGAAAAATGTGGAAAATGTGTGTCTACATTTGGCCAGCGGTTTTAAATTGTTTGCAGTGACTGGAGATGCAAAGGTCTGATTCTCGTTAACCATCGCAGGCCTTGCAAGGATTGATGTCACGGTGAAACCGTAGTACGTGCATGTATGTATTGAATAACCCTTAAAACTCCCGACAAATTGCTCATTAAGGTTGCTTGTGTTCCAGATTGGGCTACAGTATTTATTTTTCCGATCTCAATTTACTTGGTGTTGGATCTGCTGCTTATTTTCTTCATTTCTATTTCTTATTTAATGCAGTTGGAAATCTTTGACTTATTGGTCAGTCTTGGTGTTGATTTACTAACAAGACCTTGTCCAGACTTGAGCTCAAGGGTTTGAAGTCATACAGAAAAATAAAATGGTTCTCCTTATTGAAATGTTCCGGTCAGTTTGTTCTCATCTATGTTTTGTTTTCGTGCAGAAATTGCCTCCCTAGAATTTGCCTTAAAAATGTCATTCATTTTTATGTAATCAATTCAAATCAAGTCATAAAATTCAAATTTTATTTATTTGCTGTTGTTTTGTTCAGTTAAACTGGCTAGATTATGTTTTATTATTATTATTGCATAGGCCTACTTATTTAGTCTCTTTTTCTAAATGAAATCAAGTTCCTTTTTTGTATGCTTTTGATTGTGCCCAGCCTAATTTATTTTATTGTATACATTTGAATACATTTGATTCTGCTTTTTTTATATTTCAGTCATTTTGTGCTCTCATCCATGTTGTTTTCTCTGTTTTTTGTTTCTCAGAAGAAGAACCTGCACCTGCTGTTGAGCGTGTTTCTTCTGGGCTTCTGGGGTATCATCCTTCTGGCTTGCCGTCTTTACTGGATGGGCAACAAACCTCCAAACTTCTCCAACTCGGACAACCCTGCAGCCGATTGTCCCTGTTTCCTGACTAGAACGCTAACGTTCCTTTTCCTCCCCGCCATGAACGTTTGGCTCCTCCTGTGCCCTGACATGCTGAGTTTTGATTGGTCAATGGACGCCCTGCCTCTTCTGAGGAGCGTTGCAGATTGGCGAAACCTCCACACCGTTGCCTTCTACGCCTCGCTTCTGACGCTGACGTGGTTTGGCCTTCGCCAATACCCAACCAAAAGCAAGGAGACCAACGGGAAAGCCAATCATGTAGCAAACGGGAAGTCCACGAACGGACACAGTTGTAGCTCTGATTATGAACCCTCGAGTTTTTACTCCAACTCAGTGCACGTGAATGGAACAAACGGTACTGCAAAACACTATTCGTCATCTTTACCCACCACAGAGAGTTTGGTGGTCTTCTCATTGGGTCTACTGGTCGTTCCCTTCCTGCCTGCCATCAACCTGTTCTTCTATGTGGGCTTTGTGGTGGCGGAGCGAGTACTGTACATCCCTAGCATGGGCTTCTGCCTGTTGGTAGCAGTGGGGATGAGAGCTTTATACATTAGATTGAGGAGGAAGTCCTCCAGAACTTTGGTTCTAGGCTGCTCTGCCGCCCTGGTCCTTCTCTTTGGGATTAAGACCGTGTTGAGGAACCGTGACTGGCAGAACGAGGAGATGCTATACAAGTCAGGAATATCTGTGAACCCTGCTAAAGGTAATTTTTATATAGTCCAAGTAATTCAGGAGTTTCAACCTATTTTCTGCCTATTTTTTGTTCCCTATTATTATATAATTATTCAAAGATATTATAATCACCATTAGAAGCTTTCAAGATTGTTCTCTATTTCAGTGTTATTTTAGTATCATTGAGATTGTATAATAGTTTTTATTAATATTTTGAAATAGTATATATATATCAAATATTTTCCAGTTTAATTTCAAATTTTTGTTTTTATTATGTCTATGTAGTTTTTATTAAATGTTATTTTGGTTTTAGTTATTTTAGTACATAAGCTAAAGTTCAATTTTGCCTCGGCAACTAGCTGAAATTAAATAAGTTTACATTTTTTATATATATATGTTTTTTTTTATATTATTAACAAATATTTTATTTGATGTGACAAAAATGTTTTTTATGGTTTTAATTCTAGTTGAACCCTGCTTTATTCAGACCATAATTCTAGTTTATTCAGCCATATTGTAGTATTTAGTTCCCCAAAGTCAAGTTCACATCCATCAACAGTACAACAACCAGGAGTTGGAAAGTGTTACTTGACGATGTGAAAGCAGGATGTGTTGCAATCATTTATTTCCCCAAAATAAAAATAAATGCTTTTGCAAATCAAAAATGGCAGTTGCTCATGAAAAGTTTTGAGTTTCCTAAGCATCTCTTCATTTCTGTACTTCTTTTAGAGTTTAGTTGTGTATCTCTCAAAGATTTAAATTTAAATATAAAACATTACTTTATTTATTTTTTAACTAAGTGATATTGACATTTACAAAGTGTAAAAATACTAAAAAAAGAACCGCAGATGCCTTTAAAGTGCTATTTTCCATTAACACTGAGAATGTTACTTATTTTATTTTATTGTAAGCATTAGCATAATGCATAAAGCATAATGCACTAATGCTAGTGCATTAGATTAATTTAAAAGTTCCTTCAGTTTATTACTCACATTGATTCATGCATCAAATTCATTTGTTGTGTGTAAGAGAACCACTGAACTGTTAAATGATCATCCTCTCTTAATAAATTCAATCTATTAATGACAGCCCGTTATCTTCATTTGCGAAATCTCTCAAACTGATTATCACAATTTCATTTAAATCATTTATCAAGCCAGACTGCATCAATATGACTTTGTAATTACCTCCCCGTGATCCAATTTTACAGGCTATGGCACTCTCACCCCTTTTCATGGCACAGATACTATGCATGGGTTGAGTCTAAGATTGCATTATTTTAATGTAATTTACTTTTTTTTCCCCTTGCTTGTGCCTCTCGTAAGCACTCTTAACCTTTGTGAATTTCAATTTCTGTATCCGCAAGCACAAAACATTTTCATAAAATTTCACAATGTTGCACTGTAACCTAACCGCAACCAAAATGCAACAGTCTGGAGACCACTTCAAAGGTTAAACCAATAATCTAACAAAGAAAGTACATGCAATTTACATATTTTGATAACCAGGAAAAAAAAATTACCACACGGCAACACGCTTATTATGTTTTAGTTGCTAAATATGTGTTTTATACAACCATGATAAAATGTTGTGGAAAGTTGGTTTTATTATTTTTATTATTATCATCATTATTTAATTAAGGGTTTTTTTTCGTAGTGCATACTTGCGTCTTTTTTCTGAGGAAAAAAGTGTCGTTTTTTTGTATTTTGTAGGTTGTTTGTCCATCGATTTCAGATGTGTCGAGACTCATTTCTTTTGTTCTATTCATTTAAATATGTTTTATTCTCCTTCCTCAGCCTGGGGTAACTTGGGAAACGTCCTCAAGAACCAGGGAAAGGTGGCGGAGGCCGAGCAAGCCTACAGGAACGCTCTGTACTACCGGAGGAACATGGCTGACATGTTGTATAACCTGTGAGTGAGCGAACTTCCTCCTCGCGGCAGACTCTATCGATCTGTCCTATTAAATCTCAGGAAATCTCTGAGAGGCCAGACGATGACTGTCCCCAGATTCATCAGCCTTCCAGAGGACGGTGACAGGGACCCCCCCTAGACACATTAACCTCCACAGTCAGGGCATTAAGGCACTTAATACATAATTCATAAACCGCACACGTTTGGGCTATTCAGTTATCCATATAAAGCAGTGGGATTGGGAATCCTTAGGCACCTCACAATTCGATTTGGCTTTAATTCAGAGAGTCGTGATGTGATTACAAAACGATTCTCGATGCATCTCAATTTTTTCAACTTGCCTGAGATTAGTGTGACAGATTTTGCACACTCCATCCCACTGCATGGAACGTTATCCTGCAAATGTTTTTATAATAAACAGCATTAAATTATTCATAAGAAAAGTAGGCTATATATTAATAATTAATAATATAATCCTTTAAAACAATTATATTCTGATTTCTAGTTTTATTTATAATGTGTATATATATATATATATGTATGTGTGTGTGTGTGTGTGTGTTTTTATTTGTTTATTTTTCCAAAATAATTGAACCCATCACAGTGCATTTGGGGGGATGCCTTCTGAAATATTAGTTCAAAATCAAGGGCTTTATGTTAGTTTTTGTTCTCTGGAAGTCGATTTCATAGTTATGTAACTCAAATATCATTGAACAAATGTGGATATAAATGAAGTGGCTATAATGGTTTATTTATGACCTGTTTCCTTTTTCGTCAATATTAATTAATTGTGTTGCACTATTGGGTAATAACACCATACTTTGAAACTCTTCTTGTTTTTTTTTTCTTCCCTTGGATTGCAGGGGTCTGTTGCTCCAGGAAAACAATAGATTCTCAGAGGCCCTCCACTACTATAAGCTGGCAATTGGGAGCAGGCCAACACTGGCTTGTAAGTACAGCTCCTCTTTTTATGAACAATTTCAAGCCTTCTCAGTCTTTACTGTGTCCAGGCAACTACAAATTGAATGTGTGTGTGTGTGTGTGTGTGTGTGTGTGTGTGTGTGTGTGTGTGTGTGTGTGTGTGTGTGTGTGTGTGTGTGTGTGTGTGTGTGTGTGTGTGTGTGTGTTTGTGTTTGTGTGTGTGTGTGTGTGTGTGTGTGTGTGTGTGTGTAGATGAAGTCCAGCATTAAAGAAATAATGATTATTCACAGGCCTAAACAGTTGCTCTGTTTCCTCTTGTCAAGGAATGACAGACGTTTGATTTGATTTCAACTGGGGGAAAAAAATCAAGGCCAAAAATCCTTTCATAATTATCTGGCAAATATTGATGCATTTGCTTGTCCTGTATCCAGATGAAATGCATGTGCTATTTTTGTCCGTTTTAAGGTTTCACATATAATTTCCCATGTTGTTTTTAGTCTCATGGGAGGAAATTATTGCTGCTCTGCTTAAATTTGTAGATTTGTCCTGGGAGAAAATGGTCATGATGCGTGCAATGGGGCCTTGGGATTTTTAAAGTGTTAGTGCACCCACAAATGAAAAGAATATGTCATCATTTACTCAGCCTTATTTTGAAGAATGTTGGTAACCAGACCGTTGACAGTAGCCATTGACTTCCATGGTAGGGACAAAATACTATTGAAATCAATGACTACCGTAAACTTTTAGGTTGCCAACATTCTTTAAAATATTTTATTTTGTTAAACGGATGAAAGAAAGTCATACAAGTTTGAAACAACATAAAGGTGAGTAAATGATAACATAATTTTCATTTTTGGGTGAACTATAAGTTTTGCTTCACAAAAGGATAAGACATTTAGTGCAACTTCCTGATTTCCTGATGCAAATGCGTCCGTATTGCCAGATAGTATGAAAGGATTTTGGGCTTTTTTTTTTTTTTTAGCAGCCAGTGTGTAATTAGGCTGGTTTGTGTGACGTCTGTAACAGATCTGTAATAGTGTGAGATCAGAGCAGCCTTCAGGAGACTGATGGATGTCTACTTTTCCTGATTACTTGCTGCATGAGTCGTGATGGATTGTCCCATCCTGTGATGTAAACTCATTTCTATCTGTGGTTCTATGTGTATATTATGATCTATTAAGTTAATCAGAATTAAGCTTGCAGCTGGAGTGGATATTCCCCTGCTGATTCAGAGTTGATTCTGGCCAGGAGGATAGTGAATATGTATTGGCACCTTATCGACTAGACTGCAGGCCGCCAATCTGCATAAATCAACTAGTTCATTCCACTAGCCCCAGTGGAGGTCTTTCTTTGAGCCTCAATAAGCCTCGTTACCTTTTGCACGGATATTCACCCGGTTTTCTTTCCCATTCAGCCGCCTACTTGAACACAGGAATTGTCCTGATGAACCAGGGCCGTCTAGAGGAGGCCAAGCGCACCTTTGTCACTTGTGCCGATATCCCAGATGAAAACCTGAAGGATCCTCATGCACACAAGAGCTCCGTCACCAGCTGCCTGTATAACCTGGGAAAGCTTCTTCATGAACAGGGTCACCAGGAGGTGAGCTGATCTTTGCACAGTTAAACCCTTTAGTTTTAAAGTCTGTTTACACCAAATCTGATGACATGATCAAATGACATGAAAGTGTAAGTCTCAACCCATTTTTGCACCACAGTTGTAATTTATAAACCTTAAAAAAAAAGGTTTCACAGGAATTGACTTTTAGTCTGAGTGCTTCATTATGCTTTTAGTTGTGGCTTTTTATTGAATTAATGGTTTAATCCTTTTTTAGGAGGCCATATCTGTATATAAAGAGGCAATTCAGAATATGCCCAGGCAGTTTGCCCCACAGAGCCTTTATAATATGATGGGTAAGTTTGTCTCTTTCGACTCACAAGAATGCTGTCATATGTATTTTTATATTTATATTACTGCAGTTTATATTTATATACAAGCTGTATATGTGATTGTTGTCTATCGCAGCATACCTATGGGATTTTTATGTCTCTTGGAGGATAGTATTGTTAAAAATGAGCATAAAACATTCAATGGAACTTTTATATCCAACTAGTCAGTAAGAAAAAAAAAAGAAAAAAATGAAAGTAGTCTTTCATAAAAAAAAATAGTCAAATATTAAGATTTAAAATAAATATATTTTATTCCTGTGATGGCAAAGCTGTTTTTTGTTTTTTTCTGTCGCAACCATTATGCTTTTTTTATGCATTATGCTTTAAGCTAGCTACAAAATAATAAAATACACAAGATAATAATTTCAACTCAAATCAATATTTCCTGTCATACACAGTATTTATTTGGTAAGCATTTGTTTAATAACTGGGATAATGTACAGTCAGTAGGTCATTGTTGCAAAATAAACCACTTCAGGGTGATGCAAACCATCAGTGTCAGATTTATTTTGTGATAAAGACTGACTGACTGACTGTACATTATCCCTTACATACTGTAAGTGTAACTCCATATTGTTGTTTTTTTATCTTGTCTCACAAGTCTGGGTCTGTTACTTTATTGGTGCGTTTTCTCATGAACCCATTTCCAAAGCTTTCTTTGATCTATAGAATTGATTTTGTCAGCTTGAGTCAACAGCTTCACACACACGATAAGTTAGACGCTTTGTGCAACACAGAGAGCGTGAGAATCGTTATCCAATTTTATTTAAAGCATGGGAGCAAACTGTTGGATTTTAATATCTTATGCAACACATTTACCAACCCACAGCTTTCCCTCTCATCCGTTTTCTCACAATTATCTCATCATAACACTCATTTCTCCTTTCCCTGTTTGTTTCTCCCTAAGCTCATTTGTGGTCACTTGTCTTTTTCTGTGTTCTTTTGTTTGTTTTTGCTGTTTCAACTGTATTTAGCTCATTTTAACAGCCAAAATGTACAGCTGTGTTCTCTGACCAAATACAACTTTACTGAGGAAGTTTTGTACATTTGGGTCAATGACAAAGCTTCAAAAAAGTGTTTTTTTTTTTCAGTCTTTTCAAAATGGATGTAATGCATATTCATAATGTAGAGTCAGGAATTATGTGTTTTTAAAAAATCAGTTGTTAAATAACATTTCAAAGTGTTTAAATTCATTTTTTGACTATTATTTTGTCAGGTGGTGCAACCAAATATTTGTAAAAATTTGATTGTGAAATCTTAGCAAAGTAACCCTTTGAGTGTCTACAGTGCCTAACACATTATTTTGTGGTGGTGTGTTTTATTCATATCAATTTGTAATTGCATTCTAGGGAATAATATCTTAAGCATTCAATTTTACATTTAAAGACAGAAAAATAATCATGGAAGTATACATATAAATGCATTCAAAGCAATAGCTATTCACATCAATTGTGCCACCTGACATCATCATCATCATCATCATCATTACAAACACAAGTGTTTTAGTCAACAGTCTCTATTGAAGTTGAAGTGGTAAATTGATCAAAAACAGAATGACATCACATTCAGAACGTAAGAACTGGAATAGGCTACAGTGCAATAGATTGGTTATATACACCGTAATTGTGATTGAATAACAACAAAGTCATGTTTTATATCAATACAAAAAAAATCCTCAGCGTAAGTAAGTTAGGAATTTTTTAATTAAAATATAAAAAATGCACTCCTCAACATGTTTAAGACTTTAATGGAGCACTGTAATAACTATTAAACAAGATCCCCTCGCTCTTTTCTTTTTGCAAGATATGCTTCTCTTGAACTGTGATTAGATGATGATTACTGTTTTATAATAATAATAATACTGAAAATTCCAGCGTTATTTGACTTGAGGCTGTTTTAATGACCCACATGTCCTATATTTGACACCAACACAACACAGACAGACTTGTATTCAGATTGGCGGGTCATGTGAAACCCCAGTGTAGTCACGTACCCTCTGCTTATGTTATTTTTGCTCTAATTACATTACATTAACAATGTTTAGGCTGTGTTATCTCAGTGAAGTAGCTGTGATTCGCTCTTCTATAATAATCTGTCTGAGAGGAGCGTGTGTGTTATTGCAGATGGGTGTTTATATTAGATGATGTTTAAAGGATAGGAGTGTGTGTTTATACTCGTGTCTTAAAGAGTCTGCTTTTACATCTGGATTTATAAGAGTGGGGTTGGCGCTAGGACAATTGCTGAGCTAAAGGCCAGAGAGGGGCGCTGTATTTTTAGAGTAGTATACGTAATTTGTTTGTTTCTTATAAATAGTTTTTCTTTTTCTGTTTTTTTTTTTTTAAGAATTGTTAACCAATTAATTTAAGTATTTACATTTTTAAAGTTCGTTTTTGCTTGTGATGTATTTACTTTAATTTTTAATGTAACTTTTTATTCTCAGTCCAAAATTAATACTGAACCAAGTGTGAGTACATTTTTATTTTATTAAAAAGATTTGTATTTCAAATAAATAATTTTATTTTGAACTTTCTATTCATCTAGCATCATATTAGATCCAGAAACGTATTAGAATGATTTCTGAAGGATCGTGTGACACTGAAGTCTGGAGTAATGAGGCTGAAAATTCAGCTTTGCCATCACAGGGATGCATTAAATTATAATTATATATATTATAATTCATATTTTGCTGTTTTATTGTATTTTTGAGCAAATAAATGCAGCCTGGGTGAGGACAAGGATAATTAGAGGACTGCTTTCAGAAACATTAAAAAATCCAAAAGGCCATTGGCAGGATTATTTTTGAGGCCTCATGCCTTTTAATTTTTTATTTTAATTTTTTATATCCCATGCAAAAATTGTCTAATATAAATAATCTGATGTAATCTAATAAATAATTTAATGTTTGCTGGTCACTAAACAATCACCCAGCTTAATGTTGGTTTCACTCAGCGCTCATTTTACAGGCTACAGTATCACATTTCAGACTTTTTGTGGGTCATTTTCAGTTGATTGCCTCTATTTTTGCTATGGGATAAACCACGGCGAGGGGGGTTTATGTGCTTCCTTAACTTTTGACATGTTGACCTGACCCCTGTCTCCTCCCCTCATAGGAGAGGCCTACATGAGGCTGAACAAACTGACAGAGGCAGAACACTGGTATAAGGAATCTCTCCGATCCAAGCCGGACCATATACCTGCGCACCTCACTTACGGCAAGCTCCTGGCTATGACGGTAAACTCACACTCTAATGAACTCTAACCGAATAATGGGTTGTTACCTAGTTGTTAAAGAGGCCATTTTATGCCCTTTTACAATGTCTTTAATTTTGTTTTTGGTGTGTATAAGAATATCTTTTCATGCTCGAATGTTCAAGAAACGCATTGGTTTTCACATTTTACATTGTTGCAGCACCTCTCTTCCCATTCTGTCAGTAACGCTCTGTTTAGTACCTTTCTCCATGAAGCCCCTCCTTCTGAAAAGCACAATGTGCTCTGATTGGTCAGCTGGACCAGTGTGTTGTGATTGGTCAACCACTTCAAGCTTGTTTCGCAAATGTCACATCCCTTACTATAACCGCAAGTTTCAGCTTACACTTGGACATGGCAACAACACACTACTAAAGCAACTCAACCAGGCATTACCCTTTTTTCATTTGTTCTTTTTTTGGGTTGGAATTATTTAAATGAGGAATACTGTGAGTACGTTCCTGGAAAAAAAAAACTATAATCGAGACGTTTCAGGGAGTTCAAAAACAGTGCTTACTGATATAGAGAGGACTGTTTTTGACCATATAATAAAAGTCAAAAGGTTCCCAAACAACATTGGACCTCTTTCATCAGATAAATTACCTATTAGTAACTCCGTAACCGTCCTTATCTGGAAGTCAAAATTCTCCTATTGAACGTTAAATACCCTTTAGGCATAATGTAGCTTGAGCACACATTGGCTTTCTGCAAGAAGATACCATTACATAAAGAAACCTTTTTCATCTATAAATCTAAACCGAGAAGTCATGCCTTAAAACCAAAGGCATTCTTTCTTTCTCTCTAATCTTAAAATTTAGAACTGAAAAACTGATCTAGCTAAAAAAAACAGAAGACCGGATTACTCGCACATATGCCCTTGGTTCTGAATTCACTCAGCAGAAATCCGTGTGGACAGATATGAGAGAAGATGTGTTAAAAAAAAGGTTGAGGGGAGGGGATTGCTCTGAGAGTTTACCTGTGTCTGTCTCCTTTCATTTCCACTCTGGCCATATGGTCCTCTTCGGGCCTTTTTCTTCCATGAGGCCACCACCAGCTGATTATGTAAAGAAAATACAGGCTGTCTTAATTTAGCATCTTTGAAAGCTCAGCAAGACAGTACAAGGAAAGCAGTGTGCTTTTGAAAGAGGGATTGTTCTGACGGGTTCTAGCAGAAATGGAGCTTCACTATTAAGCTACTATGGCAATAAAATCAAATGAGAAATGTGATGGAATCTCCACTACTTAGCGGTATCGTGTAAAGTCAACATACTTTCTTAAAACAGGTTCCTGTCATCTGTGCATGCTATTCTAAAGATAAAAGTTATTTTTGGAATCGCACTGTGAAATAGCAGTTGAACATGTTCCAGGCATGTTAAGCTGTGGTGCTCATTTTGGAAATGTTGGTTCATATCAGGTGTGTGTTGTGTCCATAAGGGATCCCTCTCTACATTTTTCCTGTCCTCTGTCATTAAAATGAGGCAAAAAGGCCGAAGCTGTAGCCAAAATGTCTATATACTTTATTAAAAACAGTAGCAGGATCAGAATTTGTTCTTATAAATACATCCTTGCTGAATGAAAGTATTCATATATATATTCAAGTATTATTAAAGGGATACTTCACCGATTAGCATTAAGCTTTGTATCAGTAGAAACCCGGTAGTATTTTCGAATGACCGTGCTTCCCTCCCTCATGTCCCCCTGAGACGAGAGATTTCTGTATTGTGTGTCTGGAAAAAAACCTTCAAAAATCGTCATCTGAGGTTTTTTTGGACAGAGGCTAGAGACTACAGCCAGTAGTAGGAGCTAGTTCTGCATGTTTTCAACCCGCCCATAGGGGGTGGGATCTCACGATAAAACGGCGTCTTTTCAGTTTCGAGTCAGCTAGTAGCCTAGTTGTATTATTTCTTCCAATACTGCCCTCTGTAACCGGTAGGCGTGGCTTGGAAGTGGCCTCGTAGGCAGCGAAGCAAGTGCATTCTGGGAGTTGTTGTCTTTCATCCACATGTCTTTTCTCAGTCTAGAAGGCCCAATTTAAATAAACATTCATCATTCACATTTATATATATATATATATATATATATATATATATATATATATATATATATATATATGAAGAGTTCAGATGCAAAAGCCGCTAAACGCCACCTTCATCAAAAATGAGATCATGACATTGAGCGAAAGCTTTATGCACATAGTACACGTTCAACAAATGTGTTTGTTTCAAATCTTCTAAATCCCAGCCTCAGTCCATTCAGAAATATTAGTTTGTTGGCAAAAGCCTCTAGACGCCACTTCCATTTGGCAGCAAAAGCTGCTACTTTCCGAGAATCATGTGATTTCGGCTCGCTGAGGAGCCTGCTTTTTTGGGAGCACCAAAAGCTGTGCAAGAGTTCTATGAAAACATCCTGGCAAGTGATGGTGGCAAGGACATTGAACAAGACCTTGAGGATGAATGAATGAATGAATTTATGACAGCATCAAAGTGTCTGAGAGATGTCCTCTTTTTGCACAGAACTGTGTGTTTTATTTGCTAGTATAAGCTATTGTAAGATATTGGTAATTCACAAAGAGGTCAAGTCCCATTTTTTGTGTGTTTCTAGTTACATCTTTAGTGATTTTTCAACTATTTACTATGTCTTGTCCCAAAGAGGTGGATTTAGAGGTTTTTGTTTATTTTTGTTTATTTATATATTTATTTATTTAAAAAAAATTTAGCTGGTACCATAACTGACTTTTCAAATATGGGTTAAATTTGAAACACTTTTGCCTGAAGTTATTTTTATAAAACTCCGTAAACAGTTTAGATTGACCAAGCAAACATTTCTGTCAGTTACATCATTTCACACAGCCAAGAATAAATGATGTGAGATCAAAGGGCTCTGTCCCTCTCTCTCTTTGACATTCCTTTCTCTGTTAGTCGACGTAAATCCCAAGACACTCTGTCCGCAAGCATCCCAATACAGGGACTCACACTAGACGCATAAGACAAAATATATAAATATTATATAAAAAAATATATAAAAAATAAAATATCCCAAAACAACTAAATTGTTATTGCTCTATTGCACAAAAGCAACAATAAAAAAAATAAAAATAAAAATAAAAAAGATTCACAGGGGCAAACATAGGTGTGTGTAAGGCTATGCAAGTTCTGTTGCTGTTGCTTCTATTTTTTTGCTGTTGCTTCTATAAAAAAAACTTATGGTTCGGATCATATTACGGTTTTTGAATTGCAGATTGGATCATTTTTCTGATCAGCCAAAAAAAATAGGGGGGTTAATGTAACTTTGCTTTTCATTTATTGCTTAAAGCCCACTTTAACTTCGATACCACAGCAAAAATCTAGTTTTTAATAATTGAACATTATTAAAGACAAGTGAACAGTCAGTAATAAAATAAGAACAAAATAATACACAAATTACAAGCATAGATAATACTTGCCAAGACGAGTACTTTAACATAATTTTGTGTGCATGTAAAAAAAAAAAAAAAAAAAACGTGAAAGTGATAAACTTTCACTCTATAATTGTCAAACTTATCAATTAATCCGCGAATCACATGCGTGCCAAACCACTGGGCCTGGTCCATTCGGATCACGGATCAACTGCGATCCGTTGCACCCATATTTGCTTCTGATTACTTTTAGAGGGAATAGCTGGCCATAACTGCTGGTCTAGGATCAGTTTTCTTCGTAATAATAGCATGGGCGAAACCGATTTTGCAAGCAATCCAATGCGTATCTGTGTTGGCACTTTTTCTGTACACATTTTTGCAGCGTTAAGCTATGTTGCCAATCACAAACATTTCTGTTGATTTCTTGAACGCAATGGCCAATCAGAGGTGTTATTAGAATTCAAATTAGAATTCACTCACCAATCAAAACGCCTGAGTTTTTGTTCAGTGCTGAGTTCTGTACGCTCGCAAATCCTCTCATCATAACAGACAAAGTCTAGACATTATGAGAGATTAATTGTTCAGTCAGCTTCATTGATAACGGAACTTTAGATTAATTTAGTTTAAATTAACTCAAATGAGTGACAGCTTTTAAGTGATAATGAAGGGAGCAATCTTTGCACACTTTCTGCCATGCCAAATCACGCATTCAGTAGCCTATACTTGATTTTCTGTTAAAATTTGAAGAGTCCAGAACAAAGTCAGTCCACCAGAGACCGTCAATCCATCACAGAACCGCACTGCTGTGATGAAACTCGCTCGAGTGAAAGCAAATTCAAAAGGCGTTGTCTTGACTTCAGAGCCGTATTGATTTTGAACTAAGTTTTCAGCTCAAAGCTTTCAGGCCCTTGTGTTTTCTTCTTGCTTAAAGGGATAGTTCACCCAAAAATGAAAATTCTATCATTGTTTACTCACCCTCAAGTTGTTCCAAACCTGTATGAGTTTTATTTGTTCTGCTGAACACAAAGGAAGATATTTGGAAGAATGTTTGTAACCAAACAGATCTCGGTCCCCATTGACTACCATAGTATATTTTTTTCCTACTATGGAAGTCAATGGGGACCGAGATCTGTTGATTACAAACGTTCTTCCAAATATCTTCCTTTGTGTTCAGCAGAACAAAGAAACTCATACAGGTTTGGAACAACTTGAGGGTGAGTAAATGATGACAGAATTTTCATTTTTGGGTGAACTATCCCTTTAATGCAGAAACAGAGGAAAACATGAGTACCCATAATCCTTTGGGTGAAAACAAAACTTTCTCAGGGATGAGAGGAACCTGGGCTGTGATTTGATCAGTTTTCTGACCTTGAACAAACTTGAATGGTTGAGAGGGCAATACATTAAGTATATGTAAAGTTTGTAAACAAAATGTATCATTATTCGGGCTGTCAATTGAATACAATTTTGAATTGGTTTAATGTGATATGCAAATTAATAAAATGAAATGCATATATTAGAAATGAACGTATTTCATGCTTGAACTGCTCTGATGATAGAAAAATTTCCTATACATACACTTTTCAATTAATTAGAAGGCATGATTAATTGCTTTCATTATAGCTTTTTTAATTAATTACACTGAATTAAAGCATTAAATTGGCAGCCTTATAATTATAATAGCCCTTTAAATTGGGTTTAGATAATACAACATATTCATATCCCAGTGTTTTCGGTCTTTTTAAAAACATTTTAAAATATTTGTTGACTTTTGGAATATATTTTAAAATGGAATTTATTCCTGTGATGCAAGGGCTGAATTTTTAGCGTCATTACACCAGTCTTCAGTGTCACATGATCCTTCAGAAATCATTCTAATGTGAGGATTTGGTGCTCAAGAAACATTTCTTATCAATGCTGAAACGGTGCTGCTTTTTGTGAAATATTTTTGTGAATGGATGGAATGTTCAAAATAATAGCATTTAAAAAAAAAAAAAAAAAAGTGCAATAGTGTAAAAGTGTTCACTGTCACTTTTGTCAGTCTTCCTAATGTCATTAATTAATGTAAAAACTTTACATTAACAATAAGGAATTGTTCATCCAGTCACCAACACATTTTCCCAGGCATCATTTCCAGGAGAGGACAGGGAAATCTTCACGGTCAAGGGTTGAAAGAAGGAGACATGATGAAACTCAGTCCTCTCCCCTGCTGTGCTGACCTTCCCTGACCTCCATTCACAAACTCACTGGGTCAAAGAGCCCCTCCCCAGGGGTGTGTGTGTGTGTGTGTGTGTGTGTGTGTGTGTGTGTGTGTGTGTGTGTGTGTGTGTGTGTGTGTGTGTGTGTGTGTGTGTGTGTGTGTGTGTGTGTGTGTGTGTGTGTGTGTGTGTGTGTGTGTGTGTGTGTGTGTGTGTGTGTGTGTGTGTGTGTGTGTGTGTGTGTGTGTGTGTGTGTGCGTGCGTGCGTGTGTGTTATGAGTGCTTCAGCTGCGTTATTGAATTCTCTCATTTCCGTCGCTAATCAGGCTCAGAATCCGTTCGAGAACACCTCGGAGACATTGGAACAGCAGTGTGTCTGTTGTCTCTCTGATGTCATGCTCAGATTAAGGGGTCGGGGGTCCAGCAGAGAGGGGTGTGTGTGTGTTCAGAGGAAAGGGGGGTGAAGCAGGATATTGCTTTAGAGTGATAACATGACCTCAGTGAATGACACTGACATGTGTTTGTCAGGAACTTGACGAAGCTTATCTTGATGCATGTCCTTACTTATTCAAATAAGGACACGCATATTTTTCATATGATTCATAACCCAAATATATAAAGTATATGTATATATTCCAAAATATATCTATGAGCCAAAACATTATGACCACCTGCCTAATATGCTGTCGGTCCTCCATGTGCTGCCAAAACAGCGCCGACTTGCCAAGGCATGGACTCTACAAGACCCCTGATGGTGTCCTGTGGTGTCTGGCTCAAAGACATTAGCAGCAGATCCTTCACGTCCTGTAGGTTGCAAGGTGGAGCCACCGTGGAGTGATCTTGTTGGTCAAGCACATCCCACAGATGCTCAGTTGGATTGAGATCTGGGGAATTCAGATGCCAGGGCAACACCTTGAACTCTCCATCATGTTCCTCAAACCATTCCTGAGCAATGTGTGCAAGGTGGCAGGGTGACTTATCCTGCTGAAAGGCCACTTCCACCAGGGAATACCCTTGTCATGAAGGGTTATACCTGGTTTGCAGCAATGTTTAGGTTAGTGCAGTGGTTCTCAATTCCAGTCCTCGGGACCCACTGCTCTGCACATTTTGTATGTCTCCCTTATTTAACACACCTGAACCAGATCATCAGCTCATTAGGAGAGACTCCATGAACTGAACTGAGTGTGTCAGATAAGAGAGACCTACAAAATGTGCAGAGCAAGGGGTCCCGAGGACTGGAATTGAGAACCACTGGGTTAGTGGCACGTGTCAAATTTAGATCCACATGAATAGCCCTAGGGTATCCCAGCCGGATATTTAGTCCAGAGCATCACAGTCCCTGCACTGGCTTGTCGTCATCCCACAGTGCATCTTGGTGCCATCACTTCCCCAGGTAAATGGCGCATAGGTATATGGCTATTCATGTGATGTAAAAGAAAACTGTACTCATCGGACCAGGTGAAGGTCAGCAAGGTCCAGTTCCGACACTCCGTTGCCTTCAAGCACCATGTTGCCGGTTTGTGGTTTGCCCTTCCTCTGACTACTATTGGTAAATTCTCACCAATGCTGACCGAGAGCAACCCACAAGCCTTGCCGTTTCAGAAGCCTTGCCTTTCTCTGACCACCTTGTCATAACAATTTGGCCCTTGTCAAAGTCACTCAGATCTTTATTCCTAGCCATTTCTCCTGCATCCAACACGCTGATTACGAATAATGAAAACCGATTGTTTGTTTACCATCTAATCTACCCAGACCTTAATATGTGGCCTTGTTAGGAGATGACCAATGATATTCGCGTCACCTGTGACTGGTCATAATGTTTTGGCTCACCGGTATACCATTCAATAGTACGGAGCCGCTAAAGGTAGGCTACCTTTGCAGAAAACCCCAAAAATTAAAGACTTTTGCATGCGCATGAGAAACTATTTGTATTTCCTTTGTGCATCTCTGCCATTTTACTATGAGAGTATGGATGCGCATTCATTTAAAAAAAAATTGCATGAATTATCTATTTGCAAAAAATTTGGATTTCGTTAGGGCAGTATATCAATATGACGGCCTTATGTCCGCTTTAACACATCCTCTGTGACGGCCGAGAAACCACGCCGTGAAATGGACTGATGGTGCAATACAGCTGTTTGCATTGTCCTATTTGCCAAGTTCGACTGATACAGTAAAAAGTGCTCAAAATTTGGCTTTCTTTAGGCTTTAACAGATTTAACTTTGTGGCGGAAATTAAGTAGCACAACTGTTTTCAGAAATAATCAATTAGAAGAAAAAATGTATCTTGAGAATATCAGCATGTTAGAATATTACGAAAACCGATTGTTTGTTTACTATCTAATCTACCCAGACCTTAATATGTGGCCTAGTTAGGAGATGATCAATGAAATTCGATAGAACAATGATACAATGATAGGAGAAAAAAATCATCTTGAGAAAATCAGCATATTAGAACAATTTCTGGTTTTGCCACCACGTGAATAACTTTATTCTACTGCACCACTGCTCTAACCTTTTTTTCCACGTTGCATAAACTATAAAAGTCAAGTGTCCCATGTGTCTGTTTTCTTTATTTCTTTCACTCTCTCGACATTGTGTAAGTTCGCAAACATCCATGTCTAACATTAAACAGCACTGGCTGTACTGTATATAGTGTAGACATCACTGTGAGTGCAATACATTGATTTAAAGTCACACATCACTGCTTTGGGGATTTGAATTATACAGTGTAAATAAAAATATTTCACTGATTTGCAGCTGGTCTGAAGGTAACTTCATGCACTGTTAATCAAGTGAATCGTGGGAGCGTGCAATGATAATGCCTCTCAGACTGGAATGAGTATTGTTTAAGGTTTAAATTGCAATGGAAGTTTATTCACTTTTGTATCTCATCATTCTAAAGTTACTTTCTTTTCGCTTAATAAAATGATTTTATGATATTTTATGAGATATTTTAGCATTTTTTTGTTGTCGTATTTGCAAGAAGTCTGTTACATTTTTACATTTAAAACGTTTAAATCATGCTGTCAAAGGGTGTATAAATTATAGCAGCATTAGGCACTGGAATTGCTAAACACATTTCCTGTTGTTCCAGTAAACGTTACACTGTATACGGTCAGAAATCATCAGGTTTAAAGTGAAAGATTCCATGAAAACCTCACCCAGAAGAAATTCCTGATTATGATTTGTTTCTTTTCTTTTCAGGGTCAGAAAACTGAAGCGGAGAAGTTCTTTCTCAAGGCGATCGAGCTCGATCCTACTAAAGGAAACTGCTATATGCATTATGGTTGGTAGTGCTTTATTTTTAATCACTCCTAAACGTGCCCACATGGGCTGAAATGACATTAGCTAGTCATCCGGTAATGCAAAAATAATGAGGTCATATGATTCCAAACATTGCATCTGCTCTAGTTTTGCTGATGCAGGGAAATTCGCGAAATACTTTCACAATTTCACTACAATCCGTTTTGGCCATAATTGTTCACATTTAACTCTTTAAGCTTAGTCTTGTAATTGAGGTTACGTTTGTAGGCTCTTTCACAGCAAGATAGATGGTGCTGTGCAGGAAGTCATTGTTTGGGTGTTATCTGAAGCGTACCTTGTATACAGATGTTATTCCAGGGAGACGAAACCACCCACGCCTCAGCGAGCAGAGATAGATAACGAGACCTTATTACTCGAAAAAAAAAAGCATACGAGGGTTCATGTGTGTCTGCACGTATGTGGTTTAGCCAAACTGTAGCCTACGACCAATTTTTTTTTTTTTTTTTTTACCTTGTACAGTATTTTTGTTTTGTTTCGTAAATTATTATTGTGCCTCACATCCTCATTTTTAGTGTTAATTTTTACATAGTTTTTTATATTAACAGTTTTTGATGAAAATGTGAGTTTAATTTTCATTAATTTTAGTCCATTTTGCTGTTCTTGAAATGGAAACGTTGAGGAAAAATAACATTTTAGTTGATGATAATGTGAGAAACCAAAGTGTGAAACTAAAACATTTTTTTTATATATATTCATATTTTACAGTATGCTATCGTATTTTTATCAACAGTATTTGTTTTAAATTTAAAGTCGTTTCAAATTGAATGTTTAAAAAAAAGTTGAATTATCCTTAGGATGCGTTTTTAGTTTTATCTCGGCATATGAGTCTTCCTTGTATCGTTTTCCTAGATTTTCATAGTTGACCTGTCCCTGGATGCTCCCATGTATGGATTTAGTCCAGAAAAACACAGCATCACTGGCTAACCCCAACAATGTGTTTTCCACTCAATCGCTGCCAAGGCATCTGCGTAATATTATTTAGTACGTGTCTGATCAGGCATCTTTAGAACACGTACTATCCAAAGGCCATAAGGATGATCTTCTATTTCCTTCTATTGTTCTCTGGTGTATAACCACTGTCCTGGAGAACGTGCCGCCTTCTTTGTATTTTCCGTTTTGCATGATTGACCACATCGTCATTTACCAAAGGGAGAAAGCTGCTTTATGCCTGATTTTTGAAATATTTGTGTAAATAATTTGTGCCACCCAGACATGCCTTAATTGATGACAATGTTTAAAGTGCCCCATTACAATTTTATTTATGTCTAATTTTCAATGTTTTGGAATTCTCCTACAACTGGTGTATAGTAAAAACAAAAACTCTCTAAACCCCTCCTTTTCGAGAGTGTACTCTGATTGGTCAGATCTGTTGCCCAGTTTGTTGTGATTGGTCTAAGGTTTACAGCGCATGTTGTAAACTAAACAGCCATTACCATATCCCAATTTCTTGTATACACAGTGATATGAACAGTAACAATGGTGTTGGTTTTACCGTATCAGTTCGAGTCCAATAATGAAACATTGAAAAAAGTAGCTGATCAACCAGAGCACGACTTGAGCAAGACATTTCTATGTGGTAGACATTTCTGAAATGAAAACCATAGAGTGGCATTATGCAGAATTGTTACAAACCTACATAGGTTCATGCAAGAAGTAAGATTGGAATTACTGACGACTAGTTTCAGGCAGTTCAGAATCAGTTCTTTCTTTAGGGAGACAATAAAACTTTGATCTTTGAAACTTTGCACCATTTTTACATTCACAAAGAGCTATATTACACACTACGTAAAAAGTTAATATCTTGTAAAAAGCATAATTGGGGCACTTTAAGCTTTCTTCCTTTGCATAACATCACTTCTTATGTTTCTACTTTGGTCCATTGCTATTTGGGAAAAAATGTTTGGTTTTGGCCCTGCAGTGTTCAGGAGTGTGGAGAGCCGCTTCGCCAAATAGCAACAGGCTGTTTATTCCACTTCGGTCTCGACCGATGCCTCTAGCAACGATACTGCAGAGGTTTCAGATCCCGGTCGGTCCCCTTTCCACAACCTTACAGGAGCAAGCGTTTAATTTGTCACGGAAACATGCCTATCGGAGAAATCTCAATTGGACAAATGGTCTGTCAGATGGTTTGCGCGGCGTGCAGCGCCCTTGCTATCTCATGTTTCACAGAATCATTGAGAGGGCAGACCAAACTATCCGTCCAACAGCCAAAGGAAATATTTCACATTTGTCTTTCTGAGGGAGTAAAAGCAAATATAAAATGAAATTCCCCCCTTTTCTTCCTCAGGTCAGTTTTTGCTGGAGGACTCGCGGCTTTTGGAGGCTGCCGAAATGGCAGAGAAAGCCGCCCAGTTGGACAGTGAAGAATTTGATGTGGTTTTCAGTGCAGCTCACATGCTCAGGTGAGAAGGACATGCTAAATCCATATAGACAACATTTTGTACTATGATTAAATACCCTGGACAAAGCATAAATGTTTCTTGTAGCTGTCATACTGGTTCGTTATAGTCAAAAACATTTTTTACAAACTTTATATTTATATATTTACATATATATATGTGAATATTCCTTAAATTCAAGTTGCAGTTCCACTTTGTTTACAACAATAATAATAATAATAATTCAGTGCAAATCTTGAAATTGAACTGGAGTTTAAAGAGTCTTGTCAATTTGATTGTGAATGGTGCACAACCCCGTTTTTACGATGTACAATATTGGTCATGCGTTTCGTTGCAACTTTGATGTCCAATGTAAAATCTGGATCCTGAAGCAAAACCGGTTGAGAACCACTGGATTAGAGGATGTTTTTCTATCTCTTTCTCCCTCTGTCTCTCTTTCTCTTACTCTTTCCACCTACCCATTTGTATGGATGCTTTCTTTCTATTGCAGTGCACCACAGGACATGTAATGGAAAGCCTGCATTAATACCCTCGCCTCGAGGTTTCTGTTGAATACACTTCTCATAATTACTACATGGAGTTCACATGGTATATAGTTACACACTTCCTAAAAAGTATTACAGCCCTTCAGCAGATTTTGCATGGGGCTTTATGCTACACGAACACTTGGTTGTTAATTGCTGTCTTAGGCCGTGTCCCCTGCCTTCATATTGGCTTGCGGTCCGACTTATTTGAAGATCAGGTTCCTGGTGTGTTTGTCTTGAAAGGAAATGCAGAAGGGTCTCAGATGGGGGGGGGGGATTTGAGTGGAATCGGGAAGTACGAGACCGCTTCAGATGTACAGCGTTTTCTTACGGCTCTCAGGGGCCCGTCTGCACCGACAAGTTTGCTTCCTTACTATCAGTTTTAGTTTCCTTGCCCTCTTCAAAGGCCGCTGGTTATTCTAAACCCCAACCAAACTGTCAATGCCACGCTAAGGAAAAGCTACGTCTAATTTTACTACTTCCAAACAAGTTTTCCCAGTTGTTTGTTTGTCTGTGAAAGTATAATTTTCAGTATCATTTCTGCTTTTTTAGTATTTTTAGCAGCAGTACTTTAAGGGGGATACATTTATAAATGCATCTTCTTAGAGAGGATTATAGCGTGCTGGAAGTCTTAACAGTCTACAGCATGCTAAAACCCTCCTTCATTGCGTCTCTAAATTAATCTCTGTTTAAGCACCACTTTTGTAACACATTCACCTCCTTCCACAATATATTTCATGACAATTGCTGTCTGATTTCAGACAAATTGCCTTTTAGCATTGTTTGCATTTGAGCATTGTTCCCATTATTATCCATAATCCATAGCTCTCCATTGTTTAGAGGATTTCTATAGCTTTGTACAATAAAAGGTTACCATTGAAGCTCTCATGTAATGCAGTCTTAGATGGTTACATGAAGTTATGAATTATTTTATGCTTTTTCTCTGAAGGTTGGTGACCACTTTGGAATGATATAATGAGCAGATTGCGGTGGGATGGAGGAACAGTTTTGGTTGCCAGATATTAAACATTTGTTTTTATTGTATTTTGGAGGTTTAGATCAGACCTAGGGAGTTCAAGTGGATGCTGTCTTTTAGATTTTCACCATATATTGCAGTTGTGGAATGTGGTCATAGAGGCCAGTCCAGTCCTAATACTGTTGGATTTTGACTCTGTTAAGAGTGGTCACTTTCCAGCTGATGATTATAAGGGAATTATTTGTCCCTGCAGACAATTGTGGTTATGATCAAGCTATGGTTTTTTTGTGTGCATGTGAATGTGAAAATTACACCGACTCGCCGTTTAAGAGGAAAGGATTGTAAAACAGAATTGGGGATGGTGAACAGTAACACATGGTTCTGCTTAAATGCTTAAGTCCACTGTTGAGAACCGGTCATCCCATAGATTTTTGTCTAACTTTTTATCTTAGATTTTTCTTTATGTAATTTTTTTTAAGTTTTACCCTTGTGTTCAAAAAAGGTCATTAGGGAAAATTCAAGGTTTAAGAAGGAAGACAAATCATACATTTTTCAAACTGGATACATCTAAATGAGAGGTTTTAAATAGTTTAAATGAAGGCAGATGCATATTTTAAGACTCATTTATACTGCATAAGAAAGCAATGTGAACATTTGCATAAGAACAGTGCAAAAAAAGTCATTTTTTATAATGGTCAATGTACTAAATAAGTTAATATTTGTAAATGATTAGAAAATATTGTCATACAATAATTAAAATGTCTCAGATATTTTTTCAAACTGACTTTATTTTATTTATTACAGAAGCCAACTGGACATCACCGTAATTTAAAAACACTGACCACCGTAATTTAACCGTAATTTAAAACCACTAATGATTATAAGGGAATTAAAACCACTGATCTAGATTTGCTGTTTTCAATCATTTGTAAATATAGATAATATAAAGATACACCATGAATATACATCAGGTCGCCCCTTTTCAGCGCTGTGCTCGTTGTGTTCGGTCTTCCAGTTTGTATTTCTACAGCATGAAGGTAAGATCTTACGGATTTATGAATGAGCCGCTCATTTTAAAATCTTCCCGGTCTAATTACATTTATGGCATCAGCTTTAAACATTACAATGCCCATGATAACTTTAAATAACTTTACAATAAGTAAATCCACTTCACCAGCTAATTACTCTTCGACAGCGATGCAATAGAAATATACAGAGCAACTGCAAAAACGGAAGTTCAAACACAAAATTCTAGGGAAGGACAACACCATTTTTAGCTGTTCAAAGTTCACCATGATCCAAAGTATTCTCCCACTCAGCACTTTATTTTATTTTTGGCTTTTTTATTCATAGTATATCAGAATGAGGGCAGGAAATTCAAATGAGAGGAGTTGAGAGCGGGATTGGGATATGTTGCAAGCCGAACTCAAACGTGTGTCACCCACATGAGCAACAGAGCATGTGTCTGAAATGCTGCTTAACCTACATATACCCTCTTCAGCTTTACTTGTAGAAATTTCATCCTGAATGGTATATTAATGCTATGTCTTCATTCATCTTCTTCTTTATTCATCTTTCTCTCTAATGTCAAGGTTGGAACTGGAATGTTTTCCACAGACATCATTTATCCATTATCTCATTGCTTCAATGTTTCAAGTACTGTCCATCCTATTTTTTCTTAATAAAAAGCTATTTCTTGAAACGTTTAACCTTAGCTCTTTTCAGCAAGAACAGTTTGTTGAGGATGAAGGAGGGTCTATAAAACTGGCTGAATAAGAAAAGCGGTCTTCTATCATTAATCTTCGGCTCTTTCATCATTACAACCCAGCCTGTCTTTGGCTGACGGTCATTGTCTCCATATTGAACTCAATTCTCAAAGAAGTTATTGCTACCAGCAGGTACAAGCAGCTAGAAGATGCATGGTGGGGTGTTTTTACATGGGAAAAAAACAAAACCTTTAGGTTGTAAAGAAGCTAAAGATCTTCAAAGAGCATCCAGTAGGTTGTAGGTCATGACCTGAGAAACAAGGGCACTTTTCTCTGCTCAAAAATTGTATATCCCTATTTGGCTCAGTTTCTCCGTGGCAGTGAAGTTGGTCAACAAATGATCCCTGGTTTGATGGCCAGCAATAAACCTGTGCGACAGGATGAAGTAACACGCAATGTTTATGTGCTCTTTCAGGCAAGCCAGCCTCAATGATGCTGCTGAGAAGTACTACGGACAAGCAGCCAGCCTGAGACCCAATGTAAGTAAGCATGCAGTCCCACTCATATAGGACATGTGCCATCCACACACATGGTGGTTGAATTTAATTGATTGGTGTGACTCAACTGATCCCCCATAAGTTGTATCAGCGACCAACTGTACAAGCTCTGCTGGCGGTCTTGGGGTTTGTTTTCATAGCATCAGTCTCAAACTTTAAAGAGACGCAGTGTGTCAGAAACATGCGCTGTGAGGTTTGCAAAACACACAGTTGTTTGATTTCTTTGGAATATGTGAATGCGTTTGATGTTTGGTGTGCAGCTGCCTGAAAGGAAGTTGCCTTGTAAACCACACAGAAGTGTAAAATGGAAAAATGGAAAGGTGAGGTTGACTATTAGATTAAGAAAACTTTTTTTTTATGGAAGCAAAGACAAAAGGAACAAAAAAACTAGGAAACCGGTAATGAACCCTCTTTACAACAATGGTGGAGTAAAGCCTGTTTTATGCTTCTGCGTCGAACTGCCGCCGTAGCTACGTCGTAGGCTGTGTGTAGCGCGCGTACCCTCCGGCGTACCCTGACGTGCACCTCTCCAAAAATGTAACAACGCGTCAATTCTACGCGGACACAAGCGCTGTGATTGGTCTGCCAGAACCCCTCCCTCGGGGTTTCACACGCTCCCTAGGTACGCGTCAACGCGGATAACGACACAGAAGTATAAATTAAAACCAACACGTTGCCTACGGCGTATAGGCTCCGGCGTAGGTCCGACGCAGAAGTATAATGAGGCCTTAAGTTAACATACAGTCAACCAGATAAAAAATGATGTATGTTTAATTTATAAAAAAGTATCATTGGTATTAGTATTATATTTATATTAAAAATGAGCTTTGTCTGAGTGATTTTTATGTTTGCTTATATTCATTCTTTGCATAACTTTATTTTCTTTTGTCTACTCTATATTTTATATCTGTGTTATCTTGCGTTGCTATTGTATTTAACGGCATTTAGAGGTAATATATGAACAGAATCATTATTGAAATTCCGGCAAGCATGACTTGTTTTAAATGTAGCTAAATGAATATTCTGAATATTTGATGTGCGTCAGCCAATGTCAAATATAGTTATTCCGGTAATGTTTAATTAATTTGAAGTGCACTTAAACTACATTTACCCCATCTCAAAAATGCCACCTTTATTTCAGTATTGTACAGTGTCTGGACTTTTTGCACTGTCTTTAGGGATGTTTGTCTCCTTAGCAGCTGTTTCAACAAAGGTCCCAAGATCCTTTCCACATCTGGTACTGCTGATGCTGTGACTGCATGCCGTGATAGTGTTGTGAGGGATACTGTGCGGTTAGAGTGTAGGATGAAGAGGAAGGAAAGAGGTCAGGAAACTTCTGGAGGCCACAGCAGGGCAGATTCCCCTCCACTGCTCACTTCCTCTCACCTGACAGTATCTAGAAAGCCTCTATATTGTGGTGAACAATCAAACGTTACCCCCTTCTCAAAAGTATACAAACACAAATATGCACATGTAAGAGTTGGCTTGACTTTTAAGTCCATTTTTTACTTAAATTGGGATGTTTTTTGGCTTTTTAAAAAAAATTGATACATAATATGAAGATGTTTTTACATTGATGCCAGACTTACCATTTGTTAAGGATATATATTAATCTTTTTCATTTTTAAATCAACTTTTTTGGCTTAAAATAAAATGTGTAAAATTAGATAAGTAACTTTCATTAAATAATTGAATTAACTGGATAATCCCTTTACAATTTAAACCAAAGTATGAATGTATTAATTTATTATATATATTAATCATACAATGATGCATATTTTTGGTCATATCAAACTCACATTTTAAATGCATACACTTTAAAAACTGTCTGTTAAAATAGCCAGCGAAATGTACAGTGCTAATATATGAAGGAATTTTTGGTTACACTTTATTTTAAGGTGTCCTTGTTTCAGTGTAATTATACATTTAAGTACTGAGTAAAATTAATGAACTACATGCTATAGGGTTAGGGTTAGATTAGGGTTTGGTTTAGGGTTTGTTGTAATTATGCCTAATTTATAGATATCATTATAGTAACTACATGTAACAAGGGCACTGAAATAAAGTGTTACCAAATTTTTGTATTGATTTTACACAGATGTTTTACCCATATTTTTAATTGCACATTGTATTGTGTTTTAGGGTTAAAGGAAATGTCCTGGCAGAAAATTACCAGTACCTTTTTTCCTACAGTGTACTTGGATACTTGGAGCTATAGTGAAACAGTGGCTGAATATGTCTTTGAATATATTTGGTTTTGAGAGGAAGGTATACGTGTCACCTGAGTGCAGTTAATGCCACAGTTTGCAGTTCATTTGTCCCTCAGTCTTGTTTTGAGGTTTGACTTCTCTGTGTTGGGTCAAATAGTGCTAATATATTACTTACACGTTGTGTAATTTTACAACGATCGTCTCTTTCTACTTTTCCGTGCGGGAAACCATGGCAGCTGGCCTAAAAAGTCAGTTAGTGTAAGTTTTACTCTCGTGAGAGTTAGATAATATACAAGTCTTTCCCTTCAGAGGTGGCAAGTGAAGCATGTCCAGAAATGGTTTTGTATTAAATCACAGTAGCTTCTTATAATTATATATTTTAGACATTAAAAACATTTGTGTTGAAATTCTGCAACAAATGTGTTTGTGTATGTCCATGTGAGAACTCATGGTATGCTGGGTTTAGTTAAGGTTCATTTTGATTTATGTATCTATTGAAATCTCCTTATGTGAGAAGAATTGGCGTGGACAACATATTGTTTCCATTGAAGCCTGATGCATTCAACATCACTCATGTAACCCTGACATAAGTAAAATAGATGATGTGCATCCAGGAGAGTTATAGACTGTAGAATAACAGAGTTTCTGGTTAAATTTATGGACGTGTGAACCTGAAAACGTTTCCAAAATGCCAAAGATTCGCTATAACCTTGGTTTGTCTTAGAATAAGCAAACAATATTATTTGCTTCCATAAGGTGCAGTCACATTAGTGAAATTTTCCATGCCAAAAAAAGGTCCATTTTAAACAGTATGAAGTCACTTTCAAAGCAACCAACTTTCTGTTGGTCAGCGTGGCAAATTCACATGACCAACTTGAACGAGTACAATCTTCGTGGTGAAATATTTCATCCTCTCACCAAACTCGGATTATGTCGAACAACGGTAAATGTGACTGCACTTTTAAAGTGACTTTTTCCTTAAACTGGTGTTTTTTTCCCCACAGTATCCCGCAGCCCTCATGAACCTCGGAGCTATTCTCCATCTCAATGGCAAACTCCAAGAAGCGGAGGCCAATTACCTGCGAGCCTTGCAACTGAAACCGGACGATACCATCACTCAGTCCAACTTGCGGAAACTGTGGAACATCATGGAAAAACAGGGCTTAAGGACCATGGCTCCTTGACTTGGACACATTTGATCTGACAGCTTCTCTGAAGTTGTTAAAGGAGATGTTCTCTCTGAGCTCTCAGTAATGAGGTAATTGACATCCTAGGGCTGACAAAGAACATCTTCAAAACCTGGGTTACCTTAAGCATGCGAGAGCGGCTTCGTCTGGTAAAACTGAGACATTCTGGAACAATCTAGAACTGCGGAGCTCTTCAGACGTGTCGGGAGTCCTTAACTTGAAGTGGCCCGTAGATGCATACTTGAAGTCTCATGATAGATTAGATGTTAATTAGTTAGTCAATGCTTAATAGTCTTGAAGGGCAATATTTGCCCTGAGACTGAGAAGGAATTGAGAGTGCTACAACCCCCATGAGGCTATACTCTGCATGTACAGTACATTTAAATGTCATTTCTCCATTCATATGATTGGAATCATTAATATTTAATGAGCACATCATGGCTGACAGAAACGCCTGGACGCAAAAAAACAAAAAACAAATCATATTGTCTAAACATCATCAAAATAATTAGGTAAATAGGCCAAACATGTCATAAGTCTTTCTAACTGTAAAAACAAACACCAATTGTGTCAAAATGATTGATTTGTGAGGTTGTAGACTTAGGGTGTGTTCACACTTTTAGTTTGGGTCTCTTGGTTCTTTTGGTCTGGACCAAAAAAAGGAAAGAATACATTTAGTCCTGGTGTACCAGAGTTCGTTTTAATCTAACCAAACCTGCCAAGTGTGAACACACCCTTAATGACACTGTACATATGAGCACAGATAATATGTGAAGTTTGGTTTGGGATGCAGAAGTTTTAGCGAATGCTTTTACACATTCCATCAACGTTTTGTCAATCCAGACATGACACGCCCACAACACAAGATAACTAGTGGTCGGTAACTTCTGGGATCAAGAAATTGGATCCATTTGCTGCATATTGCCAAAAATGACAGGAAAGGAACATTCGATAAGCTATGTAGCCTGAAGGAAATTAGCGAATTGAATTTGCAAATTTTGCCTTACTTTGCATAAAACTGTTCTGTAACCGATAGATTCAGCGGATTTGATTTCCTTGTTGCGTTACTAATACAAATTCGGATGAAAAATGTTCATTTGTTAGAATATCACATTTAGCAGAGTGAGTTTATTCACAGTTACACAACCATTCAAAAGTTTGGGGACAGTACTTTTTCTTTCTTCAAAAGTGACAGTAAAGTCGGCACCGATAGCCTCATGGGCAGCGTGCTGACATATGACGCCGTTGTGCTTCGGGCGACCCGAGTTCGAATCCCGGCTCGTGGACCTTTCCCGATCCCGTCCCCCGTCTCTCTCCCACCTCGCTTCCTGTCCACTCGATACTATCCTATCACAATAAAGGCAAAAATCACCCAAAAAACCCTTAAAAAAAAAAAAAAAGTGACAGTAAAGACGTTTATAATGTTACGTGATTTCAAATAAACGCTGTTCTTCTGAACTTTCTATTCAGGTTACACAAAAAATATATAATATTAAGCAGCATAAAGGTTTTCAACATTGGTATTCTTGAGCACCAAATCAGCATAGAATGATGATTTCTGAAGGATCATGTGACTCTAAAGATTCAGCTTTTCACTGAAATAAATGACATTTTAAAATAAATAAAAATTTAAAACACTTATTTTAAATTGTAATAATAATCACAGAATTACTGTTTTTACTGCATTTTGATCAAATCAAATGCGTCATTGGTGAGCTTAAGAGACTTCTTCCAAAAAAATGTTTTTAAAAATCCCAAACTTTTGAACGGTAGTGTTTATTAGATCTGAACATTAGGACCATGGGCATCGACTAGTTCTGCTGGTAATGTCCTTTTGACTGAATTGGTTCAACAGACCAGAAATGCAAAGTTTTGACTGGTAACTCCTAACCAAATACAGATAAGTTTACTTTGTTGTACCTATCTAACAATATACAGCCATAGTTTTGTAAGGGATTGTTTATATGTATTGTTGGTTTAATATTTTCTTCTATGTTTGAGTGTATAAATGGAGCCTAATATATAAAATGACACATTACACAGTATGATGTTGTTGCTCAAACAGAAAACGATGAGCCAGAATCACGATATGCGAAGTACTTGTTTAGTTCATTCAGCGATTACTTTGTTTCATGATAGTCTTTATTCCGTGCATGTTCCTGATCTTTAACTTGGTGCTCTTATTTGGTGATCCCAACTATTTTTATGAAGCCTTCTCTCCATTATTTTAAAGAATTCTGACACAAAAATGAAAATCTGTCTTTATCTTCTCGCCCTAAACCCCACATGACCTACTTTCTTTCAGTGAAACTCAAGAAAAACAAATGTGGAAAAAATCATGTATCTTTTCCATGCTATTACAATGGAGCTTCAAAAAAGAGCGGCCCATACGACTCCTGCGCTATATTCTACATCTTCTGAAGCTATATGATAGCTTTGTGTCAGGAACGAATATAGTAATGTTACATAAACCACTTTTATGATTATAGTTCCCATTCATTGCAACAGCATGGAATTAAGCAACCGAATGTATTTGGTATGACATGAGGGTGAATAAACAACAGAATGTTCATTTTTTGGTGAACTATCCCTTTAAAGTCCTAACAAATGCCATTTCGGACGGCTGAGTCAGTATTAACTTATTCGTTTTTGTGTTTGTCTTGATGGAAAATAGAAAGAAAACAGCTGGCTCTGTGTTATGTCAAAAGTGTATTAAAACTTTCTGATTCAAGATGCCCTTTTTTATAACACATTTTTGCGCTGAACTGATTCATCCATTGTTTCACTGAGACGTGTGTAAAGGGAGCATTTTAAAGGGAATAAACCCAGAATTTGTCATGCATTCATCTTCTTGATGGTCTCTCAGACGATCGTTTCTTCACATTTCTCTACTTCTGTGGTCTTCTTTTTCCTTCCAAAGTTACTGAACTCAAATGCAAATAATAACTCAATACAGTCTGATCTTTCTAATATTAATGAATATTAGACAGATTAGGGGGAAAAAAACGATATATAAAATTATGTTGGACATCGTTTTATATATATAGCAGAGAGTAGCATAACATTGGAATAACAAACCTCCCATGTTGTCAAAGGATGTGCATTCCTCATTACCATAGTAAACCATTTGTATTTTTATCCGTCTCAGTCGTAACGTGATTGTGTCTTGTCTGTCCTCCACAGTGTAAGTTATCTGAGTAGTTTCTAGTGGTACCGGTTGTGACTGCATCAATACTGTGCTGTTTTTAGCTGTACCCATTGTGTCTGTTAAGATGAGTTTTCATATGGATTCACACAATGCAGACCTACACGACTAAGACACCTGCACCCGTAGGCGTGAGTGTGTTTGTCTTTCCTCAGGGATTTTGAGAGGTGGTGATATCGCGGTTGGTGCTCTCAGAGCAGAGAACGAGTTTACTCAATAAAAGAAGAAAAAAAAAAATTTTGGAACAGTGCATTTGTATAAATGATCAAGATTTGTAGCCTTTCTTCTGTTTTTGTATAAAGACTGACGTATGTGCCAGATAAGACTTTTCCCAATGTCACATTTTTTCCACAATAAAGTACCCGGTGTTCTGCTCTCTTCTCCAGACTCTATATCGTTGGAATACAAACATTTCAAAAGTCTGTGATCCATTCCCTTTCATCTTGTTTTCTTTAAAGTCATTTAACTCAAATGTTGTGCTCCGGTAATGCTTTGAACAATGGCTATAACAGATAGCGTTAAGTGTTCTGAAAATTATAGCTGCAATTCTTTAGGGTTACATAAAAACTTTAAAACAGAGCCAAGACATCATTGTCTCCATAGTAACCAAGTCTTCAAGTCTCATGTAGAGGTTTTTTTTTTTTGTTGCATTACTTTAGTTAATGCATTGGGTATCACAATTTACAGTATTTATTAACCTAGCTTCATGTTAAAGGTGCATTGCGCAACATTTCATGTTAAAAATACCCGTTTTTCTAACCCATACATGCTTAAACAATTGCCTGATGGGCTGAATGAGCCCTTCTATGATCACTGCGATTGCCTTTATAATCCTGTACAGTAAAATAAATAAGATGGATTCGGGACGGAATCGACTGGGCGTGACGTCATGCGCGTTCACGCTCACCTGGCTATGTCTGGCAGGTTTGTGTATTCGCCGCCATTATCCGCATCAGCGAAGACAACTCAAGCGACTTTTGCAAAAGTAGAAGATGGATTCAAAGAGACCGGCTTCTAGTTCATCCCAAACCCCAACGCAAACTCCACGTAAACGCGTGCACAACTCTGGTTGCAGTTTCGTGTGTCGCCAGAAGGGGGCATAGTTCTGCAAAAACTCAGAGACTTGCGCAATGCACCTTTAATTTATAAGTATACTTTTGATGATTATTTCATCAATGTATCACTATATGTAGAAATTTGCATTATCCTACAATGAATTATTATTTTACAATAAATGCTGTTAGACAGTTCATTGTTAGTTTATAGTATTTAATGAATTAACTGATTTGAACAATTTTAACCTTTATTGTAAAATGTTACAGACCTAAAGTCTGATACAAAGGTTTTGTTTTGTTTTTTCAAATAAATGCCGTTCTGAAATATTAATAATATTAAACAGCGCAACTGTTTCTTGAGCATAAAATCAGCATATTAGAATGATTTCTGAAGGATCATGTGACACTGAAGACTGGAGTAATGATGTTCAAAATTCAGCTTTGCATCACAGGAATAAATCACATTTTAAAATATATTCAAATAGAAAAGTTATTTTAAATTGCAACAATAGTTCACAAAATTACTGTTTTTGCTGTATTTTTGTACTGTACTTACAAAAAAATACAAATTCTGTAACATTTTAATATTAAGTTTTCAGCTTGTTCTGTCACTTTTTTGTGTTTGCACAAGTTTCACTGTTATTATTGCTTTTACTTATAACGTTATAGGTTCTTTCAAAACTTTATTTAACTTTTGCTTTTCTAAGACATCAAACTTATGATTTTACCTTTACAGTGAATGATGGACTCAAGATTTTTACAAAGCCAGTTACCGTTTTTGAAAATGTGAGGATCTAATTAGAAGTTTGACCTGCAAATGTATCAAATGCGTTATTCATATGTGAGCATTTGGTCTTGCGGCACAATAATGTAAACATTGACATTCACATCTGGGACACGTGTTTCGCCCCTCCTCCACACACACTATCCTGTTGACAGCCAGAAGCCGTCCACCCTGGATATGAGAAACTGAGCCATGTGTTGTATCTCACATGTTCTTCTCCATGGCCCTTTCTCACGTCTGATCACACTATGGGGCCTTGTTGATTTAAAATGTGTAAGGCGTTTGTGTGCATGTCCGCTACATGTTTCTCATCTCCTTTACGAAACACAGGTGTCTCGTATCTCAGCTAGCAACAGTCAGACAGAAGACTGGTGTGAAAAGTGCTTCAACTGAAAAAGTGCAGTCTTTGAACTGCACAACTCTGTTTTCTTACGCATTGCTGTTCTTTCCAGGATTTAAGGATTTTTCCAGAAAGCCAATGATGTATAACTTGAGGTACTTCACACTTCTCTCAATTCTTCAGCAGTCTTGCTCCATGTTCTCAAGCCAAAAAAAAAGGCTCCGTTATATAGCCTAAAATCTTAAAATTAAGGCTACGTTCAGAATAGCATACTACTCCTAATAATTCTACACTCACCGGCCACTTTATTAGCTACACCTTGCTAGTACTAGGTTGGACCCCCTTTTTGCTTCAGAACCTCCTTAATTCTTCATAGCATAGATTAGGGAATATATATTGGTCCATATTGACATGATAGCATCACAGATTTGTCGGCTGCACATGCATGATGTGATTCTCCCATTCCACCACATCTTAAAGGTGCTCTATTAGATTGAGATCTGGCGATTGTGGGGGCCAATTGAGTGCAGAGAACTCATTGTCGTGTTCAAGAAACCAGATTGAGATGATTTAAGCTTTGTGATATCGTGTGTTATCCTGCTGGAAGATGGGTACACTGTGGTCATAAAGGGATGAACATGGTCTGCAACTCAGTTAGGCTGTGGTGTTTAATAATGCTCAATTGACCGTTCGCAAAGACCCGCCCCCTTTAATTACTGTTGCTATGTCCGACAAGCCACGCCGCTCTCACACCACACACCATGTTCTCACACAGTGAAATATACATCGCGGAGCAAAGAGGACACTGACAAGGTGCTGACTGACAGGACTGACCAGGTTACTTTTGATATGAAACGAAGTCTCAACTTTCAAATTTTGTAATTTTTTTAAAGAAATTTAAACAATAAATTCCATTTTGTGGCTCTTTAATGTGTTGTGACAGATCGCTGTAGAGCCTCTTAAAGCTGCTCGTGAACCGATCATCTCTTCCTTCTAGTTAATTTATAGCATCAAATAAACATGAAAGAACATAAGAAGGAATGTTGCTTTAGCCGCGGAAAGACATCAGTACACTCCGTTTTTCAAGTTCTAATCCACCAACATAAATCTTCTAACTCTCCTGACTGCTTTGTCGAACAAAAATGGTGGATTCAGCGGATGGCGGATTATGATTGGTCAGATCGTCTGTCAATCAAACTCCCTGAGCAGGGTCAATTGGTACTAATGAGCCCAAAATGTGTCAAGAAAATATCCCCCACACCATTACACCACCAGCAGCCTTGAGGCAAGATGATTGCATGCTTTCATGTTGTTTACGCCAAATTCTGACCCTACCATCTGAATGTTGCAGCAGAAATCGAGACTCAGACCAGGCAACGTTTATCCAATCTTCTATTCAAATTGTAGCCTCAGTTTCCTGTTCTTTGCTGACAGGAGTGGTATTGCTCACGGTACTTTGATGTCATACACCGATACCGATCGGTCTGCACAGCACTGCTTCAAGTCGAACACATCTTAAATCTGCAGTAGTCAGGTGGTACAGCGGTGGTACAAGTCGTAGTTCTCCGAAAATGACAAGTTTACACGTAATTACAAGTTCTACAAGCACGTGAAGGCTTTTTACAGTTCAGAATTGTGAATTGAAGAAACAAATTCAATGCGCATACTTAGAAAAATCATGCGGTACTATTCTGGTGACGAAATTTGCGTCACGCGCACTGATGTTGAGTGCATTGCATTGTGGGATACAGTGAGCTGTGCAGTGTGTTATGTTGTATGCTGCGCATTCAGCAGCAGGTATTTGTAGTAGGAAAATGTGCATACTGTGCATTGTATAGAATAGATGATAAATTCTGCAGAATGCATGTTAACAGGTTAGGTTTGTGGATTTGTGTTCTGTCTTTCCACAATTTATCTGCAGGCCTTTGTTTTGCAGCTGTGCCTGCTCAACTAATCATTGTAATAATTATCCATGATCCAGCTGCAATTAATGTACTAATAAGATTCATTAGAGGGAAGTCTGTGTGATGTTCATAACACAAATGAATATAAATGTCTCTGCTCTCTGCCAAAACAAGCCTTTGGTCTTAAAAGTATGTGTGGTACTGTTAAGCAATGTAAATGTATATGTTACTTGCTTATGAACTGAATGTTTATAAGCAGAATGTTTATAAAAGAATGTTACAGGTGCAAAGCAAGTAGGTTTGAATATATTTGTTAATGGTACGCAGTATATGCATTGCAGCATTATTTACATTTACTGGGAATATGTTTGCACACCCTTGTGAAAAAGAAGTGTGCTTAAAGGGATACTCCACTTTTTTTGGAAATAGGCTCATTTTACAACTCCCCCAGAGTTAAACAGTTGAGTTTTACCGTTTTCGAATCCATTCAGCCGATCTCCGGGTCTGGGGGGTCCCACTTTTAGCATAGCTTAGCATAATGAATTGAACCAGGCGTAATGATGACGCAGCACATGCCGCCTGATAATAGGCTACTGAGCTGGGGACTATTATCAGGTGCTGCGTCATATCATTACGCCTGCTTCACCCATGGTACTGCAGCAAAGTTTCTTGATTATTACGCAGGAATGAGAGTATAGTTCCTAGCCATATCAGCCTAGAAAATCGCAACTTTTCATTTTCCGTCGGTCTTAGTACACGATGTAACTACAGAAGAGTCAAGTTTTAAATAGGAAAAATATCGAAACTCTTTGTTCATTTTTTTGAGAGAGATGCTAATGGTCTTGTCCGGTTCAATTCATTATGCTAAGCTATGCTAAAAGTGGTACCGCCAGACCCGGAGATCGGCTGAATGGATTCGAAAACGGTAAAACTCAACTGTTTAACTCTGGGGGAGTTGTAAAATGAGCCTATTTCCAAAAAAAAGTGGAGTATCCCTTTAACTGTATTGAATGTGCCATTTTAGTGAACTTTAAATCTTTAAAACTTTATTTAAAAAAACTCTTATTGCAGACAATATCATGTCAATAAAATAAAAGGCCTTTCAAGAGTATGTATAGTGTATTTTTTAAAACACTTCAAAAGCGCACTTTAAAGTAAAACTTTTAATTTGACATTATTACAAATTACATTTCAAATCATTGCGATTTAATAATCTTTTGTTGTGTTTTAAAGAAGTACAGTTATAATTTTAACTGTTGTATTATTCAATATCATATTTTTAGATGAAGATTACAAAAATATACTTAAGAGGTTCGAAAAAGGCACTCAAGATCAGACAATTTAATATAAATTTAAACAATAATACATTTTCATTTAATTGCAATTGCAGATTTAAGTGTCTAAAAACCTTACATTGTTTAAACGTAAGCATATTCTTCTGAAGTATGTTATTTCCGTAACAACTACTTTTTAAAAGAGTATTTTAAAGTGTACTGCAATGTTTACAGGTGTCTTGTTGTCATTCACTAAGATCCATTATCAAGTTCTTTTCAACATTGATTGAGATTGGAGAGTCACATGATTATGTGCTACGTTCCCTCCTTTCCCAAATGAACACCTTTGAAAGTGCAACTGCGAACATTCACCAGCTTTGACAGTTCATCTGGCTCATAGCCTTGACCCAAAGTTCAGCGATCTTAATATTGTTGTGATCAATCTAACCAAAAATCTCATAGGACACAGGCATCCATCCATCACACGCGATATGATTTCCTGTCTCTTTATCAATAAGTGCGCATTTTGATCTTTTTGATTAGGCATTAAGTCTCAGATCCACCATGTCCAGCGATGGAGGAAATCAAAACATCTGTCTCTTGTTTTCATGACCCACTTCATCATTACAATATTGCCTTTTGCATAAAGAGAACTCTTTGGTAAAGAAGAGGAGCTTACCGTTTCCTTATGAGCGCCTTTTTCTTATTATGTTGTTATATAGAAAATCTGCCAGCTGTTATCAAGCAAATATTGTTAGGAATGTGCAGACAACCTATTGGGCCTTTGATCTGGCTGGCCTGTTCCAGCAGCCTCGGGCAGACACACGGTATCTTTTGAGGGCAACACGGTGCGTGACGCATGGAAGCCTTTGCCTGTAAATCCAATAGCCGATGTTATTGCATGACAGATGGGGTATTGTGCACAAAATGCTAAACCCAACAATCTGGTTTCAGGTTTTTCACAGAGTTTTCTGAAGCGTGAAGGAAATTAAATTAGAGATGACAGGTATGTAGTAGCAGAGCTGTATATTAGAATAGTTAAAGTCACCATGAAATCAAAATTGATGTTTTTTTTTTGTCTTTTAGTATGTATAGTATGAATGTTAGCCTTGCTGTTGTCTATATTAAGCTAGTTTGTTCCAAAACAATGACACAATTCGTATTTTTAAAAGATATAAGCATTCAAAACATACAGTCTCTCACTTCCGCCAATATGGATCAACAATTTTGATGACATCACACTGAACTATCAGATTCTAATCAGATTTTCTGTCCAATCAAATGCTAGAATCTGAAGCGGCCCGCCCACTACATTATAAATAGGCGCAGAAGCTGCAGCTGAAATCGGTCACCTGTTCACACATTTACTATTTTCTACATGGTGAATGGCACATAGTGCACTATATAGGGGATAGGGAATGATTCAGACAGTAAATATGCTTTCCATTTGGGGCGAATGTAGAGACAATAGCACAGAGCGGATCATATGGGTGAGTCGGCATACAAAAAGGGGAGGAGCTATTTGTCCCGCTCTGTCTTCATGTTTCAGTGGAAATTACGTCCACACATTGAATAATGCTGCGCGTTTCAAGGCACTTCATGGGCCTTTGAGGTGTGACTGATAATCATACTATCTCATAATACAAGAAAAATGATTCACTGTGCATTAGACTGGAACCTGGATGCATTCACACATAAAAGAGATTTCTTCAATATCTTGAGGCTATAATCTCAACATTTTTCTTGGCATATAAGATATCGCAGTCCCATTCATAAGATGCTTAATTGTAAATGCGTTAACCAGTTAAATATAACATTAAAAATATATAATGTAATGTGAAAAAATGTGTAATAATAATATATTATTCTGTATATTATATAATAAAAACATAAAGACGATTTAGAAAATATGTATTTTTACTTTGTGGTGCAAAAGAACAAACAGACACCAGATAAAACGTAATAACTATATTTATAATATATTTCTATATTTATTGCATATGTATTTATTTGTATTTTATATTTACAGTTCAGTATTAGTATTTAGTATTATTTATTAAATAATGCTAAATACAATTATTAACGTTTCAGTTGTTATATACTGGTTAAGCATTTTAAGTAACTTGTAAATAGAACTTCTATTATAAATAAGTTGTTATCTTAGTACGATAAATCACAAGAGAACTTGCGTCAAGATCATGAGAAAATTAGGCTGAGGTCATCCTGATCACAAAGATGTGCATTTTGTCAGAGCAATCAATAATAATTACCGAGATAACTATAATTTTACACCAGGGAAACCAGTCATCCAGACACAGGCTATGCATAGCAAATATTGCATGTTTTCTGTTGGTTTATAACTGTACATTTATCACTGACTTTTTAATGTATTTTTTCAGGTCAGAAGTGTAAAGATGACTCTCTGTCCACTGGCTGTGCGTTTTACATAGACGTCACCTAAGCAGTTCCAGCGGCCCACAATTCATCAAGTTGACGTCTTGATGCGCATGTAATTTTTCTTCCCAACTGAATGATGCAACATCTGAGCAAGCAACAGCACAATAATGATAATCTGATTCGACTGTATGATAATACACGCTGTTTTTTCCTGTGCACCAATATTAATCATAAACTTGATCCACATGGGTATTTCGTAAGAATGCAAGCTAATTTCCATGTATTAAACACAGTTTGGAAACAATGGTCCAGTTTGGTGGCCAATAGAATATTGATTCAGGTGTTTTAAATGTTATTTGTAAAGAACTGGAAATCTTTGGTTGAATATGATCTTCCAAAGTTCACAAGATATCATTTAAAACCTCCTAAAGGGATAGTTCCCCAAAAAATAAAACATGATGTCATCATTTATTCACCATGTTGTTCCAAAACCTGTATGACTTTATTTCTTTGGCGGAACTCAAAATGAAGATATTTTGAGGAACGTTTGGGTCAAAACATTATTGAAGCCCATTGACTTTCATATGGACAAAAAGGTTACAGGTTTGGAAAGATGTATGGAAGCTTGTTTCTTCAACAGAATAAAAAAAGGGTTTCACTTTATTTTGATGGTCCCTTTAACATGCAGTTGGCTCGTTGCACCCACGTCTACTAACTCTCATTAGAATTTTAGTCAGTAGAATGTCTGTTGGAGGACCATCACAATAAAGAGTTAGTAGATATTAAGCAGACAGTCTAAGAGCTAGTTGACATGTAGCTGCAAAGTCAACAGAATGTTCAAAAGGGACCATCAAAGTGTTACCAAAAAATCTCACCATTGCAATAAATAAATTAAGATTTGCGAGTGTATATCTTACAATTGTAAGGAATAAAGTCAGAATTGCGAGTTATCAACTTGCCTTTGCAAGAAAAAAGTCCGAATTGCAAACCTTATCTTTTTGTCCTGTGGTGTAAACAAGCTTCAATAAGGATGTGTAAATAATGTCCAGTTTCATTTTGGAGTCAACTATCCCTTTCAATTCTGCCTTAATTCCTAAATCCTAACACACTTACGAGATGTTATGGTGGCCAGGACATTAGTAAGTTGCACCACACAGGTGATTCTGAGAGATATTGCTGTAGAGCATGTCTCAGCTGTCTGTAAGTCTTGTCTAGCACCCTATTAAGGTAACAAATTGATTATCTCAAGGGTGAAATGGCTGTATGTCACATCGTAATGCCCCACACTGGCAGCAGGCCTGAATGGTGTTGGAGGGTGAAATCACACTGTGTGTGAAATGAGGAGTGAGCGATATAACCCAGACCACTGCCATCCCAAAATGTCCATCTAAATTATAGAAACCAGCCATTCGGCCAAATGAGAGTCTTTTTTTTATATATATATAAGTTATAATCAGTTGACATAGTGGACAAGGACAAAAAAGGAGGGAATGACAACCCTGTCAAACTAAATTGTTGTTTGTATTCTCACACTCTTTCTGTGTCACGTTGTCTGTGAGTCTCACATCTGTTTAGCTCAGTGTTTGTGTGGGCAGGTCGGTATGTTGTGCTTGTATTCAGGTTTAATTAGTTACAGGCCCACAAATGGATGCAGATCTCTCAACAAGACATGTGGAGATCAATACAAAGAAGGATTGGATATAGTCCAGGGACACTGCTGAAGTGCTGAGATGGATTTGTCCCCGGACACACGCTGCTTATTAACCTTTCAATCCAAACTCGGTGCACAATATAATGAGGTTTTCAATGTGTATTGACAGTAAATGAGATAAAAATAGAGGGCTGTACCACCTGTGCCTTTCTTCAAGGTTAGATGTGTCCCCACTCTTAGATATACATTATATAGAAATGAGAATAAGGAAAAGAATGAGTTTGATGTCTGACAAAAGCGTATATATAATACATTTTCTGATATGGTAATTAATGACCTTGTTTTACACAAATTTGTAACTGCATTTGCTTTAATAATGTGTAATAGTTCTTTTTTTCTCAAAATAATTAAATATAGGCTTACACTATTGTTCATTTTTAGGCAAAACAATCAAAAACAACTGTAAAAACAGTAATAGTTAAATATTATTACAATTGTTTTCTATTTGAATATATTTTAAAATGTTATTTATTTCAGTGATTCAAAGCTGAATATCAGCATCATTACTCCAGTGTTGTTCAGTGTCACATGATCCTTCAGAAATTATTTTAATATGCTGATTTGGTGCTCAAGATTTTTTTTTATTATTATTATTATCAATATTATTATCATTGTTGAAAACAGTGCTGCTTTTTGTGGAAACCTTACAATAAAAAAAAATCTGGATTCTTTGATGAATAGAAAGTTCAAGAGAGCAGCATTTATTTGAAATAGTTACAGGGATAAGTTTAAGTTTAATGCATCCTTGCTAAATAAAAGTTACTTTAAAACTTTTGGACAGTAGTGTAAGTTGTTCATTAGTATATTGTACTCTTAAAAAAAAAAAAAAAGTATTGTGATAGTATCAGACAGAAATACCAGTTTTTACCATGGTACTAAATTCCTACCATATATTCATGTCTAAAACCATGTTACATTTTGGAACTTTTTGTTAAGTGTACATTGTGGTTGATTTTAGACCTGCGGTTATAGGTAAGGAGGCAGCTTGAGTGATTAGGTGCAATAAAAATACACAATATATGGGCCTCCCTCTTCAAACTTACAATTATGTATCTATTCATATGATTTATTTTAAGGGGGAAAAGTCATATATCTTGCATGTAAGTGTATCTGAATGAAAGTTTGCAATTATAGTACACTATGAATAAATATTAATAATTGTTGTTAAAGATGGGTTACAGTGATAAACTAGAATAGCCTACTATGACCTTATTTCTCCGATAACTAAAAATGATTTGTTATGGGATGCTATAAAATATGAAATATCACTGTTTATGTGATCACACTGTAAAGCACTATTAGCCATTTTCTGAGTGCGTAGCAGCTGAAAGACTTCAGCTCTGGGCATTAGGCTTGTTAGGAAACAAAGAGTCTACATTTGAGTGCATTTATCCAATGAAAAATGGTGCATAATACACTTAATGCAGGCCTCCACAAAATAATAATAGTAGGAAGAGTAATTTTTCTTGCTCTGTGATGTTTAGCGTCTCAGATGAATTGCAGACAGTTTGACTATTAGCAACCCTTGAGAAAAGATGAATTAATGCAAAACCTTGTTTAACAAAACAACACAGCTATGAATTTTGTCATTCATTTAGCTCTGTAACAGCTTTTGTTCATTAACAGAGAGCATAAGAGCATTAGCATTTCAACACTTAGTAGTTAGCTCCATTTTGTATGTCACCAACTGAACATGCTTAGCGGTGCTTTTTCCTCATAAATATTGTTGTTTTTCATGCTCCATTTCAGGAACGCTGCTCGGAGAAATATAGACTACTGGCATGTGGATGCTGGCATCGGCCACTTTCGTTGGTTCCTTTCGTTCCCAACCATCTGTTAAGTGTAATTGAATCTTTTGCCAAGATGTATAGGAATCGGACTCATTTCCTGAATGACCACAAAAAAAAAAATCTGCTTACACCAAATGTAAATGTGAAATTCATCCTTGTGCCACATTCACTCCATTTAAAATGTGTTTAATTTCCCTGCTGGAAAATTCAACTCAAGATGGTAGCTGTGTTTTGAAACATAGCTGATCTAACCAGCTTCAGGTGGTCAAGCTGGTTTTTGGAAAATGGTTGGCTTGTCCAACAACCAGTTTGGAGCAGCTACTGTGACGGAAATTTCCGGCCTTCCGTGTTTTCACTGTTATGAAGGGGGCGCTATTACACATCTTCTGAAAGAATACTGAATCTACTGATCAAAACACATGCGAAGACGCAGAAACAAGCGATATCATATCATATGCATTTTTTTTTTTAACGCGTTCACCAACATTAAACAGCATATAAATCAAAACTTCCTAATGGTACTGATTGAAATGTCGACCCATGATGGTGTTGATGGACTCAATCTACTCCATCTATGTTTTGATCATCGTTCTGGATGTAGTCTTTGACAAAAAATGCATTTTTCTCAGCTTTTTGCTCAAAATGTTGTACCCACATTCAAGTGTTGATGAAAAAGGAATGCATGAAGCTAGAATAAATAGTTTTTTTTTTTTTTTTTAAAGCAGAGGGTCTGTTCTTTCTTTTGATATGTTGCATGTTCAGATATTCAAAACATTAAAAAAATATTCTAGGGGCCATGACATTTTTGCAAAAACGCTGGCAATGGCTGGCAACTTTTTTCAAAAACGCATAAAAAAAAGTTCCCCCATTCTTTTTATACTGTAAAAAAAAAAAAAAAATTCTAGAAGCCAGCATACAAATAACCATACTCAGTTTATTGACAAAAGATTCAGATATTGTCATGTATAAGTCTGAGATAGAAGGGGTTGTGCAGTGGTGTGAGGAGCACAATTTGATGATAAATGTTGAACTAAAGAAATTATCTTTGACCTGAGGTCTGTTTGTGATCATAGCCTAAAGTGTCAGTTTATAAGGGGGAAGTTGAGCAGGGATTTACTTTGATTCTCAGTTGGGCTCATCAAGTGGAGTATCATTGTTACTGTTCTACAGAGCAGCTATTGAATCTATCATATGGTATCTCAACATGGTTTAATGACCTGTTTGTTAAACTTAGGTTTAAACTTCAAAACATGGTTAGAAGAGCTGGAAAAAAATAATGGTTGCCCCTTCTTCTCTTCAGGAGATATTTGAGAGGACTGTAAAGAAGCAGGGCCTTTAAATCATTGATTCAAGCCATATTCTTCACAAAGAGTGTGAGCTGGTGCCCTCAGGCAGGAGGTATAGGGTATCAATCTGCAAGTTGGATAGGTATAAATTATCTTTAGTTCCTCTATCAATTCAATTATTGAACAATAAGTAATGATGGGTGTGTGTGGGAGAGGGTGGGGTGTAGATGTGTAATGTTTTAGGTGTATATAGTGCAATATTGTTATGATTCCATGGACTGTTATGTCTTGCTCCATGTTTTGCAGTTCCTTGTTACGTTTAATGTTGATTATTCTCCCCAGGTGTTTCTTATCCATGCCCCCTTGTTATCTTGTCTGCCTGTGTATATATAGCCCTTTGTTTCACTTGTTCTCTGTCAGTTGTTGAATGGACATTCCCTGGTTTAGTGTGTTTTCATCAGTTACTTTGTGTTCGCACTTTAATAAAACTAACATACACTTGGATCCGCTTCCCAGCCTGCCTCAAATATTACAGAACGACTGACCACACACATGGATCCAGCAGAAGAGATTTTGTTCCTTCGTCAAGGTATTTGTACCATCGAGGAATACACTACTCAATTCTGTGCTTTAACCAATGTTATCAACTGGAAGGATGCTGTTCTGAAAGACTTCTATTGTCATGGACTAAATGAATCGTTAAAATCACTTCTGCCAAGAGGGGTAAATGACCTAACCTTAGAACAATTTATAGATTATGCTCTGTTAAGTGGGTCCTCCTTTACTGTCGGGGAAGTAGAGGAGGATGTTACCCACCAAGCTTCAGTGGCCATGGAGCTTGGAACATCAGTCACCAGCATGCTCCGTTCTGATGGTCAGCAGTCCTGTGTTTCCTGTCATGTTTCCTATGCTAGAGCTTCTTCACGTCAAGCCTGTCGAGCCTGAGCTTCATGTCAAGGTCGCCCTTCCAGAGCCCCTCTGCCCTTCCAGAGCCCCTCTGCCCTTCCAGAGCCCCTCCGCCCTTCCAGAGCCCCTCCGCCCTTCCAGAGCCCCTCCGCCCTTCCAGAGCCGAGTCCTCAAACAAGATAGCCACCGTGCCTGAGTCAGCTCTGGATGATACAGCGCTGATCATCATGGCCACGGCTATTTTGTGTATGTGGGCAGCACACCAACTCCATCCCATGACCCCTCAGCCAAGATGGCCGCCGTTCCAAAGGCCTCGGACAAGATGGCCGCCATTCCAGCGCCATCAGACAAGATGGCCGCCGTTCCAGAGCCCTCGGACAAGATGGCCGCCCCCACACGTGTTCCCGGAAAAGATGGCCGCCTCCACGCCTGTGTCTACGGACAAGATGGCCGAATCTATGCCTGTGTCTACGCCGGTGACTTCGGACAAGATGGCAGCCTCTATGCCTGTCTTCGGACAAAATGGAAGCATCTACACTTGTCTTCATACAACATGGCAGTCTCTATGCCTGTGTCTTCGGACAAGATGGCCGCCTCTGCGCCTGACCAGCCGGTGCCTCCCTGGCCCCCTGAACAGTCGGATCCTCCCCGGCCGACTTTCATTTCCTGTCTTGCTCCATGTTTTGCAGTTCCTTGTTACGTTTAATGTTGATTAGTCTCCCCAGGTGTTATTTGCCACGCCCCCTTGTTATCTTGTTAAGCTTGTCTGTGTATCTCTATCTCCCTTTTTCACTTGTTCTGTCAGTTGTTGAATGGACATTCCCTGGTTTAGAGCGTTTCCTCCTGTGCCGTGTTTTCATCAGGTACTTTGTGTTCGCACTTTAATAAATCTAACCTGCACTTGGATCCACTTTCTAGCCTGCTTCTTTACCTGTCTCAAATATTGACATTGTGCAGTGTCTGAGGTGTAACATTTGGAAATGTTATTTAATGTTTTCTTTTGTGTTGTATATGAGTGCTACTGTATGGTGGACTGTAATTGTGTTGTAAATTGGTGTGTGTTGTCTCGATTGCCCAGGACAAAGATTAAACTAATTTTAGTCTGGGACTTGGCTTAAGCCTTGTCTGTGAAACCAGGCATATGATTTAAAGTTAAGATAAAAAAAATAAAATAAAAAAATGCATGTATGAATCATTCACAATAAGATAAATAAAAAAGCATTAAGATAATAGAGTGAATAGGGGTGTTTCCATTTCATGCCAACTTTAAGCTGTATATTCCAGGTTTTACCTTCCAACACCTGTTTTTTCTAGATTGAAGGAACATATCACTCAAAGCCTCATGCTACAGAACTGCTTTCTTACCTTACAAAAACGTCTCAGTGGAGCCTTCGGATGCCTTTTAAGCCACACAAACCACCAGAATTTCAATGTGGTGTTTGAAGTGAAGCCAACACACCTTACACTACCCTTCAGGATGGATTTTGCTACTTGCTGAGTGCGTATGGAATGACAGGTAGGCCTCTATTTCCAGAAGAGAGCATATGTTTGGAATATTTATAACTGACTCTCCCTCCCCTAATGCAATGAATATCATCTTGCTGAAAACAGACTGCTGACTCTGTACCACAAGGTGCTGCTGGTACCTTCTTGGACCCCCAGAGTGGGTCTAGCGGGGCGCTGTGGCTCATTATTTATCCACTGAGCTCCAGTCATTGCTGATTGGGGTCCTTAGGGAGCCATTATAGCAGAAGACCTGTCCCAAGCAGCCACTGGATTCATCCATCATGCAAAACTGGAGCACTGGAAGGCTGTGCGCACCCTCGGCAGGTCCCACAGAATCTACGGCAACGTGACGAAAGGGAGTGCAAAATGTTGCTAATAGGTTTGGACGCTCATAGGGGACAAAAATTCAAATGCTGGAAATGGGACACCGGTGGGTGGATGCATAAGTGTGACAGAACCTATATCGGAGAGGTTTGTCTTACCGTGTTTTGACACTGTTGGCTTTGCTCAGCACACACAGGTCCTCTGCAGTAGCTGACCTGTGTAGGTTTCATCCTGGCAGGCTCACTCCAGTAATTCAATACTCTGCTCGGGGTTGGGACCCTATTTACAAATGGGTTCAAAAAGACGGGGTCCAGTGTGTTTCTGAAGTTTTTGACAGTTATGATAGGAATCCCAAAGGAAGGTACTCAAACTTGCGGTTTGGAAGACTACCAAGAAGTTCTAGAAGGTTAGTGGTTTAGGGTCATTTCTGACCGATATGAAAGTGAATATTGTCCCAGAGATTTGGATGGATTAGAAAAATTGTGGGGAAAAAACAACAAAAAAACTTGTTGACCCCTAAACCTACTAAAGTGTCCTCTAATGTAAATGCATGTCCACTTTATTTGGATCTTTTTCCCCTATTTGAATTCTTAGTGTATGTAGTTGAAAGCTTACTCAAGTTTAAGTTATTTTGCCATTTGTCTCAAACACAATAGACTTTTAGTTCCATTAACATTTGATTAATTTGCCAAAAGTTTTGCTTTCTAAACATTAACAGCAGTGGAAAAAGTGCAGAACTACTTCAGATGTGAAGCAACAGTTAGTGCTCAACACTGATGTTACACTCTCTTGGATGAACATTTAAACAATGATACAAACTTACACAAAGAGCAATTTATTATTGCTGTTGTGGAGTATCTATCATTATTCAGTTTAAGGTGTGTTTTAGCCAGGCAAAACACAAGTACTTGCACAAGCAGCCTGAGGCAATAATCAAACACTGTCCTCTATTTTATATGTAGTGTTTAAACAAACCAATTAGAAATCACTATTTGAGGTCTTTTTCATCAATATGTTGATATGTTTTTGACAATGATTGGGGGTCAGTTATAGAATAATTTATTTTGTTCTGGTATAAACATATCTACTCAAATGTAATGCTTTCACCCTGCAGTAATTTACATTTTACTGTTAAACTGAATCTAAGATAAATGCATCATATTATTTACTGCTGGATAATGTTTTCTTTTTATCACTTTTCGACCTGTCCCAAATTCTTCTTTTACTTATGAACCCACCAATCAGCAAACTGCAATTTATTCTCAAATGCTGTACATGAACAATTAAATGTAACAATTCAATTATATTTTTCTTTTTAGGACATAAGCTAACTGAGTATCTATTGGAACTTGGTGTTTGCAATCATAATATTTGAGTCTATTTCTCTTATTAAACAGTATGTAGTTTAAATTTGGTGGCTTACTCCTTAGGTAACATTAAGTTGTCAATGTAAAACCAACCATTTTTCTTTATTAGGTTTGGAAATACAGTTGGCTATTAGGAACCTATTAACTATGAATCATACAAACCAAACTCGAAATTGTCTCACAGACCACATACCTTCATTATATTTTTATATAAAGAACTATTATTTCTCATAAGCAATAACAATGAGCTCCCATTCCATGAGCAGATAAGCAAAGTAGGCTTATGGTGCCTGAACAACAACCTGGAGATCAGTAACCTCAGGCAGAACATAAATCCCATAATCTTATGCCCATCAACCGAGCGGTTGCCACATATATTGGCTGTACACTTAAATGGGCTTTTAATGTCATAAAATAAGCCCACCAAAGATTGTTCTTCATGCTTCTACTCAAGAAGTTACCAGATCTTTCAGTAAGAACAAACAAGCTAGCCTGAAAGTGACTTGCCACTCCAAAATAATCCTAAATAAGCGATAGGAGGAAAGGAATAATTGATGTTGCCCATGCACTTATTATAAGCGATTTCAGGTTTGCTTTTTTATTCATAAAAACCTAATAAATACAGGCCAGAATGGGTTTCATTTTTTGGGGCGTACTTCCAAAGTACAGTCACACATTTGGGCTGGCTAATGCTTGGCCTTCGCAGCACAATAAAATATGACTGACCACTAATAGCAGTTGTCAAATATCTGACTTACTGTTCAAGCCACACTTCACATGGGCTGCATTTCCCAAAAGCATTAAGCCTAAGTACATCGTAGAACCATTGCCACCAATGGTCTCTACAATCAACTTAGCTCACAATGCTTTTGGGAAACACATCCCTGGTTTGTTTCTCCATATCGCAACTGTCAACTGAGCCAGATATCTACAGAAGTTATCCAAAATTTATATTTCACAACCCACCAGGAATGCAACAACATGATATACTGTATATTTAATTTCAGGTCTCTTTGATTAAGAAAATTCACAGATACTCTAAACATTTACACTGGTTAATTTACGACAAAATTCCGTGATAATTTCTACCTCTGGCTTTTATATGTTTTTTTTCTTTTATATATAGGTTATGGCTTAACTCACTGTCATTGATTTCTCAGAATTTAGTCAGTACATGAAGTCCAACCTGCACTTGCATCATCTGTTTACCAGTCTTCACAAATAATACATTCTCAGACTTGTTGAATTATGTATGCTGAAATATTCCACTTTTACGCAGCTGTAGCGAAATTCATAACAGACAAGACATCTGAAGTATGATGTCTGCCAAAATGTGTTCAATGTTTTATGTCCACAATTGAATTACAGTGCATAAATTCTGCACAGGTTTTGAAGGTATAAATGTAACTCGTGTTTTGTTTGCGCAGCAGAAGTCTTTTTTCACTTTCTGCGATGGCTGAACATCAGAAGCACTCCGCCATGTTTTAATAAAGGCACTATATTCCAGTGATGGCTCCTTCAAAGTTCCCTGTCAACAGTCTGAACCTGCTCTAGTATGCATTACATTACAGAAGTTAAGACATGTGCATGTGCTAGCACTATGAGGTGAGTGCAATGTGGTACTCTTAAATTGGGGTGTTTTGAGTTTAAGGCCATGTCCACACTAATACGTTTTCGTTTGAAAACGTATATTTTTCTCTCCGTTTTGGCCTTCTGTCCACACTGAGACAGCGTTTTTATTAATGAAAAAAAAGCTTTTTTGAAAACGCACTCCAAAGTGGATACATTTGAAAACGCCGTTTTCACGTTGTAGTGTGGACTGTGAAACCGGTGGTATTTAAAGGGTAACTAAACCCTAAACCAACTTTTTTTAGTTAATGATCTGTAAGAATGGGGCTTTATTAGTGCTGTTCATTGATTCGAGTAACTTATTTGACATTTGGGTATAAAGTGTTTTAATTCTACAATATATGGTGTAAAACGTCTGAGTGCTGCCCTCTTCAGGTTGAACGGTGGCTACTGCAGTTGAATTTTCCTATTGGATGTTTGCGGTGGTACGTGACGTAAGCGGTGGCACGTGACGTAAGCAGGTTCCAGCTCACCACGCCCTCCCTTGGTACGAGCTACCACGCATAGTATTGCATCAGTTAGGATAGCTTCAAGTTAGCGTAGATGTATCTGTATTTAGTACAGTGGTCAGGAGGGTACGTAGGTGTAGTGTTGCTGGTTGCAACAGCACTGCTGGACTGCACAGCTTTCCAGCAGACTTGGAAATTAGGCGCCAGTGGAGCTCAAGTGTGCAACCTGCATTTTACGTGGGATTGCTTCTCCAACGCAACAGAGGTGGACATGGGCTTCTCCACACAGCTCGCGCTGAAAGCGACGCAGTGCCAAACGCTGCTCCTCCTGCATGGACTCCACCACCGCAGCGTGAGAGTGATCATACATATAATCACAATGTATGGTTAGGCTAAAGTTAATCCTCTGGGGTCGACAAACGGCGGCGCATTTTGCTGGATTTTTTCCACATAGCGGCGAAATATGAATATGCCTACAGAGAGTGCGCGCTATTGACATCAACTCGATAAAACTCATCAGATACATGTACTTAGTCCCTGTGAGTCACTATCCATTTTAGAGTCTGACAGCAGCTGTCAATTAATCCGTCACTGCGGATCTCAGGTGCACGCCCCCCGCTCAGCCCCGCCCTCGGTTCGTCCCCTCTGTCTCCACTGGGGTCTGTCCACTTTTCTAGCATTTTTCAAATATTGCCAGTGGGGGGAGTCAGGCTCTGACCAGGGGTTTAGTTACCCTTTAAAAACAATGACGTGAATTTAGTCATGTGACGCATATTGTACCAATAGATATTCATGTTTATACCAGTATTGTGCCTGTTATGTCCTATTCACTTTCACACTGTTGCTAAAAATATTCTACATTGCACACTCTTCATATCACAGTCCTGCAAAGATGACAGAATTTACTCACATTTGCTGTCCTGCGGCAATACATGAGAGCAGTTGAGTTTTAGACCAAACATATGGTGACTGTGTGAGACCTGGACGCATCAGTGAATGGTGAGATATTTTACTAAATAAAATTATCCTGTCAGAAGAATTGTGCAATAACTTCATTTATTTTTTTTTCCATCTGAATTATATCAGTGATCTTTTGTGGGGTTTTACGCATGCGCAGTAAGGTGAATTTAGTGTTTTCAGGCGTTTTTCAAAAGTTTCTCATCCACACACTGAAACGTCCGAAAACGCTAGTGTGGACGGAGAGCGTTTATAAACAAAAACGCCGTTTTCAAATGTATCCGGATTAATGTAGACTTTGGATATTAGAATATGCTTGTTTGAACTTGTTAATGGTGCTTAATACTAATAATTACTGTGCTTTTTTAGCCTTGATGTTAATATTTGTTGGTTAATCATTTACTTGAAATATGTTACCTGAAAGAATCATTGTGGGAACATAAAGCCATACAGACTGGTTTGATCTACATCCAGGCCTCCCTACGTTACTGAGTTCATTAAGACAGTTGAGTACAAAGACTTCACACAAACCAGGTGAAACACACCCACACACATTCATAACAAATGGACGCTAAAGTAAATCAATGGCATTATGGTGAATCAAAATGAGTAATGACAAAAGTCTTAAAAAATAGCAAGACACCCCAGGTGAATAGGGTAGAAATCTATCTAAGAGATATCCCCAAACTTCCCCAGTTGATTGATTGCATAAAAAATTGCAACCATTTTGTGTATTATACGTTTTCTGAAATGTTTTTTAAATATGCAAATGAGGCATTGTATCATTACATATGCACTAATTTGCATACATTTCCAGAACTGGAATCTGAATACTGGATACTGGATAAAGCCAGGTTCAAAGTTTTTTTTTTGTTTTTTTTTATAATAAAGGCATACTATGTAAGATTTTTGGATCAAAATATCCAAAAACCACAAGAACAGAGTTATATATTTTGTTGATTTGTGAACTTACATTATCCCAAATGTTTCTAAGAATGTTTAAATCCAGAGAAATAAGCAGTTTTAACCAGGACATGGACCTTATCCTTCCGTCGCCTATCAATGACATCATACCCGCGTTACCCTCGATTTATTTTATTTTGTAGAAACCATAGAAACACCAAAGACGCTTTAATATATTATGTGTATATATGGTAAGTAACTGTTTGGATACATTCATTGACAGAAAACTAATCATTGTTATACAGCTCAGCACAGTTAGTCTTTTTGTTTAAATCTCGTTTTCTTGATTTACTGCAAGTGCCATATTTTACCATGCCTAATATCGATCTAGAGCACTGCAGTGTGCTACAAGTGTCTCATATAGTAGCCGCCGAGCGAATGCACAGAGTAGCATTATAACAACTTTCAACACACTCAAATGTATCTAACATGATAAAACAGTGCTGTATTACCCCACATACGCATGACCGGAAGAAGCGGAAGCGGTGTGAGACATAATAAAAGCTCCTCTGCTCTTGAGCCGTGTGTCGCACTTGTCTCTCATTAGCAATCGCTCCAGCGGCCTTGTTCCGCTCCAGCGGCTTTCGTAACGTTAATAAATCTTTAATACATTACCGATCATCCATGAATATGATTTCTCCCCGAGTCCTGTCGTATTCTCCACCAGCTGTAGAGGTGAAGACAACTCCTATGACTCCGTGATCAGGTTACACCTTTGTTTTGAATAAACAACCTCTAGTGGCGAAATATTACATAGTTTGCCTTTAAAGTCAAAGATTTGTACAGAGGGGATTTCTTTTTATTACTCCAGAAATCAGAAAATACTGTCAACAGACATTCACCATATTTTTAGGAATAAAATCAGGCAAATGATATACAGTATGAACAAACCCTTTTTAAAAAACACTTCAGAATAGAAATAGAACTGTAACGTTTGGTGCATGTAAGTGCTAATGTGGAGATTTCTGGCTCTTTTTGAGAAAAATGGCCTTAAAAAATGCAAATAGATAAAGTGTAATAAAATAAACAAACTTAGAAATGTATTTGGGATATTTCCTGAAACGTGAAAATCCAAATAGCCGAAAATCTCAAAATTGACCTGTAAAAAAAAAAAAAAAAAAAAAAAACATGTTTTCCTTTAGTGTCTTGCCTTAATAACCTCGCCACATAGTTGTTATTGCTGTGTCCTCTGAACTGCCCATAACATAGTCTGTGCATGTGTGTTTACAACTGGAACTAAAAGTTCACCTCAATTATATGGTGCTCATTTCTTGGAAGTCACAAAATTGTAAATGATCACGAGGTCAGTTACTTTAAATCAATTCAGTTAATACTACATCCACAGCAAATGACCCTCTCAACACACATCTGTGTACCATAAAGCCAAGACCTCCCCATTACACCAAATTCTTGTGTGTTTCACACATGGAAGGCACATTAGTAGATCAGTACTGACAATGACTGAAACATGTGGGCACCATTTGCTAAAAGCAACATCAGCCCATGATTTCACTCATACTTATTTGTATAGTTTGCATTTTTGGCTAACATTTGATAAATATCAAGAGCCTCTTAAGCAGATATAGTATGGCTTTAAAGTTTATTTAAATGTTTACCGTCAAAGCCTTCAAGTTTTTGCAGATTCAAAATATCCTGAATGTACTGAATCCATTTACTGCTGAGTATTCTTTGTTCTGAGAGGATGACTGAGAATAACATCTTAAGTAAACTGTTAATATATTAAGTCTAATTATGTCATTTATGCACTTATTGTGTTTCAAATTTAGATTTCATCATTATTTTAGTTGCTATGCCAGTATGTCAATATTCTATTCTTGAATGAATTTTACAACAAACAACAGATCAGAAGATTGGCTAGTCTGTCAAGACATTAAAGACTTGAATGCACTTGGACTGTATTGCTGCTAGAAATAAAGGCTCCTTAATGTTTAACATATATTGTCTCTATTTTCAATGAAAAGTGGGTTGTTGAATTATTTATTTCAGATTAAGGCAATTGCTATTCATTTTGCAAAGTCATTTGTGTGGGTATACACCCTGAAGGAAGAGAATGCTTAGAGGTGCACTGTGTATAAATATGACGGATTAACACAGAGGGGTTGCGTGAAATATTTATAAAAAAAACAGCTCGCAGTTATAATTAAATGATTAGTTATTTCCATGGAGAAGCCGACGTTAATTTAGAAAAATAGTTTGAACAATCATGAAAATAAAATCCTTTTTTTTAACGCATAGAATTGAGAATTAATTGTCAAGGGTGCATGTAGATGTACATGATTAAAATAACTGTATTAAAAAATATATATTATACACAAAAACATGTATTCCTTTTTTTACTATGCATTAATTTATTAGGCAAGACAAGGCAAGGCAAGGCAAGTTTATTTATATAGCACATTTCATACACAATGGCAATTCAAAGTGCTTTACATAGAAGAAATTAAAATAATAAAAAGAAATAAGAATAATTAAAACAGTTTAGAAGAATACAAAATAAAATACAGTACAAACAGTCGGACGAACATTGGCACAGTGCTCATTCAGTAAATGCATAGTTAAACAGATGTGTTTTGAGTCTGGATTTGAATGTGACTACAGTAGGAGCACATCTGATCTCCTCTGGAAGCTGGTTCCAGCTGTGGCTGGCATAATAGCTAAAAGCGGACTCGCCATGCTTAGAGTGAACCCTTGGTATTTCAAGCTGATATGATCCTAATGATCTGAGTCATCTGTTGGGTTTATATTCAGTGAGCATATCTGCAATGTATTGAGGTCCTAGGCCATTGAATGATTTATATACCAGTAATAATACTTTAAAATCAATCCTAAATTTAACTGGGAGCCAGTGTAAAGACCTGAGGACTGGTGTGATATGTTCATATTTTCTGGTTCTGCTCAGAATCCTGGCGGCAGCGTTCTGAATGAGCAGCAACTGTCTTATGGTCTTTTTGGGAAGGCCAGTGAGGAGTCCATTACAATAATCCACCCTGCTGGTGATGAAAGCATGAACAAGTTTCTCTAAGTCTTGTCTGGAAACAAAGCATCTTATTCTTGCTATATTTTTCAGATGATAGTATGCTGATTTAGTTATTGCTTTGACATGACTACTGAAACTAAGGTCTGACTCTAGTGTCACACCAAGATTCCTGACTTGATGTTTAGTTGTTTGACCCCTAGAGTGAAGGTATGCGTTCACCTTGAGAACTTCATCTTTGTTTCCAAACGCAATGACTTCAGTTTTGTCTTTGTTTAACTGAAGAAAGTTTTGACACATCCAACTGTTAACTTCATCAATGCATTGGCACAGGGAGTCAATGGGCCTGTAATCGTAAGGCGATAGGGCTAAGTAGAGCTGTGTGTCGTCTGCATAGCTGTGGTAAGCAATTTGGTTCTTTCTCATTATTTGGCTCATTGGGAGCATATACAGGTTGAACATGAGTGGTGCAAGAATTGAGCCTTGAGGGACTCCGCATGTCATGGATGTCCACTCAGACTTATGGTCTCCTATACTCACATAATAACCTCTCCCATCTAAGTATGACCTGAACCATTTTAGGACTATCCCAGAAATCCCCACCCAGTTTTCCAGCCTGTCCAGAAGTATGTTGTGATTGTGAGTCAGTATTTAAGCGAATATCGTTTATTATCTTTATGAGCGCTGTCTCTGTGCTGTGGTGCGGTCGGAAACCAGATTGAAAATTGTCAAAGTATCCATTCGAGCATAAGAATTTGTTCAGCTGATTGAAGACAACTTTTTCAATGATCTTACCTATGAAAGGAAGATTTGAGATTGGCCTATAGTTGCTTAATATGGTCTTATCCAGATTGCTCTTTTTCAGGAGGGGCTTGACAACTGCAGTTTTCAGGGAGTTTGGAAAACTCCCAGAGAGAAGTGAAGCATTTACCACTTCTAGAAGATCTGCTTCTAAACTGTTTAACACACTTTTGAAAAACGATGTGGGAAGTGTGTCAAGAGCGCAGGTTGATGTTTTAAGGTGCTGTACGGTTTCTTCCAAAATTTTGCCATCAATTTCTTTGAAATCAGACATAGTAACTACTTTCTCAGGTGGTTTGATCTGTCTGACCCCAGTGCAAGTCAAGGATGTGCTGATCACCTTTCTGATATTATTGATTTTCTCAGAGAAGAAAGAAGCAAACCCACTGCACTTGCTGTCTGAGAGCATTTCACTGGGAATCTGGCCTTGGGGGGTTTGTCAGTCTCTCTACAGTAGCAAAAAGAGTGCGTGTGTTGTTTAAATTGCTGTTTATAATATTTGAGAAGAAAGTCTGTCTAGCTTTGCCTAGTTCCATATTGAAAGCATGAAGGCTGTCTTTGTAGATGTTATAATGGACTACAAGTTTTGTCTTCCGCCACATGCGCTCTGCTTTTCTGCATTGTCTTTTCATATTTTGCACTGCTGTTGAGTTTCTCCAAGGTGCCTTTTGTCTGCCACTCTTCTTCCTGACTTTAACAGGAGCAATATCATCAATTACACCTTTAACTTTTGAGTTAAAAGAATCAAGGAGAAAATCAACAGAGTCTGCAGATATGCTTGGTGTTAAGGATATAGCCTTCATAAATAGGACACTAGTGTTCTCATTTAAGCATCTCTTCTTGACAGACACAGATCTAGCTTCAGTGGCAGGAGAGATCAATATATCAAAGAAAATACAGAAATGATCAGACAGTGCTACATCCTTAATAACAATCGATGAAATGTTTAGACCCTTACTGATAAGTAAATCTAAAGTGTGTCCACGATTGTGTGTGGGTCCATGTACATGCTGAGTCAGATCAAAAGTTTTTAAAACAGTTTTGATTTCTTTTGCCATATTGTTTTCTCCATTATCTATATGGATGTTAAAATCTCCAGTAATGGCAAAACAGTCAGACTCTGAGGTAATTGTTGATAACAGTTCTGTAAAGTCCTCAGCAAAGGCTGGAGAGTATTTTGGAGGCCTGTAAATAATGAAAAGTAAAATGCGTGGAGCACCTTTTAACACAATACCCAGATATTCGAAAGACAAGTAATTCCCAAATGATATTTGCTTACATTGATAGATATCTTTAAAAAGAGCAGCTAGACCCCCACCTCTCTTAACAGCTCTGCAGACACTCATAAAAGTAAAGTTAGGAGGGGCTGCTTCATTGAGGATTGTTGCACTGTAGCTGTCTTCTAGCCAGGTTTCATTTAGAAGCATAAAATCCAGGTTGTTTGTGGTTATTAAGTCGTTGACTAGAAGTGATTTATTTTTAAGTGAGCGAATGTTTAAAAGAGCTAACTTAACAGACTTACTTTTCCCCACAGCAATATTAGTTTGACGTGTAATAGGCACCAGATTAGTTGGGTTTGCTGTACGGCTATTGAAGGCCTTAGACTTTCTATCATGTAATAGAACAGCAATAGAGAAAGATACAGGCACACTGGGTTCCCGCTTGTTTTGTAAACATTTGAGAAAGTTACTGTTATCAAAACGGGGACCCGACACATATCACTGAGAGCTGGTATCAGTTGTTTTTGGTTCACCTCGAGCAGAAGGAGGAGGGTGTGGGCCCTGGCGTTGTGGCAGAGGCCGAAGAGCTCTCACAGGAGGAGGGGGAGGGGGAGGGCGAGCTGGGCCCGCAGGCTTTGGTGGTAGTGGTGCCTGTCTTTTTTTAGTTGGTATCTGGGGGCTTGCAGCAAAAGAGTGGGATAGTCTGGTTCCAGCATGCACCAGTTCTTCCATTTTCTGTGAGAAGCACAGTAGTGGCGTTGCAGGGGAGAGGGAGAAAGTGTCTGGTGAAAGGGGCTGTTGCTCTGGTGTTATAGGAGGCTGTAATATGCTGTCCTGGCTTCCCTGGCTGTTTTCCAGGAAGTCGTCCTTGGGTGCTGAATCTTCAAGCAGTTCTGATATGGCTGTCTGTGGTGAGCTCTGTGGGCACGGTTCAGCTGAGATTGTGTCCATGAGCAGAGGTTGTTGTGGCGGAGTGGTGTTATCATGTCCATTTTGCTGCTGAAGTGAAGTCCCGTGGTCATTCATACTGTGTCCAGGTGTTTGTGTGCCATTCAGATTGAGTGGATTGGCACAAACCGCAGAAGGATGATTTAGGGAGAAGTAGATATTGTCCTTTAACACTCTTGAACCAAGTTTGTTTGGGTGATGGCCGTCCCGATGAAACAGTTGTCGTTGACTCCAGAAAAGATTGAAATTGTCAATGAAGTTCACTGCTTTTATATTGCAGGTTTTTTGCAGCCATGTATTAAGCCCAAGCAACCGTGAAAACCTGTTTGTTCCTCTTGCTGGGAGTGGTCCACTGATGAATGTTTGAACTTTCAGTCTTTTAAGTGTTTCAAAAAGTTCATTGAAATCCTTCTTAAGGAGTTCTGACTGCTCTTTATGAATATCATTCTTCCCCACATGTATGATGAGTCGATTTGCAGTCTTATGTTTCATCAGAATGTTCTGAAGTTCCCTGTTTATATCAGAAGTTGTTGCTTGTGGAAGGCAGCACGTAGTTGTATCCCTGTTGCTAATGTTTCTGATTATGGAGTCCCCCACTATCAGAGTCCTGGGCTCGGCTGCGCTCTGAGCTGAGTGCCGCTGTCTGCTCGACCTTGAGCGCCAGTTAGCATCAGTGTTAGCTACTGGCCTATTCAGTCTGTGTTCGATCACATTCATCACATTTGTGGATTCCTCATTTACATTCATTAGTACTTCAAATCTGTTCTCAAGATGTATAGGCGGTGGTAGGAGGCCAGTGTTTGCAATCCTTGTCGGAGCTGTATCTGGGGTAGAGGATGCTACTGCGGTAATATGTGATGCTCGTGACAATCTGATGTCTCGAGTGCCTTTGGGTTTAGCTCCCTGTTTGTGCCATCGATTAGTAAGTCGATCGGCTTGTTTCTCTACCTGTCGAGGAGTACTAGTTTCATGGGACTCACCGGCTGTATGCTGAGGGTGTCCATGACGAAGCTCTGTTGTGTGCTCCGTCTGGTTTGGTGGTCCCGTAAGTAACTTTGTTTCTAGAACTGCAATCCTTTGTAAAAGTCTGTGGCAGTTAGTGCAGCAAGTAGATTCCAGAAGAGGCATTTTCTCTTATCCTTGTAGGCAGTTGTGTTTTCCTTTCCCGGTATGTAAGCTGGTCGGGTAAAAGAATTCTCAGTTTTTGTAGTAATCCAAACTTTGTCGTATGAGCACTGTGCTGATTTGCTGAAGTTAAAATTAGGTGATAAAAGGAAATAAAATAAAGGAAATCAAATATAGAAAAAATAGGAGATAAAATGTAAAAGCGATAGAGCAAAGCGCGGAGCAGTAAGCAAGAGCGTCCGAACAGTAGCTGAGCAGGAAGTAGCTCATATTATTTTTTATTTTTTTTACATTCATAAAACCTGCATTCTCCACTAGATCTAACTCAGTCAAGTCAAGTCACCTTCATTTGTATAGTGTTTTTAATAATATAGATTGTTTCAAAGCAGCTTTACAGTGATAATAGGAAATTAAAGTAACAGAGATTGTTTTGGCTTTACAGCAGCTCTAGAATAATGTTATTGTCCAGCTAAAGTCCGTTTTGATTGATTCACTTCCGTTGCAAAGATCATTAGTTATTAATTAGGGGCCGCTAACACAACACCGTTCTAACAGAAAACCCTTAACGCTCTCCGGCCCTCTCATTGGCACAACAACAGTGCCTGGTGGCTCGAGAACACAAACCTTGAAATAGGTTTCAAGGTACAAGCTCAGCGGAGAAATATAAGTACAGCCAAAACATGCAGCAAGCACATGAACATAAGATATGTTTTACTAAAAACGTAAATGCCTCTGATTATTTTGAAACGGTATCCCTAAAGAACCATAATGCCACAGTGTGGAAATGTTGTAAACAAATCTGTGACTCATCAGCATTGAATATGCGTGTGAGTTCTTTTTGGCAGATTATTGGATGTACTGTATAAAGCTTTATGGATGTGGCTGCTGGCCTTGATGTACATCGGTGAGGTAACTGACACAAACCGCAGTGAAGTCTCCCAGAGGATTTTGCCCAATCATCACAGTGAGTATTAAATCTGGAACTGCATGCTGACACACAAGATCAAAACAACAAGCCACTCAAAAGTCACTTTAAATCTGGTTCATACCGAACTTCTATCTGTCAATCTAATATTTAATAAGGATGCTTATTATGTAAGCAGTGAAGAATACCTGTAAACAGGGATGCACTTCAGCTCAAGAATGAAAGATCTTACACAAAAATATTAAGCTTCTTTTTAACAGTGATAATAAGAAATGTTTCATGTGGTAAATCAGCATATTAGAATCATTTCTGAAGGATCATGTGACACTGAATACTGGAGTGATGATGCTGAAATTCAGCTTTGCATCACAGGAATATATTACATTTTAAAATATAAAAAAATCAACGCTATCTCACGACCAATTCGTACGAATTCGTACGAATGATAAAAAGTTGGCTAATTCGTACTAATTCGTACGACCTCACTCGTACAAATTTGTACGATTTGTCTAAACCCACGTGATGGGTAGGTTTAGGGGCGGGGTCAGGGGTAGGTCATTCGTATGAATTCATACGAATTGGCCAATTCGTAAAAATATGTACGATTTTGCAAAAATCTTACTAATTCGTACGAGTCAGGTCGTATGAATTCGTACGAATAAGCCACCTCGTAGAATTTGTACGTTTTCCCGTGAGATCGGGCTGAAAAAAATATGAAAACAGTTATTTGAATAATATTTTACAATATTACTATTGTTACTGTATTTTTTATCAAATAAATGCAGCCGTGGTGAGCACGTCTTTCAAAAGCATACAAAATATTGCTAACCCCAGATTTTACAGAACGTCAATGTATACTGTAGTGGGGTCAAAAAGTCTTTCTTTCTTTCTTTCTTTCTTGACAAAATATAATTTGTAATGGGATTTTTATTAGCCTACATGAGTTTTTTTTTTACGCTAGTGTGTAGTCCTATATATCTATAAGTACAGACTGATTGTAAATAAAGATAAATACAGATTGTTAAATTACATGGGAGAGAGTGATTGAGGAAACTACATTTGTCATTGTCTTCATGTCAGTCATTACTATGCTGACACATTTCAAAACATAGGAAATGATGTGAAATGAATCATACTCCTAAGGTTTTTGTACGAAAGGTTTGGCTAATGTCAGTCTGTACATGGGTGGTTGAATACCAGTGAAATATTAGAGAGTCTGTTAAACATGCCGTCCAAAACAAGCAAAAACCAAGACCTTTAAGTGTGTTTAGCTTTCCATAAGGATACGGTATGTCCAACAATTCCAAGTGGCTTTGGTTATTAAGCTCTTGAATCAGAGATATTAGCTGTTCAAATAGTCTGTCGGTTTGTCACAATCTCATGAAAGTGCGTATCTATAGCACAAATTTTGTTTATGGTGCCATTTATACGCCAAAAATAGTCTTTTCGTGCATATGGTACGCACACTGTCAACCGCTTGGATTATCATATGATATGCATCATATGCACTCGAAAACTGCGTAGGCCTATCATATGCACGCAAAAAAACTATTTTTGGCGTATAAATGGCACGATTAATAAAATTTGTGCTATATAATCACTTTCATGAGATCTGTTTATTTAGGAAACATTGCATTTCAAAACGTATTATTGTATTTGTGTAGCCTTTCACTTAGCACACTGTCAAAATGTGCTAAGTAACTATTTTCAAATCCTCAAATGATCTTTGGTCTTTTTTGTCTGTCATCTTTCGTTTTAGGTCTTTTGAACTGTTCTAATGTCAACTGATTAAAAACCACACCTGGGCTGAATGACCTGAATGTGCAAATCTGTGCCAATGAAATCTAATGGGCATCACAGTTATCGCACTGTTTCCAGATGTGCTGGAGCAACATATGCAGTTTCATCTGCATCAGTCTCTAAAGGTCTGTGATCCTTTTTCAAATTAAGGAAACTGTTGCACAAATGGATCTTAATGGGATGTTCCTGAAAAAATTTGATAGCAGGACTTGACTACTTTCCAGTTCGCTATCAGCTTTGACAACAAAATCACTCTGATTTATTACAGTGTGTCAATGTTTAGCGGAACAGCTTTTGCTGGAATGAAAAGCATCAGAGGCAAACTGTTAAGGTATTTCAGGTCAAGACTATAATATCAAAGCTTTTTGGTTCAGTGCAATTAAGTTAGTTAACTTTGGAGAATATTGCAACCTTATTATGAGTTCACACAGGAAATGTTCTGAATTCCCTGAGTGAAATGTGATCTTGTGTTTAGTTTATAGTCAGTATGTATCCCGAAGACATTAATAAAGCTGTAAAATGTGATTCTTATTTAAAACTCCAGTGAATATAAAGTAGCTGAGGTAAGTTGTCACAAGTTCAGATCTACAAAGACTCGCCCTCATGTTGTTCCAAACCTGTACGACCTTCCTTCCGTTTCCATACATTACGAGTCAATAGTGTCCAGTGTTGTTTAAGATCATTTTAGACCATTTTTGGGACAAAAACAGTTAAAACATTGTTAAAATATCTTCTTTTGTGTTCCACGGAAGAAAGACTGTGGTCCAGGTTTTAAATGAGTAAAGAATGGCAGAATTTAGTATTATTGAGATACTAGTATGTATTCATATTTTTATAAATTTTATATTTAAATAAAGTTTTAGCAATTTTGATGAGTATTTTTTTGTGTCATTTTTATAAATATTTAGTTTTTTATATATTTTGTTTTCATTTTCTTTCCGTTTTAGTTTTAATTTTGTGTGTTAGTACAGTACATCAAACTAAATGAAAATGATAAATATGTTTAAGTTATGTATATTATTTTACATTTATTTTATTTCAAGTAGCAAAAATAGTTTTACTTTTAGTTAACTCTGGGGTGAACTGTCCCTTTAAGACTCAAAACTTTACAGTTACTGAGATAAGTTATACCTTGTTATTGTGACAACTTCCCTGTGTGACAACAACCCCCAGTCCCTCTTAATGCATTATCAATCACAACAGAAATAGAAAGAAGCCTTATTTCCTCACTAAGAATTAAGATATCTTTCCCACACTCTTTGCAAGGCAGCAAAAGAAGGCTCGCCCGCCTACTGACAGTTATTCCCCAAAGAGAGAACAACAGCTGACAGTTAATGACCCAGTTATGCAAATCCAGTCCTACGGTGGTTTGTTTGCTCCTAGTTTCGAGCATCCATTAAGATAAAGGATGCCTACCAGAGGAACACTGAGCAACATCAGAGCTGCAGGCACACTGTACATTTGTGCTTGCCTGGAAGAATATATTTAATGAGCATGAAAAATGTATAGGATATGACAGGAACTGGAAGTGACAACATTAGCCCCGTTTTATGCATCAATCTTAAATTTAGATGAGATTCAGCTTTACTTCCAATTCACTTGCTCCAAAGAGTTTTTGTCATATTGACATAGCAATGACAATCTTAGTTAAAAATGTTCACTCCAGCCCTTGTATCACTTACTTTGTTCTGTGGATCACAAAAGAAGATAGGCCTATTTAGAAAACTGTCTCAGTGTTTTTGTCTATGCAATGAAAGTCAATGTTTTGGACCCTATACTGACTTTCATAGAATGGTCAAAGCCCAACACAGGTTCACTGGAAATACGTACCTCTACCACAAAACTCCAAAAATGTACAGCATCGCACCTGCGAAGCGAAGCACTCTGTCCTGTGAAACATTAGTCATGATAAAATAACTTAAAAAATTTGTTGAAGCCAGCTAAAATGGTATAGGTTAATAGCATTAACCTTTTAGAGCCACTCACCGGACATTTCATTTTTCGGACTGCCACAATATGTACAACTAAAGTTATAAAACGTTGTCAGATTCACAGTCATGTTTCAGATAAAACTGAATGCGCTTTTAGCACCATCACTTTGAAAGTGTCGAAAAATAAAATAAAGTAATATAATTTTAAAGTCCCCCTTTTATTGACATATTTAAACGATTTTTCCTGTGAAATTTTTGTATTCATGCCTTAAAATAGTTTGAATGTAACTCTACACCCTAGCTTCATTTAGTATATGCGGATTCATGAATATGCAAATTAGCCCCGCCTCCACTCACTCACACCAGCTCAGAGATCCACTTGGTCGGGTCAACTTTACTGTAGTAAACGCTGCACAATGGCAAGTGGAAATCCTGGTTTAATTCAACCATATATGTTTGAACCAGAATCCGATTCAGAAGAAGTGGAAGAGTGAATTGTACAGGCTCGTATGCAAGTCGATGTATCAGAATGGTAATGCGTTTTATGTATCGCTCTCTACAACGTCGGACACATAACGGTAATTAATCTGATTTGCCTTTTGCTTGACTACGTTATCAGACAGCTAATAATATGTTGATAATGTTACATAAACCATGTTTTCGTTCGCCATTTCAGAGTCAGACAGCTGCCTTCTAAACAGCTCGATGGTGTTTTTAGCCCCCAATGGCTCCTTCCAGGCAGCTAACCCTAACCTCAACCTTAAACCTACCCATCCCCTCGCTGCCTGGAAGGCGCCGTTGGGGGCTAAAAACACCAAACACCTTCTAAACATTAGTATCCTTAGAAATGCTTTGAACAACTTAGACTGTCAGTGGAGAAAGGCATGTAGTTCATCATAACATCGTAATATTCATCATATGCATAATTCACCCACTATACTTCTAAATGTACACGGTTTTTCATATCAACAGAAACATATACCAGGATGGCTTCTCTTGAGACTCCCCTGCTTCGCCGCTTAGTTAATGATATGCTAAAGCCCGCCGACACGTTGACCTTATTGGTTACATGGTAGTCTTTTTCTTTTCTTAAGGTAGTCTTTTTTCACTGCAGTCTTAAGGAGAAAATGACGGTGGTCCAGTAGTGCACAACACAGCGAAATTTAAAAAGCAAACATAAGTTCACAACACAACAAAATTAAGCCACAACACAACGGAAATGAGCCACAACACAACAGAAAATGAACAACACAACAAAATTAAGCCACAACACAACGGAAATGAGCCACAACACAACAGAAAATGAACAACACAACAAAATAAAGCCACGACAGAACGGAAATGCTCCCGACCACTAGAGGGCTCTCGGAGTGCAATAAAGTTAGTTTTCCATGCCACTGTTCTATAGAGTCAGCAGCAGTCTAAAAAATATATCAACACCACGATTAGTTTTAACAGTATATAGCTAACTATTGCATATACTTATACATATACATATACTCTAGATGCTTTTGACGTGCTACCACAGCGCATGATCCCTAAGGGAGCGCCTGCCAATTCCTCCAAGTTGTTAAAACGTATCATTTGTATTAATTCAAATTACTTTTAACATTCAAAAAACAGACATGTTCAAAATCCAAAGCTTGTTTGTGTTGGTAGTAGATATAATAAAATATAATAAAAGTTTATCATGTTTCAAAGGTTGTAGTTCCTATTAACCCGACTGACCTATTACAGGTGAAATTGTGCCAATACCTTCCTGTAATTCTGCAATTCACCAAATGGTTTTTATTTTTATTTATCAAATTATATTATAATAAATTATACGTTTTAACCACTTGGTGGAATTGCCAGACCTTCCCTTAGGGATCACGCGCTGTGGTAGTGCGAAATACGCAGCTATTATTCATGTTGGTGATTTTGAAGTAACATTTTATATCGATATACAATGGTAATACTGTTAAAACTAATCCTGGTATTGATAAGACTGCCGACTCTATAGAACAATTGCAAGGAAAACTAACTTTACCGCACTCCGCGAGCCCTCTAGTGGTTGGTACTCGGGAGCATTTCCGTTGTGTTGTGAGTGTGACTCATTTCCGTTGTGTTGTGGCTTAATTTCGTTGTGCTGTGAACTTATGTTTGCTTTTTAAATTTCGTTGTGTTGTGCACTTCTGGACCACGTAGAAAATACTCAGGAATTGTGTTGACTTATGAATTTGCACATGGTTTGTCTTAAAGCATATAAAAATAAAAAAAAGACATATAAACAAAGAGAGGGTTGAAATGACATGAAGGTGAATAAATGACAGAATTTTCATTTTTGGAGCACTTTAAGCGCTGGTTTAATTCTCCATAATAATGTTTTGTGTTTGCGGCAAGTATTATAAGCGTTTGACTGACATCCCTTTGTGCAACACAGAGCACTTCACACCATTCCATGGAGACAGATCACAAAATAATGAATTTCAGAGTACTATTGTGTTTCCTCGGGTTTCCACAGCAGTGGTCTCACAGTCAAGCTGAGACAGAGATACATGTTTTCATTGGCTCCATCACTGGCCACTAAGAGTGGATTGACTCTCTTCAACAGCGGATAGTTTCCATTTAATTCTGTACAGCGCTTGTGTTTCCTGATTTAGCCCCTGAACTAAATGCATTAGCTCAGCATGTCAAATTCCAATTGCAACATACCTTTTCACCCTCTAAAAGTCATTTCTTTAAAGATTCCCCAATGCTGCCCTGATGCCAGAAGATCAGACTTACAAAGCAACGTGTGGAGTATTTTTTTGCTGATAAAAGTTGAGTTTTTTTTTACTTATTCATCTCTGCTTTATGGATCCATTGCTATGGGCTGTTGATATAATTCATACACCAAATTTAATGAGATCGTTTTCAGCCCATTCAACATTCATCATTTTAAATGATGAATAATTGTTTGCGTTGCAGGATCCAACTCTCTGTGTGTGTGTGTGTGTGTGTGTGTGTGTGTGTGTGTGTGTGTGTGTGTGTGTGTGTGTGTGTGTGTGTGTGTGTGTGTGTGTGTGTGTGTGTGTGTGTGTGTGTGTGTGTGTGTGTGTGTGTGTGTGTGTGTGTGTGTGTGTGTGCGTGTGCGTGCGTGTGTGTGATCTGAAAAGTACAATTCCTCCCCAAGCTCCTTTGTTGCTTAACACTACACCCTTTCCCATGTGCTTTAAATCTGTATTTCATTAAATTTGTGTTGTTTTTACTGCAAGCTATGAAAGTGCACAGCATACAGTGGTAAGTGGGTAAGACTTGTCTGTACTGCCAGTGCACGTAACGTTTTACTCGGCACTACATCAGTCTTTAATTTGTTTGTACAAATTAGCATTTTAATGAAAATGGTGCTTCTGGGATTTGAGGAATAATTAAAGTACACTAAGGTCTGTAATTACGCGAGTTTTTGCGTGTTGGAAGGGTTGGCGCACCTGTCTTTAAATATTCCTAGTATTCCCAAAGCTAAAATTTTTTATTTCTGTATCAGTGGCCTCAGATGGCAGCTCAGAGCTGTGTTGCATTTCTGTTTTGTAATGGTCTTTGCACACCTGGGGATGTTAAAATGGCCACATTTTCTAGAATATGTTTTTGAGACATTGCCAGAGCTTCAGGTGTGTCTTATCTGCCTGAGCGCACATTGCTCCATGAACCTGAAAATATGAATTTGGTGCTGAAATTGTTGAATAACAATCAAATTCAGCAACCTACACCAGCATTTAAACCACATTTTGAATTGAATGAATGTCACTGCATTAAGGTGAGGTCACATTGAGGTCTGTTGTCAATGGTGTAGTAATGTGTGAAGCACAAGTCACTTTCAAAGCAGCATTCTGTTGGTAAATCTGTTGGAGAATTCATGTATAACATAACCAGTTATGAAATCCTTCACCCTCATGCAAAAGAGTGATTCCTATTGAAATGACTGGATTTTGCCTGTGATAATTTGCTGAAAAATGGTAAATGTATTACAATTTCAGACAACAGAATATCAAAACAAACTATTTTTTTTAATAATAGATATTGTTTTTATAATATATATGCATACAGTATTGTGTGCGGAAGGGATAATTGTTTTAAATGGCCCTATAAGTTCGATTAAAACATCAAAATACGAGTAAAATATTTTGTTTTACATATTTTAAATATGAGGGAAGAACAAAGCAGTAAACTTGGTTTAGATGCAGTATTTATCTGACAAAATTATTTGGCAAAAAAAGGGAAACTACAGCTACAGGTTTTATTTTAATATACCAAAAAAAACAAAAAACCTCCCAGGATATTCCCTTGATTGATTTTCCATTGATTCTTTCTTTTTGCATGTGTTCATAATTTCTTTGTATGACAGCATGGGCAACAATTATATCTGCAAAATTTGACATGTTTCATTGTGTTATCGCAAATAAAACATTTGACTCCGAGCACAACTATGCAATATGCTTACAAAATCTTTTGCACAACAAATGTTTATTAATATTTTAAGAAAAGGGTGAAGATGTCAATGTAGGCTGGATTGTTTATAAAGAAACATTATATATTATAGAAAAAAGAGCTTGGTTTTCTTTAGTTCCAAGAAAAGGTCTTGTATCAATTTATTTGCAGGTGTAAATTATAATGTGATTGTTATTCACACTTATTATTCTAAGTGTGATTTAAATATCCAAGTACAGTTTGGGACCACAATATTTCACTTTTTTGTGGAGTAGATGTGTATGTGTTTTGTGTGCGTGTGTGTTCTTTTATTTCTTTAAGTGTGTTCTGTTTTAAAGAAATATGAAAACATCTGTTATCTTGGTCTCTTTTGGCAAAGGTTATTTCAGTCTGAAAGATGGCATGCTACTTTGACAATAAAACAAGAAGAGACTCAGTCCTTTCACGCACATCTGTGTTTATCTTCATCCTGTGAGTCTTTAAGGTCATAGAGCCCAAGTATTGGGAGAAGATGAAAAGGATGACAGAGACTGATGAGGAAACTGTAAAGCACGCCAGTGGCCTCTTTCTGGCTCAAAAAAAGTATAACTCTGCACTTAAGTCTTTGTACAAGGTTGGGCTTTATCACATAAAGAAAACAAAGAGATACTGAGAATTTTTTTTTTTTTTTTTAAATGTTCTGTACTTTGATGCCCAATAGTGTTTAAAGGATTTCATTTTTGGGGTGAACTATTCCTTTAACCCTCTGGTATTGTTCAATTGAGAGTCACACTTGTGTTGTTGGCAGGCAAAAGTGACCGAACACCTGTAATGTAACTTTTTTATTTTCAGTAAAATCAATGTAATATGTTTTTTTTTTGTTCAATAATGTTTTTTTTACATAATTTTATGTTAATAATTAATATTTATGCAATAATTATGATAATCCCCCCCCCCCCCCCCCCCCCCAAACAAATCTGATTTAAAAAGAAAAAATTCATTAAAGCTGTATTTCATGTTAAAACAAAGACAAGGCCTTTAAAATCTAGTTTTGAATGCAGATTAGTGTCATCTTGTGGAAGTAAAAAAAGAAAAATCTATAATGCCAACGTGTAACCACTAGATTCCTATACCTCAATATAAAGAGACTTGTAAATTCTATAGTTGTTGTTAGACACACAAAAAAAAAACTTTTATAAGGGTGTGGATTTGGATATATATTTCTCAGACTCTATTTTTGTCAAGGTTTAGATGTTTTTTTGTTTGACATGTTGATTTGAAGTGTCAGTTTTTCCATTAATTTGCCTTTTTTTAATAACTCCCGCAAAAGTCACTGAGTTTCGTACCAAAAATTCATCATTTTTTTCATCATTCAATATATCATTTTTTTTATTACAAAATAACACCAGAGGGTTTAACATTCCTTCAGCAGTTTAAATCTATTTGGTTTATGTTTGAAAAGCTTTATAGAACAATCTTATTGGTCAGAATAAACCACCTTTTTCTCATCGCAAGAGGTTGTGTTCATTGCATTTTTTGTGAAGTGTCACCAGAGAGCTTCATAATGGTCAAGCACTTGACCAAAGGAATATCACATCCTGTAAATCCATTAAATCCATTCGCTTTTGTGCAACCAGCACAGCTCATTTCCTTCATATGCATGCTCACATCCTGTTTCAGCATGCCTCAGTGCCATCTCCTCTCACCGGACAGGTCAGGGGTCATGAATGACTCAGCTAAATGATTTCTGTGCCGTATTTAAAAGGAACGGCAGGAGTTTTGCACCATAAACTTAGACATTGACTGTGACGGGAATGACGATAGGAAAAATGTCTGAATGACTCAGTAGGAATGTTTGTGTACAGTGTAATTAATGTTACAGTATTTTTTTGGGAAACTTGGACTTTCAGATCCAAACCATATTAAATCCACATCAAATAAGTTTGGGGTCTTTCTTATTCTCTTACTGCAATAAACAACTCAGTGCCTTATTAAACGGTCTGGGTTTATGGCATGCAAACACACATCATTTTCTGCTCATCTAAACTTGGAGGCAAAACAATGTTGAGTTGTATAAAGCCTTTCAAGTTCAGTACATCAACTCATTTATGGAGTTATAGTTCCTCGGGGGCTTGTTGAGTTTTCTTGTTGCATGGCCTAAATCAGTTTCGTTTTTAGCCAGCTGGATGGAGATAACCTTCCTTTCAGTGCTACTGGTGACATTTCTTTGGAAAGACCATTAAGAATGCTAAACCATTGCCCATTATTGCCCATGGGCATGAAGACAACATAGCATCAGTATGATGGTAGAAACAGTATGTGCATTGTGTAAAGGTGTAGTGTCAATTTGGGACGAACAGGATATCCAATTCCAGATCGTGAATACTGTATATGATTCCTGAGATGCATGGTGGTACTGAACATAACATAGGATGTAAGCAAAGTCGTTGTGCAAAAAATATCATTTAGAACGAAGCTGACATTAAACATACATAAGCCATTGCTCGAGGCTGATTGACAGTTGGAACATTAGTTAACATGTCTGTTCTTTTCTTCAGCTATTGTGGTGAGAACGCAACGTGTTTCGGGCTTAATTCGTAGCACTCAAGTTGTTTTCCAACAGTCTCCATTGGCTTCACATTGGACTATTTTCAGCCACTGGTGACTTATTGTTTTAAGATCTTTAAGAGTGAGTTTCATCCAGCTACTTGTGAAGAAAGGGCTGTCAGTCATCTTTTCATTTAACAAAGACAAGCAATCCAGAGAAACCAGACAAAGAGGGATCGATTCAATCCAATATGGAAACTTAAAATATCTGAGGTAACAAATGCAGCCAAGTGGTTTTTATGGATACATGGAAGACTATGAAATCATTGTAGGCGAAAGACCAACGCTGTGAGCGAAATATATAATACTGTGCAAAAAAAGAGGTTCCAGAACATACAAATGCTAATATATATCCTCATTTCAACTGCACTGCAAAGAGTCATCCTATTTTTTATTTTATTTTTTACAGATGAGATGGCTGAAACTAAAAATATGTTTATATCTTGAATTTTGTTTTTAACTCATTGGTCAAATTTTTTTCTGACAAAATTTAGTGAGGTTTATTTATTTACTTATTGCATGTAGCCTATATGTATCCATATTTATCTTGTTTAGATATTGTACTTGAATGAAAATATATATTTGCATCCCAGTAAAATATCCAAACATATTTTAAACAAGATATAATATATACACTCACCTAAAGGATTATTAGGAACACCTGTTCAATTTCTCATTAATGCAATTATCTAATCAACCAATCACATGGCAGTTGCTTCAATGCATTTAGGGGTGTGGTCCTGGTCAAGACAATCTCCTGAACTCCAAACTGAATGTCAGAATGGGAAAGAAAGGTGATTTAAGCAATTTTGAGCATGGCATGGTTGTTGGTGCCAGATGGGCCGGTCTGAGTATTTCACAATCTGCTCAGTTACTGGGATTTTCACGCACAACCATTTCTAGGGTTTACAAAGAATGGTGTGGAAAGGGAAAAACATCCAGTATGCGGCAGTCCTGTGGGCGAAAATGCCTTGTTGATGCTAGAGGTCAGAGGAGAATGGGCTGACTGATTCAAGCTGATAGAAGAGCAACTTTGACTGAAATAACCACTCGTTACAACCGAGGTATGCAGCAAAGCATTTGTGAAGCCACAACACGCACAACCTTGAGGCGGATGGGCTACAACAGCAGAAGACCCCACCGGGTACCACTCATCTCCACTACAAATAGGAAAAAGAGGCTACAATTTGCATGAGCTCACCAAAATTGGACAGTTGAAGACTGGAAAAATGTTGCCTGGTCTGATGAGTCTCGATTTCTGTTGAGACATTCAAATGGTTGAGTCAGAATTTGGCGTAAACAGAATGAGAACATGGATCCATCATGCCTTGTTACCACTGTGCAGGCTGGTGGTGGTGGTGTAATGGTGTGGGGGATGTTTTCTTGGCACATTTTAGGCCCCTTAGTGCCAATTGGGCATCGTTTAAATGCCACAGCCTACCTGAGCATTGTTTCTGACCATGTCCATCCCTTTATGACCACCATGTACCCATCCTCTGATGGCTACTTCCAGCAGGATAATGCATCATGTCACAAAGCTCTAATCATTTCAAATTGGTTTCTTGAACATGACAATGAGTTCACTGTACTAAAATGGCCCCCACAGTCACCAGATCTTAACCCAATAGAGCATCTTTGGGATATGGTGGAACGGGAGCTTCGTGCCCTGGATGTGCATCCCACAAATCTCCATCAACTGCAAGATGCTATCCTATCAATATGGGCCAACATTTCTAAAGAATGCTTTCAGCACCTTGTTGAATAAATGCCACGTAGAATTAAGGCAGTTCTGAAGGCGAAAGGGGGTCAAACACAGTATTACTATGGTGTTCCTAATAATCCTTTAGGTGAGTGTATATATATATATATATATATATATATGAAGAGTTCAGATGCAAAAGCCTCTAAGTGCCATCTGAAATTTTCTTCTAGAATGATCATTTTTATCAAGCTCATATATATAAGTTCAGTAATTTCACTTAAATGACAATTAATAGGTCATTTTCATTGCCATTTAAGTGAAATTACTGAATTTAAATATACAAGCTTGATAAAAATGATCATTCTAGAAGAAAATTTCAGATGGCACTTAGAGGCTTTTGCATCTGAACTCTTCATATATATATATATATATATAGGCCTATATATTATTATTATTATTATTTATTTTTATTTTTATTTTATTTTTTTGCAGTTTGTTGTTCAAATAGCAAGCAAAACTAATAAAATGTTCAGGCCTTACGTTTTATTTTATGATACCACAGAATTACATTTTTTGGAAACGGTACTAGCCTTGTTTACACTTGTAGTATGCTTGGTTTTAGAGAGTCTTTGCTCGACTGTGCATTCCCAGATTCTGGTGTAGAAAACCAGAGTTGCATTATGGCCCGTCCTTAAAGTCAGCCCACCCACTTTTCTATGTAATTAAAATCATCTTAATACCACAGAAAGTCCTGATGGCCTTCACAGACGTTCAAGCACAGCAATAAAAACCTACTGTGGACAACGCCATCTCTCAAAGCCTCCTGATCAACAGCAGGACTGGGCACACACAGATGTTAACCACATTAGTGCCATCTGTCTCGTACAGGGGCGCAGCAGGCCTGCAATGACACCGATCTCAACAACACGCCACTCATCAAAGAACCAGTGTGAGCACTCAGAGCCACAAACCTCACCGTGGAGTCATGAGACCTCAAACGTCCGTCAGCTTACAGACGTCTCCCCAGCATGTTCCATCAGAATGGGTATAATAGATTCATCGAAATGATTAATGAGCTATTCAGAACTTGCAAACCCAGAGGTTGTGCAGATAACACTACACAGTTTATTCAAAGAGTTGGTGAAACAATACAGTCAAATAAAGCAGCGGGATTGCATTGGGGCGTTTTGCTGGAGTACTTTAATATTCACCCCTAGCTGTGTGCAAGTTTAAAATACTGCAAATTTGTCCTATAATACATTTTCTGCACGCTTTCTTTCACAGCTGGCGTCTTGTGTGTAAATCAGCGGTTCTCCAAAAATCCGTTTTTCTGTTACCTCACAAGGTGTTTGATTTGGCTAAACCGTTGCTTTCTCCACTGTATTACCTTTCTAGCCAATCCAGTTCCAAACGTGCCAGGCAGAGGGACTGATACTGTGCTGGCAGAATCCACAGGGAGGAAATCGGTAACAGCTGTGGCAATAGTCTAAAGGAAATGCACTTTTGCATGTATGGCATGGAAGAGTGGCGTAGCCAAAGCTGGAAAGACTTGTGGGAATGAGGTTAGATCATGTTTTACTGCTCCATTAAGTTCAGCCTGGGGAAATATTTTTAGAAAAAGCTCTAATTTATCTACATTTATAAATGAATGTATCTTAGGACTAATAAAACATTTAAAAGAAAAGAAAAGTTCTCACCAAAATATATTTAAAACGTCTTGAAAATTAAAGCGAAAATATATTTTATTTAGATCTTCAAATTTCAAATTATATGTAAACATATGCTTCAGGAACATGACAATCTATGTCCCAATATTAAAATACATTTTAGAAACTTTTAATGTGATCCAGTAAATGTGAAATGTTCTAGTTCTAGTGAAACTTCTAGTGAAATTTAATTTAAATTAAATTAATTAAAAAATCCATTTAAAATAAATGCTGTTCTTTTGAACTTTCTGTTCATCAATGAATCCTGAAAAAAATGAATCACAATTTTCTCCAAAAAAATATATTAAGCAGAACAACTGTTTTCAACATTAATAATACGGTAATAACTGAAGACTGGGGTAATTGCTATGGAAAATGCTGCTTTGCCATCACAGGAATAAATTACATTTTAAAATTATTTAACATTTTAATAACATTTTAGAATAGCAGTCTCGATTCCAGGTCTTTCCTAAGCCAGAGCAGTCAGGTTACAGGTCTCTTTCCAGTCTTGGTCCCGAACCTTTGGAGCAACCCACTAAAATACCACTTCAAGACTCAGACTCATTCTGTTCGCTGGATTCACTCTGCATCAGGACCACTGAAGGACAATGTAAAAGAAGAACAATGAGTTTAGCATCGAGGGAAAAGAAGAAAAAGAAGTGTTTTACTCTGTATGTGGTGCTTTAATCCCCCATGCCCTTATAAGGATCCAGGATCTTACTAAAACATGGTGAAAGGTTATGGTAGGACAACAGTTCAATGCACTGACTATAAATGTAATTCGAATGTAATATATTGTGTATGTACTTAAAAAATATATATTGCCGGTACAAAAAAATAAATAAAATAAAATAAAGTAGTCCTCCGAAGAGGGCAAAAAAGTAAAAAAAAAATTTTTTTACAAATAATAATAATATTTTAGAATATTATTATTTTACTAGCCTGGCTAACGTCAGACCTCATCTCATTGAGATGTGGTCTGGAAACCACATGTTCATTTTCTCGTATTTGAGGCGTGGTTTACGAATGCCCAGAGCCGTTTATTGGGCGCTACGAATGTCTATCAAATGCGCCTGTACGTAGCTCATAGCCAATCGTTTCAATTATACCAGATGACGTATGTAGAGCGACAGAAACTCGACGAGGAAGAAGACGAAATAAACTTGCGTTCTAAACTACTTAGAACACTATCTAAGGCTGCATCGAAAGGTAAGTTCGCGTCTGCTGCCATGTTGGATCCATAGATATAAACAAACTGCTTCGGTGTGTCGCATAGACGTCGTCATCGTCTTGCTGCTCCCTCCCCGTTCTGTGATTGGTTCCCTTTTTGAGGGGAAAATCTGGTCCATGGTGTCCAGGCTGCCTAGCAGCGTGAATAAAATCGCACTGCGCGCAAGGCAGCATGGGGAAACCCAGGCTACTATTTTACTGTATTTTTGATCAAATATACACAGACCCCAAACTTTTAAATGATTAATTTATTTAATTTAACTTTATGAAAAACTGTCAGTGTCTCAATGATTATTCATTTAATATCAGAAGATGATAATAAGTATAGACCTGCTACTTTAGACAACTGAACATATGGGTTTGAAGCTGAGCGGTTCACAGAGCAGACCGTGCAGTGAGAAACCATGGGCAAATAAGTGTAGGTGAGTCAAACCACCAGCGCTGTCATATCTGCCTCATTATTCATCCTAATGACTTGTGCTGTTAAAACTACTTATTTTCAGAGAGGGGGAACCGTGGGCTATTTCTGGAGCCCTGCTCCCAGGATATCCTGTGAGAGGCACCTCTTAGGGCCAGAGAAAACTTTTCACAGAAAGAAACAGCAGACTTAATACTCACCAGGTTTTAAACGGCACATGAATCTTCACTCCTTTTCACAAGAACCTTAATGGCACTGTTTGATGTCTGAGCAGCACGGACTGATGGGAAAATGGTTGTGAGCCTTTTTTCATTATTTTTTTTTTCATGGTAATTGCTCTTTGGTGGCCATTCCACTCAGAGCAGCTGTGCACCCACCATGCCAACTAAAAGAAAGCCGGCCTTTTTGGGATGAATACAGGATAAGATTATGGGGAAACTCTGGGATTATGAAAGGATAATTAATGAAATGGGGCCATTTGTCAAGCTCTCCCTGACATACTGCAGACTGGAAACAGGACCTTGCCAGATTTGTCAAATTCTGGCTTTTAAAATACATCCACTTTACATCCAGTTATGCATGCAAACTAATTATTAATTGCTATATTATCTTGGGACAAAAAAAAAACAATGTGTTTTGAACCATATAGATCAAACATTGTGCAGAGTACTTACCTGTTTGTCAGGCAAGTTGATCATTTTATGTTGTGTACTGAACTTCACATGATGAGGTTGCAATCAAAAACTCGGGGCAGCTGAGAAAGTTCTGCGTCTCAAAGGCATAATTTAATCCAGCTGTCTCAATTAAGGAAGAAACAGGGAAAGAGGAAGCTTCAGCCACATTTATGGTCCACCTCAAACCCCATAACATGCTGGCTACACCATTGATCTCATAAGGCCACCGTGACCATAAAGCCGCTGGACGCACCAGATGCAATCAAGTCCCATTCATTTAACTCTGACATTGCGCACACAAGATTGAACGCAGATAAAAGCCTTACACTGTGGCCATACCAATAAGGTGATTAATGAATGGAGTTATACCGCATCCATATGGCGTAGAAAACCCCACTCCTGGTTTTATTAGTAAATGCATTGTAGCCCTCAACCTTGCATCTCAAAACTCATAACTTCCTCAACCTTTAAGATCACGGATGCTCTGACATTTAGATGGCAGCTCTTCGCTTCATGCTCAGCTCCAATAAGACTTCTCGTCCTTTTGGCCACAATCTCCCCCGGTTCACTTTTTCCATCTCTGTGAAAGCTCACATGTTTATCTTCAGATGCTAAAAGACCTGGAAGTAGTCCTACATGACCAACTAACCTGTACCAGGCACTCTGACTGGTCCTGGCAAATCATAATCCATAAAATATAAGGTAAATCTGTATTTTATTAACCGAGTGTGGCCACAGCGACTGACTAAACCTAACCACAATGTGTTATATATGAATCCCCTACAACAGTGGTTCTCAACCGGTGGGGCCCGCGGACACTCTACCGGGGGGGCGCGAGCAGGCTACAGGATGGGAGGAGAAAAAAAATCTGAAAAAACCAAACAAAAAAAAACACGAAAATTCCCCCCATTTTGAAATGCAAGTGGCTGGACTATTATAACTAAGGTTGGGTACCGAAACCAGGCACCGACATAGAACCGGTACCTAAGTAACCGGTATATGTAACCGGACCGAATCAAAACGCAGATTTCAGTGCCTCATTTCGGTGTCACTTAAATGCCTCAGCTCGTCAGCTGTCGGTTGAAATATTTGCCATCTGGTTCTCCAAAACGAACGTAAGAAGCATCATCACCACATTAACCATAGGACGCGTACGATTAATCACACTGATTAGAACGTTCAGATCGCGTGTTCATCAACTTCTAAAATCAAAACTGCGTTCGCACGTTAGTTGGCGCTGAGCCAGAGAGAGACGCGCTCAGCGCTGTCATATATCACAACTATTCAGTGTTTTCAACCACATAAAAAATATTTTAGGTTTCAGACTTTTAAATACATATAAGTAGGCTATACTAACAAAACAATACAGTTATAGTTTGTAAAATACACAAGCAGGCAATCATTTAAAGTTTGTTTGGTTCCACATCATGTTTAGTGTGAAAAGTCGATGTCCCTAAAACAGACCTGCGTACATCCTGATGAGGTGGGGCCCCAACTGCAATGAACCAGCTTTGTGGGGGGCCCAGCTTGCAAAAGGTTGAGAACCCCTGCCCTACAATATCTGCTTTCTTTTTTATCTTTAGTTTTATCACAATGCTTTGTTTGCTACCTTCTATATATTCTGCATGCTCATTCGTGTTGCTTTTGGTCATGCAGTAATGTTTTAAAATGAAGTGTGCTTTAAATTTTCCTGGGAACGTTTCTTTTTATACACATGAAACTTTCTGGAAAGAACATGACTCCTGGAAATTATGTCAAAGCCCTAAGGAAAATGGTTCCTTTGCAAACTTCTTTTATTTCTATAAGTAAATAAATGAAAGAAAAATAACATTTATGACGCAGGCTTCCTGGTTTCCACAGAATCCAAAAAAAATTTGTTTCATAATTATGGAATCCAGAGGGCTTTCACATTGCAACACATATAAACTCAAACGTAAAATTGTTTACAGCCCCATAAAAGTCAAATAAAATGAGGAAACACTTCCTATTTGATTCTGTTAACTGATTTAAGGCTTTGCTCGGTGATAACAGTTATTTTCAGACCAGTTTATTATTCCTATGTGGTTTACACACAATTATTTGCATATTTATGTGCATAATAATATTTAGGGAGAGGTCCTGTCTTGGCCTCAGAATGATCTGTCGCTTTAAGGGTGAAATTCAGTGTCACCAGTTTCATCATGGTTGAAAATAAAGCACTCATTCAGTAGCGTGAACATCATTTTTATATTTATCAAAGCTCACCTCTTGTTCAACTTCGTTCAATGTCATGTGCTTTAGAGCTGTGACCGCTCCACATTAGAACCAGATACTATGAAGCAGATAGCGCAACATAGTAGGCCAAGTCAAAAGGTTTATGGCAGGTTTTCTCAGCCAAGATTTATCATGCTCTGACCTTGCTGTCAGTTACCTTATCATGGAAACAATGTGTTTTGACTGTGCTTACTCTCCGTACAAGGCCGCGAAGGCAGCTGGATGAGGCCTGAAAGTCTTTTGAACTTTTAATCCAATGCAGTTTTTGCTGCCAGATGTATCTATCCGGGCAGAGGAGTTTCACAGTGGGCAGTCGGGCCATAGAACAAAATGTGCTTGTGATATAAGTTCTCGGAGTTAACTCTTAACACCTGGGCCTGGTTCTTGACTTTTCATGAAGTGGGAGTATTTTGTCTAAATATGTTAAAAGGTCAGTTCACCCAAAAATTACAATTCTGTCATCATTTACTCACCCTCATGTCATTCCAAACGCGGAAGTCTTTTGTTCTTCTTCGTCTCGACATCTGAGAGATTTCTCTCCTTCCATTGACAGTCTATGTACTACTTTGACGCTTCAAAAAGTTCATAAAGAGTTTCTAAAAGCGTTTTTTTTGAAGAGACATGATGGCATTATGAACAGATTTCATTTAGGCTTTTATTCACATAAACATTCGTCAACTCATACATCAGTTGCGTTAAACGGTAGCTCAAGCATGTTCGCTTGACGTACGAGAACCAATGATGTTCATTCTCATGTCATGTGTTATGCAGCAAGTTTGAGCTTCCACAAGAGGTTTGTTCTCGCAGGTTCGGTTGAGCTTCTGTTTATGTTCGCTGAACAATGTTTACATGCGAATAAAAGACTAAATTAAATCTGTTCATCATATAAAAGCGTTGAAGTCTCTTCAGAAAATTTGGACTAAACCGTTTAATTCATATGGATTAGTTTTACGATCTCTTTATGAACTTTTTGAAGCATCAAAGTGTCAGTTGCATAGCTGTCTATATGGAGGGAAAGAAATCTCTCAGATTTTGTTTAAAATATCTTAATTTGTGTTCCGAAGATGAATGAAAGTCTTACGGTTTTGGAATGACGAGGGTGAGTAAATGATGAATTTTCATTTTTGGGTGACTTTCGCTTTATGACTTTTCCCTTTAAGATAATTCATACAGCAAAAACGAAATCAATCAATCAATAATAATAAAAAATCTTACAAAAATAAGTTTGAACATATATTCTTAAACTGGTTGTAAATCACAGTAAAAATAGATATTTTTGGAAAAAAAACAATTTTACCTTTCAGAATACAACATTTCAGGATATAATTTATACTTTTTTGTGATATTCAATAATGGGAATGAGAATATTTATGGTCATGTTTTTTAGAAATTTCAAAGCTTTGAATAGAATGAAGTAGTTGTTGTGATGTGTATGTATAATTATGTAGAGTATTAACGTAAATACTTTTGTATGTGATAAAGTCAGATTACGGTATATTACATTGATTACGGTAATAGGTTTGTAAATGACTGCAGGTGTGTGCTTGGAAACACATGGCACTGATGAAAGGTTGAACCTGAAAACGTTTTGCGCACCTTGAATTTTTTTTGCACTTTTGCACTTTATTGTGGCCTCTGGAAAATAAAATATTGTGAGCTTTTTTGGCCAATTTTCGTGTGCAGATTTTTTATTTTTTTTATTTTTGAGAATATAATTTAACCTACATGTACACAACAAATACATTTTAGATGCACTTATTATACCTATTATTAGTGTTGTTTCCTAATATATTTTTGTATATTTTAAAATGCATAAAGAAACATTTTTTTTTGCTGAATGAGAATTTAGTATTTTTCATTGAGACTTTAGTTTTGCCACTGTAGACAATAAAGAGTGGAAGAAAATAAATAAATTAAAGAAGATCCCAGTTTTGCAATATGAATCTTAAGGTCTCAGCCTCCTTGTTTTTTGTTTTGTTTTTTGTTTTTTTGAGGGTTTCAAACCTGCATTTTAGTGACAGCACTTTGGATTCTACTGTAAATCTTGCCTGAAGCCATTCCAGACTGTCTGGACAAAAGACTACAAACAAAATTGCTTTAAAAAAGAGCATTTTTAAGTCTCCAGCATGCCACTGAGACGTCTGTTTTCAATTATGGAACCCACCCAAGCATGGTCCCCTTCATTTGGCTGCTTTTCCTGGCGACTACATGACGCTTCTTCTCAATAAATCACCATAGTGTCATCTTAATATACACAACATCACAAAGGATTTAATTTGGGAAACCAAACGTGACGAATACATAGCCTCCAACCGCAGTCTCTTTAAGGGCAAGAAACAGTCGTTTAATTTAAGAGCGAAAAAAGAAATATGGACAAAACTCAAACAGGACTAGACAATATTCTGGCAAAATCAGAATATTTGTGGGTTTTGACCAAAGAAACTGGGATGCTAACAAGAATGTGGAAAATTCCGCCAACATGTTTCTAGTCAGTGTGGTGGAGAAAAGTAATGGGAAATGTGAATGTTACCCTAAGGAGGATATAAATATAGTTAATTCTACAGGAGACTATACTGTGTGTCCTTTGGGCCTGGCCTTTTTGCAAGGTCTCAGCGGTTAGGATAGGCAGTCTGTGTCTCATTCAGTCTGGATAGTTCAAATGGTAAGACAGGAGTTTATTGTAAGTACAGGTTGCAGAGTGGATTTCACTTCAGCAGTGTCAAATCTTGGACAGATGTGAGGTGTACTGAACAAATGGCTAAAGTCATGTGCTCTTAGTTACAAACATAAAAATCCGCCTTTTGGAGGTTAATGTCTGAAAATCGAACGCTATCTCATGACCAATTCGTACGAATTCGTACGAGTGATAAAAAGGTGGCTAATCCGTACGAATTCGTACGACCTCACTCGTACGAATTTGTACGATTTGTCTAAACCCACGTGATGGGTAGGTTTAGGGGCGGGGTCAGGGGTAGGTCATTTGTTTGAATTCATACGAATTGGACAATTCGTAAAATATGTACAATTTAGCAAAAATCGTACTAATTCGTACGAGTGAGGTCGTATGAATTCATACGAATTAGCCACCTTGTAGAATTCGTACGAATTGCCGTGAGATCAGGCTGGAAAATCAATGCCAGTTTGACTTGAAAAGAGACATATAAGATATGGTTCCTGTGAATGCGCTGTGTGGACAACAACATTACATTCAGTACCTCTAGAAATATTTTCAAGTTTATACTCATAATATAATTTTCTGAGATTTTTCAGAACCCTTGTTTATGTTTTGTGGCTCATCGTCTCACTTGGTGAGAGTTTAATTTTGAAATGAACAAAAAACTAAAAAAAATGAGAGATGAAGGCATTATGTTTTTTCTATTATGTCAATAGAATGCAGCCTTCAAGATAAGATGTGTTTTTTGAACAAATTTCTGAAAATGATTAACTTCCTTAACTTCATTTGTAGTTTCTCTTGTATCATGTATACTCTTCACCCTCAAGATCTCACTTGCACATGCTGTTATTGACACATCAAGATGTTGATATTTTTTAACCTTTTTTACTTTTTGTGAACATATTCATGTTTTTTATCAGTTAGGTGGTTTAAGAATAATCCACTCCGGATTTCCACTCTATTCCACTGTCACAGTCAGTATTCCAGACTGAAGCAAAGGCTCTCTGATCAATAATTTAAGAAATTAATAACTCACCAATAGACTCTTGCAGAGTAGCACTGCTCAGTTGTGCTGTTTCTTAAGATATGCTTGTTACATGTTTTCATGTTTCATTCATTGGCAGTTCTCTAACATAATCACTTTATTGTCATACGCCTGCTTTTTTTCTATTTTATCCTATTTTTATCCTATTTTAAATTAAATAAAAACAGAACGTGGTTACAGAGGGGAATCCAGCATTGTATGAATACTTGATAAGCAATTCTTAAATGTTTTTTAGAAGACATGCTATTATGATCTGTTGACGCTATCATGCTGTTAGAACATGCAAAAAGCAAGTTTATGTGCAAAAGCATTAATATGTTTTAAACAGATCTTGAAAGAAACTGTTAGACATTTACAAATCTGCAAATGCTCTTGAGAGGAGGCTTTGAAAGGTGAATATGATGGTGACAAATAAAAATGTAAAAACTGTACATTTATTATTGTATCATCATTTTGATTTGCTGTGTCTAAATGTATGTTTTCCTGTCATGCTGAAAGTGTGACAGAGCTCTCAGGAAGGTAAAAAAAAAAACGATGAGATATATTTCTCATGCAGTTAATAATATGGAACAGAGCATTACATAATGGATTTTCACGTGACTGTAATTACAGTTGTCGCCGTCTCCAGAGGTAGAGCTTTTCGACAGCTAGAGGGAAAAAGCCTTTGTCTAAAACATTTGTAAAACCCAGCAGCAGTGCAATCTTGAAATGTCAACCACCCCGCTGGTATAATCTCTCGCATAAAACAGCGTGTAGTAAAATAAAACTGCTTTCCATTAAGACCTCGCATGAGAACTCAAGCATACAATATTTATTTTATTTTTAACATTTAATATTGTTTGAATTTTTTTCTAACAATCATGTAAATTATTCACAATATTTTTTTCATTGACATCTTGACCTCATTAATCAGGGCCATTTCAAAGTGTAAAAAAAAGAAAAAAGAAAAAAAAAGCTGTCTGGGAAAGTTCTATGGTGGTTTTGGTTGGTTTATAGTCTTTTGGGAGATAATCGAAATAGTCTTTTACCCCAGGAGGCTTTTAGCCCATTAAAATTTCTTTAAAAAAAAAGAAAAAATACAAGCCATTTACTCAATTAGTATGTGCTGCCTGTGTACTATTTTCCAGTATTGTAGGCCGAACAGTACTAACCTTCTTTAGGCATTGTGTGAATATTGTCACAATCTAACATCATAGATCATTAATCTTTCTGAACACTTTGTTTACTATAAATATACAGGCATGCACAGTTTGATAAAGTAGCTTGCTTGGCTTTCTGTGTTCTGGCCCTTGTCTTTCTATCGGTTTCTCTATCGTTCCACCTTGACAAAGTCCAGATGGCATCACAGAACAAACAGCTGCTGTGCTGGCTGGGTAGAGAAAGAAAATGAGAGAGTGGAGACAGACAGGGCAAGATTTCACGCACACGATGAGCATTGATATGCAAACCCCATTGACCTTGTATGATATATGCAATGTGTTTAACTCAAAGCCAATGCTAATGCTTCCATTAATCCCATACTCTATCTATATACCTAACTGCAACTCTCTCATTAAAAGTTATAAATTCACAGAGTTTGCTGTATTTTTCTTGTCAGCTTGTGGTTTGGGTCGAAATTGGAAATTGGTATTTTGTCCCTGTCTCCATAAGAAGCTATAATTTTCTGCCAACCCCCTTCATTGCAAAATTAAATGTCTCCAGTGGGATGTTCGACTGCAACAGATGTTTGTCCCCCACCGCTGTATACGGTTTTCCATACCTCATAAACACTCGGAAAACAAAAAGGTTGGGGAATCTTAAGAGGGAAAATACATGCTGGGTCTTGGCAAGGCATATATATAGACAGTAAATCTACAATTTTAGTGCCATATTAGGAAGATATAACGTGAAACATGCAAAAGACAAAATGTGGGAAGGTTTAGCTTGATTACTTAACACTCATTCTCAGTTTTATGCCCATTGGGCTACTTTTGATCACATGGAAAAACATTTATGTTACTACCTAATGTCAAATAGCTTTTCCCACCAATAATACAAAACATGTTAGGATGGCAAGTGCGAAAGAGATTTGAGAATTACAGCTAAGAAGATGATTTTAATCAAATTAATAACTACTTTTTATTTTTTCATACATGAAGGTGGCCTACAGAAGATTTGGAATATTGCACACACCTCTTATGGACCACACTCTCAGAAAAAAAGGTACAAAAGCTGTCACTGTGGCGGTACCTTTTCAAAAGGTACACATTTGTACCTAAAGAGTGCATTTAAGTCCCTCAAAGGTACATATTGGTACCAAACGTGTACATATTAGTACCTAAATGGTACATATTAGAACCCTTTTGAAGGGTACTGTCGCAGTGACAGCTTTTGTACCTTTTTTTCTGAGATTGCACTTTCATACTTTTATTTAGCTATTTTGTCCATTTTAGAGCTATGTTTTTGCAATTGTTCAATTGTGCAATTGTTATTTGTTCAAAGTACAAAGTTGCACTTATTGTAGAAAGTATTTACCCTATTGTTGCTGTTCATTTAGGAAAAGATGCATTTTAAATGCAGTTATTTCTGTTGACACTTTATTCTTTGCAGTACACTAAATTTTAGATTGTAATGAAAGCTGTCATAGTTTCTGAAACATGTTTACAGTTTTTAAATTTCTTGAATCTGGCAACCCCGCTCACTCTTTTCATTGGCAAGTGGACGAGCAGAACCAGATTCACTTGGATCCCCTGCATGAAGCAGTGCGATGTCTATGGATTTTCTCCTGTAGGGCTAAACTGGTCAGATTCACTAAACCTCAGTAAAACACATGAGGTGATACATTCCAGTGAGATGAGTTCTGTTTTCGCGCATGAAATCAAACTGTCCCGTGCAGTGACACTGTAATCAAACACCTTCTGAAAAGGTCTGGGAAAAATCTGAAACTGAGCAAGTGTTCAACATAAACCAGAAACCATTGTAGTCTTCCAGCCAAAAATAGAGGTCTTTTCAGATTCTGAAATATCGTGTAGCCATAACTCCCAGTAAGTCACTGGAATGTGTGTATAATGTGTGAGAATGTGTGAGGGGGTGACGTATGTGTTACACAGACTTATGTTGCAAATAAAACATAGAAAAATCCGTAAAGGTTTACAACTAAGACATTGAGCATTACTTCTGAAATACAGCACTCAGAAAATGGGTCTGATATGAATTATTAGGAATATATATTTATATCAAAATAGAAAACACAGCAAAAACAGTAATATTGTGAAATATTTTTACAATTTAAAATAACTGTTTTCTATTAGTATATTTTTTAAATGCGATTTATTCCTCTGATATTAAAGCTGAATTTTCATACCTCCATGTCTTCAGTGTCACACGATCCTTCAGAAATCTTTATAACATGATGGTATTTCTTCTAATATTCTGCTCAAGAAACATTTATTATATTATTAATGTTGAAAACAGGATTCTTTGATGAATACAAAGTTCGAAAGAACAGCTTTTATCTGAAATAAAAATATTTTGTCTTTACTGTCACTTTTGATCAATTTAATGGATCCCTGCTGAATAAAAGTATTAATTTATTTAATAAATAAAATTTAAAAAAGATTTCTTACTAAACCCAAACTTTTTAACAGTGGCGTATAATGTTACAAAAGCTTTCTATTTCAGATAAATGCTGTGTATAATGTATAAGATGCATAAGATATTTATTAATTGTTAAGTTGTAGATAATGTAGAAGTTGTAGAGTTGTAGTGTTTCATGGTTTCCACAAAAAGTAGCAAAAACTTGTTTTCAACATTATTATTAATAATAATAAATATTTATTGAGCACCAAATCAGCACATTAGAATGATTTCTGAAGCATCATGTGGCACTGAAGACTGGAAATTTAGCTTACCATCACAGGAATAAATTACATTTGAAAATATATTAAAATAGAAATTGAATTCAAATGAATAGAGGGAGATTTCCTCTTCTCTGTTTAACTCTAATGGGCTCTCTGATGGTCCTAAAGGGTACAGGTCTTTGTTGGGAAATAGTTTAATGAAGATAAATGTGCTGCTTTCAGGAGCCCGCTGAGTCTGGGGAGTGTAAGCAGGCTGGTGGGACAGAGGTTTACAAGTTCAACCCCAGGATACAAGAAATGCAGTGAGGTGTGGCGAAAAAGAGGGAGCTTTCTGTTAACTCATGTTTCACCCGCTGCAATTCATTTGATGCAAATTGGATTTAGATTGGCGTCCTGCTGTAAATATCAAATAAAGATGGATTTCACTTAAAGTCAGTGTTGATGTATTTCTAATTTGCTAGAAATAGGCACTCTCATTGTGCCACCGTTGAGTGAAATGGATGATGCCACTAAGTGAATGAAAGTTCCGCTGGATTATTAAATTAAAGAAAGAAGAATCGCTACTAATCCCACAATTCTGTGGTGCAAAACTGCTGCATATTCTGTATCACTTGAACTGACAGAAATGTCAAACAAGATTCAAACACATTTCTGTTTTGCTCAAATCTTAGAAACAACTTTTCAATGCAACTTCAAACATGCTGAATTTTTGTGAAAATTGTGTGCAGAATTTAAAAAGAATAACTGCAGTTTATTTAACCACTCGTAATCAAGTTTAACCATGTGCTACATGTACTAAAATAACACAAAATAAGCTTTCTTATGTATAAATTAGGCTTTTTTTTTCTTTTTTTCAAATCAAATTTTTATTATTTTCACATCTTTTTGACATACAAAATGACGTGGACAAACAATCAGCCATGCAACAGTAAGTGAATGACAAAAAAAACCAAAAAAAAATTACATGAAAATAAATAACTGAGATTGATTGATTGACTGAACTGAGAAAAATTATGTGAATATATAAATACCAATACAAACATCTAAGGATGAGCATATATCTATATGACCGTATGAGTGGTAAAATCCAGATTAATGGGGGGGGGGGGGGGGGGGGTTGAATGAGATCTCCTCAATTCAAATCAATAAACCTTTAAGCTTCTCCAAAGTTTGGGCCTAAAGCCTTATGGTGTCCTCTCTTGCGCACCATGAAATTAGGCTTATTATTATAGTCAGAGATATACAACATATCATCTATCTATATTCTTTAAGTGTTTGACCTTCATCAGAACTTGCAAATGTTCAATTGGAGCTCTTCGTTTCATGCATACATTCATGCCTCCTGCTAGTCTGTTTAAATTAAATTTCAGTGTGTTTCATTCAAATGTATTTAAGGCCTGTATTAATGATGAAAGCCAAGGATAAAGTGATTAATACACACTCAGTTTATTTTAGCTAAGAAAGAATAACAATCTTTGGTCTCCGAAGAACTTGGAAAGTTCAACCTTCATAATTTTCCCCTCAGAGGCATTTAGCCCAAAAATATTCAGAATCGGGATCCATTATTTACATCGCCTAACTAACATAGACCTTTGAAGAGCTTTCAAGAAGCACTTAAGAGTTATTTTCTTCAAATTGAGGGAAATCTTGTTAGCGTTTGCCAGTTCGTCCAGGACACGAATGGTCTTTTTCAGGGTAACTGCAGACATTATAGTTTCTCTTACGAAGTGTTGTTAAGCACATTCATTTCCTTTAAACTGCACACTAATTATAATGGTTTATATACTTTTTAGGCCTACAGAGTCTGAAAGCTTAGTGGAAAATTCATGCATCTGGAGGAACTGTTCTGTCTCAGAGGTTTTATTAAAACTAAAGACCATCCTTTCATAAACTTATGTTCATGGGTGTTTATTTCTTTAAAAACCCTGTCACCCCACATCTCTATATGCAGAACCAGAGAGTTTCAGTGCTCGTGGTGTTTTCACCCTTCATGGAAGGCTTCCATTATGTCATCCCATTATATCAACTCCAGACATCACTGATCTGTGCTGACAATGGAAAAGTCTTTGTCAGGTTTGCGAATGTGTAAATTTTGATGTCAGCCTCATAAAGCTTGGGTACGGTCTGAGTTTAATAAAGCAGGACCCATAATAGTTCTGTATTACATTTCATCTGATCTCAATTTTAGATGTGTCACAACTCGCGAGCACCAGAACATACAGCACAGACACATAAAATAAGTATGGACAGATACCCTTCTATTAATAATAAACATTTCCATATTAATTTTGCTAATAAAATGCTCCTCACTTAGTCTTTCGGGACGAAAATTTCCCTTTGAACTTATGAACAAATGCTACTCAATAACTATAGCTGTAGTGGAAAGAAAACAGTTAAAATGTCATGTACAAAGAGAGACTTTCTGTCCTGTTTACAGGACAATGAGCTCAACCAACCGAATTGCAACAACATAAGAAAACATTTTGTGTAGTACTTTAATCATTTAATGAAATGAAGATGGTAAAACCCAGTTATCAAAACAGTAGCACCAAAATGTTATTTACACAATATTCATAGAAATTTTTTCTGAAACATTTTAGTTGGACTTATTTTTTTAGATGGTTCAGAGAAAATTGAAAAGTAATGTTCCCATTATATGCACTGTAAAAAAAAGTTCCTGCCTTATATTTTAAGTACAATCAATTTGGATGTTTAAGTCATTTCAACTTAAATTGCAAAAAGTAGAAAATTGCTTAAAATTGCCGTTTGATGAGTTAAAGCGGTCACCGTGATTTTGCCAAGTAAGACATGTTCCTGGATCAACATATTTTGTTGATCCTGGAATAACATTCCTGTCCCAAAATGTAGTCCTTACCCTATCCTCGCCCCTAAACCTAACCCTACCCATAACTTTTCCCTAAAATCAGAGGGAAATGATAGGTGAATAACACTGGGTCTAAGCCTAAACTTGACATAAACTGTAAACTTGTTCCTCAAATCTGATTGGTTGATTGGAAAGTTGTTCCAGGATCAACAAAGATGTTGATCCAGGAACATACTTGGTGAAATCACGTTCACAATCTAAAAACATTTGTTGGTATAACTTATTGATTATATAATTGAGAAAACATTCCCTTAATGTTTTCTCTAACATTCACATAACCAAGATTTTTTTATATATATAATAATTAATGCTTTGAACGTTCTGAGAACATTCAGAAATAGTTTTCGTAACTTAATGGGAACGTTAGGAAAACGTTCTTAGAACACATTTTTGTAAGCTGTGAACTTGGTTACAAAAATTTAAAAAGTCAAATATTTATAGCTGTATCTATGCACATTTTCATAAAGTGTATATAGTTCTGTTGAATATAGTCATGTTTTACATCCATGTATTTATTTATTTATTTGGTAAGTATCCAGCTATTTAATTAGAAGGATACTGTAAGATATTTGCACAAAATAAACCCTGTCGGGATGTATTTTGTGATAATGACTGGCTGACTGTACTGTTTAACGCCTGGCCTATTTTAAATAAACAATTTTCTCATTTATTATATTTTGTGTGTGGCACTGAAAAACAAACCACATGTAAAATATAAACATTTCCTCCACTTTACAACATTTCTGAATACAATAAACACAGAAACAGTTCAACTTACAGACCAAAGGAAAGATCTTTGACTAACCAACCAATTATTCATTCCAAACATTGGTTTTGCCCAGCCCAACTCACTGAGACTCATGGGAGAGGAGAGCTGTTGCAGAATGTGTGTCTGAGATCTGAACTCCTCTGCCTACTGGGTGGGCAACACTGTAAGATGTGGCTTTCATGATTTATTTCCCTTTGTCCCTCTGAGTCAGCGTGGGCAGACCACACTGTGACTTAATCAGCCGGTCAACCTGGACATCACTGACATGCTGACTGGAACACAAGCAGACTGAAAAAGTGAATCAGGCCCCTCATCTTGACTGGCACAGTAAGTTTTTATTTTGGAAGAGTCCAGTGTGCTATTGAATATTACAAAAACCATTACATGAAATGGACTGATACGGAATATGGAACTATATTTATGGTAAAATGTTGCCTTTTGCGCACATGGATCACACTATAAATAAAATGTATAAATATCTTCTGAATGATTAACAACTGTCAAGAGGTAGGCGTTTGCAAAGAAAGATTTTTTTTTTATATGTAATGCAAATATTAATTTACAGTTCCTATAGCTCAACTGGTAGAAAGAAACCAGCTGGAGTGCTCTTGTTGTCCACCAGAGGGCAACTCCCCTCTTGTTTGTTCATTGCCATTCCATCAAGGACTACGCTCCCCATAATCCATTGGCCAAACTCATCTTCCATGATTGGTTTCAGCTGTATCTCATTTGCCACCCTCATTAGCTCACCCTATATAAACCTGCCATTCAGTCACTCATTGTTAAGACTTGTTCAAACTGCAATTCTGAGCCATTGTATCCAGTTTCTCATGTGTCCTGGTTCTTTTGATTCTCTGCCTGTTCTGTTGGATTTCTCAGTTACTGTACAGGTATGTGTGTTTGGATTGTTTGTTTGTGTATGACCTTTGCCTGGATTTGGATCACGATTGTGGATTACCCCCCTTCAATAAATTTTGCGTTTGGATTCTCAACCTTTGTGTCTCTGAGAAAGTTCATGACAGCAGCATTTTTAAAATGCCATGTGAAGCTGAAAGTTTAACTTTTAAAACATGTTCTTGTATGTGAACGGCCCTTTCACAGCTATTTGTAACAATAACATTCATCGTTCCTTATCAAAATGGTGCTACCACAAACTCATTCATTGATTGTGGTGCAAATGACCTGGCACCGCAACATATTATTGTAATATTGTTGCAATGTTTGTCTCGTTGATTGTTAAAGGGATGGTTCACCCAAAAAAATTCAATTTAGTCATTTACTCACCCTCTTGTTCCAAACCTGTATGAGTTTCTTTCTTCTGCTGAACACAAAAGAAGATATGTTGTAGAATATGGGTAACCAAACAGTTGATGGGCCTCACTGACTTCCATTGTATAGAAAAAAAATATACTATGGAAGTCAATCAACTGTTTGGTTACCGACATTCTTCAAAATATCATATTTTGTGTTCAGCAGAAGAAAGAAATTCATTCGAGATGCTCTATTCGGAGCCTCGGACTGAGAATTATGCATTTCTAGGCCAAAGCCACTTGAAGACAAGCCTGCAATTTAGCCGAAAAAAGTGTAACGCCTGCTAACGGGAAGGAGACGCCATTTTTGGACAATTGCGCGACAGGTATGATTCGGTTTACCGCACTGAGGAATTATTTCTACCACACTGCAACGGTCATAATATGACATCACACTCTGCATGTATGTTTTAAAAAACATACTTCAACATATAAATAACACTTTTGTAATAGCCCACTTAAAGTGTTTATTACTAATAAATGAATAAATCCTAAAAAGGAAAAAAAAAAACCATCCCTAGTTCCCACGCCCCTACACAGTATCATAACAGTCAAAAATATTACCCGGCATAAGCTTATTTACATGATTAGCCGCTTCCATATTAAGTATACAAGAGCTATGTGTAGCCTACTCTACATAGCTATGGAAAACTAGTGCTGTGGAAAAATGCACCACAAAACATGCCACTTCCTCACTGGTCACTGTCTCAACCACCATAATGAAGCATTGCAATATAAAACATTCTTCAAGAGTGTATCTTTCCCTAAGGCTTGATTTTTTTTTTTAATGCGCTGCTCCGTCTGGCCCTATACTGGCGCCTATCACACAGCTGTGAAAACAATCTAAGTGGATTTCACAATTTGCAGCAGAAAATCATTTCATATTTCTCACACCTGCTTGTGTATGTTCTTCTGTGAGTGCATGTGAAATTGTGTGTATGTTTGTGCCAGCATTTCCCTGGAAGCGAACCAGATGAAAAGACAGATGAAAGGTCTGTTCTAGTGGAGCTAAGAGGTGAAAGAGCGAACCCATGAGATGCTCTTCTGATGTTATGAAAGATCTTGCAAGTGTGCACAGGACAGAAGGAGTCAATTGGCTTGTAGTTAAGAGTGCAGTCAGCATATTTTCTTGTCTAAAGAAAGATTAATATTAATAGGCCCACTGTGAAAATTACTTTTCTTCCAGTAAAGATAGAAGTATGATAAACCTTTGCCAGTTGGGTGAAGCTCAGAGCATACAGTCAAGATATGTTTTTTTTTTTTTTTTACCCAGCAAAGTTTCACATCATAATACAACTCAAAATAGATTACCAGAAACAAAAAGCTTGTTTTATGGCATGTACTTAAGTGCTTTATTAATACACTGCAAATCCTGTATTTGTTTTATTTTCCAAATATAATATCTTAAAATTCCTGAAACAAGACCTATTTATTTATACTTACATATAAATGTATAAATTTGTTTATACTCAAAATTAGCGCTTTTCTGCCAGTGCAGTAAAACAAAATCATTTATATTGAAGATAAAATCTATGAAAACAAGTCTTAATGTCTTATACAGGTTTTTCTTTAAAACAATCTTTTTGTTAGGATATTTAGATATTTTTACTTCCAGATAGTTTGGCTTCCACAAACAGCCCAATTAACTATATTACTTGCCATTAGAATTATTATTATTATTATCATTACTATGACATTTGGTCCTTTATTGCTGTTGCCAACCTTTTATATGCAGCCCTGGTAAAATCACTAGCCTCAAGTTGCTTATTGCTTTATTTGGTAACACTAGAATACTGTTCCGTCATTAATGAATAACTACACAGGAATAAATTAGTAACACGATATTCTAAAGTGTTATCCTTTATTCTAATAAATGGCAGTATAAGCCTAATCTGCTCTGAAATGAATGGCCCAGCATGGGGCTTCTTTAAGAATTAATCTTCTAAATCACTCTGCTTTAGGCAGCAGTTGCTTGACCTTAATTTGAATCCCAATTAAGAAATTAGATCAAGCTATTTGCTAGGTAAAGCCAGCTAAAACTTGGATTCAGTAACAGAAATTGTACTAATTCTAGTTTAATTCTACAGTATATGAAGAGTTCAGATGCAAAAGCCTCTAAGTGCCATCTGAAATTTTCTTCTAAAATGAGTATTTTTATCAAGCTCGTATATTTAAGTTCAGTAATTTCACTTTAATGACAATTAATAGGTAATTTTCATTTCCATAAAAGTGAAATAAGTGAACATAAACATACAAGCTTGATAAAAATGATCATTCTAGAAGGAAATTTCAGATGGCACTTAGAAGTTTTGCATCTGAACTCTTCATATATTCACCTTATACACCCTTCTAAGACTGATGGGTTTATTTATTTCAACATGCACTGTCTGCTTGTTCCAGCATCAGAATTATAATTAGGAATTATGCAAATCAGGTAACGCCACAATCATGCATAACACCTCTCTGCCTTCATTTAGACTTGATGTGTTTCTTAGAAGGAAACAGCAGAGCTCCGTTCTTCAGTGTATGCAGTCATGCGTGTCTGAAAATCTGTTCATCCAATACTAATTACCGCCATGGCATGATGTACGCCAACGTTCATGTTGCAAATTATAACACATACATTTAGAGATTTGAATAATCAGTCCATGAAACTCGTCTGATTAACCTGAAAGGAAGATTATGAGCAGAGGTTTTGCAAAACCAACACCCCTTTGGGAGCAGATTTTGCTAATAAATGCAAAGCTCTGTGGGACAGATGACCTTTAGTTAGGTGTGACTGTTCTGTGGCTGAATGTATTGGCCCCGGTGTTATGTGATAGTTCTCCCGGCGACTGTTAAATGAGGGATTTCCTTTCAGGTCAGTGCGCCTGGTGATGGGCCTGTGGCCAGGAACACAGCAGGAGATACAATCAGAACAAGAGCTGTATCCTTACAGCCAAGAACTGAGTGGTCAATCTCAGCACATTTCTATAATGGCAAATAAAGATATTGAAGCTGGGCCTTAGATCAGCTGTCTCTCTTTGGTGGAAAGTGTAGCAAGCGGGTATTTGGCGTTGGCGTCATCTATTTACAACTTTGAATATTCAGGTATGTTATAAGAGCCTATGTACACTGAAAAAAATGATTCGTTGAATTTAATCAATTTATTTGTTGTATGTGGTTGCACACAATTGATTTTACCTACATTTAAACAAATGCATTAAGCTGAACTTAATCAATTTTAGTTCAACTTAATGCATTTGTTTAAATGTAGGTCAAATCAATTGTGTGCAACCACTTATGAAAAAAAAATTGATTAAATTCAACTAATCATTTTTTTTCAATGTATAAAAGTCAACATATAAGGGCTTTTTTTTAACCCATTTTACTGACATTTACGGTTTAAAAGTTTTGAGTCAGGAAGATTCTTTTTTTGTTAAAGAAATTAATACTTTTGTTCAGGAAGGATGCATTAAATTGATCAAAAGTGACAGTAAAGACATTTAGATAATGTTACAGAAGATTTCTATTTCTAATCAATTCTGTTCTATTGAACTTTCTATTCATCAAAGAAGAAGTATCACGGTTTCCACAAAAATGTTTAGCAGCACAACTTGATAGTAAGAAATATTTCTTGAATCAGCAAATCAAATTCAGAATTATTTCTGAAGGATCATGTGACACTGAGGACTGGAGTAATTGCTGCTGAAAATTCAGCTTTCTCATCATAGGAATACATTACATTTTAAAATATATTAAAATAAAATAAAATAATTTTAAATTTGAATAATATTTTGCAATATTACTGTACTGTATTTTTGAGTAATTAATCATTTTTGGGTGAACTAACCCTTTAAAACAATGGAAAAGTAGCACAATGGAATGGAAAAACGCGTTCTGTGTGAACAGCCCCTAAATCATTTTCAGTGAGATAAGGGGGCATTTATTTAATGACTTCAATAAACATTTTAAATAGCTCAAAAATATAACTCTTTTACCTGTTATCTCCCCTCTGTGGGTGAGCCCATGCACACATTGATATGAGTGACATTCATAGCCACTAAAACCAGCAATGGTTTCAGTTTCAACTTACTATAACCTCAGACTGCACTTTAACGGATATGTTCACAATGTGTTCAGTGTCAGTTTGTGACAGCTGCTTATCAGCACAAGCCTTGTCTTCTCAATCCTGACACTTTTTAAAGGATGAACTATTGGACAACTCTGAAATACATATGTTTTTGGTCTTTCTACACCCTGTTGTCTTCGTGACCTCTTCCTTTCTGTTCATCAATACTTTTCTATCCACACAATGGACAGAGTGAACATAAAACTGGTTCCACTGGAAGCGGTAGATGAAGAATGCTTTTTTGGCCTGAGATGATAAACAGGATTATAAGCCCACATTGAGTGCTTGTGTCTCGGGTCTGCTTTCGAGAGATTCGGGCTGGGTCGTCTGGCACTGGAGCTGCCTCATCAAACACTCCAAGGACAAAGCCTTGAGGCCAGAGCCAGGAGACCAGGATGTCCAGTAGACTTTACTAGAATCATCTTCTCCACAGGGATCCCACCATCACAAGCCCCAGATGCCTCTGAATATCGGAAGTGAGGAAACAATATGCTGCGGTTCTCAGGCATCATCTGCTAATCAAAGGTTTCATTCCCACGAAGGTTAGTGGAGAGGAAACCTTGACTTGAGCTGACTGATTAGACAGTTTAGAAGCCAGTTCTTCCACTTAAGGGGGAAAAAAAATCATGCTTTTGTAAATCCTAATTATGACATAAAAAGTCGACATAAAAAATCCTAATTAAGTCATTTATGAGATGGAAATTTGAAGTTGAGTAGTTAAAATTACATAGAAAGTGACTTTTTTAATCTCATAATAATGACTTACTCATAATTATGATTTATGTCATAATATCAGTTTTTATCTCTGACTTAGTATGTCATAATAATGAATTAAGATTAATCAAAGTATGAATATTTTTCTTATGTGCTAGAAATGGGCTTACATATGATGCTAACTAACTAATACTTATATGAAAACTACTACAGAGATCTTACTCGACTTCTTTTTTAAAGAATATGCATTTATTATGTATTATTCATTTAATAAAAATATTTTCCCAAAAACACAATATGACATTATCATGATGCTATAACGTCTACTTGTATACTTCTAATATACATTTATTCATATTTCATGTCTTTTGACATTGTTCTGACATGTGATGCAGAATAAACTGAAAATATATAAAAAGAGAGCATGATGAGAACACAGTGCGATAATACTGATTCTTCTTGTATTAGTGTATTCTATCGAATTTGAATGTATAGTTTTCAAAACTATTTGCAAAACATACATATTTGAAATACATACATAAGATGACAAATGGCAAAAGTACAGGCTGGCCATTAAAACAAGATTACACTATTAACTAGTTATGTCTGTTACCATGGTCCAATCAGCAACCATCTTCAACCAATCAGAACACCTTATTAAACAGTTACCACCTAGCAGCAGCCTAGCAACCAATCAGAACCATCAGCATTTTAGCTGTGAATTTTGCATGGCTAAGCACTACTTACTATGGAAGCCCTGAACCGCAATGTAAAAAAAAAAAACTTTATTCTCAAAATATTACGACTTTATTCTTGAAATTTTTCGACTTTTATCTCGAAACGATCGAATTTTATTTATTTTTTACGGATTTATTTTTTACGTTGCGGTTCAGGGCTTCCGTAATTTTCTTTAAAAAAAGCACTATATTCTTTAAAAAAAAAAGATTATCTAGTTCATTATTATTGCTAAATCACTATAGCCAAAACATGCTTAACCTCATGAAAAAGCACATTTATTTTAATTTATATATTATTTTAATTTTGGGTCCTTTCACTCTAGTATTTTAATTATTATATTAAAGCCCAAATATTCCCTCCTTTTCCTCCTCAGAAATAAAAAGATACTTCTACTGTGGAAATATTGCGTGCTCTTGAAAGTGCTTTAGTCTCTCTTGGAATATATATTTCTCCCTTTGATGATAGTGATTACCGTGATCAGCAGGCTGATTATGAGGAGCAGATAGGTAATAGTTTGATGGTCACGCCTGAGTAAGTTAGCTCTGTTGTGGTTAGGATGATCAGCTTCACCATCCCTAATCACAAAGTCTCATTTAATAGTGATTTAGGGAAAGGGAGGAACATTGGACCAGAAGCCTGAGGATGGAGAGATTACAACAGATGGCTTCCGCAGGATTCTGTCCTCAATGGAAACTGATATACAGGTGCCAAGAATCATGCACTCAGCAGGATGGAAGATGAACAAAAAAATGTGGTTTTCATTCTTTTTCCCTTTCAGCACGACTGTGAAGTGATAGACGTCATTGTGCAAAACCAGTTTAAAACTAAACTTATTGGCCAATGCATAACAGATATGCATGCATATTTGAAATAAACAACAGATGCATAAAAAACAATAATTGAGAGAAATTCAGAAATTAAATGAGATGCAGGTCGTCAGACAGGGTAATGTTATTAACAGACATGATGCATTTTTTTTTTTTTTTATTGTTTAATTTATCAAAAACTGTATGCACATATATAAAATTAAAACAATCTTGAAAATATAAATAACAGTATGAGCTGATATTGTGATAGGTGAGGGCCAAAAAAACAAAACTGTGGAACATGTTCAGGCCCAAAAAATATTCACTGAATGTTGACCTTTATATAATGTCAAGTTTTTACACATTTGTAGAAAAATACCTTGATTTATGTGAGGGCATATGCACGTTCAGCTCAGTATTTCACAGATTCTTCTACAGAACAGACCAGGATTTTCAAATGCAATATATAATAAGGCACTTAGCAGACCTACCACAGTTTTCCAACAACCCTGCTTTCAACTCCAAGCTCCATAACACTAAATCAACTCATATGCACCTTGGGTGTGTTTCACACTGTTTTACTTATGTGAGCATTTATAACAGCAACGCCTTCAATTGGAACGCAGAGGAACATCTGCTGCTGATGCACTTAGGCTTGATTTTGACAATTTGACTAGTAGGTGTCCTTCTTTTAGCAAATGCTTACAGCATGCATCTGTTAGAGCTCAATAGTCTGATTCAAATGGGAGGAAAGGGGTGCAAAAAGGTTTATGATTAACCAAAGACCATCCATGATGGTTCTTCGTCTATTTGCAAAGGAGAATTTAGCAGATCATTGACAGTGGACTGTAATATAGAGAAAATTGGAGCTCCAAAATGGGTTGAAATGTGTGGAAGAGTGTCAACTGTTGTTATTTAGCGCCATCTTGTGGTTGAAAAAAACACACGAGCGCACGTGTAGCTTAGGCTATTTGTTAGGTTTTGTGTCACCTGAGGCCAGAGTTTGATTCTGATAAAAGATAATGGTTTTGACTGAACTATTTGTGTAGTTTTGAGATTACGTTTAGCCTATAGTTGTGAGAAAATGGTAAATGTTTCATGAAATGTGGTAGCAAATGAGAAAAACTGTACTAATAGCTTAGACCTACCTACTTACAATCTTGTCTCAGCAAAGCTTATAGTGTAAATCGTTTAATCCTGTTAACTGCCACGCTGCAGTTTCATTTTGTATTGTGGTCTTTTTAGAAACTTTTCCTGAACTCTCACGTCCACCTCAACACTGTCAATCAACACTACAACATCAGGATATTTTATACGGCCTCATTATCTGGGGTTTAGAGTCTCTGAGGACCCTTTAAATACAGACAGTATTTCAGCATGTGTCCATCAGGTGTGTTTTAAGGATCTCCACAGAGCAGTTAACAGATTTATAATCCATAAATTGTGCGTTCATTTAAGCTTAATAAAAAGCTTCAATAACATCGTGTGAATTCCAAAACTGAGTTTATTTATTGTGTAAAATGTATATTTGTAGGGCTACCTTGTCAGTTAGCCTATATTTGTATAACACTGCAAGAGTAAAATGTATCGTAGCATTTGGGGAGAATCAAACAATCGTTGTTTTGTTCGGGTGTTGTGACGATTTCTGTGACCCGCCAAATTATTTAACCGTAGGCGTTGTATTATTGAGGTAATCAGAATCAAGCCTAGCCCTATTTGGTTAATCTAAACTATTCTTGCCGCTCGCCATTGTCTGTGCACTTTTATGTAGGCTACATTACATTAATTAGGGGGCGTTTACAAGGTGGATATCTGAAACCATTCAGCTGCGCATAATTTCAAGATCATTTGCGATTTATAGCTTTTCTCATCCTGAAGAGAGGCGTGCTACGCAGTTTTTTTAGTGCGTGGCGTGCGTACGTTCGTTCTGTGAATTAGGCCTCACACGTACGCACATTTGAGAAATGATCGCTTGTACGCAACATTTGCATGCAACATTTTATAAATGAGGGCGGCCCATGGTGCCCAAGAAGCTGCCAGAGGTGCGTAGGCTGACTTCTGCTCAAGTGAATGGTGTTGACAATTGACAATGGCATGTGTTGATCAGAAAATAGCCCAAGCCCAACCACCAAAGCTATAAAACAAAAACTCATGACATAGCCTAGAGTTGCCAACTTGAAAATTAATTTGGCTGAAAGACTACCTAAACTTTAAGCAAGCAAAATTAATCAAACCTGCAGGAAAATATTATTTATGGTGATTATTTAGATGATGTGTTACCGATAGTAATATTTACATGTTATAAAAATCTATAAACTTTTTTGTTACTTCTTAAAACAATATGTAAAAATAGAGACAGAGTAAAAGGCAGAGATTTATTTAATTTATTTAAAACAAAATATGTGTAAGAAATACAATACAATACAATTTATAATCATTCCATATACAATTATGAGCATTGAATAAATGTTTGCACTTCTCATCTTTATTTGAAATCACCCCATAGAGCACCATAGCAAGAAAAGAAACACATTAATCGGTAACACTTTACTCTAGTTAACATTAGTTCAATCATTAGTTAACATGAACTAACAATGAAACATAGCCTAAAGCATTTATTAATCTTAGTTAATGTTAATTTCAACATTTACCAATACATTATAAAAAATTCAGAAGTTGTGTGTGTTCATATTATTTCACGAGTTCACATGTTAATGAAATCTGATGTAATATTATAATGCGTATTTGGCTTGCTGTCTGGGGGGAGGACTTTGGAATTCGGCCCGACCCCAGAGTACTCCCCCCATAAATGTATAAATCATAGGTATCTATGATCAGACCCAGCTGAAAGTGAGGTGATGGGGTGGTGGCGGGATGCTGAGAAATTAGTCATGAGACAGGAGGTAAGGGAAGGCTTTATTTATACTGGCTTCTTCTTGTGCTGATTGGATGATTACCCGAACATGCTCCTCCCGAACTTTGTTACATAAAACTTCATTTAATGGACCTGGGCTATCATGAACTAACAATAAATAGTTGTATATTTATTAACTAACATTAACAAAGATTAATGAATACTGTAACAAATAAGTTACTCATTGCTCATTGTAAGTTAAAGTTAGTTAATGCATTAACAAACATTAACTAATGAGACATTATAGTGAAGTGTTACCCATTATTCATTAACATTATGTTTACAGATAATTCATAAAGATGAAATAGAGAGAGATATATTTGAACAGCTTCAGATTATGAATATGGGGGTAGCTGCCTTCTCAATTCAGTCCATACCTCTGAATGTCACTTATACAAAATAAAATATTTTGAGCTTTTTCTACTTTAGACTAAATTGTCTCTGATTTTTAGATGAAAGTCCCCATCACAGACTATAATGCCACCCCCACTATGACGTGAGCATCAGCCTTGTTAGGCTCTGTTTTAGTGTCCAAAGAATCCAAACTGGATGGTGTGTCATCCTGTGTGCTGACTTTGTGTGTTGGGCAGAAGGGCACATATTTGGTCCATGTGAAGGAAGAGAGGCAGGTTTCAATTCCAAAGGGCAGCCCATACACGTCATCACTTTCTAAGGTGTTGTCTGACTCATTTTGGTGGGCCATGTTCCATGCAACAATGCCCCGTTCGCGTTTTGTTCCTGCAGGAATATTAAACAGACTGTTATCGCAAAGGCGCTAAGTTATTTGATGAATCAGATATTGGAATTGGTACAGTTACTGAAGCAGATTGTTAGCAGAACTCACCAGGTATTGTGTTATCAAAGAGAAATCCAAAAAATCCTCCAACAAACATACTGGTTGTCAGAAGCACTAGAAGCACATGGTCCAGCTCAACAACTCCTAATACAAAAAGTATAGCACAAGAGATTTAATAGGAATTCAAACAGGATGTTGAGAGCAGATGGGTCTGTATTTATAAAGAGTCTGTAGCATGTGCTTTTCCAGTACTGATCATGGTTTAAATGGCTACCTGTTGCTATAGATGTGGGGTTTTTCATTATCCAGTTAGGAATGGTAAGCCCAGTGAACATGGAGAATCCAAAGATGAAGATGTTGCGTGAAGAATTCATGTCTGTATACTATTAATAAATCAGTCAATATATCATATTAATCATATTAAATCAATACTTTTATTCAGCGAGGATGGATCAAATTGATCAAAAGTGAGATATAGAGTGTTCCAAAAGATTTTTATTTCAAATAAATTCTGTTCTTTTGAACAGTCCAGACGGCAACATAGTGTCGGCCCAAATCCGTCCCACATCTGATACACGTGGATTCCACACGTCCCAGATGTGGGCCGAATCTTGGCTGACACAATGTCACAATCATCAAAGTACCTTGAAAAAAAAATATCATGGTTTCCACAAAAATATTAAGCAGCACAACTGTTTTTAACATTGATAATAAACAGTTTTTAACATTGATAATAATAAGAAATGTTTATTGAGCACCAACATCAGCATACTAGAATGATTTCTGAAGAATCATGTGACACTGAAGACTGGAGTAACGATGCTGAAAATTCAGCTTTGCCATCAGAGGAATAAATTACATTTCAAAATATATTAAATAGAAAACAGTTCCTTTGAATATTAATAATATTCTATAATATTACTGTTTTTACTGTATTTCTGATCAAATAAACACAGCTTTGGTGAAAATAATACTTTTTTCAAAAACAATCTTACCGACCCCAAACTTTTGACTGGTAGTACAATATGAGCACCTAATGTGAAGCTTTTTGCATTAACAATTCCGGTTTTACCTGTAGGTTTGAAACACCAGCAGCCATAATGACTCCGAACATGACCAGAAACATTCCTCCAATGACAGGCGTTGGTAATGTAGTAAATATGGCTCCAATTTTCCCAAACATTCCCATTATAATCATTATAAAGCCACAGGCCACAATCACCATGCGACTACCAACCTGTAAAGACGAAAGGTTCCTCTCTGTAACTTCAGTTATAAAAAAAATTCCAAACAATCTCTCACAATCTCTTTTATTATTATTATTATTTTTTTTTTAGATAGTGGATGGTAGTGTTGTAAGCCTATGTAATCATTATGAAATTGAATTATTGTAATAAATCTTATCATTGTAAAACATTGTACCTTGGTGATCCCCAAGGCTCCTACGTTCTCACTGTAGGATGTGGTTCCATTGCCTGTGCCCCAGGCACCTGCCAGCAGACATCCAATGCCCTCAATGCCAATGCCCCTGTTAATGGCATGTCTTGGTGGAGGTGGAGCACCAGATAACCTGGCACAGGCATGATAATCACCCACTGATTCAATCATTGAGGATATAACTCCTGCCAGGATTCCAAAAACTCCCGCAAGACTAACAGTTGGCACTCCCCATTGACCTGAATAACATATCCATAAAAAAATATATATATATATTGATGATTTCAATAGCCCATCTGATAATACAACAGCAAAAATGAGTCCTGAAAAGATACAGCAATGGTCATATAAAATACTTTATTTGTCTTAATTGTGCTGGTTGCAATACCTGGATAAGGAAATCTGAACCAAGGCGCCCTGCTCGTAACGTCTCCTTTGATGTCAGTCCGAGCTAGATAGCCATATTTATCAGGGTCTGAGGGCAGGACATTGTAGATCGTCAGCAGGTAGCAAATCAACCAAGAAAGAGTGATTCCTAGCAGGACCTGAGGAAACAGACCTTGCTTATAAAGGTATTTTTATGAAGCATTTATACTTAGAAAACAGATATAAAACTTACAGGCATAATCTGAAATATGTAAATCCTGGTGGTGTGAAATTTCTTGGCTTTGCTGTATTTGGGGAAAGGGATGGCAATATGACGGAGGTACTGCGAGAATATCACAATCAAACACGCCGTCCTGTGGAGGACAATAGACTGTGTTATGGCTCCGTGTCAGATTAAGTTTAAGTAGGCTATATAAAAGGAGCTTTTAAGTTAAAGCATTAATAAAAATCCTTGCTGGACAGTCTGATTCGTTCTAGTGAATGTGTTCCGACAATTGAAGTAAATCAACTCATATACAAGAATTATTCACTTTACTATGTAATGTGTTTTCGACTAAGTTATGTTATTTGGGGTATTTTGTTATGTTTATTATAAATTTACCTGTTCAAGTTTGATACTGTCACCCTAAATGAGGTTTTCTTTCAAAATATATCACTGTTTTTGTGCTTGCTAAATATATCTCTGATTAATATATATTATATTAATGTAAATATACACTATACAAATATATTTTTCATTCATAAAAACATTTACAGTAACTTCCTGTAGTTATCTAGCCTACACTAAAAGCAAAAAATGTAACTTTTTCTAAACAGTATTCAGTGTACCTATAGGCTACTTAAAATTTTGATTAATGATGAGAAAGTACAAACATGGAAGAGATGCCCCAATGGTGTCCTGCGTTCATGCCAGCGGAGTCAAACAGCGATAGGCCGATTAGTGAAATAGTTGGTGCGATGGTCAATGGGCCAATGAAACGCATGAAGAGGCCAATGAGACCGGAGAATCCCACCAGCACTTGGAATAGGGAGCCCACCATGATTGAGCCTTGGAGCTGTGCAAGAGAAGACAACAGAAACAGAATTTTAGCCTCATTCTATAACGATATTCTTTTAGATGTTGTATTGCTCTAACAAGATAATCTTGTATAGTTAAATAACATCTTTCCATCTGCCTTTCCATCTATCTAAATATGCAGTGGGCCCCAAAAGTATGAATTTCATTGGGTTAGAATATAAAATACTAATCCACGTGTTATCAATCAACTTGCAAACAGGTAATGGATTTCTCACTTTTCACTATTTTTGCATTTAACCAGCTGGTCCCAAGACCATTTTTAGTGGATGTAGGCCTACTCACTTTAGTGGAGTGAGTTTCCCTCAAGTTCACACGGGTGACCCTCAAGAAACCACAGGTGTAGTTCATCATTTTAACAAAAACATGTTGCAAGTTTGACATCCAGAAAGTATACATTTTACCAGCCATTTGATTTTACATTTTTTGATTGAGTCTTATTTAAAACAATGACTTCTCTTCTCTGATGACGTGTTTACTCACACAAGGGAGGGACAACTTGTCACTCATCACAGCAATCGCAAACCACAACAATCCAATGATCCAATCAATTCCCAATGGACAAAGTCCCACCCTACATGTTTTCTTGTTGGCGAAGCCGTTTCACTAAGATATACGTCATAGGGAAGAAGAGATTATCGCTTCGTGACGACTTTAACTATGAAAATAACATTTGGGACTACTCTACACATGTATCCTTACATGCAGGGTCTACCAGTAATTGAGATACTCACCACTTGCATTCGACTTTGCCAAACATCTATGAACTCGGGTGAGGTGGTGTTGACCAGACTGGCGTTTTGTGTCCAGGCTGGACAGGTCCATTCAGGCATTGAAAGCAAAGCCATGGTGGGCGAAAGGAACGTAAAAGTTCCACCCTGGAGAATGGGTAACCTTGAATTGGGAAAGAGAAAAACCTCGTCACCAAAAATCTACCTTTTTGATTTGGTATTGGTTTTGGTTTTGATTGTTATTTTTGTTTTTAAAAAGTGCATAGGGTCTCACTTTTTATATTATTGAGATGTGTCTCAAACCCTTTTGTAAACTTGGAAATTGTTTGGAGTTTGTTTTATAACTCATAATCTTTAAGCAAAATAACTTCCCCTCCCACTTGCAGACGTGAGGGCGGGACAACCTGTCACTCTCCGGAGATCACAGAAATGTTCAAAATCAAGTCCAATCCTAAATTTTTTTATTTATTTTTTACAAGAAGTCGTTCTATTGCAACTTCCGTTTCATGTCAACTTTAACCCTTCCTGATCCCTTACTAAAGGCCAATGCTTTAACTAATCCATTTCAGCAAGCTAAAAAAAAGGTAAATAAGTAGATACGATTAGTAGATAAGATTTACTGTACTTTTTGTTTATTAAAATCTCATTAAATGTCATATAATGGCTGATTTTACAAGATTCCTACAAGTAAACATCTTGAGCTATTTTATGCATTTACACAGCAAGCTTGCACCAAATCAGTTACCAACAAAAGGTAATTTAGATAGTTTTAGGGGTGCTGGGACAAATTTTCACAAAATCAAAACCCTGAGGAATGTGCTGAACTTCTTGCTAATAAGATGGAAAATTCCTAATCCTATTACGGTTTTCAGCTACTGCAGGAATCAGTCTGACCAATGGCCCATATTTCTCTTATACATCAGTAATAGATTGTTTCAAATTCATAATGTTTGATTATCATAGAAGCGAATGCTCTCGAAGATATTAAGGTCTGTAGAGTTAACATAGCAGGATTTCTTTGGCCTGTCAGGCAAAGCAGCCCTAGCAGAACACAATAGGATTTCAGCCTAAAACATGCAGAGGCTTATCAGACGGTGAAAACATTGCTAAGCCATTATTCACACTTTAATAGGTCAATGAACACATTCACTCAAAGTGTATTTGAAGGTATCTGCAGAAATGTGCTATGAAAAACAGCTTTTCATTACTAGCACCCATAGTTAAATAATTGACAAAGAAAGTCCCTTGTGTCTCAGTAACCACAACACAACACTGATTCATGGCAATGATCAAAACACTCACAGTGTTTCGTTGTTTAACCAACATCTCATCCTTAAAAAATCTTTACACGTCTTTACCTAATTTCCTATTTCGGTACACTGACTTTGGCCTTGTTTCTGTCAGTATTATTCAATTCTGCTGTGCAGTTTTTCATCACTTCTCAGTGAAACATTGCCTTATGAGTGATAAGGAACCATACCTCACTCCAAAAGTGACCTGCAGTAAGGTGCACACCCCAGACACGAAGAAAATAGTGCTGATTAGGTGACTTTGCGTGAGGCCGTCATGTTGTAGACAAAGGCCCTGAGACAATATCAGAGGAATGGCTATGATGCCACCAAAAGCTGTAAGATAGTGCTGTTGGAGAGATGGAGAGATTAGTTATGTGCGTATTTTGTTAGTAACCTACTAAACACATTCTATGTACAGTGAAGTCTGAAAGTCTGAGATCGCTAATGAAAATGCTTTTATTTTGCAAAATTTAATAATTTAAAGGGTTAGTTCACCCAAAAAACGACTGGGTTTTTTTTTTACTGACAAATACTGTGCTGTTCACAGTGCATATAATCCAATGGAGATTGATCAGTTTGAATTTATTTAGATGAGTAAATTGATGTAAGATAAATCAATGTTCAGAGGAAGATGTGTGCTTACCTGAATCCCCAAAAAGATGCAAAGGTACCATGGTGGAACATCTGTGACACAATATGCAAGCTTGTTACTGTCTCCCTCCTCTGAAAAACTATCCTCATTTCCCTGTAACTCACAAAAGCGGTCTACACCATCAACCTAAAGTCAAGAGAGATTAAGCAGTTTCAGTCCCAGCAGACTTCAATCAACAACCTTTCCAAATTCAGTCAATTTCACATGGCATGTGTCAACATTTTTTCACTTCCACTCATTTGGATTTGTGAGTAAAAACCAATGCACCTCGCTGCAGAGAGACTGGTCTCTTACTTTTGTATTGCTGTTTTTATAATGAAAATGACTGCAATGTCAAAGAAATTGGTGTTTTATACTAAATAATAACTTTATATATCAAAAGAGAAATGGGCTCTGAATGATACACGCACATTGCTTCAGTTACACATTCCAGCCGTTAAAACACTGAGCATGACCACAATAACAAACACATGAGTAATGTTTGAATCGTCTTGAGTGATTAGAATCTTTGCTCATAAAAATAAATTATCATACACCATAGCTTTTTACAACTGTGTTTGTACATCTGTACAACTTATACAACTGATTATAACCTGACTGCAGTCTGGCGCAACTTTTAGATTTAAGCAATGAAAACAAGACCTTGTTTCACACCCATGATCAAATACATTAAAACTTCAATGTCCCTGGATTCAATCTGTTCATTTCTAGAAACTCTAAGACTAATTTAAGAAATAATCAAGTGATTCTACATCAAATTTCTGTCTATTAGTGGAGGTTACTTACAGTATATGCATAGTTATCCAGCCCATCTCTGGTCTTCTCTGGAGCCATGAGTGTGGAGACAGGAGGCAGTGTTAAATTCTCAATGGAAATTCTAAAAAGAGAGAGGGCAAGAGCTAGTTAAGGGCAGCATAATAAAGAAGAGACGAGAGAGGAGAAAGGGGGTGGGGGGTGGGTGGTGGTCGGTGGGGGGGAGAGACACGGGACTGGATATGGGATGCTGTAGTTGATTGTAAATGCAATGGAACTCATCAGCTGCTCATGTGAACTCAATTACACCACAACTTGCAGGCAGCTGACCAGAGCCACGTGTTGCTGGAGCAGAGCTCTTTCTGGCTTAAGAATACACACTGACACACACACACACACACACAAATGTGTGCATATGCACCAATCGCCATGCAATGCATCTTGGAAGTCTTTCTGTCTTTCTTTCAATCAAAAACAAAAGAGAATAATGTATTACTTCTCTCAGGGCAAGGGTCATTTTATGTTGCTGAATGATTGCTGAATGATTTACATTGTAACTGCGGGGTTGTTATAGTTAACTAAAACTAACACCATTAAATTTTTGTTACTTGAAGTAAAATAAACGTTGACTGAAAAAAAAACTAGTTGCCAGAGCAACATTTCACACTTTCATTTAGTTTAACTAAGTATTAAAATAACTAAAACTAAAACTGAAAAAAATATATTGTATTTTATATACGTTTATATCGTAAAAATATAAATTTTACTTGATATACAATGTAGTATAATGGGAAAATCAAGACTAAAATGCACAACAGTATTTCTAGATAATATATATAGTACGTTAGCACATCAACAAAAAACATCCAAAGTGTATATTTGATATTTTTCAAAAGTTCAACATTATCTGCTGAAACTGTTTCCCTGCAAGATCTCGCCAAAAAGTTCTCGCTGTAAACCTCAAGATTTCTCACTTAATGGAAATGGGTTTTGACCAGGTCTCCTCACCCCTGTTACAGCCCACCCCCCACCTTTCAATTAATATCCACTTCATACTTATTTACTGCTGGGCTTAAAGAAATGAATGTGTTGTGCCATTGTCAATCCACTGATGTTCATCCTAACAAACTCTTCCTGGAAATTTTAAATTTAAACCCTAACCCTATCTTTTATCCTTCTTATTATAGCTATATGATCCTTTTACTCATTTTATTTTAAAACCTGTGATACTATACTGGCAGTATTCCTGCAATGGCAGGTTCCCAATTGACCCCATATGGCATGACAACGTGTGAACATAATGAACAGTTTTTTCCTGCATGAGCAGTTGATTTTTTTTTTTTTTTTTGTCAAGTCTTTAATTTATGTGCCTATAAAAACCTAACTTTCAAAAATAAACCTAGTTGGAGAAACATTTTTGGAGTAAACCATGAATAATATCCCTTTTCTTTCTTATATAATTTATTGGATGTACTGCAGAGAATAAGGGTTTTACATTCCTGTAAAGCTCTCAAAACCAGACCAATGCAAGACTTCCCAAATACTACGTATCACATGTCTCTCATTTTGCAGATTTATCTTAGATAGTGACAGGACAAACCTAATCATCCAATCATTCTCTCATCAGATCAACCCCATTGAATGCCCAGTGGGCTCTTGTGAACATAAGAACATTTCTTTCATTAGACCATTAGAAAATGTTAAGACATGCCGTCTACTTACCTTAACGGACATTCCTCACATGAAATGACTCTCACTGTTTTGATAGGGCCATCCTGTAGTAAATGATTATGAAAGTCAAAGAAGTTTTCAAGATAATGCACATGTGATCTTTCACCCTCTTTTCACTGCACTCATCATTTATAATGATGTGACAGATTTCCTGGCCAATCAAATTAACGTGTTTGAAAACCAGTAGGTGTGCCACATAGTCTGAGAAAATAAAATCACATGCAGTCTGGTGAAGAACGGACATCTAGAAGTACAGTGTGTCATGAGGTCTTTTTCTCTGCCTGTTCTCTTCTTCATGTACTTAGACATGCTTCATTCTAGTGCTTTCTGGATCAGGAAAGTATCACAATCAATACATTAAACTGATATATGCAGCATGCATGCATGAAGAGACTAAAGGAATTATGTAGCTTATTATGAAATATCTTACAGTAATTGTTTCAATGGCAGTAGATCCTCAGTGATTTACAATTGTACAACTATATCATTAGTTATAGCCATGCGAATTTGATCTTTGAGTCCTTTTGGAACCGAGACTGTGATGTCAGTGGCCTTGTAACTGTGTAACTAGTTAATGCTCAGGATTATAGCTCAGATATAATGGCTAAGTTCTACAACCTTCCCACTCCATTTGAACAATGCATTTGCACGACTTGTCCAGTCATTCATAATTTTTAAATATTAGAGATTGCACTTTCAAAGAGCATCTAGCTGATTACATATTTAAGAGCTGCGCATAATTAGACATGTCTTTACTTTAGATATGTCCATGACATTTCCATTCCAGAAATGTACAATTGTACAGTTCCCTATTTTATAATTATTGTTATTTTGCTCATAATTTCAACCACTTCTCGCATGTAACGTACGTTCTTTTCCAGCAGGTGGCTGAATAGCATTTAATAAGATTCTTGTTTTCAAACACAATAGCATTATATTAAGGCTAGCCCTAAACATGGGAATTTGCAGATTTAAGTAGCTGAAAATTTTCACATTTATTTTGAGGATAATTGGCTAAATGTATGTGTTGAATATTGTAATTATAATTAATTATTTTAATTTACATATGATTTAAATCATTATATTTTTATTGCACTCTCTTCAACTGAACTATACATATAGCCAGGCCTACCACTAACAATATCTACTAATGATACTATATAAATGATATAAAAGATGAGAGACAAGGGGGAGGGAGTGACGTCACGGGTTAAGAGACAGAACTTCTGCCCACTTTGCATTCTGTGTAGATGGCGCCGGTTTTCCTCATGACATTTTAAGTTAAAACCGGGAAAAAAATGTGTTTTTGATGGATGGAACTGTAGAGCAGTTTATCACAGCACTGTTTACAATGAAGCAATCGAGTCCAGCCCATGACACTCGTTTAAACATCATTTAATCATCGGCAAACAGGAGGCGCATCGGGACGGAAGGACTGCAGCATTCACCTGAATCTCCTCATCAGCCTTCGCCTCTCCGAGAGCGCGTGAGGGACGCAGAGATCACACACGTCCCGAGGCGATGGCAGCCGGGGGAGGATGCGGGGAATCGGTGGATCAGTACCGGGCCGAGGTGGAAAGGCTGACCCGTGAGCTCGCCGAAGCAAACCGGGAGAAGATCCGGGCTGCGGAATGCGGTCTGGTGGTGTTGGAGGAGAACCAGACGCTCAAGCAGCAGTACGGGGAGCTCGAGACCGAGCAGGAGGCTCTCAAACAGGAGCTGGAGCAGCTACAGGAGGTAAACATAGCTTCGATGAGCTGATATAAATGTATATGTGTGTAACAGTGTATATGTCTGGAACAAATGTCTGTAAATGCACACACACACACACACACACACACACACACACACACACACACACATATATATATATATATGCATATATATATATATACTATTATTTTCTATTATATCATAATAGATATAATATTTATTTTAACCTCTTTTTCACTACCCATACCATAGAATTTTCATGGTACTGTTTTGTAAGTATATTTTGAAATATTGTTGAAAGAAATTGAGTTTCCTTAGAATTTTCATGGTAGCCTACTGTTTTGTAAGTGTATTTTGAAATATTGGTAAAAGAAATTGAGTTTTTATTTATAAAAAAAAAAAAAAAAAAATCAGTGCTGTTGGTAAATTTAGACTTGCTCAAGCAATGATTGATTCTGGTGTCACCGAGTTTATGAAGAATCTTTTTTGTGTCTGGAAGGTTTGCTGTGCCGTTGTCCCATATAGTCCATCCCTGCTGTGAAATTCTGTCTTCTTTCTGTATCTCTGATGTTTACTCAATATGGTCTATACAGTATAAGTGAAATTTTATCGTCTGTATATTTGTATGTATAAATCTCAGAACTCTCTAAGCATGTTGTTGGCTTGTTTAGTGTGATGTGTGAAGCTTTTATGAATCATTTGTATGCACTTTTATTGTTATAATACTCTCAAAACTATTTTTGAAACTCTCAGTTCATGCTTTTCTTAATTTTGGGGTTTTCTTACATCCTTAATAAGAACAATGAGGCAAATGGAGTAAACAGTAACCATCTAAAGTGGACACCCATTGCTGTATTCAACTGACCACACTGTAATGTATCCTGGGACAAATGGGCTCTTTTAGAGTGGTGAAATGATGAAGAGATAGAGATGAAAGGAGAGAGACAGAGGAAAACTGAGACAAAAGATGGAAGATACTTTCTGACTGCTGCACCAGCTGCAGTGACCCAGGGACTGTGGCTTCACAGCACAGTGTGAATAACCATTACAGGTGATTGTCAGTGTGACTGATGACAAAGAGGGGTAGGGATATAACATGTTCAATTGTCAAATCTGAAAGTTGCTCATAATATGTGATATTTGATACTAGGTGATTTGTTGTATTAACTACACCACCGTTCAAAAGTTTGGGGTCAGTAAGATTGTTTAATGTTTTTGAAAGAAGTCTATTTTACTAACCAAGGCTGCTTTATTTGATCAAAAATACATTAATAACAATACTATTTTGAAATATTATTACAATTATTGCATAAACAATTTGAATATATTTTAAAATTTTAATTTATCCTTGTGGTGGCAAAGCTGATTTGGTGCTCAAGAAACATTTTTCATTAATGTCAATGTTGAAAACGGTTGTGATGCTTAATATTTTTGTGGAAATGGTGATAAATTATTTTCAGGATAGAATAGAGCGTTCAAAAACAGCATTTATTTGAAATATAAATCTTTATAATACGGTATAACACTTTATAACAAGTCTTTACTGGTCATTTTGATCAATTTATTGCAGAATAAAAGTATTCATCTCATTTTTTTTTTTTTTTTTTATCTTATTGACCCCAAACTTTTAAATAATAGTATGTGCTTATAGGAATTTGTACAGCAATCATGACCGCCATTGAAGCAGTGTAGCCTGACCTTTTGACCTTTGTTTAGGTCGTCTTCATTAGTGTTTTCAGTGCTGTATAAAATAACTAGCTCAAATACAAATTCACCTTGTGAAAATCACATAGAAATATTAGTTGATGTTATTTGGACCCGTCTAGGGATGCATGATATTATCGGCACATCATCGGAATTAGCCGATAAAGGCTTAAAATGTAGAACATCGGCCCGATATGAAAAATGATGTGCTTTGCCGATAATATGACATGTAATAACAAAAAATTATTGATTTTATTATTGTTAGTTTCAAAGCTTTCAATGTAGCCTACTCTCATTATAAAAAGAACTTTAATAATGCTTTAGTTCTAACAAGTAAGTTTTTGCTCAAAACTAACCGAAATGAAAAATTATTTGTTTATGAACTCTGCAAACAAAAGGAAAATATATAGGCATTGGCTTTTTGCCAACATGAGTTGAAAAAAATCGGCATATCGGATATCGACATTCTAATGCATCTATCATGCATTCCCATCTTATTTTGTTACCCTAATGACCCCTAAATTCCCCTGAAGTAAAGCAACGATTATGACTAATGGGTCTTTGTTAAGCTTGACAATATGACTGCTTATCTCAGACATGTATGGTTATTTACTGACAGCAGTGAGTCATTTGCAGTGAGTAACTGTCATGAAATTGTGTCAGTAATTGCATTTTTTAATGGCAGCTCCCCCTAGATCTGGCTACTGTAATCTGCCCTGTGGGCTTGTCTTTAATTAATTCTATCATACAAATCATGATAGAGCTTGTCTTTCCTAGCCAGCCAAAAATTAAGGTCAGTTTGAAAAAAAAATCACCTTCATTGTATCAATTCGTTTGGAATGGCTAGAACTTTGCAGCATCTGTTAGTTTTTTGCAATGTGGTAAATGTATTTTATCTATTCAGATTTAATTTAAGAAAAAACAAAAATGCATTTTCCTGTTTATTTAGGAAAGCTTTGAGTACAGAACGTGCAAACAGTTTATATTCAGATTTGTCATGATACATCTGTTTGGGTTCTTGCCTTTCAAATAGTATCTCCATGTCTCTTTCTTTTCAAAGCATCTGTGCTGTTTATAATAGAGTCTGTCTGCGGCTGATAGTCTTGTGAAGGGCACGAGTGCTGGAGGTGATATTTTATCTTGAAGATTGACTTTCTGTATTTGGTCTTTTTTTCTCTTTTTATCTGTCTCGGTTCCTCCTTTATTTTGATGAATATTAAACAGAATATATAAGACCACACTGCACCATTTGCCTTTGGGCTCCCAGCTCAAATCCTTTGAGAGTTATCCTAGAATTGACTTGCAAACCAGATTTTCTAAATGTGCAAGAGAAAGGAAATACCATATGAAATCTTTCTGAGGACAGTTTTAGAGACCATATACTGTACACACCTTTTTTTTAAAGAATTTGTTTGTATTTGTTTTTTGTTATTTTGTATTGTTCCCGTATATCCTAGTAAGAGCTTTGTAATTTGTTATTATTGCTGTTATTTTCCACTTTTGTGTGTTAAGCATAACTGTGGTGGGTATTTTTTAATGGAAGTGCACATATTTAGTTAGCACACAGTTGGTGGGTAATTTTTCCTTATTCATAAAGTCAGAATTGATTTTAGAACTCATGAATTTATTGATTATCTTGTTAAATGCAGCATAAAGATCAAGATAATTAGAATTTGGGCACCGGAAAACAGGCCAATGCCATTAGTTTATTAAATGTTGGTGAAAAGGAAATGCTACACCTGTATAAACCCCAAAGCCTGCTTAAAGGGATAGTTCACCCAAAATTGAAAATCACTTACCTACCATCATGTCTTTCCAAACCGTTTCGTTTTTTTTTTTTTTTTTTTTTTTTTTTGCGGAACAGAGAAGATATTTTGAAGAATGTTTCAACTCTTTTTGTCTATACAGTCAATAGTCTAAAAATCTAATAATCTAAAACAATGTTAGACTTTCACTGTGTGGACCAAAAAAACATGGAGAAAAACATTTTTCAAAATTTCTTCTTTTGTGTTCTACAGAAATCTTCATTTATTCAGACCTACAATAAGTAAATGAGTAAAGTGGTTAATTGTTATGCATTTGTTTTTCAATCTAGGCTACTTGTGGTAAACAGCAAATAGAGCTCAAAAGGTTTTTCGGTCCCTCAGGACACAGAGGAAACAGACTGTTGAGTGTTTTATGGTTACAAATGGAGGGTGTTTTGTGTGTACTTGAACAGTGTAGTGCCCTACAGTTCTGTTTCCACTGAAATGTTCTTGATGTGACTTGATCTACATTGATAAGACAGGAGAAATTTGAATTTATTTTGGAGATGCTGCACATCCAATATCTAAGCTGAAGGTTTATATTCTAGGCTATAATTATTATTTTATTCAGAGCAACTTGTATTGCTTTCAAGCTTTAATTAGTTAATGCATTCCCTGGGAATCAAACCCATGGCCTTGTCATATCACAATGCCATACTGTTTAAGATATGTACTTTTAAACCATAGAATGTAATTTTACTCTATGAATGATCCTCAAAGGACTCAGTATGCCACGAAGGCTGAGGTTCTTTTCTCACAGATGTTTAATGCAGTCATCGACATAAACACCAACACCATACACCAACACCTTGGTAATGAATAAAAAGGACAAACATCAGTCACACATTCAGTTCCATGGAAAACACACATATGCCTTTAGTCTGAAATAAATAAACAGAAAATACTTCCACATTCCACTTTTGCCTGCTTGTGAGCTAAGAGGGGGCGGTTGATTTCTTGGGATTTCTTGATTCTTTATTGATTCTCTTCATGTGGATGATAAACCAGGAAGACATACAAAAAGCATGATGGTAATAAGATAAAATATAACCAAAAACTCTTTGAAAGAATAAATATTGCACAAAAAAAAAACAGTTGAGTGTAGAAATCACAATAAGCGTTATGAAATAGTCAAAGTATAAAAAATATGATTAAATATTATAGTTTAAGTACACAAGCGTCATCTAGTGAAAATAAACATCATAGATGCAGGTGGTTTTGTGACAGCAAATACACTTACAGTATGTCAAAACCAGCCTCCACAACTTTAGTTAACATTTATTATGAAGCTGAGCTTAAGTCATAGATCTGTACCTCTTATGCATTATGTAGGGAGAAAGCAGTTGGTAGTACACAAAGTAAGAATGTAAGTGGTATCGAAAGGTGGAGTTAGGTAGGTTGGAATACTGATGAACTCTTTGAGTCTAGACCTTAGACTTCTTTTGAATACTCACAAAAGGGCATAGAACATTTATAGGTCATCCATATGGAGTCATAAATCTGCCTGTCCTAGACAGAAGAAGAAAAATAAAAGAGAAGTGGTAAGAGACAGACAGAAGGATGCGGTAAAAAAAGCCTCACCACCCCTTCACAAAATCAGCAGAGGTTCAAGGAGCTAATCGATAAAGACTGGTGGACAGGACAGACCCTAGTTTTTCTGCCCAGCCCCCATAGCCTAACCTCTTGGCACAAAGAAACTCATCTCTCAAGAACCCCCTAGAGGTGAGAGATATTGATTTGAGCCTCTGATGCAAATGATTGTTGTATTGTGTGAGCCAGCACCATTCTCCAAATTAATACCAATAAACAGCATTTTCAGTGCTACTAACAGTGCAATTCTACTACTAAACTGAATTAATTATACATCATTGCTGCTTGCTACGGGAAGCATCACTTTTTTTTTTTGCTCATCCTGAAGGTTAGGTATAGATAAAAGCGTCTGCCAAATGCGTAAATGTAAACTTTGGTGGTGCATTACTCAGAGATGGATGATACCTCAAATTATGCGTCTGGTTGAGTGGGTTTTTTACCCTAATTTTCCATAATTTACCATAATTTTCACATGATGAACGATAAAATAGGGATAGCGTCTTTTGACTTGGGCAAGTAATAAACCCACTTAGCAACCATCCAGTAAGCCCTATAATGACCTATCAATGTCATAAGTCCCTGCTTAAGTACACTCTAATCGATGCGCCCACTTAGTGAAGTAACCAAAGAATAATTTGAAACCTGCCAATAAAAACACCAGAAAGGCTGTATTTGAATATGCCAATCTAGTAATTGTCTCTTATGATTTTTCAGAGATGAGCGTTCTACTGGATTTGTAAATATATAACAGTTGTAACTTGAATTGGTGTGGCTTTGGGTCTGTACCTTTTAATCAAGCAATGATCAATCTGTGCCTCTCTTCATCTCTCATTGAAGACACTGCCTAGACTAGAACCCTGCACAGTTTTTCACTGTTTATTTCTGCTGCAATGAGACTTCGGGAAAGAGCCGGCCTACTTTACCCAGGGGTGTGTGTATTGATTGTTGCTTTACTTTAGCCTTCTAGACTGCAACTTCAGTGCCTGCAGTAAAAGAAACTGTGGGCTTTGACAATTAAATGAATAAAGTCTCTGTTATGACTGTTTCAGGCAGTTGTAGACTATAGACTATATATCCCTCATTTGTTCTCTCACTAAGTGTGACATATCCATTTGCTGCCTCATAAAGTGTATCACGGTCAATACACTTCCTATTCTCCTTTCACTTTGTAGAGTTTTTTTCTCTCATTACTTCATCATCGAGAGAAACCCAAATACATCTCTAGCTATCTACTGTATCTTATATTAATTTGCTTTTCTAAAATGGCAACATTTTAACCGATCCATTTTTATATCCGTTTATTTCTGTAAAAAACAAAATGGGATTGTTCAACAGTCTACATTGAACATTTTATTTTCATATTAAAAATGTGATTTTCATTTTGATATCTTGATTCACAGCTGATCTGTGGTAGATAAACATTCTAACGCAACATGCACCTTAGACTCTTCCAGTGTAGACACAGTGTTAGACACCAGACATGTATGATTATATCAATATAATCCTCCACTAAATCTCATTTCCCCTCCACCAATATTATTTCCATGCCAGCAGCATGTTAAAAGCAGACTCGGCCATCCATTACATCCTGTTTGGATGATACCCAGTTGCACATTTTCCTGTCCTTCAGTGTTTGTATGTTCAGGTGGTTGTGGCCCATGGCTCATGGCTGTGTGCTAATTAAATGGGACCCTGCCCTGTCTCAGTTCACTTCCCATCATGTATATAGGACGCTCACTCTCTAAGGATGGCTACTAAGTGATGATGTTATAAGATGCTTGAGGCAGAGGACTGGAATACAACCTCTCTATACAGGGCAATTTACTGCCCTAAAAGACTCCAGACCTGGACTAGTCTGTGCACTCTGAAAAAGAGACAAAAAAGGGAGAGACAGAAAGAGAGATACCATATCATACTGGCTCATACTGTTGTAAGTGTGATGAATGGGCTTTTTTTCATTGCCTTGGAGGGTGCAGCAGATTTATTGTTTGTTATTTAATGAAATTTACATTGAAGTGAACTGCCATACAAGTTGCAGATAATTGACACATTAACTGACAACCCTATTGGCAGTGCGCAGTGCTGATGTGCATTAATGCTGCTTACCCAAAATAAGAGATTTAAGAGGCTCTGTTCAGCTAAAGATGAGGCTGTTTTCATAGTCTGTTTTGTTACTTTGCATGCTGCGAATTTCAATCTCGAACATAATCAAATTCTGCCTATCTCTTTCAACAAGGTATAATAAAGAAGAAAAGCCTCTTTCCTGCTCTGGGCTCCTAAATCCCAGGCGACTTCTACCCCAAAGGGTGATTTGGAGTAATATAGTCCTCTATTATTCTCGCCCTGCATTCCATTGTCAGCTGAACATGTGTTGCAGTGAATAAGAAGTGCTGCATTGCTGCAGAGATGTTTAGCTGAAGAACTGTTCAGTGTTTCCTCCTCCCCATCTTTTTTTTTTTTTTTTATGAACACTTACCAGGAAGGTCTGGTTTAGTCTGTAATTCAATTCAATTCGCATTTATTTGTATAGCGCTTTTCACAATACATAATGTTTCAAAGCAGCTTTAAAGAAAATCCAGGTTTATACATTAGAATTTAGAATAAATTGTTATCAGAGGTGACTGTGTCGATTATGTTCATATGTCCACAATGTACAGCTCTAAGATAATACAAATCATGCAGTTAGCTGATATCATGAATTCATTTAGGCAGAAACAATGAGCTCATTACAGCTAATCATTTCAAGTTGTGATTTTATGATTGCAATATATAGAAAATTTGGCAGTGGTGCATGTTTATTCAGCGTTGGCGTCCTCTGAAGTCCTGGCAGGGGTTGGCGCCATCTCTTCACAGGTTTTGAGTCATCTGAAATCTTCATAAGTGGCTGGATTCAAACTGGAGCTGGCTAAATCTCTAGATACCTCGGGATGGGCATCCCAAGGTAGAAACACAGAAAAGCAAATGGAAAATAACTAGCGTAGCTGCTGTTCATAATGTTTCAAGTAATACATAGTCATATGCTTTTGATCTGCTATAACTGGGGAGTGCAAGGTTATGAGATGCATTATGCGAATGCTTGGCTAAAGAGATGTTTGTTTATTTAGATTTGGTAGAGTGTGTCTTAGTCCAAAACACTATCAGGAAGACTATTCCAGAGTTTAGGAGCCAAATGCGAAAACGCTCTCCCTCCTTTAGTGGACTTAGATATCCTAGGTACTACCAAAAGTCCAGAGTTTAAGACCTTAAAGAGCGTGATGGATTGTAGAGCGATAGAAGTTTGGTTAAATACACAGGAGCTGAACTATTAAGGGCCTTGTGTTCAGTAGCAATACTTCATAATCGATACAGAACTTAATAGGTAACTAGTGCAGAGATGATAGAATTGGGCTTATATGGTCATATTTTCTCGACCTGGTAAGAACTCTAGCTGCTGCACTAACTGGACTAATTGTTGCTTGTTTATTGAGGATTCAGGACAACCACCTTGTAGTGCATTACAGTAATCCAGTCTAGAAGTCATGAATGCATTAACATTTGATGCTTTTCTGCATCAAAAACAGATAACATGTTCCGTAGCTTAGCAATGTTTCTGAGGTGGAAGAAGGCTGTTTTTGTAACATGAAATATGATTTTCAAAAGACAAGGTGCTGTCTAATATAACACCCAGGTCTTTAATTGTAGAGGATGAAGTAACAGTAAAATTTGTATGTGTACATTTTTGGTCCAAGAAATAATACATCAGTCTTATCCAAATTTAATAGATAAAAAATTACTTGTCATCTAATATTTATATTTTAACACACTCTGTCACTTGGATAGTTTAGAGATTTCATCTGGTCGTAATGAAATATATTATAATGAATAAAATATAACTGAGTAACATCAGCATAACTGTGGAAAATAATTCCATGTTTTCTAAAAAATATTTTCAAGGGGCAGCATGTATATTGAAAACAGCAGAGGGCCTAAAACAAACCCTTGCGGCACACCATTATTTACTGACGGTAACATGGAAAAATTCCTGTTTAAACTAAAAAAACTGGTAACAGTCAGATAGGTACTATTAAATCATATTAATGTCTGTTCCTGAATACCAGTGTAATTTTGTAATCTATCTAAGAGTATGTCGTGATAGTGTCAAACGCAGCACTGAGATCAAGTAAAACTAGAATTGAGATGCAACCTTGGTCAGAAGCTAGAAGTAAGTGGTTTGTAATTTTGACAAGACTGAAATTTTTCATATATATATTGTAATAATATTGTAAAATATTTTTTGATCAAATAAATGCAGCCTTGGTCTTTCAAAATTTCCCAACTACAACCTTTTTAACAGTAACTTATATATTAAGAGTTTATTATTACTGAGAATTTACCATTAATAATTGGAAAGACCAAAAATATGTTTTGAATGCTGGTCTCCATCATAGGATGCTGGTGTTTTGTGTGTCCGCTTTAGACTTAACTAGCTTAGTCTTTAGAAAGTCCAAACTGGTCAACCAGCCTCAATTCTGCTGTTGGCTATGCTGGTCCACCTGCTAGACCAGCAACAAACCAGAACTTACCCGTATGAACGTTTGCAGGTGCAAGCTTTTCAGCAAGGTTTAGTTCTAGAACGAAGATAGTATTTTTCGCTTTCTCTCACTGCTGAGGAAAGCATTCTAGTCAAACTCCACCCTGAATTTATAAGCCTCCTGAGACTGTAAAAACAGCCCTGGTTCCCAGAAACCTGAAAACATACCCTGGTGGTACCTGCTAAAAAATACAACAACAGGAAATTACCTTGCGTATAGGATTAGAACCCCACCAAAACTCAACAAGCTCCAGGTGTAGCCATCGTATTGGTTGTGGACTGTAGCTACTGTTAGTTCTCATCAGTACTTTTGGCCAGTACTGAAGCCAGTTAAAGTATTTATTTTGTCATGGATTTATCAAGCAGTACATATCAGTGCAATATGTATGGCAGTTATTTTGCTTTATTTTTTACTGCAAAGCTTTCTATATGACTCCATTGTAAATATATTGTGCTGTAAGACTCCATAATGCTGGCTTGCTAATGTATCTGCTTCTATCTATATTCCTTCACACTGACAGGAAGCCTGTGAAACATCCACTCTTCTCTGTCTGAGTCATGATGATGAATCTCTGAACTGGCAGCATGACCACTAGCCCTCTTGTGTCTTTTCCTCTGAGGACTTTGCCTTGAGGTAATTCAGATAAATATGTTAGTCTTAAAAGATACAGATGAGGGTAAGACTATTTGCTACAGTAGATCATTTGTTTTCTCTATACCTCTCTGGCTATGATTGAGGTTATGTTTAGGTTTTGAAAAATGTATAATCTGTCCGAGAATAATCTGATTTAAGAGCAGTTACACATCATGAAAATTACATTTAGGAAGTGTATGTGTGTGTATGAATAAATGTATGTATTAGTGTTGTCACAATACTGGAATTTCGATAAGATACCTTGACAATTATCGATATTTGATTATACCAATTTCGATACCATGGGGAAAAACTATTTTTTTTTTGTCCATCCATTGAAATTCTAGTCAATCAATATATTCAAACTTCAAAAAGTACATGATACATCGTAACATTAATCCATATGAATCAAGCGGTTTAATCCAAGTCTTCTGAAGAGACACAATCACTTTATATGAAAAACAGATTTTAATTAATTCAGGCTTTCATTCAATATAAACATTGACAACAATTACCATTAAAATTATCTCACCTAAATGTTTGCTAATTCAATGTATTTGTGTATTTGCAATGGGGTAATTTTGTTGCAAATAGCTCACATAGGGCAAGCTTGATTTCAAACTTTGGAATGAATTCTCAAAAAAATATACAGTATAAGTAAACAGAACAAATAAACAAATTACAAGTAGTTGCACAAATAAACAGTGCTTTAAGTTTGTCAGGTAGGTTTAACAGTAGTATTTAGGTAAGAAATACTACAGAAATTGAATAAAGTAATCAAATCTAAAATATTCTTACAATTAAAGTTACAAAAGTTATTCAGTCAAGAGCAATGAATAATTTCCTCTTTTACTTTTGTTCTTTGATGAACAGACAGCTCCAGGTTTATTAGGCCAACCCTCTAGGCACACCTTGGCAATAGAATTGTAATAGAATTTTTTTGGTTACTCTCCAGACTGATATACTACTATATTTTATTATGATTACGATTTTTTATATATAGATATAGATATAGATATATATATATATATATAGAGATATTTGTTGCAGTATCGGGAAAATAATGCTATTCTTTACAATATATATTGCTATTTTTTTGTATATACAGTGTATATATACATACAGTATAAACTGTATACACTCTTAAGAATAGGATTACAATTCTACAATTCTAGATCCCAGATCCCCAAGTATGAAGTGCTTGGGAAAAATGCACTTATACAGACAGAAAACTTAACCTTTTGTGAGCAGCAAAAGTCAGTGTATACGCCCACATATTGTACAACTCACCCACATTGTGTACAATAGGGCTACTATATGGAGCAACAAAAATAAATGTGATGAGCTCGCTTTTGCTTAAAACATTGCTTAAGACATTGTTTTGTCCATATATATATATATGCTGATGTCAGAATTGAAATCAGTGTGTGATTTATTTTTAGATTAATTTTTGCTTACACATAATCCTTGGTGTATTTTTGAGAGGAGTCATGAGCTCAGATTGGAGTGTGCAGAAATTTGGTTTGCCAATTATTCTCTCTCTTTCTTTTTTGCTTGAAGGTTTTTTGTCGCATGCATTTAAATATTGTTTCCATACTTGGATTAATAAATTTTACTTTCAATTACAGATCAAATAATCTCTGCTCAAATACTGATAAATCTCAAATAAATAAACCAGCTCAAGCATGCTGGTCTCGTACTCTGACTGCTCAGTCTTGTAATGCATTTTCTAATATGTATCTGGAGGAATATCAACCTCTTACCTCGGACTCTGTTCCTTCCCACTTGAGTGTTGATGGTAAAGTGCAACTGTTCAATAATAGATGTTGTAATATTTTAGATGCTATTGCACCTCGAAAGCTTGTTAATCGGAAATGCAAATCCCAACCATGGATAAGCAATGATATTCAGGAACTTAGACAGCAATGTCGTCAGTGTGAACGAAAGTGGAAGAAGGATGGGCTTCAGGTATCAAATGAAATACTGAAGGCCTCTTTGCATAATTTTCAAAAGGCTGCCAAGATTGCAAAGGCGAAATATTTATCGGACATCATAGCCAAAAATTCTTAATGTTCTAGAATTTTATTTTCAACGATAGACTCTGTTTTAAACCCCCCGATGCAGAGATTTCCAGAGATTTCATTTTCACCATGTGAAAACTTTAACACGGGTTAAATTATCTACAATGGCAAATTCTATTCCAGACCCCATTTTATCCACTACTCAATGGAGTGATTTTGAATTAGTCTCTTTACAGACATGTAAAGAAATCACTCTAAAATTAAAAACCAACTTTCTCCCCACAAAATCGTTTGCCCTCACGATTTGTAAAACTAATTTTTGACACTATTGGTCCTGATCTAGTGAGGATAATAAACAACTGTCTTTTGACAGGGACTGTTCCAGATTGCTTTAAATTAGCTTCAGTGTCACCGATCCCAAAGAAGCCTTCGCCTGATCGTGCAGTTTACTCAAATTTTCGACCAATCTCCAATATGCCATTTTTATCAAAAATTCTAGAATTTTTTTTATTTATGCAGCAAGAAAATGATTTGAATAGTAATGGTATTGCTGATATTTTTCAGTCTGGTTTTAAAACCTTACACAGCACAGAGACTGCCCTTTTGAAAGTTTTTAATGACATTTTAATGTCAACTGATGCTGGTAATACCATGGCTTTAATTATGTTAGATCTCAGCTCTGCGTTTGATTTTGTCTCGCTTGGAGCAATACATGGAGTAAGAGACACTGTACTCGACTGGTTTCGATCCTTCCTGTCCAGCAGAAGATTCTCTGTAAATTAAGGGAAGTATTTTTCTTCTGTAGCACATGTGGTGTCCCTCAGGGTTCAACTTTAGCACTGTTACCGTTTTCACTGTACATGCTACCCATTGGTTCTATATTTAGGAGATTCGGTGTGTCGTATCATTGCTATGCCGATGATACACAGCTTTGATACGCATACCATTTATGCGCAATGACAGGTCTGCCATAAATCAATTGATAGACTGTTTTCAAGATTTGAAAACATGGCTTACCAATAACTTTCTCCATTTGAATGATGACAAATCTCAAATTGTGCTGTTTGGGCCAACCGAGAAAACTGATCTGAGCAATGTTGACTTGGGTCTCTCACTCCATATCATTCTTTTGTTGCAAAGAATCTGGGTTTTACACTGGATAATGGCTTAAAATTGAACAAACAAATCAATACAGTTGTCAGTTTCAGTTTTACCATCTCCGAAGATTAGCGAAAGTTAAACCATTCCTAAGCAGGATGAGTTTTGAGATTGTAATTCATGCTTCTTGCTCCTCAATACCTTACTGAGTTGGTTATGGAACACAAACCAGTCAGATTGCCCAAATCACAGACCAATCATACACTACGAGTATACCCAGATCCAGACTGAAATGCAGGGGTGACAGAGCCTTTGCAGTAGTTGGCCCCAGGTTATGGAACAAATTGCCATCATCTATCAAAACAGCGTCCACAGTGTCTGAGTTTAGAAGTCTTTTGAAAACTTATTTGTACTCTTGTGCTTTTAATGTTTTGTGAATGTTTATTTTAATTTTGGGGATGGACCTAGATATTTCTTGTGCAGCACTTTGGTCAACCAAGGTTGTTTTAAATGTGCTTTATTAATAAATTAAACTTGAAACTTGAAACTTGAAATAATCTTTCAAGGTCTTGCAAATTCAACTGATACCATATAGTATAGTATAATATTTTATTTACACTCAGGCACACAAGATGCATACCAACCGCCAATACCTTTGAATGAATGAGACATGATGCAAGGCTGGACCGCGGCCCTAATGAAAATAACAAGGATTTTCTGGATTGTGCTGGCAGCGTTACAGAACAGACTCCTGTCCTGCCGTCACTGACATGCAGATGCTGCGACCATGACTGTCTGGAACAAATCACTGACAGCATTGATTGATGAATGCTCTGAGCTCTCTCTTTCTCCCACTCTTTTGTCTTTTCTTTCTGTTTCCCATGCATACGTACGTTCACGTGAAAGTGGTGAATGAATTCACGTTAATTTACCCAGCATGGTGTTTAATGTCATCACGGCTGTTGCTTTTGACACTTGTGCTTTCGGGTGTTTCCTGTTGTTGTAACCTATGTAAAGCATACTGTTCCCAGGCACAGTTACAGTAAAGCTTGCATGTAAATGAAACTAATGTGTACAAGATACTTTTTCTCTTAAACGTACAATATGTAATTTTTTTCGCCGCTTGGGGTCGCTAACCTCTTACAATAACAAAGGCGTAGTTTGATGACACAACATTTGCTAAGAATTATGGATCTTGTCGTCAAGCCGACCGATCTAATAATGGATGAGTAAATACATTGATGTTTTTATCATGACTGTGATATGAAGCAGGTCGCGATTGCTAAGAGACAGCTATCAGCTCCACACGCGACGCGAGTCCCGCGGATATAAAAGGAATATGGACATTTCATTCTACCGAACTAGAACTCTACTTTGTCTAGTTTATTAGACAAATTAAACTTGTGAGGTAACGCAGCGCTGTTTCACTTGGTCTAACATTACACTATCACACTAAACTGCATTTGAATGTGTTGAAATGTATGTTATTCTATGTGTTAGTTTGTCTGTATGAGACTAGCAGTAAGCTAGATCAACATTAGAATAACATACAGATCATATTCTAACATTTTATCATTGTTTAACTATATAACATTGATTAGTTTTATGTAAATGTGCTCACCTGTTTAATAAAGTACATGTAGGAGCGGTCGAAGTCTCGGCATCTCGAAAACACCACGCTGATATTAATTCTCCTTTTAGTTCTCCTTTTTTAGCCAAAGTCTGCTTGCCATGGTCCATAATGTTTGATCAAAACAACAACAGCGTGCAGATAGACATTACGAACTACACAGTTGTCCACGTCTGTCGCCTTGGTTACTATCAGAGGGCTCTGGTTACTATGGCAGTACGAGCGGAAACCAGGGAGAACGCGGATATGACGCCATTGACGGCGACAAAACGGAAATAAAGAAACGGTCCGTGTCTTCGAATTAAATTACAAATTTCTCCTGGTTTGAAAGTTGTTGGAAACAGTCGGGATAATGTAAGTACACAACTAAAAAATATATATAACATAGATATAGGGATTTTTGCTATTTTTAAAGCAAAAAAACTACATATTGTACCTTTAACAAAAATATAATGTGAAACATGAATGTTGGTTATATCATTTAAATTTTTTTAAATGTAATTTAAATTTATTTTACACTCTTAAAGTAGTACCGTGCCACATATAGAATATATCACATTATTTAACGAGTTATCGCATATAGCTTTTTTTTCAAAATGCTCAGACTGATTAACTCCCAACTCAAGATCATCTATCTACTATAATGACCCAATTTTGCGTACTTCGGTAATTTATTTGTGTTATTTGCATAAAATTTAAATTCAGAGACTAGTTTAGAGACTGTAGTTTTTGAGTGGGCATCATATTTTGACCACCCCGCTCTACATAAAAGAAACCAGATGGAGAAAGTCGGCTTTGCGGACACACTTCTCCACAAACCATCTGCCTCCTACATTATACAGCAAAGGACCAGTCTCTGTGGTCATAGCAACGTCCTATACATGAGTCCGATACGTCTCTCTCTCTCTCTTGTTCTCTCTCAGAGCACAGCTGGGAGGCAGAGGGCCTTCAGCAGGGATTCTGGGACATTGACAGGCCCTCATTTTAAATCACAATGAGAGCTTATTCACACTTCTGTCACTGAATTAATGAAAGTGGTGTAGCCATTTGCTTTTGTGCCTTAATTCTCTCCAGAGTTCAGCAATCAAAAGGAAAGAAAAAAATGTAAAAGAGTAGCTGTGAGTATTAAAGGGATAGTACACCCAAAAATGATTCATAGAATTTGTGCACTATATCCACTAGGCTTTTGAAGCCATACAGTAAGAAAGAGACCAAAATGTAATTCATTATTTACTGATAATCTTGTGGCAGTGAGTTGTTAACCACTGAAGCAATATTATTGAATAGAACCTGTGGAAAGTGCAAAGTGCATCGTAAATCAAATTCCTGACAATAATAAAATAATAATGTTGTTGGAATGTGTTCATTATTCATGTTCATGAAATGGGCGAGTATGATAAATGCTTTCCTGTAGCTCAGTGGTAAGAGCATTGCGTTAACAACGCAAGGTTGTGGGTTTGATCCCAGGGGATTGCACATACCTATGTATAAATGTATAGGATAATGCAATGTAAGTCGCTTTGGATAAAAGCGTCTGCCAAATGCATAAATGTAAATGTAAATGTAAATGATAAATAGTCTATGGTCACAACAGACAATATACTCTGATGGCACTAAAAAAGAATTCTAAAAACTGTTTACACTCTAATATGCAGATGATATTTGCTCATAAGGCTAAACTTTATGTGATAAATAATGACTTATTGTGCATTCATTTATTTATTTATTTATTTATTAATTGTTAGAACCATTATGATTACTTTTTTTTGCAATGGTACATTTTCATGACAAAACATTAACAGTAAAAACATTGTCTATCTAAATTCCCCCTACTGTAAAACATAAAAATGTTTTATGTTTTTATAAAACATTTTGTTTTCTTTATAAATATACACTCACCTAAAGGATTATTAGGAACACCTGTTCAATTTCTCATTAATGCAATTATCTAATCAACCAATCACATGGCAGTTGCTTCAATGCATTTAGGGGTGTGGTCCTGGTCAAGACAATCTCCTGAACTCCAAACTGAATGTCAGAATGGCAAAATGGCAATTTTGAGCGTGGCATGGTTGTTGGTGCCAGACGGGCCGGTCTGAGTATTTCACAATCTGCTCAGTTACTGGGATTTTCACGCACAACCATTTCTAGGGTTTACAAAGAATGGTGTGAAAAGGGAAAAACATCCAGTATGCGGCAGTCCTGTGGGCGAAAATGCCTTGTTGATGCTAGAGGTCAGAGGAGAATGGGCTGACTGATTCAAGCTGATAGAAGAGCAACTTTGACTGAAATAACCACTCGTTACAACCGAGGTATGCAGCAAAGCATTTGTGAAGCCACAACACTCACAACCTTGAGGCGGATGGGCTACAACAGCAGAAGACCCCACCGGGTACCACTCATCTCCACTACAAATAGGAAAAAGAGGCTACAATTTGCACAAGCTCACCAAAATTGGACAGCTGAAGACTGGAAAAATGTTGCCTGGTCTGATGAGTCTCGATTTCTGTTGAGACATTCAGATGGTAGAGTCAGAATTTGGCGTAAACAGAATGAGAACATGGATCCATCATGCCTTGTTACCACTGTGCAGGCTGGTGGTGGTGGTGTAATGGTGTGGGGGATGTTTTCTTGGCACACTTTAGGCCCCTTAGTGCCAATTGGGCATCGTTTAAATGCCACGGCCTACCTGAGCATTGTTTCTGACCATGTCCATCCCTTTATGACCACCATGTACCCATCCTCTGATGGCTACTTCCAGCAGGATAATGCACCATGTCACAAAGCTCGAATCATTTCAAATTGGTTTCTTGAACATGACAATGAGTTCACTGTACTAAAATGGCCCCCACAGTCACCAGATCTCAACCCAATAGAGCATCTTTGGAATGTGGTGGAACGGGAGCTTCGTGCCCTGGATGTGCATCCCACAAATCTCCATCAACTGCAAGATGCTATCCTATCAATATGGGCCAACATTTCTAAAGAATGCTTTCAGCACCTTGTTGAATCAATGCCACGTAGAATTAAGGCAGTTCTGAAGGCGAAAGGGGGTCAAACACAGTATTAGTATGGTGTTCCTAATAATCCTTTAGGTGAGTGTATGTATAAATATATTTACATATCATTCCATTTTTGGATTTATCCAGACAACTTTTTGAAATATTGTATTTCTTAAAGTGCCCCTATTAAGCGTTTTCAGATATTAACTTTGTACTTCGGTACAATTCGGAAAAAAAAATTATCGAATTGCACAATTGATTTTGAACTGCCTGAAATGAGTCATCAGTTATTCCAGCCTTGTAAACCAACGTAGATTTGTGCAGGAAGTAACAAATATGCTATGGTCTTCATTTTCTGCCCACAAACAACATCTACTTTGACCGGCCCTAAAAAACTGTAGTTGTAGCTGAGGCCTGGAAGACTTTGGTTCATGTTGTCAACAGTTTGAGAAGACGCTGTTTTCTGCACTGCGAAAGCAAGGATCAGGACTCAGGCTCAAATTGGTACAGTAAAACCAACGGCATTGTTACTGTTCATATCATTGTGTATACAATTGCTGAGGAAGCCTCCAGAGCTAAAATTCAAATATAGTGATGTTTCCAAAACATGCTGTAAGCGGTAGACCAATCAAAACAGGGCAACAGATCTGACCAATCAGAGCAGAGTTGGCTCTCAGAAAGGTGGAGTTTAGAGAGACCGAATCCCTTAATGAACCGTTTCAGACACTTTATTTGGCCTCGGATGCATGTAAACCTATTGTTGTGAATTAGTAATGACTGGAATTGATTCAGTGCTTTAATTCTTTGACAATTTCTAAATCCACGTCAGCAACTTTTTAACTACCTCCACTCTTCAGTCAGATTTGTTGCAAGGTGCCATCTACTAGGACTCCAATTGATTTTTAGTGCATCTTCAATTGATTTTCTCTTTTGAAGGTCTCTGCTGGTCTCATCCCAGTCATGCTTTGCTCATAAAATGGTCCTGGTATATTGGGAACATCACAGAGTTTATTACCTGCACCAGCAGATTATGATATGTGATGTGCTTTACAGATGTATTGCTTAAAATGCACTATAATGTGCTGCACATGTAATGTAATGAAATCATAAAATGAGGATTTAATTATTTAATAACCCTTATTATTTTTAATAACCCTCATATACTGATTGAGGTGTGAGAGCCTTGTGATAACTCTTCAGAACAGACTTTTATATCTGGCTCATTCCTCCTTCCTGTTTATCGTCTACTGTCATCTTCCAAACAAGACAGGATGCTTAAGTCATGAAACGCCGGATCTGCATGGGGTGAAAACCTGTGTCAGGGGAATCGGAACACTGTTTCTATTGATCAGAGCGAGCAGCTGAAATATTATCTCAGTTACCTTGAAGTGAAGCACTTTGCCTGGGCAGGTGATGTGAGCGAAGAGGTGACGTTGAAATGTGGGCTCTCTTCACCAGAAGCCAATGTTTTATTTAATTGGCATTAAACTTACATTAACAAACACATCACATATTGTACTATCTAACCGTAACGGTGAGACATACCTTGTTGTTGTTGTTGTTGTTGTTGTTGTTTTTGAGTGCTGACATCTCAGTCAAATCTGAGCAAGATCAAGTCTGTCATTTTGTAATGACACATTATTGTGTTTTTTTGGTTCATTTACTGTCATTAAGCATATGAGTCACTTAATTGTTCTTGACACTTGCTAATGGCACATATCCATCAATGTGATAACTGATTGCTCATTTGTCATAAATCGGTATGTTCTTATGCAAAGACTCAATATGCCTAAACTTCTAGTTGAAAGTTCCCAAGTATGTTTTTCTGAAACAGATTCAGAATGGAATATAAAGCTAACTGCATACTGTGCACTATTTAAAAAATATGTGCAGCATACAGAAATATGTTTTAAAAAATAATTTGCTTCAATGTTTACACAAATTAATTATTTGAGTCTATAAATGAATCTGAATAATTTAACTGGGTCTTTTGCAATAATGATATTGAATGGTTAAGTTGAGGGTTGAGTTGAGAACATTGCATGTGGCTCTGACTGTATTGTACACTTTCTGGCAAATGTAGTAGACTTTTTTTTTTTGTATTGTGAAATATTATTACGATTTAAAATAACTTTTTCTATTTTAAAATATTTTACAATGTAATTTATTTCTGATGGTTCAGCATCATTACTCCAGTCTTCAGTGTCACATGATCCTTCAGAAATAATTGTAACATCATTTATCAATGTTGAAAACAGTTGCTGCCTAATATTTTTTGTGGATACGCTTTTTCAGGATTCTTTAATGAATAGAAAGTTCAAAAGAACAGCATTTATTTTAAATAGAAATCTTTTGTAGCATTGATTTTAAATGTCTTTACTGTTACTTTTGATCAATTTAATGCATCCTTTCTTGGTAGAATGCTGTTGTGAACATACCCATAATTTCTCTAGAAATTTCTTTAAATTGAACACTGATGTGCCATTTTTTTTCCTCCCTATTCCTCAGTCTCTGTCGTTGATTTTCCTCTAGGCGTTCGGTCAGGCATACACCACCCAGCGTAAAGTAGCAGAGGATGGTGAGACAAACGAAGAGACGTTGCTGCAGGAGTCTGCCTCTAAAGAGGCCTATTACATGGGACGTCTGGTGGACCTTCAAACCCAGCTCAAACTGAGCAGCTCCGTGGCCTCCAACGCCCAAGCGGAGACCGAACGTCTCAACGCTCTGGTGCAAGAACTCAGAGAGGTGAGTTGTGTATTTTCTTGTACCGGTGGAACTGCCGTCAGCACACATTACACAGTACATAAGTTAGTACACCCTTTCTGAAAGTAATTAATTTGATGAAGTTTATCTTGGACCAAAGGGTTATTTTGAGGCCAGTGAGTCTGTGTGCGTGTAGTGTGTCAGCAGTCATTGGTGTCAGGGTCAGAGACTGTCGCCATAGTGCATTGTAGGGGGCAAATCCATGGCTAAGCTGGGGCATAAGAGAAATACACTGAGGTCGGCACAAAGACACACTGTACACACACACGGCCACTGCGGTCCTATGAGACAGGGAATTTCATGAAGTTTTTCACCCTGTGGTCACATACCTTAAATTTAGAATAGCTTAATTATCACAGTACGAACAGGTACTCTGACAGCCTAGATTACATCAAAATTAGCATTTGTATTCATTTATAGCTCACGTAATCAATGGAACGACATCTCTTATCTTCTCTGAATGATGACATGTTCTCTGGTGCGAGGGCGGGACAACCGTTCATTCACATGACATCACAGCATTAGTAATTAAACCATCCAAATCAAGTTCCTCCCTGCAATTTTTCTTGTTCGAGAAGCCATTTCACTTTGTATATGCACGTCATAATAGGGCAGAACAGACTATCGGAACTTCCATTTCATGCAGACTTTAAATTTTAAATCATTAAATAGACATTACAAAAGTGGCTTTAGAAATCAATTTATTGTTTGTTCATTCCTGTTCTTGGTAAGTGTAGTTTAGAAAAGCAGTTGAACATAAACTAGACATATTTCACCTGTAGAAAAAGAAATTACATTACCTGCAAAAGTTTTCCTGCATTGTTTTTTCATTTCAGTTTTGTCAAGACAAATCTTTTTTCTTTTCTTTTTTTTATATCAATTTATGTCGATGTAATGTTAATAGAGACGTATGGTGTGTGCCATAAATTTTAGATCAGCACAATTTGTTCATAACTGCTATTTCACAAGTTGCTCATCATTCCTTGAAGTATTCTAAAAAAAGTCACTGTTAAAATACTTTTTCATATTCTAGTTTACTGTACAGGAACAATATAAGAAAGCAATTCGTAGACTGACTTCCCAATAATCTGTGCGGATTTGGGACGGGTCTTTCTATTTGTTGACCAATTGAAGAGAGGGTAGGGCGTAAGGGATTTTCGGAAGTCATTATCTTTGCAATACCATTTGATGCCACTAAGTTAATTTTAGCCTTTGTGTACTGCATAATGTGTGTGGAGTATTTCAGCCTTAAAACCAGCATTACTGTAGCAGTTTCTGGCACGGCACATACTAGGTTTGCTGTTTAAGTACTGCACTGCTCCTGACCCCTGAGTGTGTGAAGCCCATGATTACCACTGCTACAATGGAGCTGTAGTGGGGGATAATTGGTCAGTAATCCCCTGGAGTTCATGACCAGCTCATTTGAACTGGCCTGGCATTGCTTAAAATATGCAATGAGACATCACATCCTCTGGGTGAGCTGTGATATTGTGTGCAGTAATCAATATACCAGCTCATGGGAAGGTCATCTTCCAGGGTGTGCAAAATATCTTACACTATAACAGTTTTTGATCTTTTTATTCCAGTAATGAGTGGCAAATTTAATGGAGACAGCTTCAGGTAAATTTGGATAGAATTTTTTGCAGCTTCAGTGAATGTCTACACAAATTTTTTTTTTTTTCATAGACACTACAGTATAGGATGTCTTATATATATATATATATATATATATATATACACACACACAAATACACTATCATTAAAAAGGTAAGATTTTGTAATCTTGAAAGAAATACAATGAAAACAATAATATTGTGAAATTATTACAATTTAAAATGCTATTTTATTTGAATATGTTTTCAAAAAAATTTTAGGATTCTTTGAAAAATATACAATATAAATGTCTTCACTGTTAATTTTGGCCAATTTAATGCATCCTTGCTGAATAAAAGTTTAAATTTCTTTCTTAATCTCAGAAAAAAAGTCTTCTGAATGGTAGCATAAAGATGATTCAGATTATAAAATTGTTCAGATTATTAAAATATGCATGCAATGCACCTCACGCCTGTCCTACTGCCCAATCAGCATCTAGGTTTCTCCCAAGGCTGGCTCTGTTCCCATGTCTGTTCCACACCTTTAACTCTTCATCAGCAGTTTTGCCCAGTTTGTGCAACGGTGGGGGGTGGGGGGGTTCTCTCTAAGCAATTGTGATTTTCCAGCAATCTGCTCTTGAAGAATGTTTTAAAGTATTTCAAAGATTACTATACTGTGAATGCTGGCGCAAACAAAAGGCCTGGTACCTTGGTAGAAAGCTATAAAGAGGTTCCTTTTGGCCACTCACTGTGGATCACTTTTATATAGATTAATGCTACATTCTCAGACACATTGAGATTTATACAATGTTTTCACTTCTTGCTTGTCACATTCTGTTTCAGCTGTTAAAGAAGCCTTTGTTTCGGCTTTCCCATATAGATTGAACTTTGAGGAAGAAAGTGCTGACTTGAGGGTTTCCTCTGACGGAAAGCAATTTTTTACCCAGCATTCTTGTCTGCACAAGTATGGACATGATCATTATCATCATAGACTCTGACTCACAGACACAATGCTATTATATGTAAGCCTAAAGGATCTTTATATATTTCTTAGAAAGATTCATCATGGCATACTCCCTCATACCACCACTATAATAAAAATAAGGAGACTCTAAATGGATATGTAGAATTTATTGCTGCTAATTATTTATTTTATTTTATTAATAGCCACCCTCTTTTCAGTGATTTAGTCATAAAATCCTCGGTAAACATTGCAAGTGTCACAAATACAGTGGACAGACTGCATAGGTGGATGGGACTTTTTGGCACTGCATTGAACTGGTTTACATCTTAACATTAAGAACGTTCCCCATGTGTCTACCTGGGTACTAATAGATCTCAGACTGTGCCATTACAACTAGGTATCCCTCTGGGGTCAGTGTTGAGTCCTATTCTGTATAGTATTTATATGCTGCCTCTTGGGCAGATTATCCCGAAGTATGGCCTGGGCTGTCATTGCTATGCTCTTGAACCCCAGATTTATATTTGCACTCAGCCTTGGATGAAACATAACTTTCTTAAATTAAATTATTCTAGAACTGAAATTCTGTAAATCGACACTCCAACCTGATGCAGAAAGGCTTTATTACATCTAGGCTTGATTACTGTAATGCGCTTTTTTTTAGGTCTACTGGCAAATTCCATTAAGAGGTTGCAATTTATACAAAATTCAGCTGCTTGTATCTTGACATGTCTACATCTTTACACCAACACATTACCCTTGTGCTTCTTCAACTGCACTGGCTCCCAGTTCAATCAAGCATTGGCAAGCTTATTTTGAAAGTCATCTTTTCTTCTGAAATGGGGTCATGCTTAAAAAGCCAAGTGAATCACTTTTTTCTGTGTTGTCCTTCCCATTTCTCTCTTTTTAGAATAATGAGATTTTAGAGCTACAGAGGAGCAGGATGAGAGAGGAAATAAGAGAGTACAAGTTCAGAGAGACCAGACTGCTGCAGGACTACACTGAACTGGAGGAGGAGAACATCACTCTACAGAAACTAGTGTCAACACTAAAGCAGAATCAGGTATACTTTACTTACACACACTAATTGTGAAGCACAATGTCATTCTATGTGAGCAAAAGCCACTATAGAGTATACTTACATGTAGTCACTTAAATTAATTGGCTCTATGCTACTTACAGAGGACATAGCTTCACACTAGCTTGTCAGGTTTCTTGCTCCAAAAATGTTCAGAATTTAATTTTAGCCCCCTATTCTCCCCCCCCTTAAAATTAAGCTGTTTTTCCTACTGTACCTTCAAGCGTAACATGATTTGTCCAAGTAGGTCATGTTTCTGGATCACCATCCTTGTTGATCCTGAAACAACATTCCTATTAACCAATCAAATTTGAGGGATAGGTTCAGGGGTTACAACAACATTTTCATAATGATTTCCTCTGATTTTAGGAGGATAAGAGTTAGGACTATGATTTTATAGGAGGATTTGATTGAAAGCATTTTCACTTATAAACATCTACTTAGGGGAAATCACATTATGTGTACTGCCAAATTACCTCAGATGTTATTGGATAACATATTTTTAAGTAAAAGGAATATGAATACACCCACCAATTTGCAGAAAAATTGTAATAATAAATAAATAAATGAATAAATAAATAAAAATGATTGTACAAAAAATATATAAAACATATACTTTAGTCACATTTCAGCTAAATGTTTTCCATAATTATATTTACTTAACAGATTTTATGTATAAGTATATATAATGTATAATAATATACAATATTATAATCTGTTTTAACTATAAATATAGATTTAAATGCTAAAACGCATTTATGTATTTTATTCTATTGTCATATATTTAATTATGTGCTATATTAGGTACTGAGGTCAGTGATTTAGTAAATTAAAAATAAAACAAAATTAAATGTATAATAATAATAATAATTGTCAACCCTTTTCAAATTTACAGGTGGAATACGAAGGTCTAAAGCATGAAATCAAAGTACTTGAGGAAGAGACGGTGCTCCTCAACAGCCAGCTGGAAGATGCTTTGCGCCTGAAAGATATTTCTGAAGGCCAGTTGGAGGAGGCATTGGATGCTCTGAAGAGTGAGAGAGAGCAAAAGAACAATCTCAGAAAGGAGCTGGCCCATCAGCTCAGCCTGACAGAGAGCGTGTATGGAGCCAGCACCCACCTGGCCATCTCTGCCGTGGAGGGTTTGAAGTTCGCAGAGGAGGCGGCGACCAACGGCACGTCTGCATCCGGGTCTAGCCCCAACAATGAGGACAGTAACCGGTGTAATGACTGCAATGGGCATGGACCAAAGGTGAATGGAGAATATCACCGACCGGGAGGCAGGAAGGGAGAGGTGTTGCACCCCGTCTCTGATCTCTTCAGCGAACTCAACCTGTCTGAGATACAGAAACTCAAGCAACAGCTCCTACAGGTTAGTCACATGACACTTAAGGCATAGAATATGTAGGGATTGCGACAAAACCAGATTATGAAATTAAGCTGGAGAGCAACATTTGTTTAATTTGATTTATTTTAATGAAACACTTAATCTTTAACATAGTTCATGCAGGAAAATCCGTAAAAAAAGCCCAAAATTCCACACAAAAATTATTTGAAAAGAGCTTATTACACTGCTTTACATTTTGAAACTAGATCTTATTTAAATAGCATGTTGATATGCCCTCTAACATTTTTTCTTAATTGTTTATTCCATTCTTTTTTTTTATCTGTCAGAATGACTATTTAGTTGTTCATTAATTCATCCAGGCCTTTTTAGTAATTTTTTTTGTCTGTTTTTGCTCAGATATTCATAGTCAGATAAATCAATGAGGGGTGCTTTGTGGGAAAACAGCTGTTATCCAGTGCATTAATGGGCAACTATTGACTTTTCATTACATTTTGGTGGCATCTAATGCTACTTTATAAACAAACACAAATACCTCAAACCTTAGACATAAACCATTGTGCATCCAGTCAGTTTCAATGGACATTTAAGTGATGCCAATCCTTCTTTATTGGCAAAAATACCATACCTGGTATTAAAGAGTTTAAGTGTAAATTTGAGTGAAGGAAAGTTGAATGCAGTAAATGCAATGGTCTATTTTGTGCTTTGGGATGCTACTGTCAGGTTGATTACAATTATGAGCGAGTGCTTTGTGACTGTCCATGTAAAAGCGGGACACATGTATTTGTATGTGTGTGTGTGTGTGTGTGTGTGTGTGTGTGTGTGTGTATGCCACGGGCATATTCAGCAAGAAAGACAGCATGGGACAAGAATAGAAAATCTGCCAGTGCGGACACAGAAACATAGAGAGCGTCAGCTGCTTAAAGCAGTAAATGTAATGGTACATGTAAAAAAAAAAAAAAAAAAAAAAAACGTTTAATATAATAAAAACATATATTATATAAAACAATATATAATTTATTAAAATGTATAATTTGAATTTTAAGATATATAATAATAAATTACATCTATCTGTATCTGTATCTGTAATGATCGATTGAAAACACTATGGTCATTTGGTCATGCATGATAAAAAATAAATACAAAAAAAACAATGCTACCACATAAATTCATCCACATAGTCGAAACAGATCAATTTCATGAAAAGTATTATATAACATGTTTGCATTTAATGGTGTCCTCTGGGGAATGTGGCTGCAGTCTTGTTTTCTCTAGCTATGTGGGATTGCCATCAAATACATTGCCAGAAGCCTGTTATTGCAGCATCCTATTGCACAAATTAGCTGCTACAGTATTAGTTCCTATTTGGATGAGCATTTTACACATTTATATCACTGCTTGCTTGGCTATAATGAATTGTTTTCTCACCCCTCAAGCAACTGTAATTGCCTGGCATTTATCCAAACAAAAAGTGTTTCCTCATCCTCCCCTATATTGTTCTTCTTGGATCCTCTCCAGTAAGGAATCGATTGTGTTTCGCTATCTCAGCCTCAAGCATTAGATGGCTGACGCTTCTGATACAATGAGTGATCAAAAAGCAATTAAGCAGCACTTGAGCTCAATGACAGGAATCACATGTCTGCATTTATGCTAAATTTGTGACAAGCAAGCTTACACACCTAACTATCACACCTGTCTGTTGAGTGGAATTTCAGATGAAGTGAAATATTCCATGTTTTTTTTTTTTCAAGAATCAAGAATATTGTAGATAAGGTCTTTACTAGAGAAAGTGAATTAAGACTCCTATGAAAAGCTCTTTTTGAAGGTATCATGTAATTCAATGACGGGTGCCTTTTTGTTGACATTTCTGTGATTAGTGGGACTAACCATTCTTGAGAAAATATTGTTCCTTGCTGACTTTCCAAAAGGAGCCTAAACTTCTTTGAAATCCAACCCTGTTATTATTTATTTGCCAAGGAGGCAAGGTTTGGCTGGTAAGTATTTCTTACTCACCTGCCGGTAGATGTTGTACAATATCTGGACCAAAAAATCATCTTTGTCCATTGGCAGCAATTGAAAAGTAGCTGTGTTCAGATGGAATAAGATAGGAAGCAGCATAAGTAAGAATTTTTCATTATATTATATTATCATAGCCAGCCGAACTGCTTTTTTTGCATTAACTTGTGTACTACTTTAGTTTATACTTGAAACTTGGCATTGTGTACTGCAAATATTCTTGACATATTATAAATTGCTTGTGCTGCCCACACACACAAAATAGCCGTGGCCATGATGATCAGCACTGGATCATCCGCAGCTAACTCAGGCACGGCGGCCATCTTGTTCGAGGACTCTGGAAGGGCGGCCATGACGGCTGGAGACTCTGGAAGGGCGGGTACAGCGAGACTGTCGTGTTCTAAACGCAGTTTTATAGTTTAATAACAAAATAAACATAACAAAACCACGGGAACCAGGGAACCAGCGAACCAGGGAACCAGCGAACCAGGGAACCAGCGAACCAGGGAACCAGCGAACCAGCGAACCAGGGAACCGATAACAGAATGAGCATCACCAAACGTACATCCAACAAAGGACAACACCAGACAAAGAACATGAGAAACAATAGGGTATACACTCAAGGGGAGATTGGCAAACAAGACATACCTGGGAACAATCAGGAACTAATCAACAAGAAAAACTACAAAGGACTACAAAACATAGCACAGAACAGGAAATAACAATAAAAAGTCCACACAAGGGGAACACAAGACAGGAATCATGACAACTGCATCCTTGCTGAATAAAAGTATTTAATTAATTTAAAAAATACTCTTACTGATCCCAAAATTTTGACAAAACGGTATAGTAAATAAATGGCTATGCTAACGATAGTATTTTAGACCTTCTTGGTATTTGCTAACTAGCTGTGTCTTCTTGTCTACTAGGTTGAGCGAGAGAAGGCGGTTCTGCTTGCCAACCTGCAGGAATCTCAAACTCAACTGCAGCACACGCAGGGCGCCTTAACTGAGCAACACAGTCGCGTTCACCGTCTTACTGAGTGTGTCAATGCTATGAAGCGCCTCCACAGCGACAAGGAGTTTGACACTGAGGAGTCTGAGAAGGCCGACGGGCCCATAAACGGTTGCTGTGAGTACGAGACGGACAACAATGGAATAGAGCTTCTGGAGTGCAAATACAGAGTTGCCGTGACTGAGGTCATTGACTTGAAGGCGGAGCTTAAGGCTTTGAAGGAAAAATATAACCAGTCTGTGGAGAGCCAATCAGAAGAAAGCAACCACAGCGAAGGGAAGGTCCAGGCTCTCGAAGAGCAGGTGAAATGTTTGGAGAAAGCCTGCCGTGAGGGCCGCGAGCGGGTTAGCAGTCTGGAAGCAGAGCTCCGGTGCGCTTCGGGTATGGCTAGCGAAAGTAACGGTATGCTGAACGCAGCTCAGGACGAGCTGGTTACATTTAGTGAGGAACTTGCTCAGCTCTACCACCATGTCTGCTTGTGCAACAACGAGACGCCGAACCGCGTCATGCTGGACTACTACCGCCAGAGCCGGGTCACGCGTAGCGGCAGTCTCAAAGGCCCCGAGGACCCAAGAGCCCTGCTTTCTCCACGTTTAGCTCGCCGTCTCGCGGCTGCTAACTCCTCAGACATGTCCAAGAGTCCTCAAGACTCTCCATCAAAGGAACCCCTTGGAGAAGGAACTAAAGGGGAAGCAGGAAGTCCCAACAGAACCCCCTTTGGTTCGCCAATCAATGGTTCATCTCATTCTCCCTCCCCAATACCAGAGACAGGTGATCTCCGCAGGGAGCCCATGAACATCTATAACCTCAACGCCATCATCCGTGACCAGATCAGGCACCTGCAGAAAGCTGTGGACCGCTCGCTCCAGTTGTCTAGGCAGAGGGCTGCGGCACGAGAGTTGGCGCCCATCCTTGATAAGGACAAGGAGATTTGCATGGAGGAGATCCTGAAACTCAAATCCCTCTTGAGCACCAAAAGAGAGCAGATTGCCACTTTGCGTCTTGTCCTGAAAGCCAACAAACAGGTACTGTAGAAGGTCAAGTTTATATGTTTTTGCTACACATCCCAATATCTCCTGTTGTGCTTGGTCTCAAATAAAAGCATATACACAACTTCTTTTTAGACTGCTGAGGGGGCCCTGGCGAACCTGAAGAGCAAATATGAGAATGAAAAGTCCATGGTGACGGAGACAATGATGAAGCTTAGAAATGAACTGAAGGCCCTCAAAGAAGACGCTGCCACCTTTTCCTCACTGAGGGCAATGTTTGCCACAAGGTACATTTTCGCCCATTATATGGTCTTACTATAATTGAGGACATCCAAATTGTAAATATTTTCTTTTTACATACACATTCCTGACCCTAACATTCCATGATTCTTCAAAAAATAGGTTTATCTTTGCAATCTTTCTTTAAAATGTACTCTGAAACTACTTTTCTGTTCATCTAGGTAGGAAATAATGTTAGCCAATGGCTAAATAGCCATTTATTTATTGTCATACTGTCGGTAAGAATGGGAGTCGATTTAGGCTCCGATTCCTCTTAACGATTCCATAAAGAGTTTTTTATTACTTTTACCGCATGTATTTACCTTATACATTTATACATTTCATTGCCAAATTATGAGATATTTTAATAACAAATGTATTTAAAGATGATTTAAGTAGACCTTTTATTTTGTTTATTGACTTAAAATGTCTTTTAGTACCAAAAATGGAATCCAATATTTAGCTTGAACTTTGTATTAAACAGCAATTATACTAAATAAATGAAAAAATGACAACATAACTAATTCTTTAATATTTATAAAAATAATACTGACAAAATGCATTATATGTAATTTTAGCTACACAATATCATATAAACAACTAGTCAAGCTAAGCTACATGTGTTTGAGTCACTAAAAAAATTACAATGGTTGTGCTGTATGTTTTTGACTCAGTGAAAAGTTTTTTTCCAGGTTGAATATTCTATTTCACTCTGAAATACATTGCAGTAGAAATATGCATTCCATATGCATGGTTTTGAAGTTTCCTTAGAGTTAAGATTCTAGACTATTACTCTTTTCTTAATTCTTGTACAGCAGTGGCTCAGAACCATTTTGACTCCATGGGCCCCCATAGTCCTCAACAATATTCAAATTCCCCATGGTTTTTCCAATTGTTTGTGATTTACTGGATAAGAATTAAGGAGAATGATTTTTACAAAATATTTTATAAATCGCAATTTCTACTCAACATATTTTAGAGCTTGTAATGTATATTCATTATAAAATGTCCTTGTTTTCTTTCTTTTTTATTCACATGACTTCTCCAGGTGCAAAAATCACTTATATAAAATATTCCGGTTTTCCAAGACCATGTGAATCTTGCAGTTCATTAAAAAAAAAGTTTTTGATCGGGTGAATTAAAATAATAAATATCTAAAAGCTTGTTTTGTCTTCTATCATTAAATCATTTCTAAGGCCCCCAGATTGAGAACCACTGTTGTACAGCATGTTCTGATGTTTTATGTTTAATCACTCTGAGTCATTTTTGAGGTTCTCTCTCCCTCTTTCTCTAGATGTGACGAGTACGTAACTCAACTGGATGAGATGCAGAGGCAGCTGGCTGCCGCTGAAGATGAAAAGAAGACTCTGAACTCCCTCCTCCGAATGGCCATTCAGCAGAAACTGGCCCTCACACAACGCCTGGAGGACCTGGAGTTTGACCACGAGCAGTCGTACTGTGGCCATGGAGGGAAAGTGCCAAGAATTAAGAGCAGCCCTCAAAAAGTAAGTCATCGAACTGCACTCACTGCTCCCCCTAGTCCCATTGCATCGGTTTCAAAACCTCCTTCCTGTCTATTCCAAAACAATACGGTTGCATCAGCCTGTAGCTCTCCTTCACTGGATGTTCCTACTCCATCCTCCTCCTGGACCTCCTCAGCCCAGCCGTTTTTCCTCGGCCAGTCGCAGTGGAACCTGGGCACTCAGACTTTGGTCTTAGACCCACAGACGTTGAGTGTAGAGTTTTGTCATATTGTTCATAGTGGAGACTCTGGCCAATCTGATGCTCACGTTCCCAGATCTGCTCCGACTTCCCCTTACCGTTCTCCTGTCCTGGGCGCTCGCCAACCGTCGCCACGTACTTTGAGATCTCGCATGCGCTCCAATGTGACTCAGTTCACGCCTTCGGCCGCTTCAAGAAACTCTCTAGTCCAGCCTGGGATTCCCAGAATCCCTAGTACTGACCCTCCAGTAGGTGACGCAGTTTAAGGACAGACTGGTTTCCATCTTATATGAATGTTTGATTCAACTCAGGGATACAATTGATACTACTTGAAATTTCAACAATTATGTTTTGCTAACTCTAGATACATTTGGGTCACATCATGGCTTTGTGAGATGTTACTTATTAATATAATGATGTATAAAAATAAGATTAAATCAAATAAATTGCACTACCTGTGTTTGATGTATTATTATTTTTGCGGACTGGGTAAGAAAACAGGTTTTTCCTAGCATAATTGCTGGAATCTGCATCAGTAATGTATTTGGATCATATTGAAAGAATTATTCCTTAAAGCGAAACAGGTATTGATTGGTGCATGTATCTGTTGGAATATCATCCCTGCATGTGTGCTTCCATTTCATGGCTTGATGAAATGGGTGCTACATACTGCATGCCAAGCAGTTAGTTTGTGTGATGGAGTTTTCAGTTGGTTTTTTTGCATTAGCAAACAGCACATCTGACATAACTATAGCTCCATCCACTGGTGACAGTGTGCATTTAAGGATAGAACAGTTACCTTTCCCTTTGTATCTATGTAGCATCAGTCTTGAAGCTTTGTGAGTGTTTCAAAGTGATTTATACTGGAATCTATAATCATATTAAACCTGTTCTAAAGATACATTCAAACTGCTTTGCCAGCTAACAGAAAATGCTCAGATCCCAAGGCACCCTGTATGATAAAATGTGCCAGAGAGAGCTGTTCTATTCATGGACGCGGCATATGGCAATGCAGGATCTGCCATATGCAACTGCAGGGATGAGTTCTTGCATATGCTGCCTGCTGCCCAGTTACTGCATTTCATTGAGCTGTAGAGTACAGAGCCACATATGTGTCATTCATTCATGAGTCATTCTATAAAACTGGTGCCTTTTCAAGAGTGATAAGGATTTCCTAATGATTTTAAACATTCTCTCATGCTCGTGTGTTTACGATTTAAACAAATGTATTGTGCCATCTCAAGCTAAATGTATGAATTTGAATGTATTTTAACAAGGTTAAAGGGTTAGTTCACCCAAAAATTGAAATCCTGTCTTTAATTACTCACCCTCATGTCGTTCCAAACACATAAGACTTTCGTTCATCTTCGAAACACAATTGAAGATGTTTTTGATGAAATCTGAGAGCTTTCTGTCCTTCCAATGACAAGCTACGCAACTACCACTTTGACGCTTCATAAAGTTCATAAAGAGATCGTAAAAATATGAATTAGGCAGTTTAGCCCAAATTTTATGAAGAGACACAATCCCTTTATATAATGAAGATATAAAGATTCATCAAGATATGGTAAACGGAGGCTCAAGCTTGTACGCTTGATGCGCGAGAACCAATGAGGTTCATTCTCGTGTTACACAGCACATTTGAGCTTCTGCGAGAAACAATGAGGTTTGTTCTCACGCATCAAGTTCGGTTGAGCTTCTGTTTATGTTCGCTGATCAATGTTTATATTTATATTACTGTATATTTTTTATTTAAATCAATGAATATTAAATAAATGTAATCCCATTAATCCTCCATCCTTTCAGGAAAGTAACACTTCTTGTCCACTCACTCATTTATTAACTAAAATCTAAAAATATAGAGAGAAATGCTACCTTTCATTTACATATTTCTTCATCAAAATGTGAATATTTGCTAATGTAGCAAAGAGAATGACAGAAAAGCATTCTTGTGACAAAAGATTTCAAAATTTGCAACAAATAATGGATGACAACCTTTACTGTCATATATAATACAAAAATGGCACTCGCTTTTTAGAATGACCTTTGTTTAAGGAGCTGTGGGCCAAAAAGCATTTGACAAGTCGAAGGTTCACAACATCAGAACATCTGTGTTAGCATTGCTCAGTCAAGACTGACCGAGATGGTATCATGCTATCATGCAGTTCTGATGGTAGACAGCGGTTACATTTACATGTAAAGACAAGCCTTTGGAAAAGAGAGGTGTTTTTCCTAGGAGTGTTCAGAGATTTCAGGTCTAGTTTCGTTTTCTAATATAGCTGTTTTCTGTGCCTTGCATAAAGATATGTGATGTGTATATAATGTGACTCAGTGGATAGTGTTTGTAAATCACAGAGTTCTACTGTAGTGTAATGGAAACCAGTCTGATCCGCTTCACCTGTGTCACCTTGACGTAATATGTCACAATGTACAGTATGTCAAATAAATCAATTACATTCATGCTCTAGAGGCGTAACACTTTTATAAATAGATTACAACAGTGGCGATACCCCGTAACATAAAAACACTTTTTATTACTCTGGTAATGTTGCTCCGTAAAGAGCAGTGGACGTTTCCAATCTCTGCCTGCAGGTGTCAGTGTTTCTAAATTTCACAACCTTTGCCCATTACTGAACGTGTCAAATGCTGTTTTGCCCATGTTAATCAAACCACAAACCTCTCTCACAGAGTAGTTTTTTTAATATATTTTTTTTATATTGGGGCTGTAGATAGAATTGTTTGCTGTATGGAGATGGTTATGTCAGTAATGCATTTATACCAAACAACCGCCCATTCCAACCTAACAAGTGCATAGCAAAGTTTTCCAAAATGTATATAATGCCTTAGCAGTTGCATAGCAATGCCCTGACAACCACACATAAAACCCTAGCATCATGATGACGAGTTTTGCACAGGAACTACTCACATTGAAATGGGAAAATTTAATTAATGAATTTAAATGTCTACATATTGCTTTAGATGTGTATATGTGCTCTTAGCTAGACAGCATCACCTATAATGTTTTAAACCTTACTTTTTGTCTTGTTAAATGTGTAAACGTGTGTATATGCACTCTCATTAACAAAGCTGCAACACTGTAGCATATCATTTGTGCCTGACACATGCTGTTTAAAAGTTTGAAGTCTGTAAGATTTTTATTTTTTTTAAAGAAACTAATACATTTAATTAGAAAAGATGCATTAAATTAATTGAAAGTGACAGTAAGGACATTTGTAAAGATTTATATTTCAAATACATACTGTTGAATATCTTTCTAAAAAAAAGTATCAGTTTCCACAAAAATACTATGCAGCACAACTGTTTTCAACATTGCTAAGCAGCGAATCAAAATCAGAATGATTTCTGAAGGATCATGTGACACTGATGACTGGAGTAATGATGCTGAAAATTCAGCTTTACAATCACAGCAATAAATTACATTCTAAAATAGTTTCAATTAGAAAACGGTTATTTTAATTTGTAATAATATTTCACAATTGAACTGTTTTTACTGCATTTTTAATCAAACAAATACAGCTTTAGTGAGCGTAAGGACTTCTTTCAAAAACATTACAAAAATCTTACCGACCCCAAACGTTTGAACGATAGTATTTCTCTGTTTAACAGAAGGTGATACTACCTTGCTTTCCTTTTATCTTTGTACCTGGCATTCCTCATGAATGTACGCTAATATTATATAGATGTTAGTTATTATAACAGCTCATAATATCGTGTTACTTTCTCTCATTCTACATGCTCTGCGTGTGATTCTGCATGAGATTTAACACATAAAACCACACCCATGCTTGTTAGGCCATACTGTTTTCAGCGTATTCACTTCTCGTCTCTGTGCCCATGTCTGTGTTTGTGTCACTAACCCTGACTGTCACACCTCTGTATATTTGTCTAATTTATCAGTCTCTCTTAGATTGTCAGCAGCCTTCTGCCTCAGTACCGCCAACCTCCCCACAACTGAGGCGTGGGAGGGCATCTACGGGCCACAGGTAACCCGTCCTTTGGAGGAACTCGCTCTATACTGCGTACTCTCTTTCACACTATTTCTCACAGAGACAAATGTCACACCTACTGTAGGGTCATGCATTCACAAGTATTGTTAACAGCACCACCCACTTGGTCACACTTTTACAATGCAATTGAAAAACACTACTGATTAAAAGTTTGGAATAATTAAAAAAATTTATGATGCTGATTTGGTGCTTAAGAAACATATTTTTTTTATCATTATCAATGTTGAAAATAAATGATTTTATTAAGCAAGGATGCATGAAATTGTTTAAAAGTGACAGTAAACACTTTTATAAAGTTACAAAAGAGTTCTACTTTAACACTGATAATAATAAGAACCATTATTATCAACTGAGCACCAACAATAAGTGCACCAAATCAGTATATTAGAATGATTTCTGAATGATCATGTGACACTGAAGTCTGGAGTAATGGCTGCTGGAAATTCAGCTTTAACATTACAGGAATAAATTACATTTTAATGTATATTTAAATACAGAACTGCACATAAATGCTGCCTTGGTGAGTCGTCGCCATTTTAAGAAACAACTAAGCAACCTTAAAACCGGAGTAGCAAAACAGTATCAGACTCAAATATAAAATAGTCAAACAAAAGTGGCAAAACAGCATCAGACTCAAATATAAAATAGTAAAACCAACCTAAGAATAGAGATCAATGTGCTAAAGGCTGGTAGGGTGACCAGATGAGATTGGCTGAAATTCGGGACGTTGTTCGGATGACGGGTAGTCCTACTATGATATTAGACTACATAGCCTATTATAAAAGATAATGAATTTCAAAACTGAACCAAACATATTTTTATTCAAAGATCAACAGTCTGTCATTAGTCTTTAGTCTGCCACAAAAAAACAACAACATTAAAATCATGACCTCAAATGTCATTGTGAAAAAAAAACAAAAAAACAATGACTGTTTGTAACAGTGCGTAAATCAGACCTTTCAGGCTATAGCCTAACGCTAATAAGCATTATGCCAATATTATTATTACAACTAAATTGTCGGTCATTAAATAAGAAAACGAAATAATTGTGTAGATGATTTGCTTCGTGTAACCCGACATCAGACATTAGGCCGAAGTATTTTTTTGCACACAGTGCCGCGACCAATCAATCACTACTTTACGACTGACTTTTTAGCAACGTGTTGGGGTTCGAAAATAATTAATGAAAATTAGCTTATCAATCAATCTTTGTAGAACTTCAAAAAAAGACACAAAAAAAGATGCTGCAACCAATGAGCAGCCGGCGGGGGCTGGGCAACTCAACCTCCACGGACAGTTTTTAATGTTTATCAGACAATACCTACTCAAGATTTTGCTTTAGTATAATTTTTTGGACAATTAGGGCCGGATTCGAGATTCGAGACAACAGCTTAGATTTCGGGACTGTCCCGAATTTTTCGGGACGTCTGGTCACCCTGTAGGCAGGAGCTAAGTTATGTAGAGATTTAAAAACAAAAAGTAGAATTTTAAAATCTATTCTCTGCCGAACTGGCTGCCAGTGTAGAGATTTGAGAATCGGAGAGATGTGTTCAAATTTGCGACACTTATGAATAAGTCTGGCCGCAGCATTTTGGACTAACTGAAGACGAGCAATTTGAGAACTTGATATACCGCAATATAAGGAATTTCAGTAATCTAGCCGAGACGTTATAAATGCATGACCAGCCAATTTCCAGAGTTTTCGGAGTGAGAAAGCCTTTGATTTTAGAAAGTAGACGAAGTTGGTTGAAACTGGAACTGATTACGGATGAAATGGTCAACAAGAACACCTAAGTTCCGCACCCCTGGGGATTTAAAAGCCGAAAGACTCTCTAAATCAGGGCTTATACACTGAGAATTTTCATTTGGGCTGAAAACAATGACCTCAGTCTTGTCTTCATTTAGAAAGAGGAAATTTTGGGCTAGCCATGCTTTAACCTCCTCTAAGCATAGCAGAAGAGAATGTATCGCTACAGGGTTGTTTCTCTTGATTGGAATATAAATGTGGGTGTCGTCCGCATAAAAATTAAATGGTACACCATGTTTCCTTAGAATAGCGCCTAGAGGTAGCATGTAGAGAGAAAAAAGAGAAGGAGCCAAAATAGAGCCCTGTGAAAGACCACAGGTGGAGCTGGAGAAATTACCCATCTTTACTAAAAACTTTCGGTCAGACAGGTATGACTGAAACCATGTCAGAACAAAAGCTGTTAGACCCACCCAAGACTCTAGTCTAGATAAAAGAGTAGGGTTGTCAATGGTATCAAAAGCTGCCGAAAGATCTTAGAGAACAAGAACCACATTATCTCCGGAATCAGTGGAGAGATAAATATCATTTAACATTTGTTAACATTGACTTCTTTAACATTTAACCATTTTAATGATTCCAAACTTTTGACCGGTGGTGTATGCAAATAAGAAATGAAGATGCCCTCTCATCCCTATGCCGACAACATTCCTTTATTCCCAAACACTTTGCCTGCTTAAAAGCTAGCTTTTGCATGTGCCCCTGTGTGTCTGTCAAAAGTGAGTTAATGATTATGTCAGAGCTACTGAATTATTTACATGATTCTTTTTCTATAGCAATTCCTCCAGTTTAACAGGGAACAGGATATGGCGATTTCATTTTACACCAACTTATGATCTCTGTTTCTCTTTCTTTCTCTCTTCTGGCTGTGCCGTGTGTCTCTTGGTAGTCTTAAAGTGTTGTTAGCTCTTCAAGAGGACCAGATACCTGCGGCCAACTCCAGACTTCCATGTGACCCTTTCAAATGTCTGGCCCATCATTCTCATCTTTTTGGCCCTTAGCCTCCTGTCAATCAACTGTCAGTGGCCTATCCTTACAGAGACAGATGAAGGGGGCGGAGCACATCAGTCAATCATGACCTCCAGCCAATCAGATGCCCCTCTCCATGTGTGATTGATCCCAGAGGAGCCCAACTTAATTTCTCCCCCAATCACTGAGATTGGATGATTATTCAATGGTGCTTATTGTGAAAGTACTAATTATCATGTTGAGAGCAAACGGAAATGGATTGATGCACTTATTTATCTATTTATTATTTTATTTATTTATTTGCGTTTTTGTGTGTTTATTTTAAAATATTATTTGTGGTATGTCTGATTATTTGGATATGAATATGGTTTTGGATACGGATACAGCTTCGCTTGAAAATACACTTTTTTAAACCACAAAAATAGTGTTAATTACATCAACCCAGGAGTACATTACAGTATGCCATTATCAGTCTAAGCTAATATTAGACTTTCAAAACGCACAAAAAAGTGTGACATAATAGAAAGAGATGTTTGAATGGTTGAATATAGGTTATACTGGTTAAATGGACTATTGAGACGTAACTTTCAACAAGTAGAAACAATGTTCAATGTGATATTCGAGTGACTTTTATCTCGACCTTCTAGCTCCTGAGGTGATGTTTGCGTTTCAGTGATTTGCTCTCAGCTTCTTTAACGTAATTGCACATGGAATTTGTTTCTTTGTCCTTTTTTAACCGTTTATTGCTCTGCATATGCATAAAGATTATATTTTATACCTTAATTGTTTTTTTCTATCGCTGAAGTGATGTCAGATAAGTCTTTGAGGTTTGAGTGGACATGTAGGCCTAGTTTAGTACCCGATGGGGCAAAAATCATGTTTGAGGAAGTGGCGTTATAGCTTGAATGGGGCTTGATCCCAGTGCGCTGCTAAATTTGAACATGAAGTGGGTTTATTACTCTCAGATCTGCTCCATAAACAACATACATATTAGTATCCCATATTCACTAGAATCTCTCTTTACATATCTCCTCCTCTCTCGGTTTTATTTTCTCTTTAAGTTATATCTAATCTTGACCTTATATAAAGCACAAACATATTTATCTATGCATTTTGAAACAGGCACAGGATCATTTTAAATCATTTGGTCATCTCTCCTCCAATCACACCGTGATTTGTACCAGCAGGATTAAATATCGGATGTCATTGTTTTTATACAGCAGTAAACCACAAAAACACATTTTCAGTCTCATTGAATGACTGAAAGGTTATTAATGTGTCTAAATGAAGAGTACAATCAGCAGCTTCTCAAAGCATAACTATCTCCATTGTGGAACTAGAACAAAGCTCAGTCTATGTAATGACATACAAAGAACGATTTAAGATAAATGGTCTCATTCACATTCTCTTTTAGCTCCCAGTTCTCAGTTTCTGTTCAGTCTAACCCATTCATTTGGTGTTTTAGACTACCGGTATGTTCATTTCTTTTTTCGAGCATTTCCGATAAGACAAGAGGAGTTTCAGTTTTATTAACTACAGATTGTGGTAGATTTTCTGCCTCTGAAGTGAAATATCGTGAATAACACCCACAATGTCACATGGTGTGGACTGGTGAAAGCATGATCTTGCCGCTGGATATTTTTGTGTATACGGTTATAAGCCACATAAGTTTTTCGTGAAATAAAATTTAAAAATAACACTGACTCCTGTCCTGATTATATGAGACAAGATGTGTTTGAAAGTTTTTTTTTTTTTTTTTTGTGCATAGCCTAGTATATCACATCACACATGTACACCTTGTGTTTGCACCAAGGTCTAGTCTAGAGGACTGAGTAAAATAAGCTAAAACATTTTATTGCTTTAGAATTATTGATTTTATAAAACTGTTGCCACAAAAAAAGTAAAAGCACTTTTATTTTATACGTTTTCTTTACAATTTCTGTATATTTTATAATTTTCTAATTCTTTTTTTTTTAATAACCCCAATCAACTATAGTGTACAACAGTCTCTAATTTGATTGGCTAAGCCGTGTTTAGGTGAACATGCAGGATCAAAAAGATTCGACTCTCTGAGACCCAAACATAGCTTTTTTTCTTGCAGAAAATGATTGCCTAACCTTCTTAATTTTTAACTATTTATTTATTTATTTTATTTTATTTTATTACCCTTTATAGTCTACAGTTTGTTTTTTAGTCAAGTTATTCTTCAAAGCAGAGAATCCCCCTGGCAAGGATTAAAATTTCGGCACAACAACCTGTCCTCTAATTTCATTGGAAGCGGTATTCAAAAGATTCGACTCATTGATTTATCAAATTTCCACAAACTAATGTTTTGAGGTCGGTAAATCAAAATAAACAGTAGGGGGTCAGATGAGCACAGAGGAAATGACTGGACCAATCGTGTTATCAGAGCGGTTGAGGGCGGTGATATGGGCTGATAAAGCGGTAATGATTAACTACGTGCGGTGAACTACTTTTGGCAGTCAAAGAATCTGAGAAAAACACTAAAACCGAGCGTCTCGCTTTACTTTTACGTAACACTAGAGACTGTCGCAGACAAGGACTTCGCTGAAATGCTGTGTGGTCGTACAACGACCGTTTTTTTTATGTACAAAGGATTCAATTTGTAAAACAAGTCTTTTAAATGTTGGAACGGACTAAAGAAAACATGAGTGAATTGAGGAGAAACGCTATCAGGAGGAAGTCTAAGCCGAAGAAGACAGGAGGGTCGGCGGAGGAATGCCCGGAATCATCAGGTGAGTGCAGCGGTCAGGTGTGACCGGATAGTCCGTTTATGGGCTTATCCTTATCATGTCAAACGTCCAATACACCGGATACATTTGTCAGCCTTCTGGAAAAACTGCTATCTTGTCAGGCTTGTGGAAATATTTTCTTCTGCCAGTTTGAAAAAATGATTAGAAATGACAGCATGTGATAACGACACACTTCTGATAGATAGGCCCTATAGCTACATCTTTTTTTAATGATTTTTTAGGTGTGCGATATATGACCAAAAACGTCATATCAGGAGTAGCCTAATTGTATTACTGTACTTCTCCTGCCCTCTATAAGCTGCGATGATATACATTTATAAGTAATAAATGATAGGCCTATACAGATTTAACATTATATCGTTGCCACGGCTATATCGTCTTAATTATCAGCCCTTGACATGTTTTTACTTGCAAAATATTTGTGTATTTGAACCCACAGAATGTTTATTATTAATATGAATTAATTATTAATAAAATATTTGTAATTATTTTTGATATTCAGATAAATGTTTTACATGTAGGCATACTTATGTATGTATATATATATATATGTGTGTATATGTATGTATGTGTATATATATATATATATATATATATATATATATATATATATATACACATAAGTATGCCTACATGTAAAACATTTATCTGAATATATATAAATATTAAAAAAATAAACGGCAACAGATCTACTTTTTGAGGTGTCCTTTTAGTTCTTAGTTTTAATATAAAACCAGTTCATACCAAATTTATGTGCTCAAAAATTTCATGATCGTAGTTTGCCTTAATCTCTGACAGCACACAAGAGATTTGGGAAAGTGCATTGGAATAAATGCCAGACTCCATTTTCTTCTTTGGAAGTTTGTACTGTAAGCTCAGGATATGAGACTGAACAAGTCCCAACGGGTTGCGTTACAGAGTTTGCGTTGCAATAGTGACATGTCTCATCTCTGACTTTATGAACCAGCATGCATAATTCTGTAGCTGAAGGTCAGGGAATGTGCAAGAACTGGATTGAGTCAGTCTATGTTTTTAGGGATAACAGCCTACTGTCAAGAATACTCTGCTTGGCACAGTACAAACACTGATGTATAGAAGTCAATTGGTGCCATAGAGTCCAGTGTGACTGTGACTGGATGAATGCCAATGCATCATTTGCCTTTCAACAAAAGCAAAACATTGTTATCCTTTGGATATTGTTGCATATTAATTCAATTTTAAGGTTCTATTTTAATTGATTTAGGTCAGGCAAAAAGTGATTTGATTATCTCTATAATACAGTGTTTATTCTTAAGGCCGGCTATTCACTATTGTCAGTTCAGAGAACTCTTGGTACTGTATCTTATTGAAGAGGCTGCAGTTGGTGACCCGGTCTCATTTATTTATCTGGTGAAGATCCACTTTCTGTGCTTGTTATCTTTACTCTCCAGTGAATCGGAATGAGCATGAGGAGCTCACAGTGGAGTTACTTTGTTGTTGATGTCTTTGGGAGTTGAATAGCCTAGTTAGAAGTTAGATCTTTGCTGATTCACATAGCTCTAAGGAGGAATTTGTTTAGTTAATTAGCTTCCAACATGTGGAAATATCCAACATGATATGTTCCAACATGTGAAACTATGCAAAAATACAAACTGCAATATCTCCAACATTACCAAACAATTCTGTACAATTTATAGTAGAATTTATAATATATTAGAGATGATCAGGGGGCGTATTTATGTTTATCTTACCACTAAAAGTTCACCTAAATAGCTGTAAAAGTAGCTAAAGACATTTACATTTTTACATTTAAGCATTTAGCAGACGCTTTCATGCAAAGCAACTTACAAATGAGGAGGGCAATAGAAGCAATCAAACCAACAATAGGGCAACAATATGCAAGTGCTGTGACTAGTCCCAGTGCTGTCATGACAACTCTCTGGAGATTGGTATGGTAATAGCAAATGGACTGCATTTATATAGCGCTTTCACAGACCTATGGCCACCAAAGCACCTTACATATAGCCTCACATTCACCCACCGACAGCGGTGTCAGCCATGCAAGGCACCATCCAGCTCGTGGGGAGCAGCTGGGGTTAGGTGTCTTGCTGATGGACACCTCGACACTTGGTCAGGTGGAACCGGGGATTGAACCACCAACCTTCCGGTTTGTAGACAACCTACATGAACCACTGAGCCACTACCAAGACTTGCTACTGCCAATACATTCACAGACGTCGCTGATTGTGTAAGACGTGTTGCTGACATAAATAAGCGCACATGTTACATATATGATTTAACCCCTGTAGTAGATCTATACTGGTGGAGCTGGGGAAGGTGGAGGTTTCTGAAAGCGCACTGCATACTGCGTTTTGACAATGATGTCGTCTGTACGCAGAAAGATCAAAGGAAAAACTTCTCAGTTTTAAAGGGTTAGTTCACCCAAAAATTAAAATTCTGTCAGTAATTACTCACCCTCATGTTGTTCCAACCGCGTAAGACCTTCGTTCATCTTCGGAACACAAATTAAGCTATTTTTGATGAAATCTGAGCCATGTTTCACTCCTCCATAGGCTTCTATGTGACCGAAACTTGCTGGCCCAGAAAAGTTATTAAAGAGATCGTTAATATAGTCCAAGTGACTCCAGTGGCTCAATCTTAAGTATATCAAGCGACGAGAATACTTTTTGTGCGCAAAAACAAACAAAAATAACGACTTTATTCCACTATTCATTTCCTTCTCTCTGGACCTCTAATTGGTTCGCGTAGTGTTTTTGCGCAGCGCGTCTGTGTTACACGTCACCACGTAGGCTCACTATTGGCCGACGCCGGTCATGTGTGTGTTGCGTGATGACGTGCAACACAGACGCCAGCGCAAAAACACTACGAGGCCCAGAGAGAAGGAAATGAAAAGTGGAATAAAGTCGTTATTTTTGTTTGTTTTTGTGCACAAAAAGTATTCTCGTCGCATGATAAACTTAATGTAGTGCCACTGTAGTTACTTGGACTATTTTAACGATGTTTTAATAACTATTCTGGGCCGGTGAGTTTCGGTCACACTGGAAGCCTATGGAGGAGTCAAAATTCTGTCAGATTTCATCAAAAATATCTTAATTTGTGTTCCGAAGATGAACGAAAGACTTACATGGTTGGAACAACATGAGGGTGAGTAATTACTGACAGAATTTTCATTTTTGGGTGAACTAACCCTTTAAGCATATCGTTGTTGTGTAAACGTACCCAAAGATTGGTCAAGTGATGATGAAACAGATGTGTCTTCAGCTGTTTCTTGAAAATGGCTAAAGACTCGAGTTGAGATGGGTAGGTCATTCCACCAGCTTGGAACAGTCAAGGTAAAGGTCAGTGAAAATGATTTTGTCCCTCTTTGGGATGGTACCACAAGAAAGAAAGAAAGAAAGAATAAATAGAGTTGACTGCATAAACAGGAAAAAGCATAGCTATTTCCTCAGCTATTTCCTGAAATTTATGCTCTATGTATTTTTAGAAATGCTTTTCTCTTCAAACTTTTGGGATTTGATTAAATGAGCTAGTTTTTGTTAGTTTCCACTTACACAAGTTGTTGTTAAAGGTAACTATTAACTGTTGGTGGCACTTCACTAAATCCCATGTTTCCTCTGAGACACTGAAGTCAGTGTTTTAGAGGTTTCGGGTCAGACTCGGGTAAGACGGATCTGTTGTCGCAACATCACCAGACCCAAAGACTTTGTTGTGAATCGTATATTCTGGAGTAGCAGGGCTGTAGTTTGTGATGTGAGAGATATGATTGAGAGGGGCGATAAATAACTCATGGACTTATGTAACTCATACACACCCTTCATTATCCTCCAGTAAATATTTAAGGATGAGTTAAATAGTCACGGGAAATTGGTCATTATTTCAGCTTTAACACTGAGATATAGACTAAAACAAATATTGTCATGTCAGCAAAGAATTGACATAATACTCTTAGCTTTAGGGATGTTACTCGACATAGCTTTTTAAAGGCAGGTACACATGTAGAAACATCCAGTAGGTGGCAGTATGATATAAAAAAAAATATAAAAAAAATGTGCCCAGAGGCTAATGGACATTTCTGATGCTATTTCTAAATTGAGACATAAAGCTTAGTGTTAACAGAGTAGCTTCTGCTGTGTATGTTTGTGTCAGGACTGTTTATTTTTCCTGTAAATATTTCCTTCAAATGTTAAAGATAATCTTATATCTTGCATCTTTTTTTATATTTCATCTTCCCCCTTTCTTGGTATACATCAAAAAAAAAAATATATATATATATAATAATCAGCTTTTTTATCACAGGAATAAATAACATTTTAAAATGTATTAAAAATAGATATTTATAATTATAATTTCTAACAACATTCATGTTTTAACATATGCTTGATCAAATAAATGCAAGATATTTCTTTCAAAAACATGAAGAAGGAAACAACATTTAACCTGTAGTGCAGACAGGACCACTCAAAGTGATTTTAGTTTTCACAAAGGAGTGTTTTAATTACTCGATATTTTCCCATGTAAATGCACAGGGGAGGGTTCATCACATTAGTTACACTGTTGTTGTTGTTGTTGTTGTTGTTGTGGTTTTTTGGGGGGGGGGTATATTCATGAGAAAGTCCTATAAGGTCAATTCAAAATGACGCACTTCCTGTCAGTTTCTGATGATAGGGAGGTGACTTCCATTCTTGCCTATTGTGCAGAACACAATACACGGCAGACAGGATGTTGCAAGGTCTTGTGTTAGTCATATCATACAGTAGACTGGTAATCATGTTAAAAAGGTAGTCTAGGTCTGGCAATGGCGTGCTCTAAAGGATGTAGGATTTTGAGTTGCACCTTATGTAACTTCCTGTCTTTTCATTTGTCTTAATGACTGTAGAGTCTTTAAGACCTTGGGTAATTTATTTCACCCTTAGTTGACTCAAAGCTCACCCAGGTCAGATCTCTGCACTGTTTACCTATGAGCATAAGTGCAGCAGTAATAGATCTTATGTACCCCACCCCTCCACCCGGAGCAGTTCTGCCCATGTCCTTTCCTCTTGGTCAATTTGGATGTGATTCATCTGCTTAGCAAACACTGCAGGGCTGGAGTTTCCTTACTTTTGTCTAGAGTTTCCCCCTCTCAGGCTTGGAGGAATGGGGCAATCCTGTAGCTCGAACATCATGCCTAGGACCAGACTTATTTTTGGAGACTTTCAGCACCAGGAGCATCTTTCCACCACATACAGTCTTGCTGGACTCAAGATTTAACGGAAATCCCTGGAATGGAAACATAAAACGTAAATTTCTCCAATCAACATCAATGAATGACAAAACATTGAAATCTTCAGCTTTTGAGTAAAAAGCTTTCTGAAAAAAATCCTCTCTTCCTTCATCTACCATTATAGGAGCGTTTGGATCTTTAAGAGCTTGATTTTTGTAAACTGGACTGCTTTTTATAGGTGTGCACAAGAGGGAATTAGAGAGGAAGTGGTGAAACAGTGGATATTTTTGTCCATTCTTCATCTACAGGAAGCTGGGCTTCACTTTCTCCTCCTGCTTTCTCGTCACTCCTATGTGGAACCCCTGGGTTCTTCCCTGCACTTCCATCTTTGTCTTTAATTCATTTTCTCTGTGTACTGGAGTCTCGCTGATGGACATTGATGGATTTTTTGGGCTCTGGGCTCAGGAAAGCTCTCTTCCTCCGCACAGCCTCGGGTAGGTGACCCAACAGTTCTTGCTGTAATGGGCTCCAACATGCCAACCATGAGAAGTTTTACTATGACTCTGGAAAAGAAAACAGTGGTTGGTTGTCAGAGAATGTAGGCTGTTGATAGAACTCAGACTCTTGCCCGGTCGAGATTTTAAAATGAATGAGCATGAGTAGGAAAGCTGCATCCATATAATCACAAAACAACAGATCATGGGGAATGGATTGAGAAAAATGAAGCATCGTCGAAAGTATTGGTTTTGGCCAACTAAAGGTAATGTTGTGTTTCAGTAACTATTCATGAGTTGTTAGGCTAGTCAATGAAGGCATAGTTAACCAAAAAATAATAATTTACTCACTCTCATGGCGTTCCAAAATTTTTTATTTTTTATTTTTTGTCTATATACATTGAAAGTCAATGGGATCCAATGTTGTTTTGAACCCAATTGACTTTCATTCTATGGACAAACACACTATATCTTATTTTGTGTTCTGCTGATGAAAGAAAGTCATACAGATGTGGAATGTCATGAGGGTGAATAAATAATGATATATTTTTGTTTAATTCTTGGGTGAACTATCCCTTTAAAATACTGCATTAAAAGAAAGAATTTGAGGAGATTTATGTGCAAGCTACCTGGAGAAGTTTACTATCTGAATTTTTAAAAAAGGATTCACCATCTAGATGTGGTTATCACAGAAAGAGCTTGGACAAAAAACAAATGACAGAATACACTAACAAAATGTGTAATTTAAATGTGTTAAGGGTTGAAGTCAACATGAAACGAGTTTGCTGCACATTTTAATCCATTTTATTTATTGGATTGTGAAAAATGGTCTCTATATAACAGGTGGTTGCAGTGAAGGGGTTAAAAGTACAAGGCCTTGGTGACATCGCAGAAAGCCTGCATTATTTAAGCTTATTTTTTAAAACAGTTGTTTAAAAGTGGAATTCCTATAGTGAAAAACTACATTACCCATGATGCTGTACAGACAATTACACCAATCAGAGAGTTGAAAAAGCAAAACGCTGCAAAATAGCTTTTTAGCTCCGCCCACTCCCATGAAGCACTCTTGGAATTACTCTTGGAAGAATTTATGACAAAATATCTATCATATATTTATGATAGATATCCGCACTGTTACACTCTATAGATTTTAGAGACAAGATTACAAAGACAAGTTATTCATTAAAATTACATGCTCCAAAAAAATTTGTATTAAGAAAGCAAATAAATTTAGATTTTATTAGATTAGAGTAGCTATACCATGCAACAGATGATCTCATCAACATGTTTCTTTAAAGTAGGTTTAGGCAATTTCGGAGAGGCTAGCAATAGCAAGCTAGCTTTGAAAGCATGAGATCCCACCCTCCCTTCAGAGCGCTCTCTAAAGCCACGCCTCCTTCAAAACACACGAACGCACACAGAAGAGCCTGCAAAACGCATGTCTCAAAGCACATTACATGACAATAATGATGAACATAAACAACTTGCATAGATCTTACTTGTATCACTTGACTGCTGCAGATTAATTTTGGCTTTGATAGTGTTGACATAGAAACGCATAAATCCGATTCTGAGGACGTGAACAGCTCCGGGCAGAACATCACGTGTTGTCATATCGTAATTATGGTTACGATATGTCGTGAACGCAGCATAAGCTTGTTGTTTTGGTTCAGGAGTAAATGTAAAAGGTGGTGGCTGTTTGTTTGTGGCACTCAGTGGCTGTCTGTCTACAACTCTGTGTAGCCTCATGGAACACGTGATGTCTGTTCCATGGTGCCTGCCAGCAGGGTGCGCGGAGGTATGGAAATACAAATGTTGACAGGCAGGTAGGACATCGTATCATTGCATTCGGACCGATGTGAAGAGTTTCTACCCGTACTATAAAAAGTTTATTAAAAAAATTGCCTACCCTACTTATAATAGTTTTACACTGTTACTGGAATTCAGTTTTCTTTTGAAATGGTGCCTGCAGCTAGTCTGGCTATCACCAGACCAAGCTCAATCTTTTAAGATTGAACATTGTTCTAGGGAGTCAACTATGTATTTTCTACTGCACAAGAGGCGTGATCAACGGGCATAGTTCAAATGACTCTGTACGCAATTGGATAGTCCTTCAACCAATCAGACCAACGATCCGGGTGTACTTTGCAGAGTGACGTCAAAACTCCAGGCAGGAAATGTGTAACCAAACGTGTTGATCAGCAGTTTGCAGAAGCAGCAATGGAATCAAGTGATTTTTGCAGGTTATGCAAAAAAAACATGAAAGTTAGTGGTATTTATACCCAATCAAGTGAGTTGTTTGCTAAAAAGAAGCCATTGAGCATCGTCGAGAGGTTAAAAGGAATTGGACAGAGCCGTCACGGCTCTGGAATTGGATTGGATTAAACGCGGCAGGTGGATAAGCCAGTTTGTGATTGGTTCCCGCAAATTTGTAAAGGAAGCAGCAGAGATAAATGTACAGGTTTCCAGCCTGAGCTGCAGAGCGAAATCAAATCGCCGGCAGATCAGGCTGGGTTTACCCAGTCTAGCCTGCAGCTGTTTCAGGGCTAATCTAGACACCCCATTCTGTCTCCTGCACACTGTCTTCTTTCAAATACTCTTTTGCTTCGAATCAAATGTTGATTGTTGATCAAGGCTTATCTTTTGAGAAAATAAATGGGGGGTGATTAGAATGCTTTTACATGTGGAATTTAATTTATCCATGAGGATTAAATTAAACTAAATTGCATATATAGTTCTATTTTTATTTCTATCTTACCTTCACATTTATTCACCTTTTTCTTTTTGTATTTATTCTTTCACTTATTCACTTTATTTTGAACATGTCTTTTGCATACCTCATGTAGCGCATAGCTTATTTATTTATTCTTAATCATACATATAGTTTATTGTCATTATAGTCCTATAGATAGGACATTTAAAAAAGAAGAAAAAAAAAGAAATTAAACAAATGTCTGATTGTCCAGCAGGGGGCAGAGGTGCTTTGACACTCATGTGCTGAAGCCTGTGAAGTCTGCAATAACTCACTTACTCCACTGCCATTCACATTGTCATTATAAAAGAATGCTTCGCAAAACACAGTGCCAAAAATAAGTGACAAGTATGGGCTGCTTTGTGTGTGTGTACTGATTCTCCAAGTGTATAAGATGTTGTGTTTATGCATCTTTAAATAGTACAAATGAGATTTGTGTGTTAATTACACTTTTTTTCTTCTTTTTTTTTAAATATAAAAAAGGAAAATAGCTATATAGCGAAAGTCAACTTTGTTTTTCCTTCAAGTTTTACTATTGATATAAACTGAGCCAAGTTGGACAACAATGAGGAACTTTTTTGTCAGCTCTCTGGCCTCACACCCACACAAAGCTGCCTGACAGGAAATCTGAGGGGTGTTTGTGTTACGCATGCTGGGATGGTATTTTGGTTGTCCTGTGTATTTATAACAAGGAAGGTTTTTTTCAATAATAATGCATCCTTTTTAAGAACAAACACCTGCACCTGCTCACACACACAAAGTAGCACAGTTTATAGATTCAGTGACATTCATGTCATTTTTTTTATGTATGTGTATCTCACGTGTTCATGACTTCCATAATACTGTCCTAATGGGTCAACAGCTGTTTGATGTCTTTTAGCAGGATTAGCGAGCCAGTAGAGTTATGGTATGATATGGATACAAAAAGTGGGTACAAAGAGATTGGCAAATGTGTGATCGTATGACCTTGAAAGCTCTTTTTTTTCTGTTTGATCTCGTGGGATCATCTTGAGAAAGACCAAAGCTTCAGGATTTCATTTATATCAATATAGTACAGTTGAACTAGCATTTCCTGCCAGATTTGACTCATTCAAAAAAAAAAAAAAAAAAAAAAGAAGGCTTCTCTCTATTGAAATATTTCTTTACCTTGTTTTATAAAACTTTTGGAACTTAAATATGACATTTTACAGGGAACTACACTAACCTTTTCCACTGGTGGCACTTGCGCTACTAACTTTTTCAGTTACTGGCGCAAAACATGATTTGGTCGCACAAATTATTTATAGTAAGCTGCTCTGGATAATAATGAACAATAATGAAACTGTATTGCATACAGATGTGCTTTTTTACTTGCCATCTTTTAAACCACATGCCTTCTTGTTTTTGTTTTCTTTAACATTAGTTGGGATAGATTTACTGCAATAGAAAATACAGTACACAATAAAGTGCCAAATCGATTTCAACATGCTATGGTTGGCACAGATGGGCAGACTCCTGAACTCTTAAGTAGTGATGCACCGATGTGAAAATTGTGGCCGATATCGATAATAACCGATATTAATATTGCTGTTATGGCCAATATCGATATCTCTGTATAGAAAACAAATTTACTGATAATCAAATAAAGAGATATTTTCCAAAACATTTGGAAATTATTATTTATTTTTTTTATAATAATATTTCAATTATTATTGAAACATTATTATTTATTTTTTTATTTTTTTTACTTTAGAAATGACTTATGTTGGGCACCTTTACCTGTGTGCAAAATATGTCACACATAGGACACACATGCATTATATTGCATTGAATTGCATATAATGTGTGCTGGTCAACTTGTCTAAAATTAAGAAACCCCTAGAAAACAGTAAAAAAAAAAAAAAAAAAAAAAAACAGGTGTACAATAAAGATAGGCTACTTAATTTATTATTACAATATCCAAATATGATACTAAATAGCACAGGGAAAAGAGCTTCTATTTGTGACGTGAGTCTTTGCATTTGAACATTGCGCATTTTAAACAGGACAGGCATTAGCTGCATAAATGTTAGCCAATACAAACATATTTATAGAAAACAGTTGACAATGAATAGACAGGAGTCCAATAATAGCGTAACGAATCACGTATTCTAAAAATAATATCAAGTAGGCTAAGTTTGACGAATCCGACATATAACGAGGGCTGTGTTGTAAAACGTCCGTCATTTAACGAATTTTAAAAACACGGATGGATAATACAATATGCTTTCCGACATTTTGACAGAAAAAAAAAAAACAAGCAAGAACAAAATTTAAACTATAGCCCGTCAATTTTCATTTTACAATTATCTTCTCTCTCTGTGTGCGCGCGCGTCCGTATTTGTGAGAGAGAGAGAGAGCTCGCGAGTCGCGCAGATACAATGGTATGTTTTAATAAGTAACGGTCGCGGGGCTGAAGCCAACTGATGTGTTGAATGCTCAGAGCAGGTTATAAAACGTATTCTTAAAATACACATTTCTGTTTTAATAAATGCTCATAGTAATTCATAGCATATTGCCTAAAACATAGGTACAAAAATAATCAGTGATACATTTGCGACCCATTAAAAATTTTGGTCGCAATGGCATTTCAAAAGGTCGCATATGCGACCATTTTGGTCGCAGTGTAGTTCCCTGTTTTAGGATATGGATGGACGGACGGACGGACGGATGGATGGATAGATGGACTGACAGATGGATGGATGGATGGACGGACTGATAGATAGATGGACGGACGGACAGATGGATGGATGAATGGACCGATGGGTAGATAGATGGACCGCCAGATAGATGGACCGACAGATAGATGGACCGACAGATAGATGGACCGATAGATGGACTGACAGATGGATGGATGGACAGACTGATAGATAGATGGAAGGACGGACAGATGGATGGATGAATGGACCGATGGGTAGATAGATGGACCGACAGATAGATAGATGGACCGACAGATAGATAGATGGACCGACAGATAGATAGATGGACCGATAGATAGATAGATAGATAGATAGATAGATAGATAGATAGATAGATAGACATAGATTAGAAAGATAGATAAATGGACGGACGGACAGATAGATGGATAAATAGATGGACAGATAGATAGATGGAGGAACGGACAGATGGATGGATGGATGGAAAGATAGATAGACATAGATAAATAGATGGACAGATAGATAGATGGACGTACGGATGGATAGTTAGATGGATGGACTGATAAATAGATCGACGGATAGATAGATCGACAGATAGATGGATAAATAGATCGACAGAACAGAATTTTTATATAAATATAAAATTCTTTTTAATGTTTATAGATTATATAGGCCCATTCTTTTAGGCCTGATTAATATTAGTATTTTCAGTGACTAAATCCTGTTGCCTATGAAAGCAGTATGTCAAAGCTGCTTTCGTCATTCAAAAGCATCTATAGGGAATGATGTCAGCGTAAAAGACATGGCCTGAGGCTCCGTTTACTACAAGTGATGAAGGGGGAGGAGAGGACTGAACGTGTATTGGTGGATGGAGGAGCCAAGGGCAGGGGCGAACAGGAGCTGGGACTGGGGGAGATGGGGAAATGTGTTGTTTGCATGTAAGGAGTGAGAAGTCAGATAAGTGAGTGAAAACAGAAAGGGACTAAACAAGAAGCGTGATTGAAAATAGGTCAGGAGTGTTTAGCCTGACTGGATGAATTAGCACAAGGGTCATCAAACCGAGGCCTATGACAGAAATGATTAGGCGGTTTATAGTCAAGTATTTAAGTGTGATTGTGTGTGTGTTTGTGTGCGTGCACATGTGCATGTGCATGTACATTGGTAGGCATGTCAGGAATTCATTATGACGCTGTCACCTCAGGCCGTCGGCTTTACTGGCTCATTTACTGTCAACAGAAACCAAAATAAATGAGAAATGAAAATACAAAATATGAACATGCTAGCACTAAATTCAGTTTCCTGTATGTCACTGTTTTTTTTATAGAGCTGTTCTGTGAGTCGGGTGCTTTGTACACAGTAAATGTGAAAAACAGGAAGTAAATGACATTAATTCCCATAGACTCTTAGCAACCTTATTTTTAACATAAGAGTGAGAGTGGACATTTGTAAACTAAATGTGTCTAGCTTTAAATAGTTTACTGCGCTTTATTATTCTTCAGAAACATTTTCCTATAGCTGCTAATGAAACGGAATCTCGCAAATTCACAGAAAATAGCTTACTTCCTCATTAAAAAAAATAAGATCTTATATGTAATAAGTTCTATATGACTCTTATAGAGAATATGGACACTCTTAGACACATAATAATATTTTTATATTACAATATTTACTCTCTTTTGCTTCTAAAATTCCGTATATACTATTCAAAAGTTTGGGGTTGGTACAGGTTTTTTAAATTTTTTCTTATGTACTAAGACTGCATGTATTTGATCAAAAATACAGTAAAACAGTAATGATGAAATATTGTTACAATTTAAAGTTCTATTTTTAAATATTATAAAATGTTGTTTATTCCTGTGATGGCAAAAGCTGAATTTTCAGCATTATTACTCCAGTCTTCAATGTCACATGATCCTTCAGAAATCATTCTAATATGCTGATTTGCTGCTCAATAAACATTTCTTATTATTATCAATTTTGAAAACAGTTGTATTTTTGTGGAAACATGATACAAGTTTTCAGGTTTCTTTTGATGAATAATGAGTTCAACAGAACATCATTTATTTGAAATAGAAATGTTTTGTAATATTTTGATTGTCTTTACTGTCACTTCTGATCAATTTAATGTGTCCTTGCTGAATAAAATCTGACCCACAAACTTTTGAACGGTAGTATATACTGTATATTTTAATAGATGTATACTTGTAAAGGTAAAAGATACTTTATTTATTACCTTCCCATGGTAATAAATAATACAGTGGTACTTACCTCGAGAAATAAATACAGATAAAAACACTGAACGATTATCATATTCATATTCCAATGTGTTTATATGGCATTTCAAGTAAATTCTGTGGTACCACCTTGGTACATGTCCAAAAAGCCATGGTGTTACCAGAGTACTTGTTGTCTGTTGTTGTACAGTGAAGAGTTGTATATATCCCCTAATGTCTTTGTTTCATCATCCAAAAGTGTGAGAATATTGCAGGTGGTGACAATTCCCTTCCCTTCCCCCACAAATCACTGACTCATCTGTATTCCTCTGCTGTCTCCCATGTGGCCTGGTCCTTTCGTCACATGACCGGTGTGTGCCCTCCAATAGAATCAGCCTCATTTTCACCCCTCCACTGAATTATAACGATACGTGGACTCAGACGACCCGACCAATCAGGGGAGGAGAACTGGCATTCTCCAAATATCATACCCACTCATCAATATTCATCTAGTTTTTCCTCCCGTGTCTCACCCCACCCTTTTATCCCAAACCCCCACCCCCGGTTTGTTGGCCCACCCCTCCAGCAACACAATAGGGGTAATTGTCCATGCAACACACACACACATTGGCACATAAAGACGGACAGACAAGAACGCGTGGCGTTTCCCTGCCATATGCCGTCCCTCCTCTGGAATGTGATTATCCTCTGTGGAGAGAAAAACAGAGGCTGAGCGGAAAACACAGTGTGCGGCGGGGGAAGCAAGTGAGGGAGGAAAGAAAAAGGAGGAGGAGTGAAGCAAGTGTAGAGAGAGAGGGGGAGAGAGCGAGCGAGAGAGAGAGAGAGAGAGAGGAAGGATGGAGGATGCAGAGTGTGTGGCAGCACGGCTAGAGAGGGAGGGTTCATGAGAGGGCTGTTCAGTCTGGCGCTATTCTCTGGATAAAGACGACGGCTCCGTTCCTCTGGAGAACTGAAGTGGAAATCTCTTTCGCACACACTTCTCGCTGCCATCTCGAAATCGACGAAGACTCGCATCAGGTCAGTGCTGTCTCTTTCGCTTTCGCACACAGCTGACCACAGTTGAGAAGGGCTGTGGCTCTTGAAGCTTATTCAGGTTTACCGCGGCAAACTATACTGTTTAGTCTTTCCACTAGTCTAGAACAGATACCTGTGCTGTTTTGAACATGAAAGAATGTTTGTGTGTGACATTTTTATCTTGGGAAGATGCATTTTTAATTCTGCAGACACTGAAGCAGCGGTGTGTGTGTGAGTACGGGGGTGGATTTGAATGGTGCATGTGTAAAACCTAAAGCAATAACATATTTAAACTGCTTTTTTTTTTGTGCACGAGTCACAGAGATGAGTGTTCATGGGGTGAATCAGCCACACAAATGTGAACACAGACAGATGCAGAAACAGATGGATGTGGAAACAGGTCTGGGTGCTTTGTGGAAGCAGGTTGAGATCTGTGTGTGTGATAGGTGTGTGATTTGCCACCAGCAAACACCACACAGCTATCAGATTAACCAGAGAAGCATCTCTTTACAGGATCAAGGAAGTGTTAATATGTGCTTAACGTGCTAAATAACACATATGTAGTGTGCATGGCCATCACAGACGGCTAAGACCGCTTTAGCACCTCAGTTCAACTGTTTATCCTAAAATACAGACATAAAAAGAGAGAACTTTTACACTATTACACTACCAGTCGAAAGTTTGGAACAGTTACTTTTTTTATGTTTTTGAAATAAGTCTCTTATGCTCACCAAGGCTGCATTTATTCGATCAAAAAATAGTAGGGGAGCGCGGGGCACAAAGTAACGCTTTTTGACTTTCTCAGTTTGTGTAAATCTACTTATGGTTCAGAGTATTTTTTTCCCCCACATTAATTTCCCACATGTCTAGTACAATTATGTGTTTTTGTTTTATTAATACAGTATATACTTTTTTCTTGATATACCCCGAAAGAATGGAAGTGAAATGTGACAACATGCCCCATAGGTGGGGTACATTGTAACATGTGTGGGGCACATTGTAACATAACATATGACAGCTTAAAATGTTATCTGATCTAATAAAAAAAATATACAAAACAAACTAAAATATTTTCTAAATAAAATACAATTAAAAAACTTTTTCATACAAAATAATGGCAATTTTTAATAATTAAATATAAACTAATTTTTGAGTTTTGACTACGAACGCATGAAAACACAGCTATACAACATAGTTCAAAACAAATAAATAATTAGTAATTTCTGAACATTGACTCTCAGTCTTTATTCACCCTTTTCTCACGTTTTCTCAAAAAAAAAAAAAAAGTATAGAATATAATGGCATATTTCTAATAGGGGCACATTGTAACGCAGTGTTACAACATGCCCCGCCTGCACAACTGGGATTCAAACCCTGCTAGTGTCTTCTGCTCGTTAGTGAAGCATTAAATAACTGTCTCAACTGTTAAATAACATCTTGGAGATTAAAATAATATCATTTTTGTCTTATTTTAAATAAACACAAAAAATAGAGATGAAAAATTAACTTAAGTAAGAAATTTACTTTTGCTATGGTTTAATAAATGTCTATGGATATCTTCAAAAAAATAATAATTTTGGAGGAATTTTTTTTTCTATATAGTGTTGATATGGCAACTAGTAAATACACAAAGTTTCGTCATCCTAGCATGTGCGGAAGTATTTAAAACAAGCGTGTTACAACTAACCCCGTGTTACGTTGTGCCCCGCGCTCCCCTAATTTTGTGAAATAATATTACAATTTAAAATGATGTTTTCTATTTAGTTATATTAATTTAATTTATTCCTGTGATGGATGTTCAGCAGCCATTACTCCAGTCTTTAATGTCACACGATCATTCTAATTTATTATCAGTTATTATTGGTGCTCAATTATTAATTCTGTCTCTTATTATTATTGATGTTGGAAACCGTTTTTGGTGGGAAGCATTTTTATTTTTTTTTATGATTCCTTGATTAATTTTTATCCTTGCTGAAAAAAAGCTTTTTTAATCAGCAAATCAGTATTAGAATGATTTTTGAAGGATCATGTGGCACCGAAGACAGGAGTAATGATACTGAAAATTCAGCTTTGGCATCACAGGAATAAAATATTTAAAAAACATTTTTTATAAAATATTAAAACCGAAAACAGTTATTTTAAATTAAGAATACTTCACAATATTACTGTATTTTTTTAAACCAATAATTGCAGCCTTGGTGAGATTTAAATTCTTATTTTCTTTTTCTTTCTTTTTTTAATTAAAAAATCTTAATTATTCTAAACTTTTGACCAGTATTCTATATTTAAAACTAATATAGGGCAATAGCTTTAAAGAATATGGGCTTGATTAGAAATGTTTGAGTTAATATTAGTTTCATATTAATACAAACAAATATCTAGATAATTCTGAGCTTTTTTTTTTTTCAGCAAAGTCCTAATTGCACTTTCTAATCTTATTTCCTTGTAGAAGAAACAATTGAGATAGCAATGCAGTCCCATTTGTCATTTTCCTTACCCCTAAGGGTTTTGGCGTCCCTCTACGCAGTCTTGTGTGAGCAATGGGTTGATGACCTCACTCACTGACACCCACACTGTCTAATTTGTATCTGCTTCTCACTGTTAAACATGTGACCGCTTTCAGTTGTGAAGTTAATCATGCACACATGCAAGAAGCAAAAAGCAGAAGTATGCTCCAGGAAAGTGACATAAAACAAGCTTCAAAAAGAGAACAAAGCATCAGAATTATGCTGGTTAAATATCTGTAATTATATACAGATCTCATAGTATATATTTTTTTTAAACAATATGAAATACTATTCTGAAATTATTTTAAAAACATGCCCAATTTTATTTATTTATTTATTCTCATACTTCTCATAATTCTCATCTCCAACACCAATTGTGCTACAATTAAAATGTTGCAGTTTATTTATGAAAGGTGTGATGACTTTATATGATAAACAGGTGAAAAAATTCCATAGATTCTGATTGGAAGAGGTACTTGAGCTAATATGGCTCAAGTACCTCTTCCAATCAGAATCTATGGGACAGCAGTAATTTAATTTGAATTTCAACAGTAAAATCATTTGACAGTAGGTATCCACTTCCAGTAGCAACCACTCAGAACCTAATTGCAATGCTCTAAAAACAGTCAGAACACCTTAGCAACTGCGTAACAAGACCATGGCAACCACAGCACAGTAACCTCATAGTAGGCTGTAGCCCCTTTTGCAATTGTAAGTTTACTTTATTATTCCTCCCCAATGGGAGTCAATGGCAGCCATATGAACCGTAAGTAGGAAAATGATGAAAATTGGCATAGGCCTACTTCTAGTGATGGTAATGAATAGTATTCTGACCAACTTTATAGTGCCACCACCAGTTCAAAAATTCTCTTTTCAAATGGTTATAACTTTGAGAAAAATGAAACTTAGTACACCTTATTCCTCTCATCATACTGATCACATTCAATATCTTACATTAAGACTTCGCCCATTACAGTAGTGGCCATTTTGAAAAGTACAGTATTACGTTTTTCCACTACTCCTCCTTCAAATTTTGTCAAATTCCTACGAAAGTTGGATGCACAGGGAGTTCTTGCCCAGAATGGAACCATACCGCCAATCCAAACTGTATGCTAATTGTCAATCGTATTTGACGATAGTGGTCCTGACAGAATTGGTTCAGAGGCTGTATCTCGGCCAAACTTTGATTAATCGAAATGAAAATTGGTTGGTTTAATCGGAACCATGATCTGAGGGTACATGCCAAATTGGGGAACAGCGACCACCTATAGGTCATGAGATCTGAAGAATGGCTATTTTTGTTAAGAACTTTTGAACAGGTTTCCAGAAAGTCATAATCTTGTCTATGGATTCCTTGTGTCATGCCAGATCCATGGATACTGATTTTGCCAGGTTCGGATGAACCATCTGTCTGCCATTTTGAATTTTGTCATACATTTTGTCATCCTTTAAATGATTTGACATATCGGCACAAAATTTTGTACGAATCATCATCAGCATGTCCTGTAGGTACCCAAAAAGTATGAATACAGCGTCACCTAGTGTTCCAGAGATATATATATATTTTTCAAAAACGCTTAACTTTTGGAAACTTAGTTTGTTTTCTTTGTGGGACAACTTTATAAATTTGTGTGTAATGTTGTGTCATTTAGAGCCAATTGCTGCGTGGTTCTGCCTTTAAAATCTCCCTGTAAAATTAACCAAACATTGTATGAGTGGCATCCTGTTTAAAGCAACAGGCTATAGCTTTGAAGATTGTTTGATCAAATTCAAAGTGAAGCAAGTGTTTAACCATGTGAATTGTGCATTGTTCAAAAGATTCCTAATACAATCCAATGTCCAAACGTGCCAAAAATGGCCATAAGGGGCTTGGCCCCGGAATTGCTGCTAGCAGCTATTTTAATACTTAGAATGAATATAACTGCATTATACTGCATAACTGTCATCTTGCTTGGATGACAATAAACAATTGTGCTTTACTGTTGAACTATTATCAGTCAACATGCTGAAAATTCAAAGGCAGACAAAAATTCTAATATTATGAGTCATTTCCTGATAATGACATTAATACCAACCTAGTGTTTTATAGTTTCGAAAGTAAGCCAACCATTCATTTCCTGTTAATATCTTTTAAGGCCCAGGTTCTACATAATATCATAGTCCTGTTCACATTGGGAAAGAGAGAGAGAGATGAAAGAGGGTTGGTTTGTTGATATTATCACACATTAAGACTTCCCTCTCTTTCACCCCTCACTCAGCAGCTTTTATTGACTCATGTAATTATTCTCTAGTTGCCAGCAGTCAGCGAATTCATGTACTGTACATGCATTTTCAATGCCTACAAAACTCTAAAGAATAGAAGGAATTCACATGCGGTTGGCTTTATTTTTCTTCTGCAGGTATTGGTAGCACAGTGCATCAGCTGATGTTTAGTGTCTATGTTGTTATTCAATAAACATTTACTTACAGTCCATGTCCGGCTTCTGTAAAACTGGTTTTGTGACCTTTGAGGGGAAGAAAGAGTGAGACAGCCACAGGAAGACTAAAAGCTGCTGCTTGGTTTGGGTCACGCTTGTAAAGCGAGTTGCATGTAGAGGGCCTTCCCCTGTTGCTTAGCGTATTACCGTGTGATTTAAGATGGAGAAACATCTTAGGAATGTGAGAGAAACACAAGCCCAGCCACACCGGAGAACCAATAACAGATCAGGTATTTTTCTCTTTTTTTTTTTTTTTAATGCATTTCCTTGTGGCTTGACCTTCAGTTTACATGTATTCGTGCAAGGAATTCATGTTGTACTCATGATATGTAATGGTCTCGTTTAGACCAGTTTTTTGACCTGTGCAAGTTTCACGATAAGGCAGAGAGATGCATTCTGTCTGAATTTTCTAGCATACAAGCTTCATCAGGCCATTTATATATCTGTTACATGTTCTCTATCTGATCGTTTCATCTTGTGGACAGTTTGCTGTAAATTCCAATACATATAAACAGGTGAATCTCATACAGCAGGTCAAAAATATGTCCTGGGGTCAGTTGCATAAACATAGCCATTATGTTAAGACTGTGTGTCTTAAGTATTAGTATGACCAACTAGTGGTTGGTTAGTCAAGGGGCAATCAGTCTTACTTTTTAACTGACTTAAAACAGATATGAACAGTCTTGTAAGACTAGTCTTAGCGGTTTATGCAAGTTACAGTATATCATCCCAATATCAAAAGATATAAGATATACATCCATTCTCCATACCGCTTATTCTCTCTAGGGTTGCGGGAGGAGAAATACGACGTGAAATTATCTTTTGCTTAAAAAAAATAAGGCAATTTTTTTTTACATTGGGACATTATTTTCATTAAAACTTAATGATTAAAATCTATTGTATTATTATTATTATTATTATTATTATTTTTAATAATTATAATGTAATACAGTAAACAAACCATATTGAGAATAATGATAATTGCAAAAAAAAAGTCAAGTAAAATTTCTGGATCCATTACAGTGCTAAAATTTTAAATATAATTGGATTATTTTTTAGTGAAATATGACCCGCACAAGTAAGGATTGCGGTGGTCAGTTATTAGTATTGTCTTCATTAATTGAGTATTACTGCGAGAAAGCTGTGCTAAATTGCATTTATGATGAAGAAAAAACATTAAACAATGATAATAATCGTGATTTAAATGCAATCTCTTATTAATTTACTATTACAGTAGTAATAATGACAGTAGCTGCATGCTGTCGTATTTTGGTAGAGAATGGTTGATTAATCTGATGTACCGTCGGTTACATGCATCATAGTTTAGCTCAGTGTTCTGATAGTTGGTTACAATTACATTAAATGCATGCATACATGCTGGAAATTGATTGAGCCTAATTTACGGGAGCATTTATTATTACATTGACCAAATCTATAATTCACTGCCTTATTGAGTACCACAGTGTTTACATTCATTATGGCCACTCGACTGTGAACGTGATTCATGGCAAATCTACTCTAATGCTCTAACAAGGGCTCCACATAAATGCTAAATTACATGCTACACAGTTTCATAAATAACCTCATAAACATGTCATTGCTATTCTTCATTTGTATTCCAATAAATGATGACTGTATTTTGTGTTTATAACCAAGCAAACTGATTAATTGAGGTGTCATGGAAACAATTTGGATGGTTATCCAGCTCTACACATCTCAGTACTCCATTCAGTGTGCTGATTTGTGCAGCGTTTATTGGGAGAGTCGTAAAAAAGGCTCATATGATCGCTCATAAAAAAGGCTTTATTAATGGTCCCATCAGCCCCTTCTTTCATGTGCGTTAAAGTTTGTTTGTTGTGGTGGTTGTGTTAGCTTACAGAATGTTTTTTTGAAAAGCTGCCATTAAAAATAACTATTATGTGAACATGTGTGTACGTTTGAGTGTGCGGGGGGGTCACCAAATCCTTCTGTCACAAGGGCTCCAGATGGTACAAGGAAAAAACCTTGCTTTAATCTCACTCCCAGGATAAAATGCTCACACACACACACACACACACACACACACACACACACACACCGTTCCGCTCAAAATGTACCTTACTTTAAACTTGTTTAAACATTAAACTGACTGCTTTTGTTACATTCTCTGTTCATTAAAACATTTGGTGTCTTTTTATGCTTTACGTTTCAGCTGGTTAATGTACTTGAGTTCTTCATCATTCATCACTGCATTATATCTCTTAACTTTCCCAGCCTCTTTAATGTTCTCTCAGTCAGTTGTGTTACAATTTTCTATTTTCAGCTGAGTACTTTATAAACCGTGTGAGTCTCAAAGTGTGCCTTCATGTGCACATGTGTGAACAATTGGAAACCACACACCACTTGTTTACTGTTTGGCTTTCATCTTTTATGTGCATTAGAAATAGAGAGAATTAATTGCTGGTGCGTCTCTGGGGATTTACTTTTCATTTGTTTTGCTACAAATGCTGGATTAATGTTCTCTCAAGCTCTCTCTTCACACGCAGACCTTCTGCTCAGTGTTTTTATCATCCAGAATACATTTGTCTTTATTGTTCTACAATCATAATATCATAATACAGTTTTATGGTTTCATTTCTAAGGTAAAATGTATATTTTGCATCCAGATTAAATGAAACCTATTTATTTAGTTTTCAATCATTGTGTTTTTTTTTTTTTTACTTTATATGAATTCAATATTTTTGTATAATTAAATTAAGTTTATTTTTATTTTGCATAATGACATTATTTTAAGCTTTCAACTTCATCTATAATTGATAAGATTTCTTATAATAAATGTAATTATTTATTTATTTTATTTTGTGAAATTATAATAAGCTTTCAATGCAGAGGGTCTTTTTCTATTACATCAGGACAATTCTCTTTGCCCTAAGCGAGATTCATATCAAAATCATTTGAGTCTTGTGTTAAAGAACTGGCCTGCACAAAAGCCAGACTTGAAATCCATTGAACACATTTGGGATGAAATGGCATTCATATCTAAATGGGATCAAATCCTCACAACCATCATGTTCAACATTAACAAGTACATATGAGTGTGCCACATGTAGTGATCCAGGCATGTTCTTGACCGGTTTGGTGTCATTTTAGTGTTCTTCCTGTTCTTTTATTTAGCCTACCCGCAAGTTTCTCAGTATGTCTATACCCCTTATTTTCCATCTGTATTTCGAGATCATCATGAAAGTACCTCAAAATTATTTTATTTTTTTAGTTACTGGAATGTAGATGGCCTGAACTATTTTATTTGATGTTTATGTTTTATTCTATATGACAGCAGTCGTCCGTGAGGGGCTGCTGTCTTTTACTTTTGTTTTGTATTTGTTTTATTTTTGGTATTAAAGTTTGTTGAATGTTCGCCGGTTCCTGCCTCCTCCTTCCCACAACATCCTCGTAACAAATAAGAATGTTTCTTGAGCACCAAATCAGCATGAATGATTTCTGAAGGATCTTGTGACACTTAAGACTATACTTTATGCATAATAGCGAGACTAAAACTAACTAAATATTTCTTATGTTGTCTTTCAGATAAAGCTGGCAACCCCAGCTGCTTTCCCTCCAAACAATCTGATGAAGAGGAACCTTGTGTTGGGGTGAAAATCGCTCAGAACAAAGGTGGGCAATATCCCTGCCTTCCTCTCCTTCTTATTCTGTCTCTTCCTTTCTCTGTGCATTAAGACTTGGAGCTTGGACCCATGGGAGTCTGCCATTTTTGTCAGATTGAATCTTTCCTAAAAAACCTGCAGCTGTGAGCTGTTGTATTTATGATTTGTTGTTGTAAGAGATAACAGATACATTTACATGTTATGTAGTAGTTTTAAGTGTTATGGAAATTAATGTGCATGACTGAACATGCTCTGGGGTCAATGGGGCACCTCAGTTTTTGGTCTGTTTTCCCTCTTTTCCTTTTTTTTCTTCTGTTTCTTTTGATTAATGGAAGGAGGTTAACATGTTAACATGGAGATGACTTTGGAGAATTTTGCAGTTAATTCAGTCCATATTTGATGTTTAATGTACAATTTGTGGGCCAGAATGACTGAGCTTATACGGTTGGTTGCCAAGCATGTCACCACATAAATAGAAACCATGCAATCTACAAAATAACTTTTCGCTTGTTGCTTCTCTGTGTTAAGGGCAAAAACTCAGATTGTTATGCAAGAAATAGAGTGGTACATGGAAGACATGTTTTTTGTAGACCAAGCCAAAAGATAGCATCACCCTGGTTCCCTCAACAAAAACCCAATAGGGTTTTTCTGAGGAAAGAAACTTTTCATGTGTCTGGCTATTCTGGTGCTCAGTGCTCTGTAGCGCCGGCCAGATGGCAACAGTTCAAAGAGGAAGTGGCTTGTTGGGTGTGAGGGGTCAAGAGTGATTTTGCCTACCCTTTTACTCACTCTGGATGAGTACAGTTATTGAAGAGTGTGGAGGGGTGTACTGATGATTCTTTGTACTGACGGGTGGGTGGGGGGATTCTCCTAAAATCCACAATTCTCCTAAAATCCACCTAAAATTCAGCTCCAGGTTGTTATGACTGCACCAGACAGCCAGTTTAAGCCTTTAACCTCCTGTCTGTAAGCAGACTCGTCACCATCCTGGATGAGGTCGATGTGTGGTGTCATCTGCAACCTTCAGGAGCTTGACAGAGGGATCTTTTTGCAGTACAGTTTTTGGTGTACATGGAGAAGTGTAGTGGGGAGAGCACACATCCCTGGGGGGCGCCAGTGCTGATCGTGCGGGTGTTGGATGTGAATTTTTCCGGCCTCACTAGCTGCTGCCTGTCTGTCTGACAGATGGAGGAGCGCACAGAGAGCTGGGTTAATTTGGACAGGAGGAGGTTTGGAATGATGGTGTTTGAAGGCCGAGCTGTAGTCCACAAATGGGATCCTCACATAAGTCCCTGGTTTGTCCAGATGTTGCAGGATGTAATGCAGTCCCTTGTTGAGTGCATCATCCACAGACCTGTTTGCTTGATTGAAACTGCAGGGGGTCCAGCAAGGGTCCAGTAATGTCCTTCAGGTATGCCAACACCAGTCTTTCAAATGACTTCATGACCACAGACATTAAGGCAACAGGTCTGTAGTCATTCATTCCTATGATTTTGGGTTTCTTTGGGATGGGGATGATAGTGGAGCATTTAAAGCAGGATTGAAGCAGAATGTGGTTACTGGAGGTGTTGATAGATGTATGGGGAGAAGGTCAGGGGTGTGAAGACAGGGTTTTTCAAACTTGCAATAAAAATCATTCAAATCGTCGGCCAGTTGTTGATTCGATAAAGTGCTGGGGGATGGTGTCTTGTAATTGGTGATTGTTTTTCAGGCCTTTCCAAACTGATGCAAAGCTTATGATTCTTACATGTTTTGTTCATTGTAAAAAAAACTTTTATTAATTTTGAAGCATAAATGCAAAAGCAAAATGTAGGCTATGTTGGAAATTCAGAAGCGAAGACCAGGAGACTTGGTTGTATCTCCTTCAGCAGGATTCTTTATTGAGAATGTGCTGTTTCGTAGCTGCAGTCATCAAGTCCCACTAAGGCAGTCATACATTGTAGTTTATATAGATTTTAGGAGGCAGTGACAAAACACCTGGGTGACGACTTTGAACTAAGCATGCAAAAGAAGTATCCAGGTATAGGGACCCACCCCAGACTCTGGAGTATCACCAGTCCTAATCCAATCAGCATAACTATTCAAAGAATGGGACACGAGCTCCAAGGGCCATTAAAGACAATAGGTGAGGGTCTCCGTAATCTGGCTCATTTGACTATGAGAACAGTAACTGGCAGAAAACTCTTGCTGGAAACTATGCAGAATCATTCATCGGATATCATCATCTTAACCTTAAATGCTAAATAGTAAATACAACGTACTCCACCTTAGTTTTTCATGTGATGTTATTTCATGATGGAGGATCTGCAGATCTTAAACAGATTCTTAAATTTGTTATGCCACAGCTATAATATAAATAAACTACACCACGTTCGCGTTACTTCAACGTCGCCACTACTAAGCTTCCGACAACTTTTTCAGTTTTTGTTTGAAAGAATTTCCCTGAAAGTTTGAGTAATAATAGTTTGCAAGAGTGTGATAAACACAACGAGGCTGTGAAAGCGGACTAGAGAGTAGACGAGTTTACTTGTTTGGAGTGATGTTTAATGTTGCAAACTCTCTAGTCCCATTTAGCCACTTGTTAGCCTGTAATTTCAAATACAGGATTACATATTCCGTCAGATTACATTGTGATGTGAGTGTCTGTAGCTCCATGTGTATCAGTATCATTTGTCTTATCATTATTAACCGGAGAAGTTTTTGTTCTCTAGTCAGTATGGGAATACAAATGAAGGTCTGTGGTGACATGGCATTACATTAGTTGTGCTGGTCACACTTGTTTAAGCTCAGAGACCTGAACACTGAGCTTACTCCAATAGTGGACTTCTGATAATGCCAAATGTAAGAGATAGCACTGAGTTGATTACATGAGAACTGAACAGGTGGTTAATGGTGTGGTTTTGGAGTATATGACCTATAGTGGTCGAGTAGCATGTGTGCAGTGTATTGAAGCATCACACACTACTATTAAAACATTTGGGGTCAGTTATTTTGAAAGAAATTGTTTCCTTCAGCAAGGATGCATTATATTGATCAAAAGTGAAAGTAAAGACTTTTTATAATGTTACAAAAGATTTTTATATCAAATAAATAACTATTTTGAACTTTCTATTAATAAAAGAATCCTGGAAAGAAAATGTATCACTGTTTCCACAAAAATGTTAAGCAGTACATCAGTTTCAGTCATTCAGGTTATTCAATTTTTATATCACAGGAATAAATAACAGACTTCAAAAAAAAAAAAAAAAACTTACTGACCCCAAAACTTTTGAACAGTATAAATGCTAAACATTATGTATCTTATCACTAATTGAGTTTTCAGTTTCATCCTGCAGTGGTTGATCCTAAAAAATGTAAAAAATCCTGCTTGGCCTGTTGGACTTCTCATTATCTTCATGTCTGGATCATCACATCATAGACTGTACACTGACTAGCCCTTTAGTGATTGTTGTGGATACTGTTCAAATGGCAGGTTGCTGTTTAGATGTCGTATCTGCATATCTGCAAATACTAAACATAGCTTCATTTTAGCACAGGAAGTGTTTCAAGCAGCAAAGCAGAATATGAAAATTTTACTTCATTAACTGTATGCAACAGAAAGTCTGAGGGCACAAGTTGTTATAGACATACTTTAGGTTTGAGTTGAGTTTGGTTGAGTTGGTCAAGATGATTGTGCAATACCAGATTCGCAGGACACAACTCTTCTGTCCCCGCTTGATGTCAAAATGAGATTAAAGTAAATCAGATCTACAGTGGAATCTGGTAAACAGTTTAATGAACTTGAACGGTGTGTCTGTGTGTCCCTGTCAGAGGGTTTATGTGCCACTAGTACAAGTAAGGGCTGGGAATTAAGCTTTTGAAGGGGCACCATAGACTTGGAAGGGTTTTTGACAGGAATGAAAACGAGGTTTTGAGGGATAGAAGTACACCGCATTCAATGGATTGTGGTGTTTAACTACATGCTAATTGGTCAACTGACAAAACATCCTTCCAAAAAACCTTCCAATTGACAAAAAGTATGTCATCCATCCACCCTGACTAAGGTCTATTGCATTTGTTTGTCATTTCATCTACAATCAAATAATTTCATCACTTGTCTTGCCCTCACAGTCAAACTCCTGAGTCTCACTCCATTCAAAAATGCAACAATACTCACACTGGACTGTGCTCTGAAGGTTTTAAAGGGTTAATTCACGGAAGAAGAAAAAACGTAGTCATCATTAACTAAATTCCACACCTGTGCTTTCTTTCTTCTCCAGAACACAAAAGGAGAAATTTTTAAGAATTGGCTTTTCAATGAAACAATAAATAAATAAATAAATATATTATACTATAATTTATTGTTGAGTGAACTAATGTGATAATACAAAGATTTCCACCACAAAAGACATGAGACCTTTGCTTATGACGGTGTTTGAAAGCAAGTGGCCAGTTGCATTTGAGCGTGCAGTGTGTGTGTGTGTGTGTGTAGAGGGAGGTGCCGTTTCCTCGTGTCTTTGTGGCAGAGTTTCAGTCAGTCTGTGGTTTATAGAGGACCGGATGGCTTGAATGAAGAAAACGGCTCTTATATTTTACTCATTGTCCTGGGATTATTTGGACTAATTTTAACAGACAGAAGGTGAGATTACTCTGGTTTAACACTGATCACAACCTTACCCCAGCTAGTCCTGTGTTTTCATTGGTTGACAGTATAATTCAACTTGGCAACAGTACATTAGCGGAGGACGCTGAAAAAGCTTTTGTGTATTTTGACACACAATAGTTTTAGTTTTATTCTTTGTGAGTGTGACATTGTTAGATTGCATTAATTTTGATCTTATTTTATTTTGTAATTGTTCTGTTATTTACATGAATATTTTAAATTATATTTTTTTCCTGCAGAATTATGTCTTCCTCAGACATTTGGTCACCTGTCTGCTTTATTTCTGACTTTCTCGTGGGTTTGTTTTCCTACATGTAAGAACAAGTTTAAGCAGTTCACATTTTTCAGTCTTGTTAGTTTGCATTTTTCATTTAGCACCATTGCATGGTAAAGGAAATGCATTTTACATATGTGCATTTTTAACTTCCTTCAAGTTTTTATTGCCTCTTTATGTTCCTGTATTGCAGGACAAGCTCTGAAACACTTTTGCTCGCTATTCCTGCTCCTTATGGTCAGTTCCCACTTCGTTTTGCGAACTAAATGAGCTGTTCTGTGTTGGTACTTTCCCACAAGGTTTTTATTGATAGTACGGAACCTGGAAATTTTACTCTTCGAGTAAGGTTGATAATAATGTTGCTATTTGTAACCATAACTAGTTAAAAGTGGATGTTATGTGTCAAACTTCCATGTACAAAAATGAAATGAGTTTAGTGACCAAAGGTCAGACATTAATCCTTTACTGGAACAAACTGTTGCTATCAGATGTTGTTCTGATAATGAAGCCATTATCTTTAACTGAGCTCTCTGTATATGTCAGGTCAGACCACAGACTTCTTTTTCCTTTCTATACTTAGCTAGGAATGCTAAAGTTGGCACAAATCTGTGTTTTAGACTCTGGGAATGCGGAACATTTGAACTTTTTCCCATGCTCACATTTTAGCTCCAATTATTAGTTTACATTCACTAGACCACACCACACGTGGTTTGACATTGACCTGGCTCACTCTTCTATCATTACAGCTGCAAAACCCAGCGAGACATTTCTAATAGATATACATGCAGTTGATTTCTCTGTTGTGATGTGCACAGTTTCTATTTCATCGCTTTTCCCAGACAGGGGGTTATGGGAAGAGGTTGCCATGGTAACTCAGAGGCCAGTTAGATAGACTGATCCAGGCCATGCCCTGAGGTTAGCTGCATTATTCACCTGAGGATGCTTTAGATGTTTTGTTAGGCAGGTATGCGTATACAAACAAGCTAAGGCCAAGCTGCCTTTTCTGGTAAATCTACCTCATCTCCAACCACCTTCCATCTTTTATCCGTATGACATCAGCACCAAAATGCTGTTCAAACTATGATACTAATTGCCGGAAATGGCCTTTAGACGAAAAAGGTTAAAGCCATGGTAATTTGTCTTGTGTAAAATAACGACGCGCATAATTGTATAACGGATAGAGTGAGAGTTTCAGAGTTTGGTCTGATTTTAGTAAGAAAATCTTTAAATCTTTAACTAGTAATAGGTCTAAAAATTCATCTGTTCAGATGAAGAGAAGCTCTTCATCTTTGCATCTATCCAGTTTGATGACATTTTTTTCCACAGTGTCAATTTTCATTTTGAGTCCTGTGTGACAGGTTTGCAACTAAACCATGTGAAGTGTTGCCGGCTTTTTCAGAACTTTGGCTCATACCGTTTGACTGCATTCTTATGTTAGAATGCATCTTGTAAGTGTTCAAACTATTAATTGTAATATAAATGTTTTTCACATGTAGCATCAGAACTTTTCCGGCAGTGTTGCAACTTCTTCATTTTGACAACCGGCCCTGATCACACATGATCTTTAAATAGAAAAAGAATGAGAAATGTGTTAAGAACGAATGTGTGAAAGCACAACAGGCTCTTTAATCTTAATTATATATTAACGATTTCTGCCTGTTTCTTCAAGTTTTTTTATACTTAGTAGGAAAGTACTATTGTTGTCTTTTCTGTAGTATTTTAATGTAATATTTAATTATTTACAAATATTAATATTTGTATTTTTTATCAATTTATATTTTATATATTAATTCAAATCCAAATTTTATGGAAGCATGGGTGGAGCTTGCCTATGCACAACTCACTGTCACAGTGCTAGTGTTGTGGATGGTTGCAGGTTTGCTAGATGTTTGCATAAGACTTTGTGTCATTGAGTAAACAAACTCACTGGGGATATATTACAAAAAATATATATTTTTAGACTCTGATATCGAAATAAATTCTGATATCAGTAGCTGCGTATACATAGACCCTAATAATCCGTTTGTAATCGGAATATCTGACTAGTAGCAGAGGAAGAAAACAAAAAAAGTGTTAACGTCAACATGTAACCATGTCATTCAGTTTGAATTGGTCAAATCCAATTGAAATATCCTGAAGTGGTGCGGGACAGTCTTTGCTTTAGACTCTCATCTGCAGACAGCTTGTTTTGGGCGCGGGAAGGGGCATTTGATAAATATAACAGCACAACACAAATCTTTGTGTGCTCATTGTGCGAAAAAAGAAAAGAAGCGATGACAGGATGATGGTTAGTATGCACCAACAATGGGAAACTTGGTATATTCGTGCAGTGAGCGCATGTCAAAAGAAAGTCATCTGTTTTAAAGCTTGTGACATAAACGCACACATCAGCCCAATCACTTATTTAGCATTCATGTAAACACTATGTTTGGATTTATCAATCAGAATGATTTCATTCTGGTTGAAACAAACAAAAAAAAACGTCCATGTAAAGTAAATGTAGCTACTAAAATACAGGCATATAGAGGCTTTCTCCCCAGCCTTAAAAGAAAGCTTGTTTCAATCCTAGCCACAAACTGAGCCAAAACTGAGATGAATGGACCAATCACACATGAAGCTGTTCTTACACCATCACCACCACCATATATTTACTGCCAGCAGAACAGCATCATTCATTGTCAGACACGGACAGTCCCATGCAGCCTATTGGCCTAAGATGTTTAGATTGGCCTAAGTGAAGAAAGGGGCTGAGAAAGCCATAGAAAGACCATCTTTGTGCTCACTAATGCATTAACATCCCCATGCTTTAATTTAACAGGACATGGGCTCTTCATTTGCATGTGTGACTTTGACAAGATGGTTTACAGTAGAAAGCAACACACTTGGATTTCCTGTTTATTGCATCTAAATTGGGATTTCTAAGATGTCAAAAAAGAGGGCTAGACTTTCAATATAACTGTTAATGTTGTGTGTGCATGTGTATTTTATGTTTATGGACTCAAAATGAATCTTTTTGCTGTTCTGAGTCTACAAGTCATTTTTTGGATGTGACGTGTTTGCGTTCACACAGAAGGCTCTCTAGCAATTTTACAGCAATTTCCCGGGATCAACGCGCTGTGTGAAAGGGGCTTAAGAGACATGCCAGTGAAAAAGAAGAAACAGTTGATTTGTGAGGAGAGCTATCACGTTTATTTTCTAAAGTCGAAATTAAACTGAGCAGCTCAAAATTGCAATAAATCCAGGTTGACACAGCAGCCTGTCTCAGTTAAGCTTAAGTGCTCAAAAAGGGCACAAGTTAACCAGTATCCTTCAAAAAGGTCTTCAATATGACGGATAAAATAATGTTAAGTAAATTTATCTAGGCAGCGTCTACTTGCACTGGATGTGCTGGTTTTGGCCTCATCACTGGCTTCAGTCATGTTTTCATCTCAAATGAAACCCCTGCGATTCAGCAACTACCTGCTAATGCATCACATTTGCATAAAGTAGCCTTGTTGACAAGTTTGGGTAAGGGCAAAACGCACAATATATAGTACGCTCTATGCCCCGTAGATGGCGATATCACTTCTTCTGTAGCAGAAATAAACTTCTGCAGAAAAAGTTAAGTGCCATGCAAAATGTAATGAGTAACTGGATCACTTATCACAAAAGTAATGGAGTAAAGAGTGCATATACTTATTCAAAAATGTTGTCAAGTAGCGAGTTAAAGTTGCTAATATCTTTGATACTCAGTAAAACTGCAAAGTAGCCAAAAAAGATACTTAAATACGGTAACTAATTACATTTTCCCAAACATTTTACACCGGAAATGTCACATTATGAAAGTGAAATGGGTTGCAAAGGCATTTCATGTTGACTTGATGTTGATGTATAAACGGGTATGTGTCTGTACTTTTTTAAAGATTTTGTTACTTTTTTACGTATTCTTTTTCCAGGAGACTTTGTTAGTGTAGTGTAGTGTTTTAGAATAATTGAGGTTTGCTCGTACAATGTGAGAACCACATGAGAAAAGATATTTTACATGTTTTATATTCCGTCGCGGAAACAACCATCCATAGAACAAAGATAATTTGCATGCAGTTATTTTTCCATATTTAAAACAGAACTGAATTTCTCATGTGCAACATAATGATGACCCATGTCATTTTTAGATCTGAGCTTTTCTAGGCCATCTGTCATTGTCTACAGATATGTGCGTGCCTTATTTGCCAAAGCTTCAGGAAACATTTTTCAGGAAACATTTCTTGGTTGAGGTGAACAAAAAAGCTTCCTCATAGGTTGAATATTGAGGATCATCCAAACAATCTGTAACACTTTGCTTGTTCTGCAATTGATACAGAGGAACTTGTGGTTATTTTTAGCTTTTTGTTTCAAGTTGAAGTCACTTTTAGTTTCAAGGCCACTTTTATACCAGCCCTGACTGAGATCAAGAGCACAAAAAAAACAGACCTCTTGCATTTCACTTCTGCACAGAAGCCAGAAGCCTGTATTTGCATGTTCATATTACTCAACTGAAGTCTGCATACAGTATATCAAATAAACTGTATTTAAACCATTTATTTCCATCCTTCTTTTGTCTCCTGCAGCTGTTGGCAGCAGCAGTCCTGATGAGCAAGGTCGTCCAAAAGAAAAGTTGAATCGTGGATGCAGATTCAGCAATAAGAGCCAAACTGGAGTAAATGGAAGAGTTTCAGACAAACGGCCACCACTGTATCCCAAACCACAAGGTAGAGAGTTGCGCACAATATGCATATACTCATAAATTCTTATTCAGTTCCACAGTGTTGATAACTACTCATGCAAAGCCGTACAAATTTACCAGAAGTACATGCTAAACCATTACACACAAACACATCTTCCCCTTTACAACAGTCTCTGAACACTAAATGTTACCACTAATGGAATTCAAATCAGCATGGCTACTGATTAATGCTGAAATAACACTGCTGAAATGAGTAACGCATCTCCGGAGTGTCCTTGAACCCAAGCTTGATTACTAAGCAGAGTGTGTTTGAAAAGTGTGAATGATTTCCTTGTGATATGCGTCACAGTTAAACATTTGTGAAGTTCCTTTGGTTTTAAATAAAACACAGACAATCCTAGACTCTAATAATGTCTTTACTCTTCATGTTTACTGAAAAGTGTTCAGAACATTGACTGCATATACGATTGTTGGTTTCAAAATGTTTCAAAGATCGACACTGGGCCGGAACAAAATTCCTCCTTCATAGATCAGAAATTGTATCGTTCCTCTATATTCCCATGTAAAATTAAAGGCAAAAAGTCCACTGACATAAACCTCAAAGACCACACTCACTTAATTAGAGATGTGTGAATTGAGTGGGAACCCACTATTTATATCTGGATGGAGCCTTGAGCTCTGCAGTATTCTCCACCCCATTAGATTGACTAAGATTAGCTGTGATTTGCTTACCACAGGTAGAGACAGAAGCCTGCTTCCAGATGCACTTGATCTCACCTTGCTGAGAATTATCAGGTTCCATCGCAACACACTAAAGCTGCACTGCCACCTTGTGGACAGCTTCCAGTTTAATAACACTAAAACAATTGCTTCCTTAAAACATCTTCACTGAGGGGTTAAATATGAGAAAATATTTCATAGAATTTCCATTTGGGCAATTTGTTTTACCTTTCCTTGCATTTTGGGATGCAGCTTGAGGTGTCGTAAAAGCTCATGGCTGGTTTGCCCTTAGGTAAGACACTTAACATCGCGTGATCCTGGGTGCTTATCCCTAAGTTCATGCTGCTTATGCCAGTCTAGTGACATGGCATGGAGATTGTGGAAACTGATTCCAAGTCAAGTCACCTTTATTTATATAGCGCTTTATACAATACAGATTGTTTCAAAGCAGCTTAATAGTGATAACAGGAAAATTGTCATCAATTATTAAATTAGTTCATTTCATCTATAAAGCAGTTCTGCTAAAAATGATGTCATCGTCCAGCTCAGTTCAGTTCTTATACAACAGCGTCAGTACAGTCAGATCAATAATATTGTTGAATATTAAGTTACCCCAACTAAGCAAGCCAGAGGCGACAGTGGCAAGGAACCCAAACTTCATCAGGTGACAGAATGGAGAAAACAAACCTTGGGAGAAACCAGGCTCAGTCTGGGGGCCAGTTCTCCTCTGGCCAATGAACGAACACAGTGTCATTATGATTCAGGTGGCATCACAAGTCAGAATTCAGATCAGGATCTGTAGGATTCAAATATTCATTCAGTTCATTTTGCTTGAAGATCAATTCATCATGCAGGCATGGAGCCGAAAGCTGGCCATAGGGTCTGTGCGGAGGACCTGTCTGGTTCTTGTGGTCTCTGCTGAGGATCTGTGCCGATGGCTGTCAGGTCGACGAGGCCTTCACAGGGGATTGTCTAGTAGACACGGTCTCTGCTTACATTCAGGGCTGCGTTTTGGTCGTATCTAGGTCCAGGTCCACCTTCTGATCTGGATATGGCCCGGATCCGTCTGACTACGGTAACCTCAGGATAAGGATGAGACAGACAGACTAATATTAGCTTAGATGCCATTCTTCTTACGATGTAACAAGTACATTGGGTGTTATAGGAAGTGTTCCTGGTTCCGGTTGACCTAATTTAGTCAGCCTAACAATCATTTAACTGACTTGGAAAAGTTGAAATTGGTAATGTGTTGTGTCTAAATTTAAACTGACAGAGTGTGTCTGCTTCCCGAACAAGGCTAGGAAGACTATTCCAATCTCAATCTCTTTTCCCCTTCCACTCATGCTGTTTGCTATAGCATGTAAATATAATCTCTGTTCTCTTTGTGATTTTCTGCAGTTCCTCCTAAGCCAGCACACCTTCAGAGTCCTTTGACGGAAGTCTCCTTTCCTCTGGCTGCTGGAACGTTACTCATCATACCCAGCATGGAGGGGGGAGGAGTAGAAGGAGGAGTAGGGAAGGGCAGAGTGTCCAACCTCATCAGTCGCTTTGAGGTGAACAGGTAAACAGATCAATTTCTACTTCTCTTTTCTCTGTTCAGGGAAATGTAGATACTGACATTCTCACAAATAAGTTAATTGATCTTGTTCGGTTTTCCTGAAGTTTACCTTGAAAGCACTGTAAGTCGCTTTGGATAAACACGTCTGGCTGATGATCAGTGTTTGACATATGTATAGATTCTGCCCTATAGTTTGAGTTCATGAGTACACTACCAATCAAAAGTTTGGGTCGGTAAGATCTATTTTTATTTTTGTTTCTGAAAAAACAAATGTCTCACAAAGGTTGGAAAAACAGTTCAGTAAAATCAAAAATATATCAGCACACACGTATCTTCTTTAACCTTGCACAAGAAGATCAAAAAGCAGAAGCTAGTTGTAACTTTAACGTCCAGTGTACAATCCACTGTTTCTTAAGCATTGTGGAAAGAACTGGTTTTGTATGAGACATTTACTTTTGTGTTTGATAACTTCAACACGAGAGGTAAGATTAATTTATCAATTTATGTCTAGCCATCTTTTTTCTGGTACAACTACATTGAAAGTGCTTAAAGCTGCATACTTCAGTGTGCAAAGATTGATACTTTTGAATGGCTCGTGTCTAACTCTAAATTATGTTTTACTGCCAATAGAGCTGTTCATTCATTTGTAGGCCAACTTCTCCCTTTGGAATTACTTAATAGGTTTTTAAGAGTTTAAGGTCTGTGGCTGAAGAGACTTCCACATGTTATTCTACAACATTAATAGTGGTGTATAGCATGTCTCTTAGTTGTTGAGGACTAGTGCATGTTTGAGCCCACATTTAGTACTAGTAAAATACTCAAGTACTGTTAAAATCAGATACTCTAAGGCCTGGTTTCACAGACAGGCCTTAGATTAAGCCAGGATTAGGCCTTTGTTCAATTAGGACATTTAAGTAGCTTTTATAAACATGCCTTAGAAAAAAACATTACTGGTGTGCATCTTGAGACAAAACTATTACAATGACACGTTTTATGCCAGTACAAAACGGCTTTCGGTTAAGACGGCTCAAACAAGGCTTGTGAAACCGAGGGTTAGACTTTTACTCAAGTCTTATTGGAATTGGTGACGTGTAACTTGTAATGGAGTCATTTTCACTGTAAAGTATCTGTACTTTTACTCAAATATGGTTTTCAGGAACTCTTTACACCTCTTTACAACCCTACAAACATGAATTTTGAAATCATTGAATTATTTAAACATATGTTGAACACTAATTCATGTCTAAACACATAAACTCACATCCTTGTAGTAGTTATGTTGCGTCATATATGTTTTAAAAGCATACAACAGTTTCCAAAATCACATTAGGGACAACTGTGTGTACATTTTCTATAGCAAAACAACTACGAACATATAATTTCCAAGGACACTCATGGTCCCATTGTACCAAATATATTTAATTAGTTTTTTATTGTATATTTACAGACACATTTGATTTGAATTCTGTAATACCAAGTTGAATTTTATATTAAAACCAAGTTCAAGTTGCACTATTCATAGAGTGATCTTTGATCCGTACGTTGCATAAACAGCCTACATTTAGGCTTATTTATTTAACTGTTTTATTGGCATAAGAATTGTTTATTGTGATTTATTAATAATACATTTATTTATTTAATAAACGTTGGTGTCTTCTATCATATTGCTTTCGCTGCTGTTTTATGAAATGTATAAGCCTCTTGAAGCAGTGTATTACTGTTTTTACTATTGTTATGTGGGTTTAAGCACTAATGGCCCTTAACCCATGATGCATCTGCTTTACTGCTGTAACATTCACTACAGTCATCTGCTATAAGTCTGTAGCTTAGCATTGGTGTCAGGTCACTGAGTTAGCTCATATGAAACCAAATGGCCACCGTAACAAAATGGACTGACCATTAACCCCAGTTCCGCACAAATAATTCCCTGCGAGCCCTTATCCTGTTTTGCTTGCCTTTCTAGTGCATTGTTTTGTGTGTGGGTCAGAATCTGTGCAGGAATTCATCCTGTAAGCTCTGAAGCAAAGTGAGGGAGCAAGGGTTGATGGAGTAAACCAGGGTCTAAAATTTCTGCAGCTGTTTGGCCTGGTCCAACACATACTTACTGTATGAATGCTAAACAAAGAGCCATGACCCCAGACAACTGCAGGGGGTTGGTTTACAACCTCATGGGAAAAAACAATGAAATCCATACTGTCCTACTTGTGTGGCTTCATATGATAGCAACATTTTTGCCTAGGATGTAACCACATTTTATCATACCAGAGTAATAAGACTTAGATTTTGTCAGCCATCCACAGGTCTGAAGTGTTTTGAGCGAAACACTGAACAATATATTAGATAGCATATATTAATCTGTCTCAGCGGTCCAGAGCTCAACGGTATATTAATAGCCGTCTGTAATCTGGAGTGTTAACTGTGGTGCTCCGTACACTCAGATCAACATCTCTGTTCTCTATCTCACAGGAAACGCTATCTGATCTAGAGGGCAGGTGGGCCATAGACAGGGAAACAGCTGGAGGTGCAGGATATCTGTGTGTGTGTGTGTGTGTGTGTGCTTGTGTGTGTGTGCGCTTGTGTGTGTGCATGTACCACAAAGCCTTATGTTGTGGCTTCATTTTGTTCGGTTTATTCTTGCTTACATGAAGTTATGAATGTATCACGTTTTTACGGTTTACTTATTTGGAGTTCTGATTATTATTAGGGATGCACAATATATCAGTGACCATATCGTCCAAAATGATCATATCTTTATATCAGTATTGGTCTGATTAGGATGTTATTAGAAGCAAATTATATCAGTTATTGTCCATAACAAAAACATGTATTATCGTTATTGTCACAATTTCTATATCGTGCATCCCTATTGTTTATTATTCATCAGTGAAGTAAAGTATTCGTATTATGCCGCTCTCTGGGATACTTAATGATCGGTCTATAGCTAGATGTGATCATTTCGACTCGGCATTAGTTGAGATGCGATGCTAAGATGTTGTTGTTGTTGTTGTTGTTGTTGTTGTTGTTTTTGAAGAAACAAAGTCTCAGCTTTCTATATGGTAATTGTTTACTTGTTTCTTTACTGCTGAAATTAAACAATAAATGCTGTCGACACTTTTTAATGTGGTGTACACTAATTGTCTTGATTATAATATATATTGTAATATGTTTTTTATTAAAATATTTGAATATCTCATATTTTGAAGCGGAGTCAAGAAGTCAAAACTAAATAATTACATGAATAGAAAGCTGAGACTTTCCCTTTTCATTAAGTGCATGAAACATTTCTCTGGTCAAAGTGACTCCATTTGATGGAGCAGATCTTCTCATGTTTCTTATCACGTAGTAAAATAATTTCAGCTTGAATCAATATTTCATGTCCATTTTATTTATTTATTTATTAAGTAGCCATGTGGAATCATATACAGTCAGCTGGTCATTACCACAAAATAAACCCCTTCAGGGTGATAAAAGCGTGACTAGTCTCTCTGGATGCACTGCATTTGATCTCTTACATATTTAATAGTTTGCTTCCACTGTTCCTGAAAGCATTTTGTTCAAAAGAGAAAGACCATCTCACTCTTGAGTGTGTGAATATGTGTGTGTGCGCTCGCTTGCATGTTGGCATGTATTCTGAAGTAGGGCAGCCGCGCCTCGTGGGACGCTCTGCAGCCGAGTTCTATACCTCTCCTCACCCTCCCTGTTCCTCCCATCCTCCTCCTATCCTCTTTTCCTCCACTCCTCCCATGACTCGCACATTCACACGACGTCCCCTGCAACACACACGCAGACGGAGGAAGTTTGTTCAACACTCAATATTTAAAATCACACTTACATGCACAACACATTTTTCTCTTCTCTGCATCTTTCTGTTCGCACTGTTCGTCGTAAAAGTTTGTTGTTGGGTACAGACGAGTTCTCTGACTCTAAATAAGGTGACCTTCCTTTACTCTGTCTGTCTCTCTCTCTCTCAAACACACAGTCACACAGACAGTCGGAGGGAGGGCGCTCCACTGAAGCAGGTCAGCAGATCTCCTAACTCCAGCCCGCCTCATAAGAACTACCAGAGACAGACGGAGCAGCCCACAGAGTCCAGCTCCGGCGCGAACAGCCCACGTCATGCTCTCAAACCCCCCAATGGGGTTCTAACACAAATGAACAGAGAGCGGGACATGGATGGAGTTACGCACGACACAGTTCCGGTCGTGAGGATAGAAACGCAGGCACTGCTGAATGGAGATGCCGCCAATATGGCTAAGAGTGCAATAATGGACGAGGACTGTGTGGATCTGTCTCATGCTCGCATTGACCAGGCCGAAGAGCCGGAGAGGAAAGCACCTGAGCAGCAGGACGAGGTGATGAACAGCATCCCTGAGCAGAAGGTAAGAGATTTTTGTTATCTGAGGGGATTGGTGAGGCATACTTTGTCATAATACTGTAAAGATCATCTCAGATGTTGTCAGTGTGTGTGAGTGTGGTTATGGAGTCGGTATTGACTCTGTCACACTGAAAGTTATTTGACACCTCAGGCCCGGCTATGTGCAATGTGCTGTCTCATCCGCTAGATTTACATGCTGACGTTTTCATGAGTCTCGGTTTTTTTTTTTTTTTTTTTTTAAACCTGTAGCCTTACAGACCAGGCCTTCATTTCCTCTAAAGAAAACATTGCAGATGGATTCATGCAATATATATATATATACTGTATATATAGATACATACATACATACATACATACATACATACATTTATAAATATACATACATATGGATAGATAGATAGATAGATAGATAGATAGATAGATAGATAGATAGATAGATAGATAGATAGATAGATAGATAGATAGATAGATAGATAGATTGATTGATTGATTGATTGATTGATTGATTGATTGATTTTTGGTCACTGCATAATTCACTTCCATTTGTATTATTTCATGGTTTCATTATTTTGATATTAATTAATTGCTATTATTTTTTTATTTTTATTTTTTATATATATACATTTTTTATATATATATATATATATATATATATATATATATATATATATATATATATATATATATATATATATATATATATATATATATATATATTATTATTTTTTTATTATTATTATTATTATTATTATTATTAATATTTTTGGTCTCTATAAAATTCACATACTTCCACGTACTTGTCATTTTTTTTGTTTCAATTATTTTAATAGTAATTTTAAAAAAGAATTAGAATGTTTTGTTGTTTTATGCATTTTATCAATAAAATAAAATGTTATTTCATAAAATGTAAAACCAGTTTTTCTGTGAATGTGAAGCTTCAAGAACACAGACCTTCCATCTTCTGTCAATGCCAGAACCTCTTTCATTGGCTTTACTTGTTTCCTCTTATCCATCCTTTCATTTCCTGTCCTCTGAGGCACGTTTCAACAATATGCTTCAGTCAATTGTGCCAAAAGCTGGATATATTGGAAGTTAGTTGGTTTCTTTCATCGGCTAAGTGGTGCAGGGTGTCCGAAACAGTTCAATGGTTATTTATGTGAGCTGAGGTTGTAGATTCTGATAAGAAAAGATAGTCTATGTGTCTTCAGAGTGCTGACAGTCTGATACTAGAACTGTTTGTGGTCAGTGTGCATCAGGAAGTTCCTTTAACAGACCTCAATGTGTACAGCGTGTGTATGCCAGTGGATGTTCATTCGTGTATGGGTGTGATAGCGAGAAAGAGGGCAAGAAATGTTATGGTGAGGTGAGGAATGTAGGTGGAGTGGGAGTCAACTTCTGAATTGGCTTTGCCCTTGACCTTTATGTTCAGAGTTCTGTTTCCCTTCAGCCATGTGAGCTGCTGTGCTGAGCTGGGTGTCACAACAAAGGATTTCTGCAGTGTTGGTTCCCTCTCAGCAAAATCCAACAAAAATCTCTTGTATAATTTAAGTTAAAATGAGCTCAAAGCTCAGAACTTTAGACAATCTGAACAATTTATAGTGCTTCAAGTAGAGTTGGAAAAGTTTGAAATCAAACTTGTGTAAACTGTGAAAAATTATAATTTATATTTTGCTAAAAGACTAATATATTCTTTTTAAATGATTACATTATTTTCATTAGTATATAAATAATACTAGTATTTGTTGTACTTATATTAATTATAATTATGTCCATTTTTTTATTAAAAAAAATATATGAGTATTACAGTTATGAGAATCTAGTGTGAATCACCATTTATAATAATAAGAAGTATAACAAACTCAAAAGTAAAGTATCTGGACACATTACAATAATGGGAATTGGGGAAAATTTGCTTAAATGTCATGAAAAAATTTCACTATTCAAACATCTTCATAGTTATAATTATATTTTATGCCCAATATAATTGCTTTTTCTTTTTTTCTGTTAAATTTGATTATATTTGTGACATTCACCCTCAGATCTTTAACACCAACATTTGCATGAATCGCATCAAAGGAAGTATAAAGAGATGATAACTGATTTTCATTTGCATCTGATACAATATAGTTAACATATCGAACCTCTTTTGTTTAGGAAACCAATGAGCAGAAGCTCTACAAGATAGCAAATGAACTTCTGCAGACAGAGAAGGCCTATGTTACACGACTTAACTTATTAGATAAGGTAAGTGCTCATTTAGCTTCTTTCATGAGGGCATGCAATGTATATATTTTTTGGTAGACTGAACTCTTGTAAGCGGGAAACCAGGAGCATTGTTTTCCAATATGGCAATCTGAACATTTTAAAGATAGTAGTAAGCACACAGATCATACATCATCTAACTCTGGCCCTGCTGTGCAGGTGTTTTATGCCAAGCTGATAGAAGAGGCAAGAAAAGACACATTCCCCGTGGATGTGGTGATGAAAATCTTTTCCAACATCTCTTCCATTAATGCCTTCCACAGCCAGTTCCTTCTGCCTGACCTGGAAAAACGCATGGGAGAATGGTAAGGCGTTCACACTCTCACTTTGTGGATATTGGTTTTGGTTTAATTGGAAGAAATATGGTCTTAATGCTCTGAGACTTTTCTACCAGGACGTCAACACCTCGCATTGGGGACATCCTACAGAAGCTCACTCCCTTCCTGAAGATGTACGCTGAGTATGTGAGGAACTTTGACCATGCCATGGATCTGGTGAAGCAATGGACAGAGCGATCACCTCCATTTAAAGCTATCATTCTGGAAATCCAGGTGATCACTGATGCATGTTTTTTTTTTTTTTTTTTTTTTTTTTATAACCAGAGAGCCGGATGACTACTGGAATGCCAATAGAATTAAATAATATAATACAATTTAATATTAAATGAGAAATTCAGTGTTATTCAGTGTAATTAAATGTTGAAATTAAGTTAATTTATTGTACAAAACTCAATTATTTGAAAACACGCAGAGAATTTTATATTTATTGATAAGGTCAGGATGTTGGTAGATTTTATACCTGATATAAAAGAGAACTAAAAAATAGACAAAAGGGCCTTTTACAGCAGAGGAATGTTTTCATAGTTCCTATAACTATTGGTGGAAGTACCCGCTTTTTCGCACCACAGGAACTGGGAACGATTTTAGTTATAGGAATTAGCTCCTACTTCAGAGTAGGGTTCTGACCCAGCACAATAGGAACTACCAGTGACATAAGTGTAGGCTGATTAGCCAAACGCATGCCATACGAAACACTGTGTGTTTAAACGGTTAAAAGTTCCAGTCTACGTTTACTTACTCCATGAACTGACTCCACGAACATTAAAAACAGCGATAGATGGACTGACGTAAAAGTCCAGCCACTTCTCAACCTTTACGCTATGGAGTTGTTGAAGTTGTTGAATGCCGTGCTTAAATGACGTCACTGACGGCCAGCTTATGTCAGAGTTCCTACTGGCGGTGTGAATGCAACCAGGAAAATGGCCCTAGGAAAACATTTAGTCTATAACTACCCAGTGTGAAAGCCCCTAAATTGTGGCTGGTTTAATTGGCCAGGGCTGCGTTTCTCAAAAGCATCGTTAAGTTGATCATTGGTGCCATTGGTTCTGTACGATCTACTTTTGAGAAACACAGCCCTCGATATATCTGTACCTTTTTGCTTTCTTTATTGTTTGTAGATTCATGTGTGCATGTTTGTGTGTTTAGTCTCAAGAAGTGTGTGGCAGTCTGACGCTGCAGAATCACATGTTGGAGCCTGTTCAGAGAGTGCCACGATACGAGATGCTGCTCAAAGACTATCTGAAGAAACTTCCACAGGATCACATAGACCGGCGGGATGCTGAAAGTGAGTTCAGGAGTGAACATGTTCCTAAGACAGTCGTTAAACGTGACCTTTCTTAAATATGAAATCTTTGTCTTTGCAGAGTCTTTAGAGATTATTTCCATGGCTGCCACGCATTCCAACACTGCCATTAAGAAATCAGTGAGTGTTTTTCCTCTGCTGTACAACTGAATCTCTAGATTGTCTCATTAGCTATTTCACAACCCATTTTTATGTGCAGTTTGGGATATTGCATATAAAAAAACGTTGGATGGAAACGGCAAGATGCGCATTGATTCAAAAAAAGTGCATAAAAACGTATGCGCTCAATTGAGGCGGATAAAAAAATTTTTTTATCCAATAAGAAAACTTGCGCATAAACTATGATGAAAATGAAATTCTGAAATACCTTAGCCAAAGTCTGTTGTCAAAGTGGTTCAGTATAATTACCTCAGAACTGTCATAGCCGATTGTGTTCCCAAACACACACAAAAACACTAAAAAAGTAATTAATTACTAGATACTGATTACATAATTAGATTACTACACTAATTACTCTCTTTTTAAAAAGTAAAAAGTATTTCTTTAATTGTGACTAATTACTTATTTAAATCCCATATCAACCTTGACCAGTTGACAGACATATAGACATAAAACTGCTCTTTTAATTATTTTAAATAAATAATATAAAATTGCATAAATTATTCTTAAACCGACCAAAGTATTTAAAGGGAAAATGTTACATTTAAAACTTACATTTTAACAATAGACATTCCATTTTGATGTTAAATCCACTATTGTTTTATATAGAATTTTTCTAGTCTATACAGTTATTTTCTGTAACATCTCCAAATATATATATATATATATATATATATATATATATATATATATATATATATATATATATATAATAAATTCTCATAAATGTTTTGAAACGTTTGAAAATGTTTTTGGTCTTTCTGTTTATCTCTTAGGAAAACCTTAAGAAATTGTTAGAAATTTATGAGATGTTGGGAGAAGAAGAGGACATCGTGAACCCCTCGAATGAGTTAATAAAGGAGGGTCATATTCTGAAACTGGCGGCCAGAAATACTTCAGCCATGGACAGATATCTCTTCCTGGTGAGGACAACTAATTATTGTCCATGCTATTTCAGTCATTGATCAGTTACTATGAATATTTAGCTTTAAATAAAACAGTTTTAATTACCGTAGCATTTGGCAATTCATTTTCTTAAATATCTACTCTTTCCTACAGTTCAACAACATGCTTCTGTACTGCGTTCCCAAGTTCAGCTTGGTGGGACAGAAGTTTACAGTGCGCACACGTATTGGCATTGAAGGTATGAAAGTGATGGAGACGTTCAATGAGGATTATCCTCACACCTTTCAGGTTTCCGGAAAGGAACGTACACTGGAGCTGCAGGCCAGGTACAGACCGTACCATCTGTGCTTGCATTTATAATGCATACAGAATGTTAATTAGTTTTTAATGGTGTTGTTGTCTCATTACAGCTCTGAACAGGATAAAAAAAGCTGGATAAAGGTAAGAATTTAATATTCACTTTTTTATACTTGATGAATATTACATTGTCATTAGAAGTCCATTTTCTAAATTGACTTCCTCTGTGATTTAGGCATTCCAGGAAACAATACACATCTCCCTCCAGAAAAATGAGACCTTTAAGTCAGCATGCAAAGATGTGGAGGAAACATCGGTCAGTATTTATTCTCAGAAGTGTAAAATTCTCCTGGACTACATAACACAAGATACCGAATGCTCTCTGTTATTGTAAGGGAATGTTTATACATTGACATAACAAAAAGGGTTTTGCCATGTATTGACTTTTTTCATATTGATATTATTTAAAATAATGATTAAATTACACATTTGAACAATAATATAAATAACTGAATATTTGTAATTAAAATAATAATTTATTTAAAATGGTTTAATTATTTTAATTAGTAATTAAATCAATAATTAAAGTCTTAATGAAACAGAAGATGAACACTAAATGATTGGAGTCCTGCAAACATCACCTGAAAAAAAAGTCATTTTCACCAGAAGCATTGATCACAAAACATCCATTTATAAAATATATAGGCCAAATTTTAATTTGACGTCAACTTTAAAATCAATCTGTTTTAATTCAAATTAATCATTTAAAGGAACCGTATGTAAGAAATGTATTTCAATTAATCATAAAATGGCCCTGATATGTCACTAGACATTAAGAAATCATGTTCATTTCAAATACTTATATCACTGACAACAGTAGTCCGGCCAGGATACTGTCATTTAAAAGTGAAGTTGCAGCCCTCAACTGATGTTGATGTTGTCATGTTGTGTTTTGGCCTGATGCCCCACCCTCCACCTATCTACCAATCACGAAGTCAGTAGTGTTTCGGCATCCGGGTTGCCAGCTCTGCTCTAGTTACCACAGATGCAGTTACAAACGTGTCGGATAAAAAAACGTCTAACGTTACGAAACCTAAAAGACCTCATTATGAATCCGAAATACGCAAAACATCTCTCATGAAGCATAAACATAATTAACAGAAAAAAAACGTACTGTGTAGGACTCGTCACTTGCCATTGGAAGCTCCTTGTAGCAGCCTACGTTCCTGCTGGATCCTGCAGCCTATCTGGCAACCTCGAGTCAGGGGGGAGGGGGAGGGGATACACCGCTCTACAGTAATTTGAAAGTGATTGCAGTACCAATTTTGGCCACAATCTTACATACTTTGTATCATGTCTCCACTTTAGACACGAGTACTATATGAATGATAATGCTTATTTTATTAGATGTTAGATGTTTCAATCTTATTGTTCAGGGCAAAGGGTAATTTTCTGTGTTGTTGTTTTTTACTCAAGTATGAACATAAGGGCCCTGTCATACTTTTTTTTTTTTTTTTTTTTTGCTAGTATAGCTATAATTTTCACATCCTGCGCCACGATGTTTAAATGGCAAATGCATTTGCGCCCATCTGTGTGCCCATGGGCGTGCTGGTCTGAAAATGAGGTGTGTTCTGGCGCATTGTTGGCGTGTTGCTATTTTGAGGCAACTGAAATAGACCGCTCCATTGACCAACAAAAACCTGGTCTAAAGTCAATGGCGCAGTATTTTTTTTGTTATTTAAAGAGCGCATTAGTAATATGTGCCTATAGGCGGGTCCACAACGCACGTACACTCTGCTTAATACACACACAGGGACGGGCAGCAGCACACAAACATGCCAAATATTGAACATAAAAGGATTATAATGTAAAAGATTATTATAGTGTACATAAAGATATGGTGGAATCCGGCTTGTGCTCGGGCACGAGCAGATCCGTTTCCTATCTGGAGAAGCATTCAGTCTTTCTGTTTGCAAATTCCGCCATTTAAACCATGAATCCGCCATGGCGTTTAAAGGGAATTGGAGATGAGACTCTGATTGGTTTATTGCACGTTACGCCCAAAAACACACCCATTACTCAATAAGAGAATAGGGACAACCCTTTTAGACCATGCGCCGGGAGCACCGACCATTTTTCCCATCGTGAAACTAGCAAAAGTGGATCCAGACACGCCCTAAGTGAACTTTTAGACCATGCGCTTAAATTGTTTATACATTTTATGTCTATTTTTCTATGTAGGAACTTAAGATATCGGAGCTGGGTAAAAGAGCCCCTCGTTGGATCCGAGACAACGAGGTGACCATGTGCATGAAGTGCAAAGAGGCCTTTTATGCTCTCACACGCAGGAGACATCACTGTCGGGCCTGTGGATACGTAAGCGGCAGCAAACTAAAAGCATTTAGTGTTTTTACAGTGTATTACATGTGCTGAAATACCGATTTCATTCAGGTGGTCTGCTCGAAGTGCTCAGACTACAAAGCCCCTCTGGAATACGATGGGAATAAGATGAACAAGGTGTGCAAAGACTGTTACTGCATCCTGACAGGCCATATAGAGAGTGAGGAGAGGGAGGGCAAGAAGAAGGGAATTCTAGAGGTGAGTCCTGGGGTCAGAGCCACATTCTATAATGTATCAATTACCACACACTGTACTGTCAGGAAAAAAAGACTTCATATAACCTTTATATATACAGTTACGGAAGAAAAAACGACGTGCACGAACTGTTGTGGTGGATTCGACAGCGGTAAGATTGGTTGGTAACACTTTATAATAACCTGCAGCAGTAATCCATCATTAACATTCAGTAATGCTTAACAGATCAGCAGCTGATGTATATCTTCATATACTCATGAATTTACAAGTCCAAGTTTCATTTCTAACTAATTTACATGAACTAATGATCTGTTTAGCATCATGTAATGCAATAATGTTAATATTATTATTGGACTTATTATAAAGTGTTGCCACTGGTATAGTGATGTTTTAACGTTCTGGTTTGGTGATGCTTTAGAAAAGAGGGAACAAAGCTGATTTAGCTAATCATTTTTAAACACATTTGTGAAGTAGTGGATTTGCTTGTTCCCTTTTCTAAATGATCACTTGTGCATCATGGGAGCAAACTGACTATCTTAAATGCTGTAAAACTGAAACTTACACTTTTCTTTGGCTTTCTTTTTGTTTTGCTTGCTTTCTGTGAATTTCTCAAATCCTGTCAAGAACATGATTATTTCACCTCAAGATCACAATAAAAAGTAATAAATTGTAATTTGCATTTACTTCGTTAAAGGTTGTATCAGCGATTTCAGGCCCAAACATAAATGATCACATTCATCTAATCTTTCCTAACGATCCGCTAGCTGCCCGCCCCATAAGCATGCCGTCAAAAAAACGCGTCTCTGTAGGCAGCCGAGGCTCTGAGATCTGCACACAAAAACAATTGGTTTCACCAACCACTCAAAACCAAAACAAATAGTGTTCCAACCAATCACCGACAGGGGTGGGTGTTGTGAGGTTTTCGCGTGCAGCCGTCATAGGCAGCCGTGCACGAGTGCAAAACCTCACAACACCCACCCCTGTCGGTGATTGGATGGAACACTATTTGTTTTGGTTTTACGGCATGCTTATGGGGCGGGTAGCTAGCGGATCGTTAGGGAAGATTAGATGAATGTGATCATTTATGTTTGGGCCTGAAATCGCTGATACAACCTTTAAGTAAATGAAGCTGTATTGTCATGACAATTAAACCCATTTCCCACCTTTAAGTACTGTTATGCGTCCAGATATTTTGATGTTTAGCTTGTTTTTATTTGTCATTGTTATCTGTCATAAACAATGTTCATACTTCATCCTTTGTAGGGTCACATGGGCGCTGAATATATATGTATATATTAATTATATACATTACTTTTTGATTTTGATGTTGAAGTGAATACGACTCCCTTTAATTTGTATCTGAATATTGGAATTGTAAATGAATTACAAAAACTGACAAAAAGTTACATTTTGACAAAACCTATATATAAAAAAAAAGAAGAAAAAAAAACCATGCAGGTATTGTTAAATTCATTGATCTCATACAGGAGTGATGAAATGCATACAGTGCTAAACTTCTCTTCTTGTCCCTCACAGATTGAAGCTGCTCAGTTCTCAGGAAGCAGTATCATGTGTGGCTTCCTACAGTACTGTGAGAAGAACAAGCCCTGGCAGAAAGTCTGGTGTGTCATTCCTCAGAAAGAAGCTTTAGTTCTCTACTTGTACGGAGCACCTCAGGTCAGTGCACTTGTATCTTCGTGAACCGTGCTATTTCTGTTCCTGTACATCACTTCCCTTTACTTAACAAAGATGCACTGTCCTCACAGGATGTCAAGGCCCAGTCCACAATTCCTCTGCTCGGCTACCAGGTGGAGGACAGCCCGAGACCCACCGACCCTCCCACAAGCTTCAGACTATCTCAGTCTAAATCCGTCCACAGCTTTGTCGCAGAAAGCGAGGAACTGAAACAGCGCTGGCTCAAAGTGATCCGAATGGCAGTGACGGGAGAGGAACCAGAATCGCCTGAAGAAAGCCATTCTACGGAAATCACCCAAGAACCAAGCTCTAACGGTGTCTGAGCAAAGAGAGCAAACTTTTCTTAAAGACTTCTCTACTGGTGTGGCGACGCAATTAGTAAGAAAAGTGTTGACGCTCCGCTTGCTGCGCCATCACTATTGGACGGTCTGAGCTACAGCATTTGTCCAGTTGTCCTAAAGTTCCATTTGGATTTGAACTCATTCAGGATATGGGGGTTAAAAGGGCTTGACCCTTACCGGACAGATTTGAAGTTCATGCAAATGGAGCACATGGGAAGAGTACATGAGGAACTAAGAGCTATTCCACCACCTTACTACAGTTCTAAGTAGAATGTAAATATTGTACAACAATTGGACAAAATATTGAACATTTACATGTATGTAGTAGTATATTGAGGCAAAAATCCAGATTTGTGGATGCCATTGTAAAAGGACATGTGAGCTTTTCAAAAAGTCAAGATTGCAATCTACTTCGACTTTAAATGGGGTTCAGTTGCAGAACGCTCTGAATGCAGTAGACACTCCTTCTTTATGGCCATCGTTACTTTGCCAAAACATGTGTTGACATCTTTGTTGATTCTAGGGTTGCAGCGGTATACTAGTTTCACGATATATAGTTGTTTTAAATTTGACATTTACCATACCGCTTTTATTTATTAATGGACGGTATTGATAAATGTAACCGCACTGAGAATCTCATTTGCGCACGCGACACAGCTATGCTGAGGAGAAAATTGTGAGGCTGAATAAAGCTTCACGCAATTTGTTGCGCGCCTCCCATCCAATAAGTATACTTTGTTACTTCTGATATGAAACAAAGTCTCAGGTTTAAAATGCGGTCAGTTTTATCGCGAAATTCAAACAATAAAACCGTAGCGGCCCCTCTTTAATGTGGTGTGACAAATCGCTGTAGTTTAAGTTTAAGCGGGAGCGCGCAGTGAACGTGAACCGATCATCAGCCACAGCGCGAATGTTAACATCAGAACAAACAATTTACTGAAATGTATCTGCTGTCATTTAATCGCCTAATCAGGGTTTTAACCACGGAAACACGTCAATAAAACAGCTTTTAAGCATGTCAGGAAACATTACATTTACCTCAGGAAAGTAATATCCAATATGGATAACGTTAGCTCGATAGGGAGCTCGAAAGATGTCCAAGGAGGAGCATTTAATTAACCTGTTAATTTATATATGTATGCGTGTGTGTGTGTGTATGTGTGTGTGAATAATTGTCATAAAGACAAGTTTGTATGAAAACTACCTTGTGTGCAATTTAAATGTTTGTAAGAAAATCTGTTTTGTTTGTGGCGAATTTGAAGTTAGCCTAATGAATTCAGTGTGGTCTACTCTAGGTTGTTTATTTTCCCCTTTTAATATTGTAGTAGGCCTAATGTTCCAAATGAGGCATTAATTGGGAGATTTTTTTCTTTTTAGAAAAACTGTTGTGTAGCTGCGATATTTTCAAATGAATAAATAAGGAAACAAATTATAATACCATGAAACCGTTATATTTTCAGAGATGGTTTCATGGTTATCATACCGTGAAAATCTCATACCGTTGCAACCTCAACCAATTCCTGACCATTAGCCGTAACTTAGTCCAGGACCATACAAGGATGCCTATTAAGCTTGTCTGGGATGTTTTTAAAAGAGCTTCATCGCCCTCATCGCACATCAGACATGAAAGCTTCATAAACCTGCTGTCTGTACCTCGATCAAGGCAGACGCTTGGATTAGTTCCTGAAGAACAACAAAGACAATGTGAATAATGTTTCACCCACCATAAGCTGTTTCACTTTTCCTCATTGAAAAGCTTAATCGAATCAAACATGAACAGAATAATGGCTTTGATGTCAGTAGCTCAGCAATCAACCACAGACATTGACATTGAATTATCAGAGATGAACAGTGTGCGATTTATCAGATTCAACTCGCTAATCAATAGATGTAGTATTGACATGAAATAATTGGTTGTAAATCAAATCTGTATAGAAGTTTCTGTAATATACATTTTATTCGTGGGCAGTCAGCCGACCAATAGGGAAGGGTGTGAGGATGAGTTTTTTGTTCTGTATATGATGCCTCTACTGTGGGAAGCACAATCAGACTCAGTAGGTCGCTGGAGCAGGAAGACACGTCATGTATATGTTCTTTAAATACTACAATTATAATTTTATTATTTAAAAATAATTTATGGGAGATATGCATGATTTCACATAGCACAAAATTACATTTTTAGTCCCTCAGTTCAGTTTGGACCTTTTATTCATCCCTGTGTACTGAAGAAATAAGCATTTATTTTCTTTCTTTGAGACAAATCTGCAGTCTCTTGCCTTGCTCTGCAGAACGAGCTGCATATTATTGGAAATTGACTTTTATCACATCAGCATTGTGAGATACAGACCTTTCACACTAATTAATCTTAAGCTAAATTTTTATTTTTAAAAGAAAATGTGGTTTGATGTTTCTGGGAAACGGCAATATTGTAATAACATTGAACGTGATTTAAAATATACCTGACTTTGAAACATATCACAGCCAAGTCATATTTTTTTCCTTTGCAACCAGTTGTTGATTCCACAGTCCATGTTTTCTGTGCCTGACATTTATAATGTAGTCATGAACACTTTTATAGATGAACTAGGGAGGCATCTTGAATATGTGCATTTCTGTATTAAAACATGGTCGTTTGCTTATTGTTGCCATCTGAAACAATCCTTACCATGTGATCTGAATGTAGCCTGCAGGTATTATCACTCCCTGAATCCTTTCTGCAGTGAAGCTACACCAGCTCTCAAAGCCAAGACAGAGCCAATTTTAAACATACAAAATAAACTGAACATTATGCACTTTTCTGTCTTCTATAAAGTGTACCTTAAAGTGTAATTAAACAAGATTATTCTGCAATGGAATGCCTCAGCTGTTCACTATGCAAATCACAAGAAACAGGAATTAAGTGCTTAATTTGCTGAAGCAGCTATACAATACTTACACTTACATTTTTGTTTAAGTCGCATATTTTGCCAAGAAAATCACAGGAACAACAGGGCTGTCTGATTAGAAAACCATTTATTTACCACATTAGAAAAAAGCAGAAATCCAATAGAGATCTTCATAAGACAATTTAATGTGTTGATAGTTATCAAAACTGCAAAAAGCACTTATTTGACACCTAATTGAAAAGAATAATGTTCCACGCTATTTGTGATGGTTCAGCCTTTGGCATGATGCACTAGGCCCCGGATCCTGCGCGTCAGGGCTTGGATGAAAGTGTGACGGGAACGGGTTTTACTATACAGCCCCTCGACCTCCAGCAACTTCCTCTGGAGCGGCTCACTGAAGCTGTTCGCCACATCACTCTGCAACTACACAAACAAGAAACGCTCACAAACAATACCAAGCAGACATTTGGACAAGTACAGAGTCAGTAAGAGTTCTTTATGTTTTTAAATGCAACATATCCCTGTGATTGCAAAGCTGAATTTTCAGCATCATTACTCAGTCTTCAGTGTCACATGATCCTTCAGAAAATATTCTAATATGCTGATTTGCTGCTTAATATTGCTCAGTAGTAAACCATGACATTCTTTTCAGTATTAGAAAGTTCAGCATTTATTTGAAATGGAAATAGAAATGTCTTTAATGTAGGAACCTGTAGCTCTTTGACAAAAATCACGTGGCTCGCCAGTTCGCACCCTTCACCAACATATGATCATTTAAAACTTGCAATGTACCTGTTCAATATCTTGCTGGCTCACTCTTGACACACTTAAACCTCTGCTGCCACTAGGATCTACACAGAAAGAAATTGGTCAGACATTTGATAAACAAGTCTTTCATGCAGTTAAAAACAACCTAAAACTGAACTTTGAAGAAGAACAGCTGACCTCTGTAACCTGGCAGAAGCGAGTCTTTGGGGTCAGTGGGAGTGCAGTAGAGCAAGTAGAACTCTAGGTGGCGCCAGATCACAAACAGGCACGTCTCAATGATATCTTCAGAGAAATGTCAAGAAAAACATGCAACTGCTGTGCACTTTCAAGGTGTCAGATTGTAATAAACAGCTCAAAATAAACAGTGAGAAGCTTAAGAAGTTATTTTAGAAAGCAAATCGGAGCATTTCTTGATTTCTCAGGCAATCTTTGTGTGTTAGGATACAGGAACAGAGGGCAAGAAGTTTGGCTCTGTTGTTGACCAGCTGGACGAGCCGGCGCTTGGCAAGCACGTTTCTCTGCACTGATGGGATCTTTTCCACTCCACCAGAACCAGACACCAGACCCTGGCACAGCTTTGCACACAAAACGATATGTCAGGCATAGATAATTCTGTATCTTTTAATCAAACAGGCAGAAAAGGGCAGCAATGTCTTTGCATGTATACCTCCTTGAGTTCCTCGGGAGGAAGCTGTTCCACTCGCTCTAGCTTGTTCAGGCTCTGTCTGTGGCTGTCATGGTATCGGAAGAAGTCAGTGGCGCTGTTCTTCAGTAGGAGCAGAACCAATCCCAGACAGGGCACCCGCGCAGAGGGAACGGACACATCTGATCCAACACGATGATGCACAGTTAGTTTACAGAAGCCAGCCAGTATTTCGTCAACATAGACAGACACTAAACAGTCACAAAGACCAACCTGCTGGCTCACTTGCTGATGGGCTGAACAGGCAGAGAGAGAACTGGGCTTCAGCTGAGCTTTGCAGCAGTAATGTCTGGCAGTACTCCATAATATTAGCACAAATCTGAGAAATCACACAATACACATTAGAGTGAAACATCTAAAGGCTGAGATAAACTACTCAACTTATGCCCAGATTTTCCCCCTGATCTGCAGTCTAGAGAATTTGATACTAGTTGCCCGTCTGCAGATTTTGGGCAATCAGAGTTGACAGATTTCACGGAAAATCTCAGGCTTTTCACACTCGGCTTAACACCAGGTTAGAGGTCTGCACGGGATGGATTTTTCAATCCCACTCCCGCCCGCAAGATTATCTACCGCTCCCGCCCTGCTTCCGGCCAAAATATGTTTGCATCCCGCTCCCCCCCCCCCCTTAAACTTTCAAGTTATGTCCCGTTTCCGCAGGCAAAGCCTGTAGGAGGTGAAGTGGTACATTCTTTAGTCCTGGTCTGGTTAGACTCTTGTTCTGGTGATGAGATCTCCAGTTACACACTTCTATGTGCTGTTGTTATTAGATAATTATATTTTGCGAGAGCCCACGAGTCATTTATTTCTCCCGTTTCCCTATATATCATATAGGGAACATATCAGTATCATAGGAACATATCATATCATTCCCGACATATCAGTATCTTGCCTCCCACATCTGCACTCAGCAATTCAAAACTTGTCTCGCATCGCACTCTGTTGCGTCGGGTGCTACGAGATTGCAGGCCTCTACCCCGGGTTATCGTCCTACAGTGGAGCAGGGTTAGCAATGCTTTTGCGGTGTTAACTCGACAGTTAACATTACAGTTATGTAAACATAGTGACATTGACTGGATGAACGGCATAGGCATTATGCAATGACACCACAAATATGCAAATAAGAATGTTAACCCAGGGTTTAGGAATATACCTAAAATATTAGTAAAGTATTAGCATATGAATACCCAGAATTAATTGGAAACCCCGGGGCAAATTATGAGCAGTCTGAAATGTGAAGAAGAATGACCCAAGGTCAACTATTTCAAGTGTGAAAAGCCCTATAGTGTATGATGGGCACAGACTTTTTTTTAACATCAGACTATGAACATGTTTGACATTTTGAGCTAATTTTATAACATAGTTTTAAAGGGACACTTCACCCATTTGCATTAAGCTTTGTATTGTTAGAAACCCAGTCATATATTATAATAAATGTGGATTTTTCATCCATTTTTCCCTGAGATGGGAGAAATAAGGATTTAAGTGTTTTACTTCCTGCTTATTATGACGTAAAAATCATCATTTTGCGTCATAATAAGCAGGAAGTCACATTTCATTGAAAAGTGTAGAGACTACAGACACTCGTTCCTCATCTTTCCCAGGGGGCGGGAACCGCTCACGCTACAGGCCTATTACAGATCAGTGGGTGGGATTGACTTTCTGAAAACTAAAAGCAATATCCTCCATCTTGTTTGGAAGCTAAGCTAACAGGCGCTGTGGAGACAGATGTAAAGTTATGACAATAGCGGAGGAGAGTGCTCAATATGATATAGAGGAAGAGGATTTCAGAAGTCTGATGCTTGAATCAGGTGTTTGTGGCTACCTTTACAAGCCGCATTATAGCGAAGAGCAGCCGAGGCAGAAGACCTGCCTGCCGCGGACGAGGAGCCCGGACTGGCTCGGGTTAGGGCGGACTGGTGGCGCCGGTGATCTCACTATGCAACTACGAACCGCTACGAACACAGAGATAGAGTCCGACTGTGGCAAAGAATTTCAACAATGACAACTTCTCCTGGATGAAATCTCTGAATCAGACGAGGACACGGACGTTTGTGTTGTGAACTATCCTAGTTTCGCACCGCATCTGACTGAACATCCAGGTAACGTTACAATGCAATAATTCACCACTTCGAAAGAAATACAAATGAAGAGTAATTCACTAATGAGTTCGCCAACTAACTAGACATTTTGTGTGAAATTAATTTCAAGCTCTGGTGGTAGCTAGCCTTGTAGACGGAAGAGTTATTTCTCTTAGGCAGATATGCGCTTTCTGGATTAGTGGGAGTGGCTTGCGCAGCTGTGCAATGTGGTGCATTGTGGGAGTTGGTGTCTTTCATACAAATGCGTCCTGAAGTTACTTTCTTTCTTTCCTCGGCCAAGAAGGCACCAAATTCAAAATTAATTTTACATTTCGACTACATATATGACCCACTTTCAATAAAGATCAATGTTCCCATGGGTGAAGTGTCCCTTTAATTTATCATGAGTCTCCAAGCAGGTCGAGGCACATGTTTCTGCATGAGTGTGTTTACAAAGTCAGCAACTTTAAGATGCTACAGAGAGGAGTAAGCAGTCACTATGTTTCCTGTGACATCACCTGTTGCATGGCAACCTCCATTTCCTCTCTCTTTTCTGCAAGGTCGCCAGGAGAAACAGTGTCCTCAATCTGCTTCAGGTAGCGAGCACGATCAGTGCCCACCAACCGCACGAGCAGAGACAAAGACTGACGCTGAAGGAGGGAGAAAGAGGAAACGTCACTCATGTTGTAAACTTCATACATTTACAGAATTTTCAGCTTTAATGATGTCATCTAGGGGTGTAACGATTCGCTCGTTTTCTCAATGCATTTATCACAAATCCTGACGATGCATGAAACATGGATTTTTGAATCGCTGATTTCGGTCAATAACTGATTTAAAATGCTAAGAATCAAAATTAAATCAATTCGATAGCGATTTAATGCTTTAAAATATATAAAACATTAAATGACTGCATGCACGAATTAATAAAGACGTAGGAGATTTTTCTCATTGACACAAGAAGGCTTTTCTTACTCTTCAGTGAAGAAAAGTTAGTTTAGGAATAGTTGGGAAAGTGCATGAAATTCTAGGGTAGTCTCTCCATGCAAGCATTGTTTAATGTACCTGGAAGACTGTAATAATGTTGTGTAGCCTATACATTAACACTATCCTACACAATGGTTAACATTATTAACAATACTTTTAAAAGACTTTAAAATCTTGGCATATGTACATTTCTACATGTCAATTTTTATAACAAATAAAGTGATGTAGAATCATTACTAACATGAACTAACATCTAATGGACAAAAGGTTTGTTTGTTTTGCCCTCACTCTCTAACCCCCTGAAGGTCGCTGTGTAATTCTCACCCTGACTAAGTCTCATTAGGGGAAGCATTTAAATAATCCCATGAATGCGATTAAAAAAAAATGCAGAATCGAATCATTAATCAAATCACATCGAATATTATTGTGAATCGTCTGGAATCGTTCTGAATTTGCAAAAAATGGTTTTTGAATTGAATAGAAAACCTATGAATCATGAACTGAATGAATTCACTCAACCCAAAAATTCACAGCCCTAATGTCATCATAATAAACTGCGAATGGTCTTCTTCCTTACAGTTGTTGTCTTGCATATATTTAACCATTTAAAGTCAACTAGTTATTCTTTTCTCCCCTTTAAAAAGAGGTTTTTGAAAATCTTTTTTCAATATTTCACCTGGAATCTGCCAATGTGTCCCTGTAATTCCATAAGGACGGCACTGTTGATTTCCTGTCCCATCTCGAGGGCTCCTGAAACCCAAAATTGACATGCATAGCATTAGTGATGCATCAGTTTGTGGAGCATTTCAAACAGCTGTAGTGTTGCGGCACCTGGCAGTGCAGTCTTGCTGATGATGGCAGTGAGGAGAGAGAGTTCCTGTAGGGCACCCATGCTCATATCTTGACCATGCAGAATTGACTGAATGACATCCGAGTGAACAATGAGCCACTGGAGCACCTATAAACGAAAACACACCGTATGTTTATGTAGCATTGAAAACTATTGATGTTAGTGTTTATTTTTTATTTATTTAGACAAAAATATAATATAATATAATATAATTTAATATAGATGCTAACAGTGACATGCAAATGCAAACAATATGTGGTATAAGGAGAGTACTTTTATAACATGGAAGTATTCATTTAGTTTTAATGGATTTTTCAATTAACCTTGTTTATTTTCCTTTATTATATATATATAGTATCTACTCTTTTGATATTCTTAATTAATGTTAAGTAAACATTAAAAGATGCAGTAAGTGATTTCTGTGAATCATTGTTGAACACTGTTGATATTTGAAATCAACCCCTCCCTTCATTGCTCCGGCACCCAAAATGCATGAACACGCAATGCAAGAGTGGATGTCTCTTTATCATAGCAGAAGCGAAGCAAAATTAAGCTTCGTGAAAAATAAACCATTACTTATTTTATTTCTTTTTAAATTCATACTTTATTATTTTACAATTTATTAATTGATCAAAAGTGACAGTAAAGGAATTTATAATGTAAAAGTGCTGTTCTTTTTCAATTTTTATTTATCAAAGAATCCTGGAAAAATGTATCATTGTTTCCACATAAGCAGCAGCACAACTGTGACAAGAAATGTTTCTTGAGAACCAAATACATATATACAAATATATACAGTATATCCGAAATATATAAATATAATCCCCCCCAAAAAATAAAAATAATAATATAAATATATAAATTTAAAACAAAATATGAGCTGAAACCATATGACGCTCAGTTGCTCACGGCCCATGCGAACGCTCTACTCATGTTCCACTCATACTCATCAGAAAAGCAAAGTCCTCTCAAATAACGTGCCGACATGACATTTTTCTGTAGTAGACTTGTTTCTGTTTGCAAATAGCCTTATACAGTCCCAATTTTTTTTGTGTGATTTTTGTGATCAAAATGACTGATTTTGTGAATTTTTTAAATTTGCGATTTTTATTTTTTATAATTAGGACATCACATTTACCATAATAGTATTATGTCAGATGCACAATAGTCATACATGACATAAATCACAAACAAAATGCATAAAGCTTGTTTATTTTGGTCTAATCAAATTCTCATCAAATTAACTTTTAAAACAACCTATGTAAATATTAACAGCAGGTGTAGTAATTTATACTGTAGAACTGTGTGTAAATCCTGAGTTGAGGGGTCCTGAGCTACAGTAGGCAACCAGTTACTTATAGTGTGACATTTTGCATGGCGTCCCCACTGCGTATAGCTACGCAATACGAAGTGACCGTTCGAAAGGGAACTACTCGGTTACTATTGTAACCTCAGTTCCCTGAGAGTAGGGAACGAGTATTGCGTAGCCGGCCGCACTATAGTAACCTGGCAAGTTGTCGCTTCAGTCGTTAAACCTGCTAAAACGGCGTTATTCGGGGACTAATATCTTTTACTGTCTACAGAGCTCGTCTTTCTCTGCTGTCTATGACTAATATAGGCTAAGGCCGCGCCCCCTTGGCGGGCTCTGACGTGTAATGGCGTGACGCTAGCTCATTGGCGCCCGTGCCATTGGATGTGCAGTTGCCGCAGCACAGCCAATGAGTGAGCCAGACACTCACTGTGCTAGCTGTGCAGCTGCAAAATGCGTTTTACATTATAGGCTTCAGTAAATCGAGGAAAAGGAGTTTCCCCTTTTCCCGCAACATCTGTATCCACGTAAAAATGCATTGAAACTTTAATTAAACTAGAGATATTTCAATTGGGTGATTATAATTTAATGTTTTGTGAGGTCTTTTTCATTTTTGTGATTATTTTGCGGTTAAATTAGGAATTATGCAGGATTGCAAAAAAAATCGACATTTTGTTGTATTCAGCGATCGCGGAATCGCGAAAAACTGGAGGGACTGCTTATACTGCGCTGTAACATGATGTGGTATAGCCGTGCTGGGCAACACTGGTTAAAGTATGCAGTAAGATGTCGTGCTACATTCAAGTATGAACTTATCCGATCGCTAGCTAAACTCTTTTAGCATAGAGGAGAGGGATTCAGCCTGTTTCTGAGGACATCATTACATGGATGTTTAAGTACCTGTGCTGCCCCCTGCTGGTGCTGCGTGGTGGTGGAGGTCAAGATGACCTGCATCAATCTGAGAGTAGGTAGCAGGATCTGTCTGTATCTCTCTAGAGGATTAGGAATAAACCCTGATGGATCTCTCTGCCCAAACACTCTGAAAGAGAAAATGAAGAGAGTAAGAAGGTAGGGTAGAGAAAGACAATTATTCATCTATAGCTTGAACTCTAGATTATAGAGTACCTGAGCGCATCGTTTTGAGGGAGCATGTGAAACACCTGACACTCCACCAGCTGACTGACCAGCCCACAGCGCAAAAGCTCCATCGCACCCTGTGCTGTCTTAGCCACACGGGTCAGCAGAGCAATTTTGGACTCGTAGATGTACAGTGGTTTCAGTAGTGGAGGCTGAGGTGTGAGCAGTGTTTGCAAGGCAGCATCATCTTGTTTCAAGCTCTCAACCAGCACACGCAGGTAACCGCTGTTACACAAGTACACCAGCCACTGGCACTGTCTGTCTATAGACAACACCCTGTCCAACACTGCCAAAGCCAGCATCTGAAAAAGAGATTATGTCCTCGAGTCAACTCAACAGACATTTGGAGGTCTTCCTCTCATTCCTCATTGACCAAGCAAGATGATGATGATGATGATGATGATGATTTGCTCTTACCCTGCCGATCTCATGGCCGTCACAAGCATCTCTGCACACCACTTCCATAAGTGCAGTGCCATAGCTCTCAATAATGGCCAGGTTCTCTCTCTGCAGCTTGGAGAAACAATCTTCAGGGGCAGTCAAACGCTCCCACATGGATGTAGCTGCAAATTCAGTATTATATATTATAATATTTGTATTTATTATTTTGTATATTAGCATATATTACAAAATATTGCTATGAAAATGTGTTAAAGCCGACATGCTTTTCATAGGCAGAAACAGAGTGAACGATCTCTCAATTTATAAAAAATGGCTCAAAATTGTAGGTAGCTAAATAATGCTACCTTCCGAGGCAATCATGATGCCCAAAAATGCTGTCTAGGAATGTATGTGTATGTGAATAAAATATCCTATACAGTATGTGCGTATATACCTGTCTGCAGTGTCTCAGGCTCCTCAGGTTTCTGGGCAATTTGCAGGTAGTAGAGAAGAGCGCCATAAAGGTGAGCCCGTAGACGTTGGAAACCTCCACCTTGATGTAAACAAACACCAGGGGAGTAAGACAAGAAGGTTAACCATTTAACCTCTAACATGGTGGAACTAATTTACCTAGGTCAGCTGATTAGCATTAAATGTGACCCTTCTAACCTGTGCACAAGATAAAATCCAGCAGCTTCCTCAGAATGAGGTGAAGAGCGGAGTTAGCGATCGAAGCAAATCCTGATCCAGACCCACCCTCTGGCCCCGCCCCCTGCTGCTCAGACAGAACTGATTGGCTGAGGTGTGCTGTTAATGTGAAGACCGCTCCGGCTACAATTGGCATCAATTCTCCTGCAGCATCTTCTGATAACACCTAGAGAAAAGAGAGAGAAGGCAAGTCAAATTGCTGTTCCACATTTGGATATAAGCATCTGCTAGAAGCAAATCATCGTAAAAACACAATCAGTTCCTTTCCATCTGTTGTCCTACCTTGTCGTGCAGGTCCAAAAGCAGGTCTCTGATGATCAGCTGGCGCTGGTCTGCTGGGATGAGCTCTGAAGGACAGGCCGTGAGGATGGTCTCCACCAGACTCCTCCAGCTCTGCAGAGCGTGACGCTTGGCACTGAGACTACGCCGCACACGGTTCCTCTCCACCACCTGCTGCAGGACTGAGTTCACTTCCTGATACCGACAGAGACCATGAAAGAATCAGTACTAGGAAACACATTTTTTGTATCTCTTGCCTTCGAATAACAGAGATGCATTCACCTCCATCAGCAGTGGTCTTTGCCCAATGGCCGCCATGCCCTGCAGTGCATTGATCTCTGCAACTAAAACTCGCCGGAGCAACTGAAACACGATGAAGCAATGAAAGAATTAATTGCATGTTTTACAATAAAATAAATGACAGTATGAGCTCTAGTGCATGCAGATTGGTGAGCCATCCGCATACCTTGACGTTGCAGACCGTGTGTCCCTGCTCATTGACGTGTTCACAGTTGGTGATGACCTGCTCTATCTGAGCACGCTCAAAGAAGTCCAGCTGCAGAAGCTCAGGGGCCTCCTGACTGAAGTCTATGGCATCCAAAACGCTCAGCAGCCTCCTGCGTACTGAGATCACCAAAGAGCAATGGATGGTTAACTAAATACAATCTAAATCAGATGGCGCCTTCCTTTGCTAAGACTTTCCCTTACCTTTGGAAACAGTGCCAAAGTGCAGGAAACCGCTGACTGATCTACTCTCCTCCTCCATGCCTGTCTCTCCATCTGCTACAGATACAATGAATGCATTTACTTCAGTGTGGCTGGCTGGTCATCATAAGGAACTCTGGGAACTGATACATACCTGTATGTAATGTGTGTGGTTGGTCATCGAGGAGGAGGTTGAGCAGTCTCTGTGTGTGTGAGCGCTGGCGGTTCAGTGAGGTCACTCTGAGCTCAATGGCTGTAGTCTTCATCAACCAGGACATCTGAGACAGAGCAGCAATCTCATTCTCTGTGGGACATAAAGATGGAATCAATCAGAGGCATTAATAGTTGTTGCTATCCTTCCTATATACCTATTTGTGAAATTATGATTAGTGGGTTACAAATCAAAGATAAAAAAAAGTTAAAAGGTGTCTGGATGGGCTACTACACGACACTTCTGAGAGGCTGCATGTCATGTTTAAAATGGATATTACACTACCGTTCATAAGTTTAAGTTTAAAATATATATATATTTTTTGAAAAAAAGTCTCTTATCTTCAAGGTTGCATGTATTTGATCAAAAAGACAGTAAAACAGTAATATTGTGAAATATTATTACAACTTAAAATAACTGTTTTCTATTTTAACATATTTTAAAATGTAATGTATTCCTGTGATGCAAAGCTGAATTTTCAGCATCATTACTCCAGCCTTCAGTGTCAAATGATCCTTTAGAAATCATTCTAATATGTTGATTTGGTGCTCAAGAAACATTTCTTATTATTATCAATGTTGAAAACAAATTTTTGTGGAAACTTGATAAATTTTTTCAGTTTTTAGTGTACATCTTCCACTAGATGTTATGGACACACAAAAACAAAACAAAGAGTGCAGATAGGCAGTGGACCTGATAATATGAAAGGCAAGTGCTGCAGATGAGAGAACAGGAAGTCCTGACTGGTCCTGAGGTATCGCATGGTGGGCCCCGAAGTGTCCGGACACGCACACAACTGATAGATTACCTAGAACGAACACACACAAAATATATTACATTAGAACATTATACACACAACATCCACACAAATATATTATCAGGGTTGCTGCGTGTTTTTAAAAATCAAATTTAGACTTTTAAAGATGTAATGTAATGTTATATTATATAATATGTAAGCAGTACTCTACTAAAAATATAACTACAAATAGTAAACACATGCAACACAACATGTAACATCTTAAAACATTGCTTAGTAAACATTCAAATCTAAAATGGAAAAACTGGATGTAATGTGACTGAACAAATTACACATTTCGAGAACCCAGAGCACTTCAGCCTTCAATTTTGATGGTGCAAAACTTCCAACCTTGCAGTTGTGTTTGCCACGACCGTGTTCACCTGATTAGAAGAGCTGCTGCATATATCGATATAATTGCTGAAGATTTTATCACAGTACTGTCCTCCAAACAGGATTAATAAATATTTTTTTATAATAAAAAGCACATTTAAATTCAACAAAACAATACACACAAAATTTTTTTTTTAAACAGATTAAAGTGTAAAAGAACCATAAAGAACAATAATAAAGAATCAGAACCTTTTCAGTCAATATCTAGTGCATGTTTTAGTCCATATTAAAATGTAAAAATGTTAACAAATTCTGCAAATGAAACATCTGAATGGCTCTTTCAGACATGTTCAGAAACAGAAAGTAGCACAGCCTGCTTTGTTTATGGGGTTACTGGGGTAACGGCTCTGGTGAAACGCGACGTACATAAAAATATATAAAAGTCTAGTTGCGAACTAGGTACTACAAAAGCCTTTTCAAGCAGATTTAAGATCTTAAAATGTAATGCCTAGCAGAAAAAATACTAATATTTAAGACTTTTTAATGGCTTTAAAATCAGGAGATTTTAATTTCAGACTTTAAAGATTTATTAATGCCCCACGGGAACCTTGATTATTTAATAGCATATTTTAGATTTTAGCTATTCAATTTTAGATTTCAGTGTCTGAATGTAAACTGGTTAAAGTGTGTATACCTGGTAGCAGAGTTCAGCTAGTTGAGGGGCCTGTTTGATGAGCACAGGTCCAGAACGCCACTCACAGCCCCTCTGGAGCAGACTGAGGATCGCATGCAAGCAGCTCCGTGGACAGCCAAGAACACCTTATTGATGGAAACATTACAATAAGGAACAAACATTTCATGTTTCAGGCATAGCCTAGTATGTGTGAGGTTCTGCATTTGATTGAATCAAGTTGAGATCTTACCTGGGTCCTGGAGGTTAGTGGAGGAAACTGGCTTCTTCACTTCATAGCCTAATAGATACAGGCCCAGGTTGGGGCCCTTTAAGTCCAGAGATGTAATCAGAAGGTTCAGGATGTGGATCTGGGTTTCATGACGGATCCGGGTCACCCGTTTCTCAGGGTCTGAGTCTGAACCAAGAAAAAAGGGGTGTTAGATGCTGCTTTAAACAATTCATTGATGACATTTGGACATTTTGAGATTTTTAAGGACTCACCATCTGCGCTCACTCCCTCCTGAGCTTCCTCACTGTCCAGACACTCCACAAAACCAGCCATCAACTTCTCGCTCACTGCCTGCTCATTACAAAACAGTTATTTCATATTTAAAGCAACTCCTATTCATTTTATTACCTATAGACAGTGTGAGGTCTCTTACTTGATCATGTGTGAAGTCTCCAACCAGTCTGGCCTGGATGTTTGGGTAGCGTGCGATACGGCGCAGGATCTTGGCACTCTGGAAAGCAGCAGCAGGGTTAGAGCTGCTGTGGTACAGGTACCTATGAAGGCCAAACAAGTCAAATCAGCACAGGTATCTCTGAATCAGACACACATTAAAGCATTCCTGAAATTATTTGGGGGAAAATTATTTAGCTGTGAACAATATATGGTATATATATATGTGGAAAGCAGACCTGGCAATGTTGGTGATGTGATCAGCACGTCTGCTCTGAGCACTGACGCCCTGCAGGAGCTGTTCCACAGGGGAGACAAGTAGCGATGTCTGACTTTCTCTCAGCAGATCCATAAACGTCACTTCCTTCTGCAGGGCCAGCTCAAACAAACACAGACAGTGCAGCACTGCCGACTCCAACTGCTTCTTACCTACAACAGCAGCACCGACATTATGTTATAAACAAATACAAACAACTGGAGAAATTACAGCCATACCAGTTGTCAGTCACATGATCCTTCAGAAATCATTCTAATAGGCTGATTTGCTACTCAAGAAACATTTAGGATTCTTTGATGAATATAAAGTTCAACAGAACAGAATTTATTTAAAATAGAAATATTCATATAAAATGTCTTTACTGTCACTTTTGAATCTATTTAATGCATCCTTGCTGAATAAAAGTATTAAAACTTAAAGTATTAAAATCTCAAACTTTTGAACATAAGTTAATTGTTTTCATGTATTAAATACTACAATTCATGTACTTAAAAAAATAAAATCATTATCTTTTATATATTGAGTGTTTTATTTTCACCCTATAAGTAAAAATAGTATCAAATTATCAACTTACAAATATTGGCCACAATTTTAATATGGCTGCATCCCCAATATTAGTATTTGAATAGGCATTAAATTAAATTAATCATTATATAACAATTTTAATTACTTGGTAAAGAGTTGTTTTAAAAGTGTTACTAACAAATGTGACCAGACATAAAAAAAATCCAGAGCAGGCATCTTATACTGACCAGGGAAGGGAGCGTAGGTGTCTAGTTGTCGAGCGCCCTCCTCCAACAGGCTGAGGCAGAGAGAGAGGGTGGGCGAGTCATTAAGCAGGTGGAACATCAAGCTGTGCCCTGGAGGCTTATGGGCCAACACCTGTTCCCCCTGCAGTTCCACCATCTCTTGCAGGAAGTCCGATGGCTGCGGCTCATATTCTCGTAGAAGTTTGTGAAACACCTCTAGTACTGCCTCAGCTACCTCCCACTGCAGAAAAAAAGGAAATAAAGATACAAGACCAAAAATGGAGGCGAGAAAGGGATTAGAGAAATGTTTAAATCTAGCAGGCTGCAACAAACCTTTTCTGCTGGCCGACGGTAGGCACGTGTGGGGAAGGCCAGAAACACAGAGTCACGCAGGAAGTCAAGATAAGGCTGAAAGCCTGGTGCACGCAGTCCTGCTCCAAGATTCACCGGGAGTGCACTCTCTACCAAAGTACTAATCAAATGACAAAAGGCTCTCGTGAGTGGATACTCCTCACAGCTCGATTCAATCTCGTTCAGCTCCACCTGTTAGAGGAAAACGAAATTAGTGGCACAGTAAAAGCACATATATACACACACATCACAATTAATCAAATTAAAACTGGATTCGCAATATGGCTTAGGCTGCAGTTTAATTAAATAAATGTATACAATGTCAGTCGTGGTGTGAAGCGTGCTACTGTGTCCCTTTTCACGCGAGCAGCTCATGATCCAGTTTCTCAGGTCATTATTCCGTGTCGCAGGTCACAGTAAATGACATCTCAAATCCATAAATATTGTACTGTACTGTACAATAAAATGATTATTTTTCTTAAATATTGAATTTTTTATTTTGTTTAATTTTTTTATTTACTAATAATACAAATCATAATAATCAATCATAAAATTCAGCAAATTGTGAAGCCCTAAAAACAAGCACAGCGAACTTAAAGCTTTTTAAATCACAAGTAGCCCTAATACGCAGCATACATGACAAGAAACTGTACCTCAATCCCAGCTGCCTGTTTCTGTCCAGGGGCTTTTACTGTCTGCAGGATCTGAGAGGGGAAAAAAACAACATCATTATAATCAAGTCAACTCAACTGAAAAAAGCCACTAAAGTGGGAAAGACCACACTATCTTTGTTGAAACTGTTTAACAAATAGATTTTCTTGAAGATAGTAAAGCTTATTCAGTTTAAACATTCATTCTTTTAGTGTAGGTCAGTTTGGCATTATAGGCTGGAGTTTTATTCACCTGTGTGTACTCCAGAGATTGCCAGAGGGAGGCAGCGATCTCGGGCGATTTGCCAAATGCGGCGAGAACATGCAAAACTTGAGCTTTCAGCACGGGCTGAACACTGCACTGCAGCAATCCCAGCATCACCACCACAGGCGTCCACTGAGGGTGTTCACAAAGAGCCAGACGAGCATTCTCACTCTGAAAAATAGAACAACATGTTTAAACACTGACATACCAAGAGCACTTTTACCTGCTAGATGATGTGATGAGGGCTGGGTTTCAGATTCAGATTTTAATTTGATTCAATAGTGATTTATTCTTGAATATTTCAGTTTTGCTTTGAAATCAAACCGAAAAAGTGTAATTTATTCATCAATCTGACTAAAAATGAAATGCAAAAGAGATGCATCCCAACTTGCTGAAATTAAAAACATTATTTGTTTTAATGCAAAAATTATTTTGCTCAACATTTAGAATTATAATTGTTCAATTAATCAACTGATATAGTGATCTTTCACTATATATATATGTGTGCTATACCCAGGTGATGATAGTGGTAAGCAGCTGGAGGAACGCAGTGAGGCCTTCTAGCTCTCTCTGAGTGATGCCTCTGATGGGTGGGTGGCGGTACTGTGTGCTGTCGGCATTGGGCACGTCACGTCGCAAGTTCTCATGGTAGAGCATAAGAGAATGAAAGAAGTGCTCCCACGACACTAAACTGCCCGACACTCCAGCCTGCCGGTTCTCTCCTGAAACAGTCATCATAAACAACTTGTTTACAACAGCACTCATATTACACTATTCACTTTTAAGATCTGAGGGTGCAGTTACCGTGTGGAGCGCCGTTGGTTTTAAGCAGACTAAAGCAGTAGTGGGAACACTGAGGGCCATTAGCAAGTCCGTTCAGCATGCGCAAGTAAGGGATGTAGAGAGTAGCAGGGAGCAGATCACCCATCTGACGCACAAACTTGGAGAGAACCACCTGACGTGACACACACAAATGTATATTCAAATTCAGGACTTTATTTCAAAGCAATGCTGATGAAATATATTTGGGCACTGCATATTGTAGGACGAGCACTTTTTTTTCTATAAAAATACATCTTTAGTATAGTTTAGCATACTTAGCAAGTATTTTTCTGACACACCTGTTTGTGAGGGGGTCTTTGGGGAGGTCCTCCAAGAAAAGATCCAGTGAATGAAGTGTGCTGAATAGACTCAGATGGACACCAGAACTCCAGGGCCAGCTCAAGTTCAAATGGATCTTTACTGTAAAACTCTCCAATCTGAAACACAATATTACATGAAATAAATACAGCAGTAATTACAATAGTTCAAAAGTGCTGATTAGTGATATAATGCTTCAGTGTAAGTAAAAATGGGTGCATGAGATCCTAATTAAATATAATTGAGATTTTAGAATCAATATGTAAAGATGCAATTCATCTCCTGGCTGTAGAGAGATGATGTGCTAGAAAGAAATGCTGAAGAATTCATCAAGTCTATAGTACGTGATAAATGTAAAGGGATGCTCACAAGGATCATGAGGTGGTCCAGGTCCTTGCGGAGAGATGATGGTGGCTCGCTGCCCATCTGCAGAGCCATGTGGATCAGTCGAGCATCTTCATCAGCACGGTTACGCAACTGCTTCACCTATAAAAATGTAAAACATATTCAAATAGAGAGTTACTTTGAATTGTAATAATATTTCACAATATTACTGTTTTGCTGTATTTTTGATCAAATAAATGTAGCCGTGGTGAGCACAGGAGAAATCTTACAGAGCCCAAACTTGTGACTGATAGTGTACAGTATATGAATAAACAGCAAAAAAATGCATGCATTTCTCCTCGCACCTTCATTGGCATAAGAGCCAGGAAATCAGTAATCAGAGAATGCAGTCGCCGTGTGTAGAATTCTTCCTGGCTGAAGCCATCACTTCCCAGGATGCCCTCTGTCAGGAAGAGGAAGACACCTCCCAAAAGCGCCTGGTCTGCCAGAGCCTCATCTGCCTCAGTGTACTCCACTAGAGCTGAAAAGAAAATGATTTAAATTGGACGAGAGTAGATTAAACTGTTAACACATCTAGAAATGTTTTCATGCATTTTCAAGGTTTATCTACTATTTGCATCTAATCTATAACAAATTATAGCATATACAGATCACGTAAAGGCTGTAACTATGACGCATCATGAGATAAACAGCTGAAGTAAAAGTGATTTAGAAATCAGCAATGGCCTAAGTCAAGGAAGGGGTTGTCGTGTAGATACCTGCGCCCTGAGGAAGTTGTGACAGGGCCCGCAGAGACAGAGCCCAGGCCAGCTGCACCACTGCCTGCAGTCCTGGAAGCTTCCAGCCCTGACCCTCCACCAGCCGATTGTGCACTGCGGCCACATACTGCTTCTCCGTCAGTAGAGGCAAGGCCTGGAGCAAATCTAATCAACATACACAAAATGTATTTGTAAAAACGTAACATAATCTACTCTACTGAGAAAACAACATCATACTTTTATAAGTGTGGATAATAATAAAGCATTTAAAGCTACCAATGATGGTTGAAAAAAGCAAGAATACCTTCTCTATCCTCTGTTCCTTGCTCCAGAAAACTAACATCCAGACAATAAAGCAAGGCCATGACTAAAGCAAGGTTGACGCTATCCAATGAGCCATCAGCCTCGGCAGTCACCGTCTCCAAGTGACTGATGAGAGCTAGGGTGTCATCTTTGCTCAGAGGTGACTGGCATGTCCAGGCAAACAAACACTCTGCCAGTGACTGTCGGCACTCTTTGATGAGGTCAGATACCTGTACCATACGAAAAATACTTATTTAATACTGTCTATTTACATTTATTTGCATATGTAATTATCATCAATATGTATAGGATGCTTCACCTCTTTCCTGTGTTTCTCATTGCCAAGGCCCCGCTCTTTCTGAAGCCTCTCAAACACACGGGTCACGTTGACATCCGAGATTAAGTTCAAGATTTGCTTGGTCAAACCCTGAGCCATCAGCTCATCCGTGAACCGTGTGGTGAGATTCACCAGTTCAGGACTACATGGGAAGAAATCATGACAATACCAAAGAATTACATTAAAAAAAAACATAAGACAAAAACACAAATGAGTTGTTTCATTGTTGTTGTTTTGTTTTGTTTTTTTTGTAATGAACACTGTACACTTCTACAATCTATCTGAAACCATGGGTTGCCCCTGGTACATGACATTTTTGACAAACTCAAACTTATTTTATGCTTTGACTTAAATCCTACTGAAACATGAAGTTGGGACAGAATTCTATGACATTTTAAGCTTTTACGTATCTGGATGTTGCTAAATGGGACTACAGAGGCTGTCAGGGACATTAAATGTCATCACGCAGAACAGGTAAACTCACTACTGTCTCTACTCTCTTTGTGAAGATTTTCTTAAAGAACAAAATGTGTAAACATTGGTTGGTCACAGAGCCTTCTAATAAAACTTCTATTGGCTTTTTGTTAATGGAGTAGAGCGATGCAAACTTTTGGTTTGGACTACAAAAATAACACCATCCCTGCAGTAATCTATAAAATGTGAATGTATCAGCTAGAGTTTAACAGAATGCTAGCATATAGATTGCCTCAAAGCTAACAGATAGGACTAAAAGCTTCATGCGGTCTGTAAAAAAGATTACGGGTGCAAAATCCCAAATTTCCAGAGTGGTGCAACCAATAACCTGTGAACCTCTTGGATAAAATGTTTTCTAAAAGGGAAGTATGGGAGAAGCATGGAAGAATGAGCTTTGTGAGACCAAATCATGAAAGAGGCATGAAGGAAGAACAGCAAACCTCAAGTCAAGTGTGAACGTCTTCCCGTGTCTGGACTGGATGAGCGAGCGAAGCGAGTTGGCCACACAGCGTTTGCCATCCCAGTAAAGGAGCACAGCCACCAGGCCTCGAGTCAGGCCGGGGAAGTGAGGCTGCTGGTGCTCTCCTAAAAATACACATGAAGATCACATTATTACAAAGCAACTTCACTGCAATGATATCATTTCAACAGTCCCGAACGAGTATGTTGAGTGTGTGTACCTGCCAGCAGCAATTCAAGGGAGGCTAGTTCTCCCAAGTCAAAAAGGTCACTAAGGATGAATGCTTCTGAGATGAGCTGCTCAGGAAGCAGTCGTGCTCCCTGCTGGCCCTGAATAGCGATGCCTTCAGTGCTGGCTTTCCGAACCTTCTCTCTTTGTTCCGCACTCTTCGGCTGTTTTGCGCAAAAAACAAACAAACAAGAATTGTAGATAAATTCAAGATAAGAATTTTTTTTTTTTTATCTGATTCAAAAGAATGAAGGTTTTCAATTTAAAAAGACAAGCACACAAGTCAAATGGACCACTTTTATGATACTTTGAAGGCATTTACAATAAATGCTAGAATGTATTTTGAAGCTTTCAAATCAGGATACAGAAAACAAAACAGGATTTTCCGTTTATTTCCATTTCACAAGTAATTCATAATTTCCCACTAAACTCAACAGTACAATTACAGGTTTCCTTCCACATGGGTTGTCTTTAGAAAAATGTACTCAAATGTTTTTGAATCTATGGAAAGTAAAAACCTACTGGGTTTTTGAAGAGGGAGAGGAAGTTGGGTTTGTGTTTCTTCAACTGCAGATCTAAAAGATGAACGCTCTCAGGCTGACGGCTCCATATGGCGCCCTCCACGGCTTCCCAGAGCTCCTTCAGAGGGCCCCACAGACTGGCTCCTGCAAACCAATTCAAAATATATCACAGAAATTTTGGTTTATGTCACATTAAAAAGGGTTTAAGAGATTATAATGTTCAGTAATATTATAAATTTGACTGCACCGACACTACTGTATGAGAAGAAAACTTGAACTGAATTGAGCTGGACGATGACACCGTTTTCTGCAGAGCTGCTTTATAGCTCATTTGACTTTGATTCATAATTGACAGACGTTGCAACATCGACATTTTTGTTACTAAACTGAACTGAATTAACACCATTGTCTTCTTATAGCTGAACTGTATTAATTTCATAATTGATGAACAGTTATTGAACTGAACAGACTTAAGCTGATTAGCTGAATAATGATACAACTATCCTCTGTAGAGCTGCTTTACAGCAGAATTTGAATTTGTCTAATATTTGAAGAAGTTTGCATTATTGATTGTTTTCCTTTTTATTACCGAGAAGCTGCTTTGAAACAATCTGTATAAACCGCTATACAAATAAAGGTAACTTGACATTAAATTATCCATTCTGTTTTCTGTACACATATCAATGACTGTTTGGAGGATACTTACATAATGTATTATCTGAATCGGTTATTGATATTCAATTTGACAATTTGTCACAAAAATACTTTAGTGCTACCATGCTGAGTTGCCTCGACTTAAAATTAGAGGTTGATTATTACAGCATTATCATAAATACAGGAGGTTGTAAAAAGACAAATGAGAAGTATGGACACCAACTTGGATATCAACTTTAAATTTACTGACAACCATGAAGTAACTTACAATAGTGAGCAAAATAGGAGCAAAAATGAATGCAAAATAGATGCCATGACTTATATTTAAGTTACTATATAATAATACCACGCTAAACCATATTCTTAAATACATATTAAAGCATTTTAGACTTAAATCAGACATTGTCTTGGCCATTATTTACAAATACAGCGCGTATGCACAAGTTAGTTTTAAGAGACATTAATATTCCAAATAAACAGCTTTTTCTGGTCACACAGAGATGATGGTCTTACAATGACTTTTCCTGTAATAATAATTATAACAATGTGGGTAGATAATAATAATGAATGTAGTGTGACGCATATAGCTACACACTTTCGGCATATTTACTAATGAAGTAACATGGAGAGTCGATTAAATTATTTGTACTTTAAATCTATAAAATCACATTGGTTTAAATGACCAATATTCGCTACTCTATGCTGTATAAAACATGGAGTATGTTTATAATATAGAATATAAATGTATACCTGAATTTACCGCCATCTGCGTCGCCATGTCTGAAGCGTGAGAGGGCTGCCCCGAATTTTGCCTGCGTGAAAACATAACTTTCAGTTTCTTTTGTAAAGAATTTATTTTAAATTTACATTCGTGTAAATTTATGTATTTATCTTATTGTTTATTTTGTTTTTTGACAACATGGTTTTGTTATCTTTTGTCAGATAACCTCTTTAGTGAAATAAAGTTGGTAGAATGGCAAATCGGCTTAAAACCATAGCTTAAAACGGATTACTGAAATAAGCGAGGAGTTCAGTGGCCGGAAAGTTGTCTCTAATTGTTTTTTTCTAAACCATATGTTTATCTACTTTATTAGATTTCCATTCTATTTATTTTTAATTCGTTGTTATTTACGCGTAAATTATTGTCCAGACTCTGGCCGCAAACTGAACATAGACAGCTTTGTGTCACATGGTGCATGTTCCTTTTCTCATCGCTTCTAAGAATGGGCTAATCACTGTCACCTGTGGTTACAGGGATATGGCGTTTCATAAAATCATTTTACAGAAGGTCCTTGGACTAGATCATATTTGCATTTGTATGACGGAGGCAGATTCCAGCATTGATTACAAGTAAGCGATAATAATGTCATTGTGCATCACTCAGTAAGATTCAGTAAGACTAAAATTAAGGCGTCCTCCTAACTAGTTTTCTGAGCCGTCAAGCGCCCCCTGGAGACAGAAACGAGCCCGTTACGGGAATTATGAGAGGGGTCCTCCACTCCTCCACATTAGTGCCTGATAAGCTGCCTGACAACAATCCCAGGATGCGTTACATGGTGCCCTTTTATGCTTACAACAACCACAAAGATTTTCAGTTGAAATCAAATCATCAATATAAAATAAACACATACAAACTGCCATATCTGCTGGCTGAAAAATCAGCAGTCATTTGTACCTTTTTAACATTCAGGCCTAATTAGGGGTTCAAGCATGAAATGCTGAAACCCTATTGTAATTGTAAGGATTCGTAAAACGCATCGTGCAGACCAAACCGTAAGAGCTGGAACCTTGAAACTTGGCCAAATGGTAGTCCTCAATTTGGGGAGAACCTATCAAAGTATGACTCAGATTGGCCCATAGGTGGCGCTATAGCAACCAAAAGCGCGAAACTGCTCATAACTCCTAGAACGTATGTCCTAGACTCAAGTGTCCTATATCATTGGAAAGCTGGACGCCTGAAGGTCAAAACGTATATCTCCGATTTTATTTCAGGTATGCAAATTTTTCCGCCATTTTGAATTTTGTCAAAAACCTACTTTTGCGAACTAGTCCCTGGTTTTTCGCCCGATCGGAACCAAACCAGTGCAGAAATGTTCTTTGGAGTCTGAAGATCAATAATTATCGAAAAAAAGTCGAAATTTCGATTCCTGGTCGCTAGGGGGTGATAAATTAATGTTGTGGGAGGAGCCTATTTTTACTAAAATGGCTATAACTCAAAAAGGAAATGAGATATCTTCACCAAACTTGGTGCACATGTGTATGAGTTCAATCTGGGGTCATAGTAAAAAAATTGCGACGATTGATCACTAGGTGGCGCTATAACATGAAAAAAACATGAAAAGGGCTATGACCACGTGACCGTTTGTCCGATTGACTTGAAAATTGGTATGCAGTGTCTTGGTCCAAGGTGCCATGTATGTCTATGAGGACATTGGCGTATCTCGAAAAACATGGCCGCCATCGACCAATGAAATTTGAGCACCTATTAGACAAGGCTAACGGAGGCCGATCGGAACGAAACTCGATGGGCATGTTCGACTCATGGCCCTAGAGGTCTGTAAGAGTTTTGAACGAAATCGGCCACTAGTTGGCGCTAACGAGTTTTATGGGTCTGTAATCACGTGGTGTTACACTTATCGTCACAAAATGCATATCATCTGATAGAACTGCTCATGCTGAACAACTTTGCCTCAAGAACTAATGCTGTCAATTAAACCGTTTATTAAATATTTGTAATTATGTTAAAAACCTACTTTTGCGAACTAGTCCTAGGTTTTTTGCCCGATCGAAACCAGACCAGTCTAGGACAATTCTCTGGACACTCTAGATCAATAATTATCAAAAAAAAGTTGAACTTTTGCATGTAGATGGCTGTAAGAGGGTCATTTAGAAAAGGGGCGTGGCAAAAAACACTAAAAAGCCTATAAATCCTAAATGAAAACTCAGAACTTCACAAAAATTGGTGAGCATATGTGACATAACATCATTAACAAGCATGCCAATTTTTATGAAGATCGGACGATAGGTGGCGCTATAACTGCTAAAAAGCTTTAAAACCATATATTTCCTATTGTATTTCCTGTAAATGGTCTTTTCCATCTATTATGTTAGTAGTTACATGCTTGCTAAATAAAAGTTAATCACTTTTGATGCTTTTGTGCTTAAAGGCCTTAACTGCTTGAACCCCGATAAATGCTGCTTGCAGCTTTAATTAAAATTATGTTTAGAGTAGGTGCAATTAAATCATATTTATGTTTTCTTATATGATCTTATTAGCTATGCATCACCCCACATATCTCTCCTCCTTTCACATGGTGATCTTTGTCATACTTTTGGATATATATTTTTTTATGTTTATATTGTAAATGTAATGGGTTTTATATATATATATTATTTTTTTTATTATTTTTTTTTTATTTATGTGACAGCCCTATATAGGGCTGGGCGATAAAACGATAACGATATGTATCGCGATAGACACGTAATCAATATCAATAAAAAATGCGTTCGATAAAACGTTCGATAATTATTTTTTTTTTCTTCGTCGGAAGAAACCAGAGGTTGCGAAAGCAAATTTGGTTGCATGAACAAAGGCACTCAACTCTCTGGTAACCTTGCAACGTAGGGGGTGACACGCAACAGCCAGTCAGTATGGTTGCGCAATATTGTTGTCTCGTGTTGGATTCTTCAGTAACAGAACCGGCGTGTAGTGATACAGCGATTGTTGATAAAACAGGAAAACCGCAGACTGACCGTAGTCAGACCATGTCGTCTGCAAATTATGCAAGACCATCGTCAGTTTCTCTGTTATTCGCGTGCTTATGAGCTGTTTTAACGTGTGCGTTTCTCAGCGCGTACATGTGAAGCTCACATGCACTCTGTCTACCAGCGCCTGGATACTGGACTATATTTCGAGTCTTATTGTGCTAATACTGTTCTATACACACAAGGTTTACATAAACTAGTCGGATATGTCTAAAGTGAAAGCAAACTTGAGAAAATTGAGAGAAAATCTGCTTGTCAAATGCGTGTATATTAGACGCGTCGCGCGCAGCTCTTAAAGAGACAGTATAGTAATAGTAAACACGCTGCCGCTTGTCCTTAAAGGGATAGTTCACCCAAAAATAAAAATTGTCTCATTATTTACGCACTCTAATGTTGTTCCAAACCTGTATTAATTTCCTTATATTTTCAAATATTAATATTTTGAAGAATGTGGCTATCCAAACAGTAAACAGAGCTATCCCTTTAATGTTAATAAAACAACAAAATGCAAAGAGAAAATCATTCACTGCTCTTGACTGATAACTTTAATAGTAGCTTTAATAAGTATCAATGTATAATTTATACAGTGAAGTCTGTTTTGTTTTATTTTCATATTTGTTCATTTAATTACTTTCTTCAATGCTACTGTTAAATACACCTACTGTAGCTGAAAACATAAAGCACTGTTTATTTAATCTGTATATTAGGTTGTGTGTACATGTAATGTGTATCTTTGATCTTAATATTTAATAACAAAGAACATAATGAGAACTTTTTTATCTTCGCCCCTGTCTGCCATTCTTTTTTATTTTACGTTTTGTTACCTAAGGCTTTGAGCATTACAGCCAAACTAATGTCCATATTTTAAAAACAGCCACAAAATAGTAAAACCAACATAAAAAAGAATCGTGATAAAATCATTAATCGTGATTTTCCTGAAAAAAATCGTAATATTATATGTTTGCCATATCGCCCACCCCTTTATAAAGCATTTCTTACGTATTCTTTAATTTTGCACCTTAATGTTAAGAGATAATTGTTAAGTGTTCATTCAGATTTTAGACTAATTATTTGAGTGAGTGTTTTCCATGGTCGTGTTGACATTTCTGCCTTTATAACTGATGGGATTATAATCAGAAAGTTTAAAATAAAAAATCTTTAAATGTAATGTATTTGTCTCCTGGACTGGTCCTTATTTTAAATATGTCATAAAAAAAATCAATAATTATCGATATCGACCGATATGAAACACTTATATCGTGATACAGTTTTCAGCCATATCGCCCAGCCCTAGCCCTATATATAAGCGCTTGTCTTGTCTTTCTTTGGTTGTTGTTCTTCGTGTTGTGTGTCTATTTGTCCTCAGGGGTAGGATTTGAATTTTGTATAGAGGTGTAAACAATTTTTGCCATTTTTCCATGAGTCATTCATTGCCTAAGGTCTGTTTTTTTTTTGTTTTGTTTTTCTGAAAATGGATTTTATTATTAAATAAATTAGCTATTAATTTCCAATCAGGTCAACAGGATCAATTTAAGAAAACAAGAACCTAAAACCGTGCACAAAGATGTAAACAGAGTGTTAATGGGATAGTTTTCTTATAAAGACATTTACATCAGTGTATCAGATCACATCACTGACTGTTGGAAACTCCCTTTGAGACACAGTGCCATAAATGGAGTAATATTCAGAAAGAGAACTTCTGGGAAAATGGGGCTGACATCAGATCTTGTTATTTCAGCTGTGTTAAGTACATATTTTTAAGGGCCTAGGCCTACTTTCAGTGTCTGTGACACAGTTCACTCAGACCTACTTTTGCTGCCAGCTGTTCAACACAGCCCAGTTACATAAGAACCCCTGGAATTAAGACTTTCTCTATTTTCATTGCATATTTTGCTTTTAATAGAATTTTATGAGTAATTAAGAGGTCAGCGTCTCAACATTGCATCTCTGCATTTAACTAAACAGGTCTTCTGCAATGTCAGATACAAAATAAAGCAAAATGCTTTTAAAATCTTAAGTTACTTGTGAATCGTTCTGACTCATTTCATGTTGTGGGAGGTGCAGACCTTGTTGTGCAAATGCCAGTTGACTCACTTACACCTACTATTCTTCTTGAAATTTTCAGGATTTCAAAGTTGTTGTTCCACTTGCTCATCTGCATAGAAAATCTTCCTTCTTTTATAAGATCACTTGCGCTTCTTGGTTACACAGAGATTTATATAGAGATCAAATGAAAGAATTCAACATGATAAAATAATATTTATTAAAAGAAGGTTTTAAGGGAACACAAGGAGTGGTTATTTATTGGCTCAAATCTACACAAAACCATGTGTCTTTCTTCTTTAATAAACATCTCATCTTCTCTTGCAACTAGCATTCAAGTGGAAAAAAACACATGCGCTTGCGTTTAATATCACATTGAACTAAAGTGTATTAACTTATTAGTAATGTATTCATTAAAAAAGGTATAACAAAAATATTTGCAAAGAAAACTCACAAAACTAGAACTAGTATTGCTTATGAAATTTAGCAAAGGGAGCGCACAAATATTACAATTCATAAAAAGCAAGCATGATGCATCACAATTTGCATTGTTGTAACTTTATATTCCTTTCTTTTGTAATCATCAACCATGAAGAAAATGTCTTGAGAAGCCCTTTTGAACAAAAGCTTATGCTGAACATAAATAAAAGAGTATTGTTTTGGCTTAAAAGAGTCCATCCAGTGTCCCATTTTAGGTTTTGAAAATAAAACAGTAAAATATGTGCCCCCCTCCAAAAAAATAATAAAAACCAACATCAAAGTAATTATGTGGTCTTTGTTTGTTCCGCCATGCATGTTCTTTGAAGCCGGTCAACCAGTGGCATAGAGGCTGCGCCCATGTGCAAGAGTTTGTGTGTGTGTGTGTGTGTGTGTGTGTGTGTGTGTGTGTGTGTGTGTGAGAGTTGTTTATTCTCCATTCCTCTTTATTTGTGATTGTTGTTCAGGAAAAGAGGCTGCGTGAATACTGGTTGCGTCTGCGAGCAGGCAACAGGAACCGTTCGTCTATAGTCATTTGTTTCACAGGGACACATGGGGGAGGAACACCAGGAAATCCCCATAAACCACAGTCCAGCTGCCATGTCAACAAATGTGCCATGGAAACTGTTTCTAGGTGGCACGCTCCTGCCCGTCCACTTCCTGTTTGGTTCTTCTCAGATTGCTTTTCATTTTGACAAACTCTGGGGTGTTTTCTTGCTCCTCCTCATTCTTATGTTGATCCAGTTCCAGCTAAACAGGAAAAAGATCATTTTGGTCAATCATTTCTGAATCTGCTCATTCTATGTCTTGGGATGTGAGGGGGCATACCTGTTCGAGCGTCTCTCGTCTCTTCATGAGCTCGATCTCAAGGTCCGTCCTTTTCTGGTGTGCCTCCTGCTCCTCTTTCTGAGCCTTAAGCACCTGGTCTCTCTTCCTCTTCTCCATCACTTTCTGGAGTTCTGGTTTATTCTGCGGTGCGAGGCCCCTGTGATTAATAAAAAAGAATCAAGGAGATGATGAAAACACTTGACAAAAAGTAACTAAATTTTAATATTTTCTGAAAAATTGTGTGGTTATTAACACTGCAAAACTCGCCACCATGATGCAAGAGTGATAATGGATGGTTGCCAAGGTGTTGCTATGCAGTGTTCTGGGTCATTGCTAGGAAACCCAAGTCAAAAGAACCCACCCTAAAGTCTAACACAGGATGTGAGCGGCGCGACGCAACTCGTCAAAAGCAAATAGAACCCATTATAATCAGTGATGCTGTCTACACTGGATGCGGCACGACACAACATATTCCTGACAGTAAACTGATGCCATGTTCTATTTCAGACGAACTTCAAACATTCACACTACACTGTAAAAAATGATTGCTGTGATTATTTATCACAACTTAAAATTCAACATTAGAATAAGAAATATTGTGTTGTTTCAAGTTAAAAAAGTATGTGTTTGTGCTTAACTTAAAATATTAAGTTTGGTTAACTTTAAGTTATCTCAACAAATTTTAAGTTGTTATAACTAATTGCAGCAACATTTTTACGGTGTACTTCTGACACGAAGAATACATGGATTTGCAACAGTTGACAACGGTCACGTTTGGTGAAGACATGATGGCTCAAGTCCTTCAAAGCAAGTCTATGGGAGTTTTTTTGAGAATGTTTTTATGATCCATAATTGTAAATCTGATCGCTTAGAAAATTAACAGCACACCTCTTTTCAAAATGTTTGGGTTTAAAACCATAACATAATCCATTTCATGATTTTGTTCAGAGATCTGACTCAATGAAAGAGCAAAATGACTCTAGCACACTTCAGGGTAATAATCCATAGGGTTACATAATGTGACTGAAAATCCTGATTGCCCCAAATAGTTATAATCCAGTATGGATGGATTCCTGGGTGGGTTTTAGGGGTTGGAATTGGTTCGTAATGTCCAGAAGCTGCTGTACATTTAGAGCATATGGAGATTAACTATTTAAATTACAGTATTTTGATGTGACATCTTTGTTGCGTAATTCTCAATCTCATGTTTCTCAACATTAATAAGCCTAAAACCAGTTGTTTATGAAACAGTTAACTCATTTGTAATGAACTTCAGAGAAACGCATCGAGTATATTTGGAATAAGAGTCAACTGATGTGACTGACCGATGCCAGTGTGATATCTAAAAGGGCAGATGACTGAGAATAAAACAGTTTAATGATAAATAACTACAATATAATATTTATTGAAAATGCCTGGCTAATGTAACAATTCATAATTTATTTCACATTGCTAATTCTTTCTAAAAATAAAACTATTAAACTCATTTTCAGTTGAAATAAAAAAATAAAAAAATTGAAACAAACCTGATATAATATAAATATTAAAACTTAAACTAATAAAAACTTGAAATGTTGCTATTGCAAATAACTGAAGTACTAAAATTGCTTTTGTAAAAAAAAAAAAAATTAGCTTTCATTTTAGCACATAAAATTACTACAACTTAACTAAAATGAAAATGAAAAATGAAAATATAAAAAAGCTAATTCAAAATATTAATATATACTATATAATAAAATTTATAAACAACAAAACTGCTGTATTTTAACATGATCCAGCTCTCTGCCTGGCACACCAGAGACTTGCTGACTGCTTTGTAAATCCTTCCAAAACTTGTAGACTTGTCTAGACTAGTATGAAGAAAAAACTAGAGAAGCTAATGAGAATATCAGAGCTGAGAAAATAGGAGATTAAATGTTTTGGCTATTTGGATAGCGGTTATATAACTATATGGCTCCCAAATAAATGAAAAAAACATGGAATTACGAGAATCTCTGCCAGGTGAGAGTAGAAACCACATCTGCCCGTTCTCCATTTCTGTGTCATGTCATTGATTTAGTTTCTGAACACTATTTTACTTTCTCCCTCCAACTATTCATTCTTCTCTGAGAAATAAGAACGGCAGCACATCAGACATTAATCACATGGGTGGAGTGTGTCTGTTGTGCTAACTTTATGAGTGCAATAACAGATCAGCTACATGCCAAAACGTGATACGAATAAACAATGGATTGGTGTATGATTCAGGGCACAGATCTTATTGATGATTAAATCCATTTTAGTTTTTTAGTTTAGTTTTCCAAGCGGAAACTAATAAAATGGTGCGTTTCCATCACAAGAAAAGAAGTACAATCCAAATTGTCATTTTTGCTCACTGGAAACAGTGCGAGTTATTTTGATATTCTCAACTCGGAGTCTAAACCAGTGGTCTCAAACTCAGCTCCTGGAGGGCCACAGCCTAGCAAAGTTCAGCTCAAACACTAATTAAACACACCTGGTCCAGCTAATCAAGGTCTTCAGGATTACTGGAAACAACTCTGCAGGACAGTGGCCCTCAGAAGCTGAGTTTGAGACAGCTGGTCTAAACTAATTCAGTAAGGAAAGAACAAATAGACCCATTCCCACATTCAGGCTTAAACAACATGCTCTTTATGGCCTCTTGAGCTTTGCTGGTTGGTACATTAGTCTGTCTAGTGGACTTTTTGAAAGCCATTGTGTTTCCTTGAGCCAGTATTAAGATAAGGATGTGTACTTGTCCAAAGGTGTGGTTTTATGTTTGTGTTCTCATTGTCCGTGTTGGTTCCGTGTAAACAAGCTATAATTCTTTAGTGAATTGATTTTAAGATAATAAAACGGCTTGCCAGACACTGTATGTAAAAGGATAGTTCACCCAAACAAAAATTCTGTAATCATTTGCTCACCCTCACGTCATTCCCATCAGTGCTGTTCTGAGTGTCCATACATTGAAAATCAATGGGGTCCAATGTTGTTTTGAATATAATTTGGAAGAAAGTCAGGTTTGAATGACATACAGATTACCAAAGTTTACTTTTTAGGTGAACTATCCCTTTAAGACTGATGGTTTGACTGGGATGAAAAGATTAAAAATACTTTTGCTCTGTGAATGGATAAGGTACAAACATCTTCAGGAATGCTAGTGTGTGTCGTCACCGATTATAAAACACTGCCGTTTGCTGGAACACACTGGTCCCTTGGAAACTGCTAGAAACAGACACTTTGTCCTTATTTGTGGTTACTCATCACAGACAGCTGGGCAATATAACAGAAAAAAAAAAGCAAATGAGACAGATGAATAGAGACAAAAAAGAAACAAAGCAGAGGCCGGCCTCGATTACATAAAAAGACCACCCTGCTCCACAACCCGATACATTATCTAATATATGATGCAACAGACTATATATAGCCTGACCTCCATCTCTCCATCACTCTGTGTTCTTCACCTTCTGCCCTGGCTGTAGAATTGATTTCACAATTCTGAGTGTACAGAAACACTTTGAGTATTAGTGTACATAAGGGTGGGAGGCAGACAGAGGGTGGGAGGTGGACAGAAGGTGGGTGTCAGAGAAAGAGAACAGAGAAAGAGAACACAGAAAGGAACATAGAAAGGGTAGGAGGGAAGTCTAGGGGATGCTGTAATCCTTCTTATGTAACTCTCCATCTTTCAGCATCCCTCTGAGCACCACATCTGGAACTAATCCCATTTAGATTATGGAAATGTTCCCTTTTCCTAAACCAAAACAAGCACACAGCCTCAATTATCCACTCTCTATCAAGTAACTCCATAACATCTTAAGGAAAAATACAAAAAGTGTGAAAATTGAAATTAGAGCCCCTCTTTCTTGAGGGTCTTCATGATCTCAAGGCCTGCAGTGATTAGATGTAATGTACATCCACAACCCCATTCGTAAAACCCCTTCATCGCCCACTAAATAAACTAAGTGTTTAGTTCATTTAGCAGGGACAATGGACAGTCCATGACTGCCCCAAAAGTAGCTAAATAGCTAAACTTCATCTGCAGTCTCTGGGCAGAAAATAGTTTGATTACACTGTATATACATCCGTACCGTACCGAAACGTTACACATAGGGATGCACGATATATCGGCCACCATATCGGTATCGGCCGATATGTGCTCATTTTTAATGTTATCCCATATAAGCCAATAAATAATGGATTATTTCCTTCAGCTGAGACACTTCATACGCGCACTGTTCGCCATGATGGTTTTGAATTGCTTGAATATGATTTAAATCACTTTAAAAAAGGAAAATACAGTTAATTGTAACATGTAATGCAAGTCTGTCATATAGTCTACATAAAAATATAATGAGAACATTATAATTGTGTGCTTGGTATATGGCTTTTATTGGTGAGACTTTTGTTTTTGTAATCAGGCTCTCAAAAATTATATAAAAATTTGGATTAGGATTTATCGGCCAATATATCAGTTTATCGGATTTATCGGTTATCGGCCGAAATGTTCATATCGGTGCATCTCTAGTTACACCTCTACACCAAACACTTTTGGAAAATGTTACTTTAGAAAAACGAGTGATTTATACAATGTTTAAATGTCACATTTTGTACTATTTGCGTCTTTTATTTTTGTAATATGGATTATTTTGTCATCCAGTTTTTCAAGGATGCACTGCCTTCCTTGCCTACTCAGAGTAAAAATTGAATATTTTATTTATATAACACTTTTTTTTTTTTTAAACGAATCTATACATTCTATACTCTATCTCTCTCTTTAACACAAAACCTGCGCTTGTGTGTCTTTCATAAATTTGTACTATTCTGGGGGCAATCATGGAGCTTTTTCTCACCCAAGAAAATATATTTATAAGTTGTATAAATTGAATACAATTATGCAAGCAACACAAGCAACACTATTTTACAAATCAGTAGACCTGCATCAGTAGAAACAAAGACTTACAGGTATAATAACTACAAATATTTTCAAGTACAATGCCTGGAACCTGCTTAAGTATACATTTGCCCCTGATTGGGAATCACTGTCTGGAATAGATCCCCAGCGGAGGATTCGGATTCTCTATTCCCGCACAAACAGATTTCTACAAGCTCAACTAATGTGGGAGGTGAGAATCAGTGGACAGGAGTTTATGTAATCATGCTGGTAACCGAGACTTCGTGTGGGTTAAACATTTCTTGCAACATAAATGACTTGTGTCGTGACATATCAGTTTTTGTTCGCATCAAAGCTGCAAGAACAACTTCTACCCTCAAGGGATCTTCCTAATAACTTCCAACTGCAAAAGATAAAAACTGTTTTACGTAATAAGGAGCATGTGTGTACACTTGCTGTCACAATTCATCACCATTGAGAATGAGAGAGACGGAGAAAAAAAAAAAAAAGAATGAGGCAGAGAGGACTAGAACGAGTGACTCAAACTTATTGTTTCCAAAGCATTTTTCCCCGGTTCCTGTCTGCCTAGATACAGGACACAAGCACAGAGGGATCTGCCAGGGGGAAATCATTCATCTTATCCTGAAAGTCCTCTGGGTAGCATCAGCTTTCAGAAAGACTAACTTTTTAAGAACTCATTTCTGAAATATGCAACAGTGGAATGCCTCAAATTGATCTTTATATGACGCATAACAAGTCATACAGGCATTTATCAGAGAATGTTTGATTCTGATTCATTAAGTGTGACGAAATGTGGTCGGATATGTTATATAATATTTTTTCATATCACCCTGTTATATGAAAAAGGATGGCAATAAGGACTTGTTTCAGGTTTAACGTCATAAATTGGCACGTGCCCACACATCATGATCAGATAATTTGCCAAAACTGCAGTGATGATGAAAATGATGAACATATTCATGTGAGAGGAGAAAATGTGATTGCAGCTGAGTTGGGGTGTAACAAAAATGAACAGTGAATTCTGAGAGGAAAGACACAGAGAAAAAAAGTACAGATGTAGGAGGACTGATCTAACGTAGGCTGTATGTGCATCACCTTTTCTGGTTCATAAGGAGCTCTCTGTGTAGGTCCTGGTGGTTTCTGGAGGACTTCACGGGGTTGAGGAGTTTCTTGGGCTTAATGAGGTCATCGGCATCACTGTCCATATAGTCCGGCTCTGCCATGATGCTCCGCACACGGGACAGTCCCTCTGGTATGTCTGCCTGGTCCAGACCTGAGAAAAAGACATAAAAAAGACATACATTTTAACATGTTACAACATAAACAAAAGGTGCTGCAATTAAATAAATAAATAAAAACTTTAAAAGTGCTTATTAGCTAATGCAGATGTAATTAGTATGCACACAGACCACAGTCATGACAAAAACAGCACATTGATCAATGGTTAAGTGTTTATAGAGATAGCAATATGCATATATGACACAATTATGCCACGTAAAAATTCTTGGACATATCAGGTGTTTGAAAAGCATAAACCACATTTCCCAGAGTATCTGCATTTTAATATTTCAACAATAAAACAATATTTTTGACATAAAACAACAAAGAATTAAGTTTGCCCAAATGGCCCATGGGATCAAAATACATATTTAAAAAAACATAATAATATTAATAATAATAATTGTAGGATATATAGGAGGAAATCCATACTTTTAGTTTCACTGAAACTTTCATATCAGGCAATAAAACTCTCTCTTGTTTGTTTATCTGATAGCATTAAATAGAAGATGAATGATGAGCCCATGTGACTTATCTCACATGGTTATGTTTGTTTACAGCTGGATGGATAGCAGACACTAGTTTTACACTAACAAACAAGCACGTACCATTCATCACACAGGCAATTAAAATGTTGAAACAACCAGCAACTATATCTGAATAAACATGATAAACACAACTTGAAATACTTTATAGTATCCATGTGACACACATATAACTATGTGAAAAACATTAAGTACACACTCAGTATTTGGGTATTTTTTCTCCATTTAACTATTCTAATAATTAACAATAATAAAAAATTATAAATAATATCAAATTATACTTTTTTAACCTCAATTAGGATACGACATATATTTGCAGGACTATTTTAAAATACAGTGAAAAGGTGAATAAAACATTAAACGACACAGTATCTAAAAATGTACACTTTCACTTATACATTAAACCTAAAATTGCACTGTATTTCCAAAAAATGCATGTCCATGTTATCTGCCAGCTACTCGCATACATTTACCCCCTCCAAATCTCACCTGGAAGGACTGGAAACACGGGGTATCTGAACATGGTTGTCATCTCTGCGTTTGAGCGTTATTCAAAATCTCAGGATATTAGGAACTTCTTCCCCACAGCTAGATGAAACTGCAGTTCTGTATCTCCGACAGAGCGCTGCGCACTATAAACAGCTCTTCTGACTCCGCCTGATGCTTTATTACCTAACAGCCCACCCACCCCTGCCAGAGCAGCTCCCTCAAACATCCCGGTTAATCTTTCATCACCCGAGATAGAAACATCAAAGAGTGTGGCCTCAAATACACGCCAATAAAATGATGAACACTCCCAAGTAAAGAATTCACACAGGTGTGCTTCCATATATAGAATAAACTTTGAGCTTAGAGCTATTAAAAGAAGGAAAATATTGAACGAGATGGGGATACAGAAATGTAAACAACATTTCAAAGTGCTCATGAATCAGGGGTGTTATTTTTTAACACATCAATGTGCATTACCTCTTTTATAATCTTCTTATAATCTTAAAAATATGTAATTGATTTAGAGTAAACAGCGCAGGTTTTTGGTGTACAAGATGACATACTGTATTTATATCAAATAATGAAAGAAATAAAATGCCAACACTGGTCTGTAATAGTTTATTACAGAATCAAAGATGTCCAAGTAGCCTATTTGTGGTACGTAGTGTAGTACAATTTGAGCTGCAGTTCATTTGCTGACCACTAGAGGTCAATCACACCAACAACCAGACATGAGCCAAATGACGCACGAGCCTTGGGTTTTCACTGTCCTGACATAATTTAATTTTAAGGAACAATATGAGGACATTCCAAACACAGTGCGAATGCTTCAGACCCAAGGGTGAATTATGTCACTGCTTGAAATGTGTGACACTCCTTCAAGGACAAAATCAACACTCTTCACAGGCCATGTTTGCTTACAGCCTTTTTCCACAGTGGTCACTGTTTAAAAACACGTAATTGAGTAGCAACATACGTGCTTTTGTATTTTATTGCAATAACTTTAGTATTTCCTGTTCTGATATGTTTGCCCATGCCTATCACCTCAGTGTTATTTACAACCAGTAATTTCATTATGCATTCAGGAAGAATACCTTGGGCAAAGTGGATGCTGGTGTTATTACCCTAATGCTGTGCGTCAAAGGCAGCTGTATAATGTGTGTATCCGCACTTAAAGTTCCTTTTGACATCAGAGTAGTTCCTGTTGACATCAGAATGTGTTGAAAGTTTGTGCTGAGGGTTTCACAAACTCTTAACATTTCTCAAGTCAAAATGGTACAATGATCTTATCTAGTTAAAAGGAGAGTTCAACTGAAAATGAAAAATTATTCTTTTGATGTGAATATTTTGAATGAATCAATTGATTCAGCTGACAAAACCGCTCTGGGGTGCGTTTCCCAAAAGAATCATTAGCCAACAAATGTTCACAAGTCCCGCTGAATTGCGTTGGTAACAACGGAAGTTGCGACCACAGTCTTTGGGAAACTCACCCCTGAATGATTAGTTCCCAAATGAGACTGATTCAGTTTTTGAATTCCCTGACTTCAATCGGTGATCTTGACAACGTGGTTATCGATAAGGTTATGAGTGAATAAAGACTTGCGGTCTGTTTCCTTCTCACAAAGCTATTATATTGCGTCAATATGGCCCATAAAACACTTTTATGGCGCTTTTTTTCTAAACCCTCATTCACTGTAATACCAAATTCAAAATATTTTGACTTTTGTATTCTGCAGGGAAAAGGTCATAAAGGTTTGGAACATGAGAGAGTAAGTAGTAAGTAGTAAGAAGTCTGACGTAGTCAGGCTAATATAACTGATCATTCATTTCTATAAATATGTAGGCCTATAAACATAGTGTGAACTAGGCTACATTCCACTTCATGTCACAGTATCAACAACACTTTTTGCAAGGTTTGTGTACTGCTTATGTGCTTAAGTCTCTGCACATGGAGCCCTGCAGGACAAGTGCATTTAATAAAAGGCCCAGATCTAGCTTTTAATTACAGAGCTGCACTCTTCAACCCTGCACAGAGCACAGACGCCTCTATGGTGACCACCACAACACTAAACGCATGGGTGGGTCCAAGGTTGAGCATTTCAATATATTTTCAGATCGATTGTGCATTGATAATGATACACCAGACAGAGCATTTATTTGCATGCATACCTATGTTTGTGCATGTACTAAAGGAATGCTTGTAAACTGTTTAGTGACTCATTAAGGAGGACTGGAGGTGTTAGGCAAGCATCTGTTTGCCAGTCCTCAGATTTGTACCTTGTTCCAGCCCAGACTTGCACATGAAGGGGACAGCTCTCTCATTTAACATCACAATACTTATGGGCGATCATGCATGTCAGCCAGATTTGCATTAATGTTTAAAAGCTGCAGTGCTTTTGTTCAAGGTCCACTTGAAGTTAAGACTTACAATTCAAGAAATAGACGTTTAGATCAAATCATTTAAAATCATAACCCTAATTCAAGTGATTAAACTTAACTTGTACAATTCTTAAATGGTCTTCAAAATTGGGCAATATGCGTGACATTGGAAGAGATTAGTATATCATGACAAAACCAATTTTCCTTGATCTTTTGAAACATGTCATTGCAAAACACACTGTAACTTTCAAGTTCCACCCAATACAACAAGACTAAGATGGTACTAAGATGCTTTCCATACTTCTTGAAGACATGCACATAACCACCACATCTACAAGTCAATGATTGATGTTCACAAACTTGGCCTATATATTATTCCTAACACCAGAAGAACTAACAATAAAAAGTGGGAGTGTGTGTGTGTGTGTGTGTGTGTGTGTGTGTGTGCATGTGTGTATGTTAAACCTTGTGTGCTGCATACTGTATCATTGAAACAAGCTTGCCATTTTTATATGACCTTTACAGCTAGTGAATGGCATTTATATTGTGTTAAAGAGACAGACAGACAGATAGATAGACAGACAGACCGATAACAGTTCTTTGGAATTGTAACTTTGTAATAATTTGGAAACTACATTGCCTGGAATTCTAGCAATTAAGGCACAAGGAGATTCACTGTAATTGTGGAAAAAAAGAGAGTTTATAATGACTTGGATGGCCCTTATCAACCCTCTCTTCCAGACACAAACACAAATTCACATGCCTACACACTTCCACAATTAAAGCTGGGGAACTGCAAAAAAGAAAACACCCACACCTCCCTTTGAGCACTAACCATTACTGCAAATGATCATGATTTCTGAGTGGATATATACTTGGAACATTGTTTGTGCAGATTTGCTAAGACTCATGCTGTTGCATGACTTCTTTCTAAAGATGACTTCCAAAATTCACAGGCTTGAAATGTGACCCCAACAGCATGATATGGAATTTCAATACAGATTGTTGCAATACTTTCAATAATATGGCCCAATATGTACAGTACCAGTCAAAAGTTTGGAAACATTACTATTTTTAATGTTTTTGAAAGAAGTCTCTTATGCTCATCAAGCCTGCAGCCTGCAAAAAAAAAAAAAAAAAAAAAAAAAAAGGTAATATTATGAAATATTATTACAATTTAAAATAATGGTTCTCTTTTTTAATATACTTTAAAATGTAATTTATTTTTGTGATGCAAAGCTGAATTTTCATCAGCAAGTACTCCAGTCTTAGAAATCATTCTAATATGCTGATTTATGATCAATGTTGGAAACAGTTGTGCTGCTTAATATTTTTTTTATAACCTGAGATACTTTTTTCAGGATTATTTGATGAATAAAAAGTTAAAAAGAACTGTATTTATTTAGAATAGAAATCTTTTGTAACAATATACACTACCGTTCAAAAGTTTGGGAGCAATGTATATTTTTTTTTTAAGAAATTAGTACTTTAATTCAACAAGGATGCGTTAAATTGATAAAAGGTGATGGTACCGATTATTGTTAGAAATTTTTTTATTTTGAATAAATGCTGTTTTTATGAATAAATGCTGTTAACGTTTTACTCAATGAATCCTGAAAAAAGTATTCCAAAAAAATATATTAAACAGCACAACTGTTTCCATCATTGATAATAACTGAGTATCAAATCATCATATTAGAATGATTTCTGAAGGATCATAAGACACCAAAGACTGGAGTACTTGCTGATGAAAATTCAGCTTTGCATCACAAAAATAAATTACATTTTAAAATATATTAAAAAAGAGAACCATTATTTTAAATTGTAATAATATTTCATAATATTAGGCTACTTTTTTTTTTTTTTTTTTACTGCAGGCTTGATGAGCATAAGAGACTTCTTTCAAAAACATTTTGACTGGTACTGTATTTGGATTAGTTTTGTTTTTAAAGAATGTTATTGATTTTATGGTCTACATCATAATAGGACAAAACACAGGGAAGCCGCACCTTAATCAATCACCCTTAGCTTCCTTTTCCAGTCATCTCTCCTATGCCCACACACACAGACCTTGAACGAAGACATGGGGCGGCAATAACAGGAAACAGACAAACTCAACAAAAAAAACCCAAAAAAATCCCTTGCCATTTTGGTCACATTTTGGGAGATGAAAATGAAGCTATTTGTGAGACTCAAGTACTGGGACACACACAGAGAGAGATGAGGAGGAGGTGGAAAGGATGCCACTTCTTTGTTCCGCTCTCATTACGGACAGAGACATGCAGGGAGGAAGGGAGCAGCTGGCAGTCTATTGCACCATCTGACCCTTATTGGGCACCGTTTACACACGGCAGGAGGGTATATTAGCCCCTCCCCGATCCCAAAATCCCTTTCACTAGTACTGTAGTGCTGTCACTTTCACCTATTCTTAATAATGTATTCATTTCTAACCTAACACTCAAGAAAACCCTTTTCTAAACAGAACCAAACCCTATTTCTGGCATAAAGGCCTTTCCGGACCATCCCCCACATCCCACCCCACCAGTCATTACAGACCACAGAGGTATCAATTCGTATCAACAGTTCTCTAGACGATTCATTTCTCCTCCTCATTTTCTCATGAACAGCCTGTCTTCTCATAACAGGAATGAATCAGACCGCCACTAACCAGCTAGAGATCTGAAACTGATTACATGTAATCCTTTAAATGAATAGTCCAGGCTAAATATGCATCAGTGGCCACATAAACAAATGGACTCACTTACTCTTATCTTGGGTAAGTATAATGTACATTCAATTTTGCTTGTTTTTACAAATTGAAACAGGGGTCTTATTTTTAGCATTATTTACATAGTCAAGTCACTCAAAAAGAGTGATCTTAAATATTACCAATTAGCCAATCGATGCACTCACAAATGCAAAGTTTGGTTCTTTAAATTTAGAAGACAACTGCAAAAAAACAGTCACACTCATTTTAAGCTGATTATCATCTATTTAATTAAGCTGGGCCAGTGGAAAATGTTAAATCTCATAAACCAAGGGTTTTCCACAGCACAGAGAAATCAACGTTTATGGGGTTCTCTTGAAGGGTCAGAGGTCAGACACTTCATCTTACTAGCATTAAACTGCTTGCCTCACCCCCAATACATTAGCCATTCAAATGAAAAACAGAAAATAATTGGACTCCACAGCAATAAGGTTGAAGCCTAAACTGCCATCTAAAGTCTGTATGATTAAAACAAGTCACTTGTACAAAGCACTTTTACAACTCATTACAGTCGAACCACAAAATAACAATAAAAACCGATACAGTCCATATGCCAATGCTGAGACAAAACACCAACACAGCGCCTGCACTCATGCCATCTGTGGACGCACCTGGGCATTGCTGTTGGGGGGTTGTGTGTCTGCTGCAGTGCAGAAGAGCTCTGTTATACACTAATAAACACAGGAATCAGGTCAAAAGCGATAAGTGCATCTGGACTGACATATTTCTCACGCTTGAACCAAAAAAAAAAATACAATCTCTATTCCTTGTGCTGCTCTCTGGTGTCTGTGGATGTCAAAAACAACACTACATGCTGCAAGGTCAATAATTCAATAGGCTTGATTAATGAAACAATGTTGACATACAATATGGCAAATAATATTTTGCAGCTGTAAACAGCTTGTATGAGGCTATAGCTGGATCAGGATGAAAGGTCTAGAATTATTCAAATTTCCGGTCTGAGTGAAGGCAGGACCTCTGGCATTTCAAGGCCTGACCTCAAGTAGCCCAGAAGAAAATTAGGTCATGTGATGAAATGTCAGGACACTGCTGCATATTGGGAAAAGGAAGCACTTGTTTATGTGTGCAAGCACGCAGTGGCAAATGGGAGTCTTCATGAAAACCCTTAGAGCAAAGAGTTGCTCCTAGTGACACAATTCGTAGAAATGTGGGCGTTTCCTCTTAAAATTAAAGAAAAGATCCTAGTAAAGAAAAAAGTAATTCAGAGAACATCTTAACCCTTAAAAGAGGACTTAAGGTCCAAAACTGTATAATGGACGGGGACTTTTAAGAGACTTAAGAGTTTCTTTTGCAGCTGAGAAAATGGACAAAACGTGAAGGAGAAGAAATGTGTTGCACACAATGCATGTCAGTGAGTTAATAAGACCCTACACATTAGATCGTGCAGAGTCATGTTTGTGGCCGATCTTGCTAACATCTCAGACAGAAATGGAATAACTACAGCAACACATTTGGCAACAGGAAAATGCAACTATGCAGCAGTGATGATTTGAGTCCGTCACAACCTTCTATAAGCAATGTGATCACAATCAATTACAGCACTTTCAGAACCTTATTGTGCCGCTGTTCATTTCCTATCAAATATGTTAAGTACGACATTAACAATAGAGTAAATAATATCTATACATATATACAATGTGTGTGTGTGTGTGTGTGTGTGCGTGTGGTGTGTGTGTGTGTGTAGGAAAAATTACACCTGTAATCTAATTTCTCAAAGTGAGGGCTTAAAATAGACCCTATACTTAAAAAAGTGTTTTTGTTTTATCTTCTTGGACAACCAACCAATCACAGTTGGGGGTCTGTCCCACCTCCTCACTAAGATGAAAGTTGTGTCTTTTCCTCGCTAAGAGTTGCTCTCAGATTGGTCCTAAATCGCCCATAAGATAAGACTCCTACGTAGATATTTAAGCTAAATTAGGAGCTTTCTGAGAGGATTCGGATACGGGCCCAGGTCTTTTGTCCTTAAAAGGCTCATGTTATGCATTTTTTTTAATATAATTTCATTGTTGTTTCTGTTAGTCAATAATGTTAGTCAAGTGTTTTTTGAAACAAAACGTCCCATAATTTAGCTTTTCATGACCTCTCTCGAAGAACACGTTTACACGACAACGGTGTACTAGAAACGGAAACATTTTTCTTTTGCACTTTCACGTGCAGACAACAACTTTGTTAAAATGATCCCAGTTCACGCTATAGACTGTAAAAAAAATATGGACGTAGTGTCCGTGACGTCACCCGTAGGTTTCTGAAGAGCATTTTTGAAGCCTAAAAGTGTGCGCAGCCGGCCGCCGCCATCTTGGCAGCGCGTCACTCCCGGATAACAGAAAATGGGTAAAGAGGCGGGATGTGGGTGGAGCTGAGGTGCCTGGTTCCCAGCAGACAAACGGCTAGTAGTGACAGCAACGGCAATCCACCTGTCACTCAAGTGGCCACGCCCTTAATTATGCAGAACTTTAAGGCTTAATATCATTTAAACGGATGAGTTACAAAAAAATTCACCCCCCTTTACAGTTGTCATGAAGGGCAAAATTAGCTACAGACCAAAACCCATTTTTGTACCAGGCTGTAAAAAAAAATTTCTGCTGTAAAGTAGGGCATTTTAACATGAGGGATATATGGAATTGACTCTCTTAAAGCTACACTGTGTAATTTTTTTTGTTGATTCTTAGCAAAAAACACTTAGTTCTTTCAAAAATATATGTGCTCATTAATGTATATTTACTTCTTTCAAGTAATAAAGTATTCTCGTAAGTTTATAATCTGCCACTGAAAGTACATACGGGTGAGGGGTTCGAATGCCGGTCGCCATGTTGCCCCTCCATCTTGAAACTACATTAGCCAAAGTGTAAATTCAAGCTTCGCCTTTCGCGCTTTACACTCAGTGACTCAGAGACGAATGCGAGGGGGAGATTACTCGCGTCTGCCGGCAGATTTGAAAGATTGCTAATGGAGGATCACACCTATTTTCGAGGACATGTAGCAGAGTCGCCAAGGAAGCGAAAGAGAGAATTAAAACGTCAACGCGACAAGCAAATCAGCAAGACCAAAGTCAATACTGGAGTAACTTTTCCCATATGGAAAGAGCTCATGAGGAGCAAAGATTTTAAAACGGACGCCCAAGTTGCCTGCTTTCTTCTCGACAGGTAATTCAGCCTATTTGTGTAAATTCTAAGTTTTATAGTTGCTTGTCTAACCATAGCATGGTTGTGCATAACGCCAGAGCGTATGTTCTATAGTTTTAAAGGCGCAATTGGACGAAGTCGAACTGGAAGCCATGTTAATCTTGGAATAATACGGCCACCGTAGGAGTTAAAAGGCCCTCGAAATTGAAAGGAACAGAAACTAATATTCACTGGGTAGTCATATACAATTTCACAGCTAGATGGGGGAAAATATCACACAGTGTAGCTTTAAAGCCAGTCGATGAATTACAATTTAAGTCACTTCCGAAAACGAAAAAAAAAAAAAAAAAGACTATTATGCATGTCAGACCAGTAGTTGGCAATGTCACTTTGAAAAGAAACATTACGTGCCTATAGACTGAACACATAATATGCATGCAAATTACACAACCCGTTTACACAAATTCACGTTTTTGACAATAATGGAGAAAAAACTTGCACTTTGAAACCTACTTTGAAACTTGAATTGTTATTTGGCCCCCAAATAGCCGTTGTCGTGAAAATGAATGTCCAGAATGCATAAAAAAGGTTTTCCATTTTTAGTTGAAAACGGTGTAGTGTACGTGCCCCCTAAACTTTGATACAATAATACGCTAAAATCAGATTAAAAAAAAAAAGCCATCAAACAAATATAAAAATTGACTAAATAACGACTAAGTAAAATGAGTAAGTAGATGTTGTTTGACAGTACAACAGCACTGAGGAAAACACATCCTCCTCACCAACTGCCATCCCTTGGTTTAGGCATAAGAAAAAAGGAAATTCGTTGTGTATGTGAGCTGGTATTGTGTCTATTACTGCATTGTACCAAATTACCAATAGCTACAAATCCATCATGTATGCTATATGTACACCAAAAGACAGAAATCTATCACTTGTGCACAACACTTCATATTTTCAATCTAACTCAATCAGTTGTGTCACAACTTTATCTGATACTAAAGATCACACTCTCTCGACATCCGTGTTCAAACATCCGTCACACCACCTACTGCTTAACACACTCATTTGTGCCTTTTCTCAATTCTGTGGGGTTTAGTACTAACTCTAAAAGAAAAAAACGACTTCCTGTTCCTCTCACCCACCAACCCCACATGTCCTTATTAACCTCAAACTTTTTTCTGCTCTTGCTTCAAGTCTTTATTTGACTCTATTTCAGCTGTGACCAAACACCAAATGACTATAAAACCTGTCTTATGACAGTCATGAGTGAGGGTAAAATGAGAAAGCAATGAGTTGAGTGTACGGTGTTGGTATTAACTGTAGATTATGTTAGTTTTGTGTGTGTGGGTTGTTAGAGAGAGGAGCTCCAAAGGAGAGATACTGCATGAATGGAGATTATTCAGCGAGTGCAACACCATGTTGTGTCATACCACTGGAATGTGATGAACCTACAAAGGCTTTCTACTACACACACAGAGAATTTGCCATCACCTTAACAAAACAAAAAAACTCTTTGAATAGATCTATACATGGCATACAGGTCTTTATAAAAGTTTTGTAAAAGTTGAATTTCAGTCGAACTAAAGATATTTAGACCATCTGAAATTGCAAAGTCCGACTAGCAGACCAAGAAAACGTGATTATAGTCAGGATTGGTTAGGGTGCATACATGTTAATTGGACTACAATGGACTCAGCATTGTGTGCTTGCTCCAAAAGTTGCTCCAACTCTTCATCGCTCACTCTTCTTCTTTATGAAATGTTATGCATTAAACTCAAACTCATTAAATTCAAATGAGAACAAATTTAGGGAAGGAATTTGTACATCTGGAAAATGATTGGACTGTTGGACTGTTGGATCGTTGTCGTGTGATAATCGATAATTAAAATAATGGAATCAAAATTGACAATTCTTGTTTATTATGGAATATTGCAGTATTCATTAAAAATGATTTTCCTTGCACATCATTATTTTAAATCAAAATACTTATACAAAATAACTTTAATCAAAATAACTTCCCCTCCCACTTGCAGTGACATCTATTCCCTTCTTTGATGATGCTTTTACTGGCATGAGGGCAGGACAACCTGTCACTCACATAAGATCACAACAATAGCAAATGATAATGATCCAACGATCCGAACAATTACAGACGGACAAAATTAGGTCCCGTCCAAGCGGCAACCTTCCTGTCTCTCTCTTGAAACCAACACGGAAGTGACTTAAACTGCAATTCATCGACTGGCTGCTAGAGACAAAAGAGAAGTCAATTCCATATATCCCCCATGTTAAAAGTACAATATGCAAGATTTTCTGCCGCTAGAGGGCGCTACATTTCAAACAACAACAACGGCGTAGCTTGATGACGATGTGAAGGAGCGTGGAATGATGGGAACTGTCGTTTTCAACTATTTTTATAAATGTTGCGTTTAATAACATTTCATTAAAATGAATTAACCGCAAGAAAAGTAAGGTTTAATACTAAATTGGTTATCATAGATGTTACTGTATTTGTCGAATTCATTGTTGTGATAACGCGGCGCAGTTTTACGTGTTCTAAACAATTGTTGTAAAAGTACATTTGAACATACCCACTAGAGATGCGCGGATGGGCTATTATTTCATCCGCAACCGCATCACAAAAATCATCATCCGTCCGCCATCCAGCCGCACCAACGTTTTTGACCAATTTTCAAAACCGCACCCGCCCGCCATCCGTTGATTTGTGTATACATATATTTTTCATTTGATTGGTTCAACCGCCCGCCACCCGCCCGAATTTAATTAAAATATTATTTTTCGTCACGTCATCCGCCCAATCCGTGGTTTATCCGCGGAGTCCGCGGCTGTAACCGCCAACCGCGCATCTCTAATACCCACATCATTTGCCAAAATACTGATTAATCTTTATGTATAACACATGCTATATGTAATGAAGTTCAGATGTTATGGGAAGGAGGAGGCGGGAACCGGCGAACATTCATGACACATTTTAATGATAAAAATAAAACAAATACAAAACGAAAGTAAAAGACAGCAGCCCCTCACGGACGACTGCTGTCACAATAAAACAAAACACAACACAAGTTCAGGCCTGTCCTCTCTCGCTCTTCACTGTCGTCGCTCCCCCTTTATGCTTCCGCTCCTCCGTGAGAGATACGAGACCGGTGCGTCGCGCAGGTGTCGCTCATCGGTAATCACGCCACCGGCCTCGTGCCGCTCTCTCACGGCCCTCGGCCTCGTCCTGCTCGCCACACTATATTTATTTACATGGCCATAAACACCAGACGTGATAAACAATGTCAATAAACTAAACACAAACCTAAATCAATAATACCCGTACGTTGACGTTTACGTTTATGGGACGTCTTTGTCGACAGAACCAGCTGCAATCTGTAAAGAATAATTGTGTTCCATAACGACTGCACGAAACAAGCTAACGTTTGTTGCTTGATAGACGCTACAACTACAACTTCCGCATTTGTCCAGGACTTCACGCAGTACGAGCGAAACCGAGGGTAACGCGGATATGACGCAATTGACTGGCGACTCCCAGCTCACCCCTGCTCACACGCCCCGTTTCCTTGGTTAAAATTGCAATTTTCTCACGATTTAAAAATAGTTGGAAACATTTGGGATATTGCAAGTAATCAACTTAACAAAATATATAACACTGGCCTTGTGATTTTGGGATATTTTAATGCAAAAATCTTACATATTGTACCTTTAAAACTTTCAAGCAGAAAAAAATGTGCTTACAGCTTGGTGCAAAAAGTGGTTTTGATCTGTATAGCTAATTTTGCCCTTCATGACAACTGTGAGGGGGTGAATAATTAATTCATAATTAAGCATAATTAAGGGCGTGGCCACTTAAGTGACAGGTGGATTGCCGCTGCCGTCACTACTAGCCGTTTGTCTGCTGTCTGTTAGCCGTCACGTCACCCCAGCTAATCCTGCCTTTTTGCCCATTTTCATTTATGCTGTCACGTCCATTTTCGTGACGCGCGATGACACGCTGCCAAGATGGCGACGGCCAGCTCCGCCCACTTTGGGCTTCAAAAATGCTCTTCAGAAACCTACGGGTAACGTCACGGACACTACGTCCATTTTTTTTTTTTACAGTCTATGGCAGTGGTTCTCAACTCCAGTCCTCAGGACCCGCTGCTCTGCACATTTTGTATGTCTCTCTTATCTGACACACTCAGTTCAGTTCATGGAGTCTCTCCTAATGAGCTGATGATCTGATTCAGGTGTGTTTAAATAAGGGAGACATACAAAATGTGCAGAGCAGTGGGTCCCGAGGACTGGAGTTGAGAACCACTGGTCTATGGTCCCTGCTGACAGAATACATGTGGTAAAGCACCTGCGATCAGTGGCTGTCTTTGCCTAACATTTATATGTATTATAACAAAATCTCAAAAAATCTTTCTGGTCTTAAAGGAATAGATCATCCAAAACTTAAAACTCTGTCATCATATACTCACCCTCATATCGTTCTGTATGACTTTCTTCTACGGAACACACAAAAAAAATACATATTTTGAAGCACTGAAATTTGATTATTTAAAATATTTTCAAAATTTCTTGTTGTGTCATGATATAAAGGTGAGTAAGTGATGACAGAATTAAATTTTTTGGGGTGAACTATTCCTTCAAGACAAATGGTGCAAGCTAAACCTAAACCTAAACCAGCATCTCCATGCTCAGGTCACAGTTACTGGATCCCTCATATACATACATACTTACACACACCTGACCCGTTCTGGACAGTTGCTTCACCCCATACCATATGGGGACTAGTTCAGGGGTGCAGCAACTGTCCAGAACGGGTCAGGTGTGTGTAAGTATGTATATGAGGGATCCAGCAACTGTGGGCTATAGAACAAAGAGTGCAGAACAGAGGGCCCATTGATTCTGCTCAGCTGTGGCCAGCACCTGCTGGGTCACAGCTTACGTTAAAGAGGCGTGTGAGAGGTGCTAATGTATGTTTGGGGACGTGTGTGTGAATGCATGCAAAAGGATGTGACATTTAGGATTACTGACTTGATTTAAAATAATGAAAAATCGCAGAGCACACTGGATTGACACATTGATCTGTGGTGCTCATGTAGGCAACATGACTTTGAATCTATGTTCATTGATAGTTCCATCATTTGCTGTCCTATTTCTATTTTACTATGACTTAAAGCGACAGAAAGTCAGGGGGGAAAAAACTAAATCTACAATTTCACATAGACTACCCATATTCCATAACAAAACTTTCCAGTGTTTACACCGAAAACATCAATTAAATACAGGAATATACAGGAAAGTCTAAAAACTGCAAACACTACCCTTCAGAGGCGTGACAACAAAATGCCAACTGCTGCCTTCATGATAAAGAGGATAAGCCATCAAAGAGTCTGCTGACCTGGCACTGTCTGTCCCCACAGACAGATGTATTTAACCTGAAAGAAAGAAAAACTACAGGTGTCTGCATACCATTTGTGTGTCTGCTTGAAAACAGACAGCAAGTTTTGTTAGTGGTGCTTGCTGAGGGAAGTATCACTATTACTATTGTTCATTCAAGGGAAGTATCACTACTAGGGTTAGTGGTTTGAACAATCATGTAACCCTAAACTTCATCAACATTTGTTCTATGGACAATAATGATACCTCAAATCATGCAGCTTGTTGAAGAGCGATCATCAGATCAATGATTTTTGCATTGCAGATGATATAGCAGGTGTACAGTAAGTAGGCTAACCTAACCACCTAGAACATCCTTGCAACCATCTAGAGCAATGGTTCGCAACTGGTTTGGCCGTGGGACCCACATTTCCCCATGGTCATTAAAGCCACGACAGAAAGTTTTAGGGATTTGAACCAAGCAAATTTATTTCTCAGAAATGGTTGACACACAAGTACCATCCCACTTTACTTAGCATTAACTCTAAGAATATCGCTAACACTGATGAATAAACATTGTTATAAGGTAAGGGTATTATATAGCAGTCCTAAACTAGATTTGTAAATACAATAAAGTTCGTAAGTTGGTATGAGCCACCAAACAATCTTTAAAAAAAAAAATAGAAAAATCACACAGAGTGAAAATAACGTGTTTTTTTGGGTTAAGGTTATGGAAACTACCATTACCATGGTAAATACACAAAACTAATATTAACATATGGACACTGAACCTGATGAATAGAATGAACATCCTACGTGCTGCTAGCCTTCCCAGCTAAAACACGACGTACCAGTTACATAATTTATTGGTATGTTTTGGTAATTTCATGACTTACCAATTGACAACGTAACTAAGACGTTGCATGCTCGTAATTTAATTTGCTCTCTTTATGCATTTATGCCCCTCCGCATTTGCGCACAAGCACAGTATAACGTTTGACAGGACAGTAAAGTTTGTTTTTCTGAGGTGAGACTTTTTATTTCATAATTTACGAAAATAACATTAGAATAAGGACACTGATATAGCATGACAACATCTCCTCTGACCGCATTAAATCAGAACAACGCAGTTGCTTAAACTGTGTCTGACAGAAGAGTCAACAGCGTTCACGCACATATTTCAAAATAAAAGTCTCACTTCAGAAAAACATTTAGAACTAGGCTATGTGTTTGTTGTTTGACTACACACTCTGCCACCCAAACAAACCTCACTTTTGGGGTGTGACAGTTGATCTAGACTAGAGCAACCTCCCAACCACTTAGCACATCCTAAAAACCACCTACAACTTCCTAGGAACCACCTGATGATACACACTAGAAACCACACAGAATATTCTAGCAATTATGGCTATCATCCTTTCTTCACAAAACTGAGAATATCTAGTTATATTTACAATGGCACATCACCTCTCAAGCTTTTTGGGCTTCTATTAAGACAATATGAAATGTTCCACAGGACAGAATGTTTCACCCGAGTCTGTGACATCCTGATTTAGATTTATCTTGTGGTCATGAATCAGACACAATATCCATTAGTCCAGCCTTCCCTCTGCCCTGTGAGCTTTCTTGGACCACGTCGGTTAAGAGAGAAGAGGTAGTATCTGATTGTCATGTTTCTTTGTTTGATTTAGGGGGGGGGGGGGGGGGGGGGGGGGGGGGGAGATGCGAAACAGAATGCGAAGCAGCTATTGGTCAGATCCGACTAAAGGATTTATAGACAGCTGTCCGTGTCTGGATTACTCTACAGATCTATAATTCACACAAACATAGCCTACACTTAAACTCGTGTGCAAGCAATATGCAAAAGCTACAGCTTACACACAGACCTTTATGATGGCGTGAATGACACAAATTACAACCACAACAACAAGACAAATAGAAAACAGCATGCAATTTCATACAACGGAATTCTGAATCTGAAATCAAAACCATTTTAATTGGATGATGCGACTGTGATTCTGTTAAACGCTGTGCTAAATAAATCCCATCCTAACCCAGATTTATTCTCCAACTGATAATTTCTCCAACTCAAACTACACAAGATATCGCTCTACACGTGTTCATTAAAAACAAACCGTTATATATATATTATACAAAATCCTGCATCACACATGTAACTGCATATTATCTCATTTCTCCATCCTCTTCTGCCTCTCACCTAACATTAAGCCAAAGACGCTTGAGACATTAATAATGGGTTTGGGGCAAAACTCTTTTGTTCGTGCCCCAACAAAAACACAGTATGCACTTCTATTTGACAAAATAATGAATGCAAAACTATCTGTTCTACAACTTCCCATCTTAAACCATCCACCAAACAACAAATCCCAACGTCGACCCATTCTTCAAAACATAACGCAAGCTGTTTAGCATAACAACTCAAAATCCAGCCCCTGGGTGTCAACGTCACCACAGAAATCCATGGAAACGAGAAACAAAGAACATAAACATGCACTCTGTGCTTTATGATTTCAAACCCTACATGAATATTGCATCATGCTTTAATGAGCAGATATAGCTCAGAATCCTTTGTGCGGCTGAGACACATATGCAGTCATATTAAAATGATGTATTATCATCATTTTAAATATGTATATGAGATACATGAGAAGGTATGCGTTATAAACTGGCAGACAGGGGAAAACAAAGAGACCTGTCAAAGAACAGCTATGCCTTAACAGAACAAAGCACATTGAGCATCACAGAGACACACACACACGTGTGAACACGCAGACCAAAACAAAGATCCATTTCAATGCGTTTCAAGTGTACAGAAAGGCCACTGCCCCACAACAGAAAGTAGTTCCTCTAAAGCAACATGTTCATTAGGTTAATCAATATGCTGCATATAAATGCAAACCAGCATGCACTCAATATGCAGTGTAGACAAATTCAGTCTAGACCCGAGCATGCTGCTGACTCACAGTGTGTTCAGATAGCTAAAAAAAAAAAAAAAAAAGGTAATTCCCAGTATACCAGGAAACTAAAGCCAAAGTATTAATTTTTTATATTCAAGTGCATTTAATAACCACGTCAAAGTACATAGGCTACACAGTTTAATTGTCTATCTAATTTTCTAAATCTCAAAGGAAATCTATTGAGAAAGGTCAAATTAAGGAAGCAGAATGCACCCTGGGTTGATCCCCATGTGTAAGAGCTTACTTGAGAATAATAGCCAGAACAGTTCGGACTGGATGTTACTGCAACACTTCTTAATGTAACCAACCCATGACCTAAAATGCTGTTTTGTAAGGCTGAGGACATTGTGTGACTACCGAGAGAATCTCTAATCACTCAACTCCACTGTCCTACCCATCCACAAGAGACAAGCATCATCATGTACGGGAAGTCTGAAGTCATGTATTTCTCTCTCCATCTCACTTTCTCTGTCACATACACGGTTATACAGAACGGAAACCACACACGGTGAATAAAAGACAGCGTGTGTGAGAGAGAGAAACAGATAAAGAGATAGAAATAGAAAATACAATAGAATACAAATAGAAACTGGAAGACTTCACTAGCACTAGTGGGGGGACTGGTTCAAAGATCAAAAAACAGATGTAAGGCGTTTGACAAAACAGCCTCCAAATTGCAAACACATGTGCTCGGAACCAACCCCTTCCTACCCCCCAACATCCCCTCTAATACAGAAAACCAGTTTCGATATGATCATACTGAACATTAAACAACATACTGCAACATATCTACTAACAAGCTGATAGTAATCAGAGTCAATGTGGAGCATGTGCTCAGATTATGTTCACTTAAACATAATATTTACTGTAAAAGTAAATTAAAATAACTCTAAAACATCTATTTTTAGAAATATACAAATAAGTTCCCCTGTAGTTTTAGTGTAAATGAGAAGGTCTAAGGAATGAATAAGACAAAAGCAACTCCAAACGGAAATCTTTGACACTAAATGAGAGACACTGTTGTATAGTGAGGAAAACATGACAAGACAAGACATGACACGTCCCATGTGCTTGGAATTGCTGCTGACTTAACTACTATATACTTTTTACTCAACCTGCATGCATTATTACTTTCTGAAATGTAGCCTTTTGTTCAGAATGTGAAAATAATAGAATAAAAAAAATAGAAATAAGAAATTTGATTATATATATATATATATATATTACAAGTTTACAAGTATATAAACAAGAAATATGAAATACGTCTACTTTCATTATTTCAAACATTTGTTTGCCATTGTTCTGTTGCGTTCTGAAGCGCGTGATTTGAGCGCTTTATTGTTCTGTTGCTCATTGTTTTATCTATTGTCTCATACATTCACTATACAATCAATATATCATATGACTCTGTTCATAAACATTGTTTCCAATAACGCGAGTCTCATTTCCACTACGACAAATAACGCGTTTCGATGCAAAGCGTACTGAAAACAGACACATTCAAGCACACACACATACCTCAAAATCAGTCCTGAACGATACTTCTCTATGGTAAGTGACTTCAGATCAACCTCAGAAGGAAAGACATCAGTTACCCTCTCCTTTTATGAAGGTGTGTCTGTTAAATCTGTTTTTTCTCTCTTGGAAACAGTTCAGTTGTAGACAGGACCCTTAGAAATGTAAATTAATACTTGGAGTGGGGGCGGGCGTACAATATGACCCAACGCCTAAGTCACATGCGATGCTCCGCCCATTTCTCCTCATGACTATTCATCAGCAGGGGAGACCCCGAAAACTGTCTGGGCGTGGCGCAGTGTCGGTGGGCGGAGACTATGGGTACAGCGTACACAAAGCAAACGTGAATGTAGATTAAAGGTATAGTTCACCCCAAAAATGAAAATTCTGCCACTCACTCTTATTTTGTCCTATTACTTTCAGAAAGGACCTGGCTGGACTCTTCCATGCGCTGACGATAAATGGAGCTTTCTAAAAGGAGGCAATCTAACTACAAAAGCATCATAAAGATGTGCTTTATATTCAAAGTGTTCTGAAGTCATACGATGCCATTGGGCGAGGAACAGACTCAAATTTAACTCAATTATAATATCCAGTGTACTGTTTTTATGGAACGGGATCGTCCAGTTTGTGAACAAGTCTAAACCGATTAATTAAAAAGCTCCATCTCAAACGAGTTCATCCAGTTTAGAAAAAAAAAAAAACACACATGAAAAAGTAGTTTACAGAATTAGCTTTTTTTTATGTGTTTTTAATTTAATTATTTATTTCCCCACTACATTAAATTATAACACGTTCTTTGTTTAAATGAATCTAAATATAAATAAGGATTTTAAATAGCATGCAGTCATAATTTTACTTTGTTCACTGCTTTCTGCACGTGGACTATTTAAAATAATCGGCTTAACTGAGCCTGGACCCCAAAAGCCCCACAACCCCCATTAATCGACGGGATTTGTGCTTTTTTTTTCTTTCTTTTTTTCCAGTAGAGTGCAGCCCCGCCCTCGATGCCCCCTTGCTGATACATGTGCTCGTGTGGAACGTGTGCTGCTGCTCTTCTGCTGTATGTGTACAACACCGGACTTCCGGTTACTGGGGAGGCATGACAGCTGCATCATGCAGTAAGTTTAGTTCAGAAAAATTTGAATTTTCGGTCAAAAACACATCAAATATTTGGGATAAGGGCGAGGAGAAAAGAGTCAAGTGAAATTAGCCTATTAATGTCCCTCTCTCTCTCTTTACCAAACTATATTTTGTCAAACTAGGTTTACCATAGCTATTTAATATAATTTCTAATAATTAGCCTACTAAAGTTTCTTAGACTGTTTAAAGGTGCCTTATGTAAAAATTGAGGTAAAAATATCCAAAAAATGAGCTACATGCATCAAAAGAATGAGAAGAAATAAGGGCGATGATGTCATTAAAAAAATGTCAAGTTATAGTGCTGCAGAGATATCAACCTCAATTAGCATTAGCATTAATAGCCACGGCCCGACAGGTGTCGTAATACCAGTTTCGGCCATGGGAGGCGGTATGCCGGCAACATAACCACCAGCCAAACATGCAATACACGAATAACTCGCACGGCTTGTGGGCGTACTTGAACCTGATGTCAATCGTGTGGAAAGTAGCCTACAGCCCCACTACTACATTCAAATAAAATATGATAAAAAAGGAACAGAACCAGAGTAAACATTGGCACTGCTTTCCATCGCTGGAGACAACTAATGGACATGAAAAAAATGAGGTTTGACTTCGAACTTGCAACATTTCGTTTGGATTGGTAAGTAAGATGCTGTTAGTATTTCGTTAGAAGTTTGTTTTATATGTTTGTGTAGATTTTCGGGAAGTTATAACATAGAAATGTATCGAAGGCTGTTCGATAAACGTATATAACGTTCATAAATACAGTATTGTAATATAGTACACATAGCACAATCTCTATTGCTCTTTTTTTCTTGCCAACTACGTGACCTATATTATGTTTATTAAATGGCTTTCCTGAGGTAAATCTGACATAATTGTTCTCCAGCTATGTTATTGACCTCTTCACGATGATAAAAAACACTGATTGGTCGATATTATGTATGAGGAATACATTTTGGTAAGTTGTAGCCTAACGTTACTGTATCTTTCAGTGTTCGTGATTTTTTTACTATTAGCTAGTAGAGATGATCGGTTCACATGCGCTAGGGATCTGTCGTGTAACATTTACAAGCGCCAAAACGGTATTTAATTGACAGAATCTGAGAGCTGAGATTTTTTTATATCATAACTAACCTGCTCTGTCTAGTCTGTCGGTCTCCGTGTCCTCTTTGCTTCGCGATTTTTCTGTGCGTGAGAAAATTGATGTGTGGGGGGTGAGAGCGTGTGAAAAGTGTTTGCGTGTGTCTCACGGTGAATGCGTGAGAGTTGGAAGCTCTGGTTATGTTGGCGCTAGCTTGGTCAACATCAGCGAATGCTGTCTGTCAAATTAATGTAATTCAAACTAACAATAAAAATGTAATATGAACAAAACGAATATGAACATATTCACTGGTAAAGGTGAAGGGGAGTAGCTTGAAGATATTCATACTCTAGAGTAGACCAACTCACTTTCTGGAGGTATACTGCCCCCATCTGGTATGGAATGTGGAGTATGAATTTATTTATTTTTACATAAGGCACCTTTAATGGATATCCAATGGATATTCATTTAGCCTACTAGTGTTTTAGCTGTAATTATGGTTAAAATGGAAGGAATAATCTCTCTCTTGTCTGAGCACTATTTTGCAGACATGCTTTCAAGTCTCTGATAGAGACCAAGTCAAGTCTCCCCAAAATATGGGTGATGTCATTGCTTTGTTCCTTAGGCAACCACACCCAAATAATAAATTAAATCAAATTGAAAGTAATTGAAATATTTCACAGATTCAATTTATGTTATGAAATAGAGCTGTTATTTTTGTATTTTTATATTTTAACATTTATATTTGTCATTTTATGAATAATTGCTCCCTCAGAACCAGTTTCAGGATGATACATTGATGTAATGCATTCCACTGTCGTGGTTCATGTTAGAGAGCCTTTATAGAACTACAGGGGAATGAGTCATAACTGCTCCAGAGGTTACCCAGAATTCAGTCCCACCAGACTTTCGGGGAACATATGTGGACGAGAGGTTACGGGAATTTGGGAGGGGTCCTAATGTTTGGATGGGGGGGGTTGGGGGGAGGAGGGGTCAGGCAATCCCAAGTCATTCTTTCACAATCTCTGAGCACTAAGAAATGAGAGGGACTTGGAGGGAAACAAAACTCTTTTATAAATATGTGTTTATACAAGAAGGAATCAGACATATTTTTGTGCAGTCATTCATCCTAAAATTACGTGGAATCAGATTTGAACTTTGCATTTTTTTTATGTACAGCTATGTCATTTTTTTACTCGGCCGACATCATAGAAAATATAGATTTACAACCAGATTTGGTCTTATAAGCAATAATTTGTAGTATACAGTTCTATAATGTTTCCGTTATCACTCCAGTTCATCTGCATTATTAATTTGAGATTTTCCTTGTGGTTGATTTCCTGTGCCCGGCTCCTCTCTATAACGACTTTCAACCTGTTTGTTGTTAAACAGGAAATGACAGTTTTCTGAAACCATGGTAATGACTGTGGCTTCCTCTATCGCAGTGGCCTAAAGGCGTCACTTTGAAGATAAATGTGTAGATGAAGAGTTCAGATGCAAAAGCCTCTAAGTGCCATCTGAAATTTTCTTCTAGAATGATAATTTTTATCAAGCTCCTATATTTAAGTTCAGTAGTTTCACTTGAATGACAATTAATAGGTCATTTTCATAGCTATTTAGGTGAAATTACTGAACTTAAATATACAAGCTTGATAAAAATGATCATTCAAGAAGAACATTTCAGATGGCACATCTGAACTCTTCACATTTGCACTGAACACACCAGTAAGAGAGACACGTTTAAGATGACTCTCATGATGATTAGATCTGATTATGATGATAATCTCATTATTTATTCTTAAATTTCATGCAAATAATATTTGATATATGTTTACCAATCTAGATGATGTCCAAATATAAAATCCCCACTAAAGTTCCTGAAGTTCATGTGCATGTAATAAACTAGTTTAAACTTTAACTAGGCTATGTCTGTTTTGATCGGGTTGACTTATTGCCATAGCAGAACACTGTAAATAAATAGTTACGGCCATAGTGAATGTTTGTGACCTACTTTGACTGGACTGGGGACCCACTTTACCAATGAGATTACATCTTACAGGAAAATACGCCCAGAGTGAAGGCATACTGAGTTCATCTTATGTGTTTTCCACTGGAATTGAGCCATCTCTGCTTCAGAGGTTTGACCAACAGCATTGTCATTATATGTTCCTCACTATGATGTGCTGTAACAAAATACAGACCTCTCAGATGTCAATACATGTCAAAGTATTTCAGTCAATACTGACATACATCTGTATTGTATTTGCATTTGCTTAAAAAGTCCTGGAATGAAGTTATGATGACTTTTAAACAATATTCGAAATTCTTTTGCGTTCCATGGAAAAAAACCCAGCATACACAGTTTGGTATGACATGAAGGAAACGAGTTGACTGAATTTTCATATTTGGATGAACTATTCCTTTAATGTGGAATGAGGACATGTCACTTTCTGAAAAAATACACTATATAACATCTGCAAAGTGTTTTTGCAAAGAAACTGAGACGCCATCTGTTTTAATGAGGATTGGGTCTGAATCACACAATATCAAATGTACAGTCACAGATGTTTGAGCGGTTACACACTCTAGGGAAGACTGCGCGCTAGGGAAAATGAAACTGAGTTGGGAATACTTCACAAATATATCACAATCCCTAATTGAGTTGTGCTGCCTGATGAGGAAAACTCAGTGCTTATTGCAGTCTTCACTGTTTGTGTGTTTCCAACATGTATCCAAATGATCATAGCTTTGTACTGCTATTTTGCATTTGCATTGTATGTATGAAAGAATTATTTTCTTATAACATGCAGTACTTGAAAGCGTTGATGTTTCTGGGCCTCTTCGGTCAGAACTGACCAAAAAAAATTCAGTTTTGAATTTTTTAAATTCTTTGCTTCATCAGAATAGGATGACACTTGGTGACTTTTGTCACATACACTCAAAAAATCCTGGACATGATTCAGATATGTAAAAGGGTAAAAAATAAATAAATAAACACTTAGTACCTTTGCACTCAAAAATATGACATAGGAAATGAATGGATTTTTTTTTTTTTTTCTATTGCTTCATCGGAATGGGAACACACTTGGTGACTTGTCGCATTAGCTATGTGAACACAAAAACAAATCATGGACATGATTAGGATATGTTAAAGGGTTAGTTCACCCAAAAATGAAAATTCTGTCTGTAATTACTCACCCTCATTTTGTTCCAACCCCGTATGAAATCTGAGAGCTGGCTCACTTCATAGGCTGCAAGGTAATTTCATCTGCCAGCCCAGAAAAGTTAGTAAAGACATTGTTAAAATAGTGGCTCAGTGACTACAGTGGCTCAACCTTAAGTTTATCAAGTGACGAGAATACTTTTTGTGTGCAAAAAACCCCCCAAAATAACGACTTTATTCAACTATTCATTTTCCTCTGTGTGGGCCTCTGACGTGAGTTCACGAGAGCGCCACGACGCATGCGCGAGAACCGAGAAGATGACGCTCACGATCATTTGATGGGAAAGTGTGAAAGGTAAGCCATTCATTTTGCGGCGTTGGTAAGGCACTTTTACGTTTTCTCGTCGGTTTCTCACGATTTCGGACATCCAGGAAATGCACACTTTTGAACCATTTTAAACACTACATCGAGACCCATCCGCGTCATATTCTCAGTTCTTGCGCATGCGTCGTTGCGCTCTCGTGAACTCACGTCAGAGGCCCACATGGAAGAAAATGAATAGTTGAATAAAGTCGTTATTTTTGTTTGTTTTTGAGCACAAAAAAGTATTGTCGTCGCTTGATAAACTTAAGGTTGAGCCACTGTAGTCACTTTGACTATTTTAACGATGTCTTTACTAACTTTTCTGGGCTGGCAGATGAAATTACCTTGCAGCCTATGAAGTGAGCCAGCTCTCAGATTTCATCATAAATATCTTTAATTTGTGTTCTGAAGATGAACGAAAGTCTTACGGGGTTGGAACAACATGAGGGTGAGTAATTACTGACAGAATTTTCATTTTTGGGTGAACCAACCCTTTAAACTGAACTATTGTATTTATATATATAAAAATATATATATATATATATATATATATGGGTGTTTCTGCAACTACGGGCACTTTTAAGTCCCAGGAGTGAAATTTTAGATTTATGTTAAAATTTGTCATTTGATGTTTCATAAATATAAACGTAGTGTCAATACACACCTTGACATAAAAAAATGATGAATATATAATATGATTTAATGTAAAATTATGAAGCATTTATAGGTCTAAACACCATTTTTGCTCATGTCCCACACCCGTGGTTTCAATGTTGAGATACTTAAAATTAGCTCATTCTTTTACAATATGACATTATTTCAAATGGAATTGTTTAATTTACAGATTCATTTACAGCATCTTAAAATTCTTTGTATTATTTACTGATCATTTTTATGATTTTTTTAACTAAATGTGCCTGTCCCACACTTTTGAGTCCTTACCCAACAATGAAAAAAAGCTTTTATTATGAAATTTTATCGAACACAAACAAGTCTAGTTTCTATGGAAACAGAAATTATCACATGAGCACATTGCTGACAGACTGGACCACCACACTACCTCACTCACAAGATACCAAAAAAATAAGGTAAACATCATCTTTTCTGCTCTAGTATTTATTGTGCATCCTTACCATTCAGCTTAATAATTGTGTATTTATAACTACATTTTAAAAATAAATGTATATTACTGTTGAATTCACATATATTAAGATGTTAAGAGTCAAAACTAATGTGGTAGGCCTTGCTAGCTGCCAATTAGCTAAAATATTAGCAAAAATGTCATTTCCGCAACATGTCTTTACCGCAGCAAATTTGTGTGTTGCTGTAAAGACTTTTTGTTGCGGTAGAGACAAATTCAAGGTTTACTGTATATTAAATTACAAATATTTAGTATATTATTAGTACTTAAGTATATATTAGTATTTATATTAGTATATATTAGGGCTGCAACAAACGATTATTTTGATAATCGATTAATCTAACGATTATTAGAACGATTAATCGACTATTCATCGATTATTTCGCCGACTAATCAGTACGTTTGGAACGATTATTCAGCCTTTTTAATTAGTTAAAACACGGAGTTATACATATTCTAACTATAATATAAAAAAAGAAAATCACTTCAGCTTTTGAAATGGTTGTTTTAAACAACTTTGAGCAACTAAACAGGTCATTCTCTTTAAGTTTTCAGATTTCTGTCCAACTCAAATCACACACAAATGCTCTCTAAGCATTGTTTAAATATTCTGTTCTCTTTCAATAGAAAAAAATAAACAAAAAAAATCATCAGCTGCATTACAGACACTTAAACTGCAAACAATTATTATAAGAATCTTTTTTTTTTTTTTATTGATATGACAATTGAGCTGAGCTGACAGAGACATTCTCATTCACCTTTTAATTTACAGTATAAAAAATTAACTGACATGATATTCTTCATAACATCTCCTTTTGTAAGTCTTCATGAATATGTAACAAAATACAGGCAAGGGATAAGACTGTAATAATAACGTTACCTAATAGAGCTACAATAATAAAAACAGCCCCGACTCCTAAGCTCGATCAAGCTTTATTCTATGCAAAAATAAATCATCACATTACTGTAATTATATTATTATTGTTAATTATTATTGCTATTATTAGAAGTATTGCATTCTCTAAAAAGAGATTTACTGCTAGTTATTTAGCTTCAGCTGGAGAATATTCACCTCACCGGCTCGTCTCGTGCCGGGTTTTTCCTCTTTAAGTGTTTTAACATGCATGTTGTGCTCCCGTGAAAAGCAAGTTCCGCCTTGCATGTATTGCATACGACAGCATTCTTGGTTTGCAGTTTTGTGAAACTTTACACACCTTGCTAGTTCGGATTCGTTTGCACTCCGTCATAATTCGCGCTGTGTTTTCTTCTACCGCAATAGCATTTGTAACGGCTGCATTACACTCTAGCGCTACAGCGCCGTAGCGGTCAAATCGCGATATTGCAGGCCCTTACATTAGGTCACGTGGGATCAAACGACTACTCGACAACAAAGATATTTGTCGACAATGTCGACTAATCGTTTCAGCCCTAGTATATATATATAAACATGCCATTTTTACATTAAAATTTTTATTTTGTCCTTACCGACACAAGATGTCATTACAGCAGCACTGCTCTATTTTCATTTTTTTTCACATTTTCATTTGCAAAAAAAAATATTTTTACACTTAAGTTGAGATGATTAACACATTGAAATGGCAACATCTGTCATAAAAAGTTAATTATGTTATCTTTTGTGTGTATGGAAACAATTGACATCTAAGGTTACTGTACATTTTTTACATGGCATAGAAAAAAACATGAAATTCCCTATTTTGTATACTATTTTTTTATATCAGTATTTACAAAACTGCATCAAATTTGAAAAAGCTATTTAAATATATTACATTTTTTATAGAAATTACTAAAGAAAAATGTATAAAATGAACGTTATTGTAACATTGCGGTAAGGACACTTTTTAAGAAGATGACCCGAAAAACATAAAAAATAAACATGTTCCAGATTAAAATCTTAACAAATACATTCTATTTTGTGTAAATCTTTATATGTATTACAGACTGTGATGGTTAAAATTGAAATTCATAGAGGTTTATTTTTTTAAATTAGGATAGTCAAAAGTGTCCGTAGTTGCAGAAACACCCATATATATTAATTTTAATGAAAAAAAAAATAGCTAAAACAAATTGTATAAATATTGTACAGTATCATAAAATCCCCTCAAATAATAATCAAAAAATATTATTGAATAAAAAAAATTACATTGATTTTCCTTTTTTTTAAAAGAGAGAATTAAATTTCAAGGCTTCAGTCACTTTTGACCGTGAAAGGACCTTACGTGATCCAAAAATGAAGGGGCTCAGAAAAGCATAAAAATATTTCCAACATGAAACCACAAGTCAGTCCCATATTTAGACTGTATTTTTATATACACAGAAGGAAATTATAGAAGCAATAAAACAGGGTAACATTCTGTCATGCATATGTTTTTCATTTGCAGCTTCACTGTAATATTTGATCAGTTTAGTTCTATTTATTAAAGAAAGAGTCATATTGCCACATAAATGAATACAATTATTGAATCATTTGGGTGAAACTTAAAATGCATGATTTTTCCAATCAATCAATAAGTCAATTTCATATAAAAATGTATTATTTTTTTCTCTTTTTGTCTCTCCTGTTGTTACCATGGGCGCTGGGCAGAAGATGGGCGACTGATGAGGAGCTCAGCCTCTTTTAATCTAATAAACCAACTCTGAGTCACACTGCAGGATGGGCGGCACCCGCGTTTCTGGATGACCCTGCTGCAGCCCCGCTCTGACATCATCATATTATGACCCTGATGCTGATCATGTGCCAAAACACTGCCAGCATATGATTAAAGGTGCTTTTCTCAAAGAACTCAGACCACAGCTTATAAAAGTGCTGTCTTGTTCATTTTACTTAACAAGTGGATTCTATGGGCTAATAGAAAATTACATATATAGAGAGGTTGTGTTGATCCTCAAATTTTTCTTTGAGACTTATCATATCTGTCACATGGAGCCTACATATAACCTGCGTTATAAGTGAGTCATTTGCATAATTTACCCAACCTAAAATGGAGATTCATTCAGGAACACAATAAGTGAATTCGTAAAAGCATACTATCATATTTCTTTTACTGTTTCTCTCATATAAAGAAATAGTAGTTGCATGCTAGTATGCCGTTCCGAATTCAGTCACTGTCTTAACGATTGAGTCATTTGAATCATTCACTCAACTGTTTCGTTCTTGAGTCATTCAGAAACACAACACACTGCTGCAGTGGCTATGCAGCTGATTCATTTTAAAAACCAACTGGCAAGATTGTGTCTCCACGTTACTCAATATTAAGCTCTTGTTTATTGAACTGCTACAATTTTTATACAGTTGTGTGACTACGACCGAATCACATCCGTGCTGATATACTGCAACGTTCCCCCAATGAAAATAAAACGTTCCCTCAATGTTCTCCTAAATGTCTCCTGACATCCTTTACCTGTATACACGTCCATAATCTCTTTTCATGTAGCCTATTCTAATCCTTTGTTTATTGGTCAATAAACATAAACCATGCATCTCATTAAACAGAGATTAAAATAATCAAATTATTTCAGAAAACAGTATTTATCTATTACTTTACTGAGCATCATCTATCATCTACGGAGCCCAAAAAAAATGGGGGATGGGAGAATAAAAAATTTAAAAAACGCAAATCCTGTTGTGAGCTCGGACAGACACTTCCTGTTTATGTCCCGCTCGCAGTGTTTTAAACAGCTCCGTATTTAAACAATGCAGCGTTTCATAGTGTTTGAACTTGAACTCAAATATAAAGAAATGCGGTCGATGCTTAACTCGAGTTCAGTGAAGTTGGCAATATATTCACAGATTCGAACTTCCCGGATCAATAACTCGTGAGCTAAACATTAAAACACAAATGACACTTATTTACAATCACAGTAACGTAGACAACGAGCTACAACCCAAATTTCCTCAAAACGAGTTTTATAATATAAATTGATCTCTATGAGCAGGCAGCTGAGAGACAAGTCCGAAGGGACCGTAAAAAAAAAAAAAAAAAAAAATATATATATAGGCTATATATATATATATATATATATAGGCTATATATATATATATATATATATATATATATATATAGGCTATATATATATATATATATATATATATATATATATTTGTGAGGGAACGCAAAAGTTTCTCGGGGAACGCAAAATATTAGAAAAATAAGCTTTTTTTCTTCCGTTCCAAATTTTTCCCACCACCACGTCCCTTTAGGGGCTCCGAAATCATCCACTTGTTATTAAATATTTTGTATTTCTCTTTTAATAAATGTTTGCTATGCAAAAATTCCAGAAAATTCCCTCACACAGAAATATCTGCATCATTCCAGAAGACTCATCCATTTAAGAGGACTTGATGTCATCCTAAATGCACTATGAAACTAGTATACCCACTAGTATAAGATTAAATACTGACTGTATTTACAGCTGATTGATTGCCCAGTTTTTACAAAGACAATGTTCAATCTAAAATCTGCTGTGTGTCCAGGCTGTATCTGTCACTCTGTCTTGAAACAGTCACAGTCCGAGTCTGTGCACTCTATGAGCACTTTAGCTAATGGAGTTGATTGGTATGAATGGGAAGGCTGGTGGAGAGTAGAGCCGCTGTAGAGGTGAGTGATATAATAGGTTTTTTTTAATACCCTGCCAGCTGAATCAATGACAATCAATCAGGATGAAGCACTGAACACACATTAGAAGATGCAGGCGTGGTTGTAGTGTGACGCTGGAGAACTGATACATGCAAGAACAGTCACTAGAAAACATATGTAGCCTACATGGAAACACACACATAACTGTAAATGTTGTAGAAGGAAGTGAGGACGGAAACCATGGTCTTTGGTGTGTTAAGAACAAAAGAAAAAAAAATGAAGAGAGAAAAAGACATAAACAGGTCCCATGAGAAAAAACATAAATGAGGTCTCTTTAACATCACAAATGTTTCTCCTAGACATCAGCAATGAGATTAATTGAGCACAAATGGAGACTTTTAAAATGAATTTTATACCTCTACACACTTACTTGTATAGACACGACACCGTTTTCACCTAAAAACGGAAAACTTTTTATGGCTTTTGGCCGGTCATTTACACGATAACAGCGTTTTGGGGGCCAGAAAACACAATCTTTTGAAAATGGGTTTCAAAGTGCAAGTTTTTCATAATGATACCGTTATTGTCTGTGTAAACTACAAAAAATCTGAATTTGTGAAAAGAGTGACGTCATAACCCTAACCCGTACCCGTATTATATTCAGTCTACAGGCACGTAGTTTCTTCACATAGTGACATTGCCAACTACTGGGCTGGCATGAATAATACAGCGTTTTTAGTCGTTTTCGCAGATTCGTGTGAACGGGGTTTGTTTTGACAACGTTGTCATCTGTACAGGAAAAACGTTTCCGTTTTTAGTAAATTATTGTCATGAAAAAGTACCCTTCACAACCAATTTTTCTGTTGTATTTTTGTATGTTTCGTCTCATTTGTGTCAGTTTTTATTTCTCCAAATAAGGTTAAGGAGAAAAATTGGAGACAAAAATGAAACACAATGGCGAACTCCATTAAGTCTCCAAAGCCACCTGTATATGAAAGAGCAAATTGTGAGCAATAAAATCTTGAAAAGACAAGTTACAATACTAAATATCAATTGTATTAATAATACAATATTAATATAAAAAAATTCATCTGTAATATTGCATTATTATTTACTCTTTTATAGCCCCTGATTCATATTCAGTTGGTGTCTACACATGACGTTCCTCAGACGTCAAAATCTGCCACAAGGTCAAGGGGTCTAGTCTACTTTGTTTCACTGTACTGTCCCACTTCCTCACAGATATTCTAGTGAGACATGACAAGAAACACTGAATTAAGGATGTCTGTTGTATCTACCCCACACTGATTTCCTCTCATAAGGTTACACAAACATACACACTCAGACATGCAGCATAAACAAAGAGGTTTTGTAGGCAAGATCTGGTCCTCTGGGGACTCCTAGCATGTGACGCACTGGAGGTGGACAAAACCGGAGAAAACAATAGAGAGCAGCCTGACTAACTGACCAGCTGACTTTAAATATGCTGAATCAGCAGGTCCTGTGACAGAACACACACACACACACACACAGATGCATTCCTGTATGAGTGCTACACACATACAGACCTTCAAAAATAAGCATTAAGTACAAAGAACATAGGATTATTTTACTGAATCTCCCAAACTTTTTATAGTATCCAGTGATGTCATATATTTTGTTAAATTTTTTTTAGAAATCTGAATATAATTGAAAATAACCACCCAGAAAACCTTTTCTATTCTAAAGTCAGAATGAAAGGATGTGAGTGACAGGTTGTCCCGCCGTCACGCCAGTAAACACGTCATCAGAGAAGAGATGTCATTGCAAGAGGAAGAGGAAGTTATTTCGCAGTTATTTTTTTTACAGAATGTTGCAGTGTTTATTATAAATGATTTATCCGTGAGCATCATTATTATAATTATTTTTTAATTCATATGCCCTCTTTAATCAAAAATGTTAAATGTAAAAATCTAGCACCTATTTATGTATCTATAAAATATATAATAAAATATTTTATATATTTATTTTGAAATATAGTCATATCTTTACTTAAACTACTACTTTTTTCCCCCCACTTTTTTTGGTTTCCCTTGTGGTTTATTGTTCTGCTGAATTAACAGAGCTGAAGCCACTAATGATTTTTCAGCATGTTTTCCGAAAACATATGCGCACATATACACACGCACACAAACACACTCCATACTGAGAAAATAAAATGCATAGATGCGGTGTGCAATGTCATTTTCTTTTTCTTTAAGGCCTGCACCGATGGATGGGACAGATGTGTGTGTGAATGCTTCACTTTTGTTCTCTGTATGAGTTTGGCAAAAAGAATCCAGCATATGAGAACTGAACTAAAAGAATCCTCAGAACTGGCCGACTAAAAAACATTTCTGCAGAAAACCCCATGAATTTAAAAGTGGCGTTTTGTGGTTTATAATGCATGTGTATTCGCTTTGAGGTTATATATTATAATATTTGGGATGCAATTACTTGATTTTGTCTCTTGCAAATTAAAGTTTCTTTTTAGACATCTATATATATATTAAAAAAAATAAATGCTATTGAAACATTTTATTGTCATCAATGGCAATATCTGTCAATGTGAATTTCACTTGCTTTTAACCAATGTTTGAGTTACAGATGGTACCCAGACAGACTAAATGTCTTGTTACGCTGCCATATGTCCTTAAAACATCCTCTCACAGGCCAGCCATAATGAGACATGGAAGAAGAAATAAAAACGAATTTCCCCTTGTTTATTAAAGGTCCCTGACCGAGTGGCAGACTCGGTCAGTACTCAAAGCACCACGCTGAAGCCCAAAATTCAAGGCCATGATTCAATGTGATTATATTTTCCACAAAGTCCGCTGTCTTTTTCCACTGTGTCTGCTTCAATAGATTTCCTCTCTAAATCTCCAACTCGGAGAGGAAAAGGAGGAGAGGAAACCTGTGTTGTTTTTTTGTCCATCCTTTGCCTCTTTGTAATTATCTGTCCTTGGAGTGCATGTGTGTGTGTGTGTGTGTGTGTGTGTGTGTGTGTGTGTGTGTGTGTGTGTGTGTGTGTGTGTGTGTGTGTGCGTGTGCGTGTGCGTGTGTGTGTGTGTGTGCGTGTGCGTGTGTATGTGTGTGTGTGTGTGTGTTTTACCTGATAACGGTCCATCCTCAGGCTCAATATAATCTGTTCTGACTGGCAGGCTGTCCTGGATTGGTTGCTCCTATTTTCAGAACACACAGAGAAACAAAGAACACTGTTAAACAATCATTTTAATGTTGTGACCCTGAGTGATATAAAAATCACAGGACTAAATTACAGTCCCCTGAAGACAGACTGAAAATTCCAACATGGCTCTTTTTCCAGGCTTATGACTTACAAGAAAAAAATAACACTAACTTCCAGACTTAGGAAGGAAACTTGCATTCCAGAGTGACTTGCTGTATAATTTTACATAACAAAAATAATAGAAAAATATGTGGGTACAATTTTTAAAAATGTGTACTGTAGGTGAACACAAGTTATTAAAAGTTACAGCTTTTCCTGTAGCTTAAACAGTTGAACGGGACTAGCAACGGCAAGGTTATGGGTTCGATTCCCACAAATGCTTGAACTGATAAAATGCTACATGCAAATAGATTATGATATGTACAGTAACTCAGAGGTCGCTCTTTCACAGGTCAAAAGCAGATTTTATAAAAAATACTGACATAAAACCAAAAAATACAATTAGACAACTTTTGACATACGGTAAGAGTATACAGCTATAAAATGAATGCTGAAGATTTAGCAAAAACACAGACACACAGGCAGATGTGGTTCACAAAAATATTAATGTCCACATATGGAAGTTCATACACGAGCCAATGCGCACACATGCACACTAACACACACACACAAGCATGCACACACACATTCCAGTTTCCCCTTGTTCAACATGCTTTTCCTTTTTCCTGTGGCCTAGATAAAGGTTTTTTCCGCTGAACATCACAAAACATCTTCACACTCACATATGCTCAGTTTACACTGGGGCTAAACTTAAGTTTAGTATGTTAACCTAGAACTTATCAGATGTTGCTGAGGTTCATGTTTCCACTGTGACTGTTTCAATGTGCTTTATTAGCAGTGTTTTCAGAGTCAAGCATCACTATTACTGGTGGCCAAAACTAGTGGTGAGTAATTTGAACAAACCCCTAAACTGAAAGTTTTTCTAATCCAAATTATAAACTTTAGGATTGTGCTTGTAAATAAATATACTGTATATGAGAAAAAAGTGAGAAAAATTTGCATCAAAGGATGAATGTGAGCAATATTTAGTTATCAGAACATCACAGAGACGAGCAACCACATGGAAACGTGCTATAACACCTTAGAATTGTGACAGTGAGTTTTCATGTTTTCTTCAGATATACACATATGAAAAACAGTATGTGAAAAGAGTAGTATGTCTGAATTTATAGTTTTCAAAAAACAGTAAGCTATAGCGGCCAAAAGTGATATCCGGAGGGGATATTTGTTTTTAATGACCCTACAATTTCGATTTAACCTCCTCGATAAAAATATGAGGAACATTTAAAAAAAAAAAAAAAAAATTATATTATATTATATTTGAAATATGAGGGAAGAACTTAACTTAGTTAAGGTTTATCTGACAAAATTATTTGGCAAAAAAAGTGAAAACTACAGCTAGGTTTTATTTTTCTATGCAAACAAAAGAAGAATTTTTTTTTCTCTTGTTTTTGCATATTTTCATAATTTCTTTGTATGACAGCCTGGCCAAAAATGTCCACACAATTTGCATGTCTTGCAAAAGACATGAAAACAACTAATATTTTGCAAAAACTGAATAGAGATTATCGAACTGTCAAAAGATTTGGAGCATAGAAGAACTTGGTCAGATATGAACTTGGTCTTATTAATGAAAGTTTCTCAAATTAATTGTAGTAAAAGGGCAGCTATTTACAAATCCACTGTTGAGCAACAAACAGGTATTTGAGGCTGTTGGGGTCTCTGGAGTCTCAAGAACCTCAGCCTGGCAGTTGTGTATTAAGCTGAATTTCCAAAGCTTACAAAGTGAAACATTTACAGTGGGTGTATTTCACCATTTCATGCTTTTCATCTTCAGAAAGATCTTTCTTCCTTCCTCTATTGCACAAGAACTGTGACTTGCTTAATAATGTGGAACAACCTCTTTAAGTAGGTTCAGTTTACCTTAGAAGACCTTCCAAACTTCTAAACGAACCTGTTTGAGATTGATACCGTTTATCTAAAAAGATATGAGAAATAAAACAAACACTTTCTTTAAAAAATTAAAATCTGAATGTTTATTGTACTGAAATCCTACTGATATGTCATTTACATAATCATTTGGAACACAGTGTGTGTGTGTGTGTGTGTGTGTGTGTGTGTGTGTGTGTGTGTGTGTGTGTGTGTGTTTGTGTGTGCGTGTGCGTTTCCCTCATATAATAATAAATAAGTGACAATGAATATGTATATACAGTGTATATATATGTAGGCCTATATATATACACTCACCTAAAGGATTATTAGGAACACCATACTAATACTGTGTTTGACCCCCTTTCGCCTTCAGAACTGCCTTAATTCTACGTGGCATTGATTCAACAAGGTGCTGAAAGCATTCTGTAGAAATGTTGGCCCATATTGATAGGACAGCATCTTGCAGTTGATGGAGATTTGTGGGATGCACATCCAGGGCACGAAGCTCCCGTTCCACCACATCCCAAAGATGCTCTATTGGGTTGAGATCTGGTGACTGTGGGGGCCATTTTAGTACAGTGAACTCATTGTCATGTTCAAGAAACCATTTTGAAATGATTCGAGCTTTGTGACATGGTGCATTATCCTGCTGGAAGTAGCCATCAGAGGATGGGTACATGGTGGTCATAAAGGGATGGACATGGTCAGAAACAATGCTCAGGTAGGCCGTGGCATTTAAACGATGCCCAATTGGCACTAAGGGGCCTAAAGTGTGCCAAGAAAACATCCCCCACACCATTACACCACCACCACCAGCCTTCACAGTGGTAACAAGGCATGATGGATCCATGTTCTCATTCTGTTTACGCCAAATTCTGACTCTACCATCTGAATGTCTCAACAGAAATCGAGACTCATCAGACCAGGCAACATTTTTCCAGTCTTCAACTGTCCAATTTTGGTGAGCTCGTGCAAATTGTAGCCTCTTTTTCCTATTTGTAGTGGAGATGAGTGGTACCCGGTGGGGTCTTCTGCTGTTGTAGCCCATCCGCCTCAAGGTTGTGCGTGTTGTAGCTTCACAAATGCTTTGCTGCATACGAGTGGTTATTTCAGTCAAAGTTGCTCTTCCATCAGCTTGAATCAGTCGGCCCATTCTCCTCTGACCTCTAGCATCAACAAGGCATTTTCGCCCACAGGACTGCCGCATACTGGATGTTTTTCCCTTTTCACACCATTCTTTGTAAACCCTAGAAATGGTTGTGTGTGAAAATCCCAGTAACTGAGCAGATTGTGAAATACTCAGACCGGCCCGTCTGGCACCAACAACCATGCCACGCTCAAAATTGCTTAAATCACCTTTCTTTCCCATTCTGACATTCAGTTTGGAGTTCAGGAGATTGTCTTGACCAGGACCACACCCCTAAATGCATTGAAGCAACTGCCATGTGATTGGTTGATTAGATAATTGCATTAATGAGAAATTGAACAGGTGTTCCTAATAATCCTTTAGGTGAGTGTATATACACACTGTATATTACATATACATATATATATATATACAGTATATATATATATTCATTGTCACTTAATGACTATTATATGAGGGAAAAAAACATAGGGCTTGATAACTTGATAGCTGTTGCAAGGTTTTATCTCTGAATCATGTTTCACATGAGAGGGTGTAAATGAGCAATCATCACTAACATATATATATATATATATATATATATATTCATTGTCACTTAATGACTATTATATGAGGGAAAAAAACATAGGGCTTGATAACTTGATAGCTGTTGCAAGGTTTTATCTCTGAATCATGTTTCACATGAGAGGGTGTAAATGAGCAATCATCACTAACACACACACACAAACCACACACACACACATACCGCATATACAGCAGTTAGAGGCTCCTGTAGAAAAATGATAGCCCTTTATTGGCATCCATCCCCCACTTCTCTTTAATTGACCACACACATTTTCACTGCATTTGAACTCGAGACCGTAACTGACCTATCTTTGAGGGTACCAGGTGTATCGTACTACCATATACTTCAACACGAGCGCTCTTGTCAGCACTGGCTGCTACTACAACACTACTGTGTTTTGTGCGTGTATGAGTTTGTGTGTGCCCATAAAGAAGCATTTGTTTGAATTAAAACACAAAGAAACGTCCCTTGGCATGAATCTAAAAAGAGTTCTTGTCGCAGCAGGGGAAGTGAAAGACGGGCTGTGTGCACCTAGAGGTCAAACACGGGGAAGATCAATCTTCATCAAGGAGAGACGGGATGCTGGATTTATGGGCAGTGATGACGTGGGACAAGCATTCAGGGAGGTTTACAATACCTGCGGAGAGCTATTCATTAGCATCCCATTCATCTTAATGGCATGTGTTCTGGAAGTACATAACTTTGCTCTTGGACACTCAGTTCTGGACAACTCACAAAAACACATGAACTCAAGCCTTTCGCAAGCAACTTTACTGAGCTGTGACATAAAACAGCATGCAGGGAAAAATGTAAAGAAATTATTTAGTCACAAACCAAATCCTACACTATCATAATGAAATGTTGTTGATATGTGCTTATTACATACATATTCTTTTGCCTTCTTTATAGCAGAAAAAGATGGTTTATTTTTAAAAGTGCACATATGCATAAAAAATAATACATAATTTGGGTCACAACAATTAGTAGCCTATTTCTCTTTTTGGATAAAGGACCAAAATATTAAAGACATCATCTTGCTCTACAAAGATTTTTGTCCAATCAAATGCTCTCTAGAACGTGAATGCCCCTCCCCCTAATAACACCTGTAACTGACTAGCAAGTAGCTAATCACGGTGCATGGCTGTGATAGAACTCATCAGAATTGGATGCTAGCACTCTTACAGTTTCTGCCATTGAAATATATTTTCTGCCTAGTATCTTATTTTCAATTTTCAAGCTATAACTTTTAAAAAGGGAATCATCATTATGTCCCACCCAAACTATAAATACATCTGCAATCATCAAGCAAATTCACACACTGAACCTCAATCTGATCATTCTAGAAGAGTCCAACGCAAATATTACTGACATAGTACCTTTTGTGGCCTGATGATAGATGGACGGGGAATATGTGGACGTTTTGTGTCCAGAACAGGGCTGTCATCCAGGGCATCGTCTTCTTCTGAGAGCCCTTCTGAGCTTGGGTAGGAATGAAGCGCGTGCTGGTTATATGTTCCCGATTCTTTGGTTTTGGAGTTAGTTCCATTAGTCTTGGCCTGGATGGAGATGCAGCTGAATGAAGGCTGGCTTTCAGTCCTCACTGGGTTTACTGGACCAGGCTGAGTGAGAATGACTGGGCCCATGGCAGGATCTGACCCATTTTTAGAGAGTTCTGAGTCCAAGTATGGAGCGGGGTCAGCAGAAACTTCTGGAGGACCACCAAAACAGTACTGTAGCGCTGAGCATGGGAGCTCGTGCATCACGCCAGGAGATACAAGCGCTTCCTTTTTAAGTAATACAGCAGCTTTTAGTATGCAATCAAATGTTGAAGCTCCAGTTTATGGATGAGATCCCAATACGCAAAAGCATTTCAGGATTCCATCAGAGTTTGACGGTTTTCCATGGTTCCACGCAAAAGATCTAAAAAATAATTTACCTCCAGAGACCTTCCTGCAAACGATTAAGTTTTGCTCAGAGACTCAATGTGTTTTGCAGAGGAACAGCCCCGATAACTTTCTCCATGAATGCTTCTGAGAAACTTCTGAACACATCCCGGTCAAATCATCAACTAAAAACCTGTTGAATGCACTGCAGTCTCCTCTGTACTGGTTCTTCCTCTTCACCTGCTCTCTCTGAGGATGATTGTGAAGCTCAGGGTTTTGCGAGTGATGGGCTTGTGGGGGTGTCCGAGTGTCTGGTTACCTGAGCAGGTACTCCCCCTGCCAAGGGCCTGTGGCATTGTCCTTGCGCATCCCAGTGTGCCAAGCAGAGGTGTTGGGTTTCAGAGCCACAGTAACTGATAGGCCCTTAGTGAAACTCAATTGTGGCGGGTTGTGGCAAGGAGCAAAAGAGGGAGAAAGCGTTATCAGAGACATCAGGACTGGTCATTGGACTTAAAGGGGTGGTATAATGCCCCATTTTACAATTATGTAAAATAAGTCTCTGTTGTCCCCAGTATGTGAAGTTATAGCTCAAAATACCATACAGATAATTTTGTACAGCATGTTAAAGTTGTCCCTTTTTGGGGATCAGTAAAAATGCGTCGTTTCATGTGTGTCCCTTTAAATGCAAATGAGCTGCTTCTCCCGGCACAGAGGGTGGAGCTTCAAGAGCTCGAGTGTGTTAGCAGCTCCAATTACGCAAGCACTAAAATTTCAGAAAATGTTCTGCCTTTTATGTTTAAACTGGAGTCGGACAATTGTGGAGAGACTCAAGAAGAAGTGACAGGATGTAGAATGCAACAGGACGTTTCCGAATGGTTAGTTGATGAATTTATGTTGCTGATGTGGAGTTAAAGAGATTACTTATTACAGAAATAATATCCATTATAATAAGAATATATAGTACTCAAGTGCTGAATGTAATGTAATGGACACTTAATTCCATGTTGTTTACATGCATTTAAATGTATATCAAATGCAAAAAGTTGAGTGCTTTTTTGACCCACTTAAGTAAGACATAAGTACATCTTCATAAGTAATTATTGTCTTTGAAATATGGTTAAAGAGTACTGTCAAATGAACGGACAAGCATTTATGGTAAACTAAAATATACTTTAATATCTGAAACTTGAATATCATGTGCAATTTAGCACATTTAAAGTATACACATTTTAAATGTAACATCAAATAACACACTAGAATCAACTTTCGACAATCGACACATCAAAATAAAACAACAAAATATTGCAAAATAACAAAATAAGTGCACTTTCTAAAATGTACTTGAGTGTGTTACACTCTAAGTACACTTAAGTCGCCTTTTATCATTAATATGTTATGTGCAAGCAGTGTTGCATTACAAGTAACGTGAGTTACGTAATCAGATTACTTATTTCAAGTAACTAGGTAAAACATTCCTTTTGATTAAATATCTGAGTTGTATTATTTGATTAAATATACGTTGTTTTCCCATTTATGACTGACACCACTTCTGTTCTGCATGTTAAGAGAAATCAGGAATAAAGGTGCAGAGGCGTTGATGGTTATTGTACTTAATGTGAACATGCATTTACTCATCTTGCACAGAACAGATTCAGTATTGCTCAAAAGTAATAAAAAAAAATGTATATGTTAAATTACACATATATACTGTTTGTCTTTGCTGCTGACGTTTGATGGTTCCACTTCAACCATATCAATAAGCAAAAATGGCTTTAGATAAATATCACATTTCTGTTTAAATTTGTTTTTATTGCTGAAGAGTGTTGAACTTTATTCTCCTGCATCCTTTTCTTCTGCGGTCCAGAATGGCAGCACAGTTTAAAGGTTTGTTTGAGGTGCGCCCTCTACTGTACAGACGGGAATTTGCATTCTTTCAGCCTGAGCCTTATTCACTTCACTTTTGGTGTGAAAGGGCCATTACATTTGACAAAAATAGAACTTTTGTTGAAAAAAAAGAGAAAAAAATATGAATGTTAGTAGTTAAAGACATTAGCCTAATTCTAGCTGGTATTTTCAGCAGGGAAAGAGAGGCTTATGCTGGTTTTCTGCTAGTCTTGCTAACGCACTAGCAAAATTAGGCACTTCACTAGCAAAAAATAGCTGAAGATGCTGCTTAGCCACCTTAATCTTTTTCTTGACATTAGTTAATCAAGGAAAACATGCTGGTTCAGCTAGCTAAGTGGCTAAACATAGCATCCAAAAAACAAAACAAAATATGCTGTGACTACAGCTATAGTCTATCCAGCAGGGTAGTGACACTGTAGTATAAAACTACAAAAACACAGTACACTGGTGAAAAGATCACATAATATAAAGTCAGGTAGGCAGCCATGTTACGACTCAATATTATATGCATAAATATATAGATTGGTCTAAAAATATGTCCACATTTGAGAAGGCCAATATTAGCACTCACTCGCCACACTACACAAGGTGGACAAATTGAACAATGCAGTGCCGCTGAAACATTGATGAGCCCTTTTGTTGGAGAATGTAAACAGGACTGCAGTTTCCACTCCACGTGGAGCCGAGGTACCATATGTGCACCAGAGAAACGTGAGTTCAGTGAGAATGAGAGTCTGAATGAAGTGATGTCAAGCCACTATGACTTAATAACAAAGCTTTTATCCATGTATTTTAAACGACAGACTGTGCAGATGGGTGGAATTTTTCAGAGAAAGCCTGATTATTTAGACCTGCATAATTAAAGAAAACAACAAGCCTCAAGTTATTTTGGTTTGTCTGATACAGGTGTAGCATGACAAGCTGATATTAGTGGATGAAAATGTGAAATTCTAAAAATTGCAGTTCATAATAGTGTATCTGCACATTTATAAAAAATACAAAAAAGTAAATATAACATCAATTGAGATTTCTATTAAAATATGATTAATATGATATGGAAAAAAAAATTGGTCACACTTTAGATTAGGGTCCAATTCTCACTTTTAACTAACTAATAACTACGACTTTTGCCTCACTAACTATTAATAAGCAGTAATTAGGAGTTTAGGTATTGGGTAGGATTAAGAGATGCAGAATATTGTCATGCAAAATAAGGCATTACTATGTGCTTCATAAATACTAATAAACAGCCAATAATAGTATGCATGCTAATAAGCAACTATTTAATAGTGAGAATTGGATCCTAAACTGAAGTGATACCAAAATGTCATACTGGTTTGGGAATGACCTGGTTATACAAAAGATGACAGTTGTCATTTTTAGGTGAACTATACTTATAAAATTCGCCATCTATTGGATTTGGGCTGTAAATACAAAATAAAGTTGCTGACTTCAGAGGTATCTTTACTGGACTGGATTTAAAATAAATGGTATAATGTCAGAAAAAATAAGGCATAGATTTTTTTTTTCTTTTGGAGAAGTCGGTTTCAGATATTTCAGTTGTTGTCGACTGGCAAAGTTCCTTTAATGCAGCAACTACAATCTAAATCGAATCTAAAGGAAAAAATATTTAACATATGTATATGAAAAATATATGAATAACACTTTTTGCAATTTTATAGGAAATGCATTTTCAGTAAGAATGCTTCAGATATTGTACTACCAGTTTATCCACTAGGATGTGCTGTAAAAAATGTTATGCTCAATAACTTATGATAACATACAGTACTGTGCAAAAGTCTTAGGCATGTTAATATTAATAGGTTTCTTCAAGCATCTTGGAGACGTTCCCGCAGTTCTTCTGGATTTAGTTTGTCTCAGTTTTTTCATGTAATCACAGACGGACTCGATGATGGTGAGATCAGATCATCCTGGCTGTTGTCAGACTCCTGGTGCATACAGAAATCTCATTGGATTATTACAATTAATGGCAAAAAGAATGTTTGGAAATGTAAACTGATATTTCCTACTGACACACTACAGCAAAATATATAAATAACTGACTTAAAACCATTGGGGGGGGTATTAACCCTCTGGGGTCCTTCGTTTAACAGTCACACTCAGGACCTTCGGGTCCGGATCCCGGAGGGCGGGATTAATATATATAAAAAAAATTTATTTATTTTTTTTACTTGTTTTTTATAGTATTTTTTCTTTTCTTTTTTGGTGTTTTGAGATAATTTTATGATTTTAATTAATATTTATGCAATAATTATGACCCATTTTTTCCCATTGAATATAATAGACATTTTTTATATATTTTATTTTTATTTTATTTGTATTAAAAAAAATGTGTGTGTGTGTGTTTTTTTTTGTACTCTTGATGTTTTATAGATTAACCCCTTCACTGTTGTGTGCTTTTTTTTCTGGATCGTGGCTGATTTGTAGATTGTACGCACAAAAAAAACTCTGCATTTTCACATTTTTGCCAATTTCCCATTCATTTCCTATGGTGGGTCCATTTGGACCCGAAGGTCCTGAGTGTGACAACATTTTTTACAACCACTTAGACTATTCAAATCCTGTCCCCAATTTTTTTTGGGTGTTCATATACCAAGTACCAACAAAGTCACCAAATTTCAGACCATTCCGATGAAGCTATGATTTTTTACATTTTTTTATTTAAACGCTTCGGGTCCATTTGGACCCGAAGGACCCCAGAGGGTTAACATGCCTAAGACTTTTGCACAGTACTGTATGTTTTTACTCATAAAAATAAATTAAGCAATTTTCAACTTTAAAAAAAAAAAGTTATACAAGATTCAACTAATTTAATTTAAGTTGAAATGACTTAAACATCCAAGTTGATTGTACTTAAAAATTTAAGGCAGCAACTTAAATGAGCTAAAAGCAACTCTGCACAAAAAATAAGCTCTGTGTAAGTGAGTCTAACAAGATCTCAATGATATTTCATGAAGTGAATAGCGACTACATGTTTTCAATTCTGATGAATGCTGAAAGTCATTTGATTCAAACATGAAAACATACCAATCAGGTTTCAGCGCTCAGTCTCTGTAACAGCTTGATATTGCAAACAACAGTGAATCATATGGTAGTAATTTTTAATTGTCACTTAAATAATCAGCAGATTTGTAACTACAGGTCAAGGAAGTTCCAACCAGACAAACTTAACAAAATTGAAGAAAAAAAATAAAAATAAAAATCATTCCAACAAATAAACAAGGGCAAACAAAGTAACAGAATTATCCTTTTCTTAGAGCAAATGATGCTCCTGTTTGCAACATTAACACAAAAATAGTTTTAGCACAAAGGCAAGAACACAATTTCAGCATGAAATGAAGTACAAATAGCTAAAGGATCAGTGTTTTAGTGAGTCTAATACTACAGTTTTCTGCTTTCCTAACACATCAAAAGCGTGAAGTTACAGAGGAATATACTGTACCCATTTGATCAACAGCAGTTTAATGAGCAATAGTGCATCCTGGAACAATAATTATAATAATAAACAATTTCCGCTATGAAATGATGAGCACTTCATGGCCACAGCAAACAGTTGGGGAGAGAAGCCAGAAATATCTGTAGACGTAACCCTGACCTTAATCGATGCTTTGAGTTCAAAGTATTGCAATACAATTTACACAGTGGTAATGCTGAAAGTACTCAGGTGTGTGATTCGCCACCTACTGATGCATTCAGCACCGAATTTCACAAAAAAAATATTTTGAGGTCTCATTGACTTCCATAGTATATATTTTTTCCTACTATGGAAGTCAATGAGACCAGAAACTGTCTGGTTACTGACTTTCTTCTAAATATCTTCCTTTCTGTTCAGCAGAAGAAAGAAATTCATAAAGGATTGAAACAACATGAGGGTGAGTATATGATGACAGAATTTTCATTTTAAAGTGGAGTATCCCTTTAAGGAATGTTCCGGGATCAAAATGAACAGATTTTCTCCAGCATCTATTATGTACTGTTGATTACCACAGTTTGTAAAACATAAAAGAAACGTGTTCACAGTAATGCACTTACAATGGGGCGGGGCTTGAATAAATATAGTTGTGAATAGAGTACAAATTATTCTTAGTTTCTACCCTGTATATTGAAATGCACTACCATTCAAAAGTTTGGGGTCAGTAAGTTTTCTTGACCCTCTTTTGAACTTTTTGTTCATTAAAGAATCCGGATTAAAAAAATGTATCACGGTTTCCACAAAAAAATGTATGATATTAAGAAATGTTTCTTGAGCAGCAAATCAGCATATTAGAATGATTTCTGAAGGATCATGTGACACTGAAGACTGGAGTAATGATGCTGGAAAATCAGCTTTGCATCACAGGAAGAGAGTTATTTTTAATCGTAATAATATATTTGCAATATTGCTGTTTTTACTGTATTTTTGATCAAATAATGCAGCTTTGGTGAGCATAAACTTTTTTTCAAAAATAATCTCTAAATGGTAGTGATACAGTTACTTGATCAAAATGAATGTGAACACAATCAGTTAATCTATTGATATTTGATTAATTCAAGTTGGGGATTACAATTATTTAACTATTCTATTTTTATTATTGAGTCAATTATAAATATTTTTATTATTTAAAAGGTATAGCAGAGGATTTTCCCGAATTTTAGAAAAGAACCGCCCTCTCCACTTTTTGAAAAAATGCACATGCGCAACACTCTACCTGCTCCCGAGATGGAACGCCTATTAAACGTGTGCACGAGAGAGCATGCACGAGCTAATCATAGCTTACATTAACTTTTACTAGCAGTGATTTCTCCAAATAGCATGCCAAACTTTACCTGTCAAGTAGCAACTTCGTGACTGAGGCATCAGTGGGAAGCCCAGCCTGTGTGGATTGTGTGAATCGTGTGCACGAGCACGTACGACGGCCTTACGTAAACACATCACCAGAATGATTGACACTTAGGAGGACCAATAGTCTTGATGATCCACCCGGAAAAAGAAAATCCTCCGCTATACCTTTAATTTTATTTCATGATTTCATAATTTTTTTAAATCAGCAAATCACCTCGCAGACTACAGTTTGATAACAACTATTGTATTGTAAATACCTTGCTAAAAAATGCAATTTTTCTTTGTATACAATCTGTCAAGTTGAACCTGGAACATTGCTTTAAATTTAAAAACATAAAAGCTGTATGTCCAGCTCTTTTGTAGATGCCAAACATAATCAAGGCATATGGAGATGGAAAACGTCACTACTTCAAATACTATAACTGGACCCTAAAGTATAATTAAGACAATATGTGAAGGGTTCAATACTGTATTATGAATGCAATGTCCATTAAACAGATATAATAAAAAAAAAAATCAGCACCCCAAGAGGTCAGGCAGAAGATGCACTGAGAAATAAATCATAAAACAAACCGCAAAAAATTACAGAGATTCATTTAAGGTATCAAAAGCAGTTCAATTTTCAAGGGCCAGTGCAAGGTATAAAATTCAAATGTGAAGGCAGTGTACACAGCAAAGAAACAACAAAAAGTGAAAACAAACACACACACACGCACGACTCTAATAATTATTTGCTACCAAATTACATATGCGACTGTAAAGAAGGTAAAATACATTGTTCTTCAGTCTCAGGACACTGCTTGTGTTTTGAACAACTAAATTGTTGGGAGGACTTGAGAGGAACATGGGAATAAAGGAGAAATGTCTACTCTTCCTGTCCTAATGCTCTCCGCCACCAGGCGGCAGCAGAGGCTACATGACGTACAGTCATCGTCCTCTCAAAAAAGCCACTTCCATGGGAAGTACAGTGCAGTGTAGTGCAGTTTTTGCCTGTTGGAGTTGGAGGGGGCAGGTCTCAGCTGTGGTAGCTGGGTACCGCTGCCTGTTTCTGGGAGAGGCGCATCAGTTCTTCTCGGATGGCTTTGATGAGGGAGGCGGACGAGTGGTTGGGAGGGGAAGGCTCCTCCAGGGGAGCGGAGGGAGCGTAGCCCAGGCCGAGAGAGTCCAGGTGGGCAGAAGTGGAGGATGGCTCTTTCAGGCCATTCCTGGAGGTCTGGAATACAGAGATGGAGCTGTAGTCAAGAGAGCCAAGAACCTAAACAAAAGAAATGAAGAAAGGAAGGAAGGAAGGCAGAAATGAGTGAAAGAAGATTAAAACAAAGATTAAAGAGTTTAAGTGAGAAAAAGACTCCTACGGAGGCAGAAAGGAGTGAGAATAGTAAGAGTTTGAAGAGGACATATTCTGTACTTCTTGAAGCCCGCTTATAATGCATACTATTTCTTTTAATAATTCCTGGATTATTAAAGTTTATTTTAGTTCAAGTTTTTTTTTATATATACTCTTTTATATATATATATATATATATATATATATATATATATAATGTGTAAAAAAAAATCATGGAAGGGTGTTTTTGCTCCTATTATTATTTACTGCTGTAATGTCAGTGTACTGCTGATGTCGATACTCACAATTTCAGTCTAATAACAGAAAAAAGCTATGATTTATTATAATAAATCAATAATAATAAAATTGTGATATTGTCAGAGTTTTCATGGATGTGGAGTTTGTTGATGTTGTAGTAATGTACAACTTTATAGATAGTAGTATAGTATATATAGTAAGGTTTTCACAATTAAAATAAAATACTAAGAAAAGAAAAAAAGATGAAATATTTTATTTGTTTACCTGCATGTCACGTGACCATTAACTGACATTAGAGAACAGTGAGCATGCAAATATGTTGTTAAATTATTAAAATATTAACTTAAAATCTCAGGGGGTACATCAATCTTTTAGGTCAAAGGGTTTCAGCTCAGTGTTGTTATTTTTTTAACAAACTATAAAAAAAAATAAAAAAAATTGTGTTAACTGAAATAAAGCTGAAATAAATATGAAATATTAGATGAAAAGCCTAAACTTAAATTAGAAATGTTGCCTGAAACTGAAATAAAATAAGTTTACTACATTGACTTAAGAAAACAAAAAATGACTAAAACTTAACTTTTATTTTTAGTTTTTATTTACATATTAGTTTAATTCAAAACATTAATAAATGCATACTATAATATTATCCATCTTTGGTAATGTCCATACAAATTGACTTCAAAGACTTCTATATGCAAATGTGTTATTTGTCCCTTTTTTAATTAAGTAATAAAGTATTTAAACTTACAGGCTCTCTGTTGTTAGCGAATTTGCTGTCGTCCTCATGATACGGGCTCCAGTTTAACCCACCAGGCTGCCGGCAGTCCCCTACACGTCCCGTCAGACCAGCGTGGGTTAAATGATGCATCTGGGCTCCTGTGAACAGAACAGACATGCATGTAACATAAAGTATGCTTTATATTGCGTCGTTTGTCTTTATCCATGCATCCATCGTTTCATATCAGCACTTTTTTCCCCTAGTTAAACCTTTAAACTCATACCTGTAGTGCCACCTACAGGTCGTGGCCTGGCGGAGGAGGGCAGATCATCTGTGAGTGAGAGTCCACCTCGACCAGTGTAAAGCGACTCCGGCTGTAGCTGTTCAACAGGAAGGGCTTCTCCTGAAGGGATGTAGCCGGGCCCCAATCCCTGTCTGTAGAGATAGGAAGACTTCAGACCCCAGCTATTAACAAATCACACTGCACTAACAAAAAGTGACTTGATCTTTCCCATTAAGCGACTGTTGAAATGTGATTTGCTCACAGTTCCAGAATAAATCACACAAACCTTCATGATCTTCACGACCTCAATAAAACTCTAGTGGTTGACCAATATATCGCCATGGTTGATATATTTACTGATATTTGGCATTTTTTTTTCAATTATCGGATGAAGTTAAGCATCGGAAGGGGACTTTTATTTTGACAGTGCTGTGCTGAGAACGATGTAAAAGTAGTGCTACCCAGTATTTATTTGAGAAAATATGATTGCCAGTGCACACAGACATGCCAGATTATTGAGTGCACTGTATATAAATATAATTTTTATTTCTACAATTGTCGTGCATGTGTTATTAAATAGTGTGATATCATATATAGCAGTATCATCTTATTATTGGCAATCGACCACCTTCCCTAATATCCCTAATATACTCACCTATGTAGTAAACCTTGCACACTGGAAGGAGGCAGACCTAATTCAGCATATCTCTGAAAGAAATACACACAAACACGCAGTCGTTGAGCTTGTAACAAGTTGATGACTCTTGGCACATCCATTGCACTTTGGTTTAATTTAATTTAATACATTGCTAAGTCTGAAACACATTAGTGTCTGTATGTTCCACCACAACTGGAGTTTCAGTCTATCAGCCTAAATAAACCCTGTGACCCAGAAAACAGAAAAGCTTTTAAATAGTTGAGCTGGGAATGCCATTTTAAGGACAGCGCACCATTCCCTGTTCCATCTTGACTCTTAAAATAACATTTGAGTTATTAGTCAGTTCATATTTTGCCTCAGTTGGCCTTTGCAATCCCCTCTTTCCCTTCCACGCAAAGGCCTCAATCTAACAGAAATACTTCATTCAAGACAGTCTTGAAAGATGAGGCTTCCATTCTGGGAATGTTTATTCCCGATCTGTGGAAAAGCCCAAGTCTGAGTTCCTCTGATGTGATTCCAGAGCATCAAATTTGCTTTAAATTGCTCTAGTACGGTTTATCACACATCAAAACACATTTATAATGAAATCAACAAATTGAGTAATTGAAACAAACCACTGTAACCAGAAATCCTTTAGTCAGTGCACCACTGGTCTTATGAAGTAGTTTTAAATGTGTCACAATAAAGAAGAAAACATGGATTTATACATGCTTAAATGTAAATGTGGGCGGTCAAATGTTGACGTTCTCATGGTTGTTCTGCAGTTATAAATGTTCTTATTTACATGCTCATTTCCTGTATTTTTAGATCATTTTTAGATCACCTTTGCCATCAAGCTAATCTTTAAACATACTTGAACATGACTGTTAAAAGTAATATTAAGCAAAGGCACTGTTCATAAATCTGCATTATAATATTGTGATGCACAATTAAACTATTTATTTATTTTAATTATTTCATCGTTCTAATTTATTATTTTATTTAGCGTTTTATTTTTAATCTAGAAACAAGTGCAAATTCATGTCATAGTTCAATAAAACAAAGAGAAAACTGTCTCTGTTCTGGATGGAAGTCAATGGAGCATAAAGTGTAGCGTGACCGCAGCTTTAGACAAGGGGAAATCATATAAGTATTGGATTGTACAAAGGAAACAGTAATACATCAGCTTTCATCATCACATGAATGTGGATCATCTAGGGGTTTCTCAGACAGGATGTGTTCAAAAAATACTGGAAAATCCCAAGTCCAAGCGCTAAGAAAAGTAATGGCACCTCTCCTCAACAAACCGCACACTTTTGAGGTATCATTCATGATTTCATAGCAGGGCGATTTATGAGCCGAACTCTTAGCGTTAACAGTTTGTTCAAATATCTAAACCTAAGTATGAACAAACATAATAAATAAGCACACGCTATCTCAGATTCTGAGACTTGTAAGTGGTGCAGAAGAGTAAGGCTGTAATAGAGTTTTTCCTCAATCAGTCGGTTACAGTTTTACTTCAATCAAGAGCTGATCTGTGATCTGCTGGTTTCAGGTTCGTGTAGGGCTGAAAACAGAGAGGCTGTTCCAAGGTCAGTTTGACCTGACATCTGAAGTCAAGGGTATATTTACGGTTGACAGATGGGGGTGTCCTTAACTGATTAGTGCACGGATCTAATCCTCTTCAACTAGTGATTTACAGACTGATGCAACAGAGATATTTGATAAATAAAACTTTTAGAGTTAAAAGTAAGGTCAAAAGTGATTTGTAGACCATGAAATATTTCTGAGCATACACACACACACACACACACACACACACACACACATACATATGCATATATATATATATATATATATATATATATATATATATATATATATACATATGCATATATATATATATATATATATATATATATATACACACACACATACATTTTATATGCATACATGCATGCATACATATATATGAAAAAACATACACATATATATATATATATATATATATATATATATATATATATATATAAAAAAAAACATAAATAAATTCTTTTTATATACATACATAATCGTAAAAAAAGATTTTTTTTCAAAAAACAAATAACTAATAGATAATTTTTCCTCAATTTTCCAGGCCAGAAAATTTTGGTGAAGTATTCCATTACAGTAGGAACCATGTTCACCATTAAACCAAATATTTTTAGGACATAGTTTGTTGTTAAAAAAAAAAAACCCTCAGGCTACAAATGCCATTCATTGCTAATTCACTATGGATTGTTCTTACCCCCGTGTAGGGATTCAAAGGCAGGTATCCTGGGCCCCAGGGCCGAGGACCACGGGATGGCGGGCTCAAGGGAGGCGGGGGCCCGGGGTTGAGACCGACCCCAGGCAGAGTGATGCCAGCTGTGCTGCCCTGAGACGAAGGAGACACGAGGGCGAAGGCATCGTCCAGTAGAGAGTGCATTTGCTGCCGGGCCTCCTCTATAGACGGCTGAGGGGGCAGATAGGGGGGTGGAGGAGGAGCGTGACCAGGAGGAGGAGAAATGGGACCATGGAACACGTCATCCGTCGGGGAGGGGCTATGATGCTCGGGCCCCTGGTCTGGGTCCGACTGCAAAATAAAAGCAAATGAAAGATGATTAACATTCAACACTGCAACTAGTGAAATATCATTAAAATTTAAAACAACTATTTTCTATTTTAATATATTTAAAATGTAATTTATTACTGTGATGGCAAAGCTAAAATTTCAGCATCATTATTCCTGTCTTCAGTGTCACATGATCCTTCAGAAATCATTCTAATATGCTGATTGGTGCTCAACCAACATTTATTCCTATTATTATCAATGTTGAAAACAGTTGTGCTGCTTAATTTCAGTGGAAACACTGATACATTTTTTAGGATTCTTTGATGAACAAAAGGTTCAAAAGCAACAGCATTTCTTTGAAATAGAAATATAGACATTGTAAATGTCTTTACAGTCACTCTGTCATTAATGTTAATCAAACAACAAAAGACAAAGAAATCACTTTAACCAATAATTATATTTCATTTGTACAGATAAGACTATGCAATGTTATTTTCCAATGTTTCCAATGTTATTTTTTGTTATATGACAGTTTCTATACCTGAACACTGTTAGATTTACTTGAAAAACAAAGTTTATTTAATTTCTGTCTTTGCTCTATCTGTATTTATCCATGTTTGTAATTTGTTTATTATTTTCTATGCGGATGCACTCAAACCACCCCGTCATTCTAGAATGATTAATTCTTTCCACATAGAGCTATTCAAGTCATCTGTTGAAACATAAAAATGCAGAAAAATAAATATCGCAAAGTCAGTTTTTCCAATATCGTTCAGCCCTACTGTCACTTTTATACTGGATCTTATGAAGGTGTATATATAAACAAAGTGTATATTTAAATATTTTCAATAGTACCATCTACTTTTTAAGGAAACTTAAGTAAACCTCAAGTAAGATTATATTACTCCAAAAACGACACTATTATTATATTAATCCTAAAACAATTTTTTTCAGAAGCAGTAGGAAATTAGCACCTGCTAATTCACAACATGGAGTTGATTAGAGACGTTTTGAATAACAAATATATGGGGAAAACAGGAAAGAAACCGTATGGACTTGATTACACAGTTGCATGCAGAAGTACAGAGTAGAGAGAGAGAGAAAAAGTACAGATCTCGTCATGAGACTGACCACATATGCTATGTTATTGACTCCAGGGTATTTCCTGTATGTCCCATCGCTGTCAGTCGTTATGAGTCTATCTCGGTCAGCATCTGTCAGATCACCGTTCATCTGCTGTTTCCTTCTCTGTTTAGGAGAACGCTTCCCTCGGTTTCTGCAAAACATACACAAACACACGCATACTCTTGAGTGAGCATTTAAATATTCAAGTTACGCGGAAAGTGATTTTCTTGTTCTAGAACTATTGCAATGGAAAAAGTGCAGAAAATTCAGATTTAGTGTTCAGTATTAGTCTCATTGTCAGTTGCAGATCATTTTACCCTTTCTTGGGCTCGGTGTACAGAGAAGGCATGGGAATATCTGGATCGAGTATCTTGTCAATCTGCATCTGGGCCTTCAGGTAAATTCGGTCCTGCTCTTTGGGGTCGCCAAGACCATCAATGAGATCATCCATAGCAGGGAAGTCGTAATGGCCTTTCCTTTTGGCCCTCAGGCGGATCTTATTGCGATGGTGCTCGATCTCAGACTTGTGCCGTAAAGCTACCTGGATCTGGAGAAGAAGGAACAGTCAATGACCTTGGAGTCAATGAGAAGCACATATTGATTATTGGTAATGAGGCTTTTGGACGCTGTGAATCAAATTCATAACCGTAGAGACCTTGAAGTTTGAAAAAGCCTTGTGAAAGAAATGTGAATTAGATGTATGGCAGGTGAAGGATACCTCTTTATTTAGCTTGGTGTTCTCTGCAGCTCTGTCATTGGCGGTTGGGCTGGGCAGGGGCAGCGCTGGCATCGGCTGCATGGCGATGAGCTGGATTTTATTATGGAGGCGTTTAGGGCCGTCAATTGGGCGGGACAATCGGTCCACATGCTCAAAAATGGAAGCTGAAGATAATGGCTCATCCATGCCATTCGGTGGGGGTGGACCTATAAGGACAAATATAAGAGGGTGTCAAAACTTCACAGGTGCAATATAGAATGAATATAATATAACTGTTTTCAACACTGATAATAAGAAATATTTCTTGTAAATGAGTACCAAATCAGCATATTAGAATGATTTCTGATTTATGCTACTTTTCCTTTAAATAAATGGCATTTAATCATCATCATCAATCAATCATCACTGATTAGATTATAATGTAATGAAATTCATACACGGCACTGTCACTTGATATACTTTTTGAGGCCACTGTATATTATACACACACATATATTTAACAAATCATAAATATATCTAATGCGTTCCACACTATCAAAACAAAGCTAGCCTCATATGGGCCGACAACTAACAAAGAAAGCAAGTGGTTCGTCTGAATCTCCTCTCTCTCGAGTATTGTTTCACACCAGATGGGGGCAGTGTCTTCTGACTCTAATAAGACTCTTTTCAATGAAATGTGAAAGACCTCAAGGCAGGAGGATGATCCATCGTTTTTTTTTGTTTTTTGGGGAATTCACAAAAACTATGAACATTAATTAGAAGATCTAACACTACTGTACAAAACAGCACCACTCTTACCAATTCTATTCTTCCCTGTGAGCCAGTAACAGATGAATGAATGGGTGGAGGGAGCGTAAAAGAACAAGAGAAGAGTTAAATGATGGCATGGAGATTGTTTAATTGAGATGAAATATAGCATGAGTTGTATGTAAAAACACGTTTGAGTGGAATGCTTGATAAGACAGTATTTTATCTTGGAAAATATCACTGGAACACAATAATGAGAAGAGGAGGATGAAAGGGATTTTCAAAAGGGAAGGGCGTTAAAAGGGAATGGCAATCAGACAAGAGAAAGAGAGAATGTGAGGTGCTAAGACTGAATTCCATGTCATTTCTTGGCTAGTCAGACGGTAGCCTATTTAGTCTGGTAAAGCAGAAATGAGTGCTGAGAGAGGGTTATCGCCACAGGCACTGTTTGACAAGAGAGGAACGCACACAGAGAGAGAGAGAAAGAGAGCAAGCAGCAAAGAGTAAAGATGAGGGTTAGTCATTCTTCACAAAGGAAGCAGGATGAATGAGTCTGGGCTGACTAGAGAGGAAATCAAGAGGAAGAGCCACAAATCTTCGGCTGAAAGACCCAGCAGGTTTTATTACTTTCCCCTCTCTCTGTAAATCTTACGTCACATGTTCTTCTTCCACTGGCCATTATGGAGGCCTAGGACTGCCATTTAATAAAACAAAGGAATCTTTTGCCTTTGCTAGCAGCCAACATGAAAAGGGGCGTGTTTAATATTTAGTCAAAATTTCATTGGTTGCCCATGTAAACTGTCCAATTACATGTGAAATTAATAAATCGATTAAGAAGTTTTTTCTATTAAATTTAAAAGTAACATTTAAAAAGGATTCACTGAACTGCCATTTAAGTATTATGTATATACTATTATTGTATTTATTCATATTTTGAATTAGCTTTTATTTAGTATATTCAGTTTTCACAATTTTTTTTCATAGTTTAAATTGACAATAACAACACCGCTTTATGGTTACGTTTAACTATATTTTTAAAATATGAATTTAATTTCTTCTCAAAAATCTTAAGGAGATATTTAAGAAGAGTTTTAAATCTTAAGTCTATCAGTTTTTGAACAATTAACCTAGCACACCTGCAAGTGTGTAGAACAAAGGCAACAATCAAAAGGACAACATAAACTATCACAATATAAATGCATCATGTAAATTATTTTACTATTTTACTTATTAAAAGTTAATTTATTCATTTTTTTACTTAACAACTTCATGATATCAGGCATATTACGATACATGTAGGATCACAATTTGAATGAGGAAAAAGAACTGCAATACATGTATGATATATGATTGTATTGCCAGTTAAAATATACACAAACGTACCGTTTAATCCATTAACAGCTGCTTTACGTGGTTGCTTTGGATCGGTGGCTAGACCAGCAGGTCTCGTGCCGTCCTCAGGTGATCCTCTCTCGCTGGGTGGATCACTGTCTATAGACTCGCCCTCTGATGGAGAAATCCTAAGCAAAAGATACAAGGAAAACCTTTTAATTCTAAACCATGGTATGAAAACATGCCATACAATTTATGCCACAAAAGTGTGTTTTGAAGACATTTTAAAAACAACGTGATCCATTCATCCATGTATCCCACTTTTAACTGTACACATGAGCCTTGGATCTAATTCATCACAACATCTCCTCAGAACCATGACATCCTCATCTTGACAGACAACAATATTTATCCCTCATCCAGTTTTGATGAGGCATGTGTCTCCAAGGAAAAAGCAAGAGGATGATGACCTAATCCTGTCATGCTTTCAAAGAGCACTTTTAGATCTAATGTGACCAACCAAAAGTTCATGACTTTTGAATCTATTACCTATTCCCTACCCTTTCAGTCAAGAACTATTTGACCTACTGACTGTCTTATTTATTAGGAATGTATTTGTCTCTGACTAGTCATTTTAACTTGGATTGTTTAGTTAATGTGCGTTTATTAATTTTATTGATCAATATTTAAGTATAGTCCAAAAATATGGGTCATTCCATTTCAACCAACACAGTAAAGAATATATCAGAATTACATTACTTCGGTTTACTTGCAACATGGTTTCAGACACTGTTAATGTTTGCAAGACATGAGATCTGTGGTAATTTCACCCCTTAGACCCTTCTATTGATTAGAGTGTGAGAAGTAATCCTTTTAAAAAGCTTTCTATTGATCAGCAGTCGACTCACTCTTAGCTAGATTACTGCCTTTAAATAAATTAACGAGTTATTTTAACATGAGGATCATGCAGCAAAATGCAGCCACTGGACTATAATTATATTCACAGATTTAGTCACGTGTTTGCGTATGATTTGACAATAGGGAACAACCTATTAACTGGTCAAAATCTGGCCGACTCCCAGAATCTTTTACACGTTTAAAAATTAACGGGAGGTCGGGAAGTACTCCTAACCTACTCAGCTCGGCTTGTAATTCCTCTCACACAATGCAAGCCGCGACCATACGAGCATCAACGATTTCCATGCGACTTCTCCAGAGAGAGAGAGAAAGAAGAAGAAAAATAAAAAAAAGAATCACCTACGAGCTTGTACGCCTGGCTTTAGTTAATAACATTTTTATTGTTCATGTTAGTTCACAGTCCATTAACAAATGTTAACAGATGCAAACGATGAAATTAACCAACATTAACTCAAATTAACAAATGCTGTAGAAGTATTGTTCATTGTTTGTTCATGTTAACTAATGTTAACAAATGAAACCTTAAATGTTAAGTGTTACCGAATTTATTTAAGTTTATGAAACACAATTGTTTTTTTTTACGTTAGTTCATAGTGGATAGACTAATGTTAAAGGAGCTGTATGTAAGAAATGTATTTCAATTAATCATAAAATGGCCCTGATATGTCACTAGACATTAAGAAATCATGTTCATTTCAAATACTTATATCACTGACAACAGTAGTCCGGCCAGGATATTGTCATTTAAAAAGTGAAGTTGCAGCCCTCAACTGATGTTGATGTTGTCATGTTGTGTTTTGGCCTGAAGCGCCACACTCCACCTATCTACCAATCACGAAGTCAGTAGTGTTTCGGCATCCGGGTTGCCAGCTCAGCTCTAGTTACCACAGCTGCAGCTACAAACGTTCCTGCTGGATCCTGCAGCCTATCTGGCAACCTCAAGTCAGGGGGGAGGGGGAGGGGATACACCGCTCTACAGTAATTTGAAAGTGATTGCAGTACCAGTTTTGGCCACAATCTTACATACGGCTCCTTTAACTTAAAAACTTCTTTTTTTTTTTATGCATTACTAAATTAATCTAAATTAACATTAAGATCAATAAATGCTGTAGATGTATTGTTCATTTTAATTAATGTAGTTAACTAATGTTAATAAATGGAACCTTATTGCAAAGTGTTAGCAAAAACTGAATTATGTGTAACATGTTTGATACTGAATATCAAATAAACATTTACTAGAAGTAGACTTACTGGCCCCTGCGCCGCTGGCCATTACGGGAAGCTTTGGTGGAGGCTTTGGACTTTGGTGTCGGCACCTCTGCATTCTCAGCTGGGCTTTGCTCCTTAGCGGGTACAGGAAGTGGCAACGGCTCCTGGATGACCATGAGATCATCCTTACTGTGCTGGCCCATGTGCAGCTTGGCAAAGTCAAAACCCTTCACGCTGGGTGCCTGCAGCTAAAGACCACCACCCCAGAGAGAGGAAAATGTTAATTTGGAGAATCAGAATTATTTGTAGAGTAAAGAAAATGAAGGTATTGCAAAGGGGAGTGAGGGACGACACGCTGCTCCCAAACAAAAGACAGATTCAGGCCAGGCTTTTCGGTCTAGGAGTCTTAAGAGATGTCAACGTGGGCATGTACACAGGGCATATAGAGAGAATGTGAATTTCCATAATCCTCAGATTGTCAGTATCATAGGAATAAATTGAGCAAGAGGACAGTAATTGACTCTGTAAGAGACAATGAGAAGCGTGAGCTTTCAAAATGGATGAACTTGATTAGAGGTCAGCAGACCGACCGCGGGCCGGACCAGCTAGACGAGCTGTAACGGCCTGTCTGTCTGCTGCGCTGTGAAAGATTAAATGAACTGAACAAACACAACAGCAGAGAAAGCAAATTCACGCTGGCTTTTTCAAAGACCAGCAGCCGCAAGTAAAGCAGTGAATTTTTAAAGAGTGAGATATTCAAAAGAAAGATTTAAAGAGAAACATCACCCAAAAGGAAAAATTCTGTCATTGTTTACCCACTTTTAAAGTGATAGTTCACCCAAAAATAATAATTGCGTCATAATTTACTCACCCTCAAATTGTTCTAAATCTGTACGAGTTTCTTTCATCCGTTTAACACAAAAGAAGATATTCTGAAGAATGTTGGTAGCCAAATAGTTGACGGTAGCCATTGACTGCCATAGTATGTTTGGCAGTCAATGGCTACCGTCAACTGTTTGGTTATCAACATTGTTCATATTATCTTCTTTTGCATTCAACACAAGAAAGAAACTCATACAGGTTTCGAACAACCTGAGTGAGTAAATGACAGAATTTTCATTTTTGGGTGAACTAAGTTGTTTCAAACCTTTACAACTTTCTATTTTGTAGAAAACAAAAGGTGAATTTTTGTTCTATACAATAAAAGTGAACAAGCCTAGTGCTGTGTGATGCAAAAAATGTCGAGAAAGAGAAAGTTGGCTCTTGCGTTGGCTTTTGAAGTTACCGGGGAGGAGAATGTCGGTTCACAAAGACGTTTGTGGGTGCACGACATTATACGGGGAAGGAAACTGTATGGTGCTCCATTTTTTCTTGTTGTTTTTGTTGTTATGGAAACGACAGGTCTCGCTACTCGCTTGTCATTGGTCAGCTGTCAAAAGACGCCGGCGGTGGCGTCTAAAAAAGCACTCAGGACTTTTTTGAAAAAACGGTTTACTCCATAGGGTTATAATGTAGAACAGACGCTGGCAGTTTGAAAAAAGACGCTAAGTGTGAACATAGCCTAATAATAATAAAAACCTGTAAAAGTGGTTGCTTTCAAAATACATTCTGATGTTCATTCATGTTTCTTCATTGCTATAACTAGTAGTAAACAGAAAGATGGTCGGTTCATATGGGCTCCATGCTGCCGCTTGAACTGAGTACAGCCGGACTACACTGATCTCTCATGCTGTATTAAACGACATTTAATGTTTGAATTTCATGATAAAATTTAGAGAATGTGAAAGCTGAGACGTTGTTTCTAATTAAAAGTAATGAAACACAAAGCTTATTGTGTTTATTGGATAGGAGATAAAATAAAATAAAGTTGTATTCATGCATCAACTGAAAACAGCATAGACTAAAATATCGATCTTGGGTTTTAAAAGTCGATGCTGGTTTGTTAAAATTATTACAACTGGGAAATTTTCATCCCAGTCCTATCATACACTATATTCTAGGTCTTCTGAAACCAGATGATAACTGTGTGAAAAATAGACTGAAAATGTGTTATTCATTGAAAATGTTTACATAGCTATACCCAGAGCATTCATGACAGACGTAGTGATGTCAGATTGGGATTTGAGTTGCATCTTTCCAATGAATCAGTTGATTCAGTCTTTGTCTAGATGGGGAAAAAGTCTTGTCTTTTATTGTATGGGGAAAAAAAGCCTGGACATGCTGAAAAATATCTTCTTTTGTGTTGAAAGAAAAACAAAAAGAAAATGGACAGGTTTTTCATTTTTTGGGTGAACTGTTTCTTTAAAGCTGATGAATCACTGTTGTTCGTTTTATGACTTTCCAGATCAAACAAACTGTGCAAAGGGTCACGGCGGGTCAAAATTAAATTCTCTTGTTTCATATATTGCCAGAAAACACAGAGATTTATGAAAAATGCATAAGCTGAGCTTTGAGTTGTGCAGTGAGCATTGCTGCACAATAGAGACGGACTGAAATATGCTCATCTTCTGGGAGTACGTCTATTTCTCTGTTTCCTATCACATTCCCTTTCAAATGCAAATGAGGCTGTTTAGACAAGCTCTTATCTCTTTTCTGTTAGCCTGTACTGCTGCTGTAACCGAATCTAGGCCACAATACAGTCGAAGCTGCACAGGCTTAGACCAAAAGGCCGGAAACACACATTATTATTGACACATTCAAATACATACATCTGTTGTTGAGATTGCAAAAAATGTTCTCTCCAATTGCTGGTTATCAGTGCCATAAAGGGAGTTTATCAGCAATTGGAAAAACTAGGACTAACTGCAGCGTTCTAGGAAATACATCTCTACATCACAACACTACTTTCGTACACAGTACAGTTCTGATACCTCCGGCCTCCTCATTCTATACGGCAATGGTTTCTTTACAGCTTTCTTGGGTTCTTCTTTGGCCATTTCTTTCTCCTCCTCTTCTTCTTCCTCCTCTTCTTCCTCAATACTCTCTTTTTTCTTTAAGCTTCTGGCAGGTATTACAGGTTTCTGATTTGGATAAGGGTGATAAAAAGTTGCTTCTGTTCCCATCAAGTCAAATTCCAACAGGTAACCAACTGTTCCATCTACTACATTCTCACAAACACTATTTTTGATGGTACTAACAAACATGTCTAGGGATGGGAATCATAAGGAATCTAATGATTCTTCGTACTTGAGGAGTCAGCAAACAATTGATAATTAACTACACTACAGTTCAAAAGTTTAAGGTCAGTAAGAGTTTTTTTTTTAAAAGAAATGAATACTTGTATTCAGGAAGAATGCATTAAATTGATCAGTGAATACATTAATAACGTTATTATTTGACTTTCTGTTCAAAGAAAAATCGTATAGTTCAAAAAAAGTATTCCACAAAATAGTAAGCAGTACAACTGTTTTCAACACAAGAAATGTTTCTTGAGCACTAAATCAGCATATTAGACTGATTTCTGAAGAAACATGTGACACTGAAGACTGGAGAAATGGCTGCTAAATCCATAAATGCCATAAAAGGAATACACTTACAGTTTAAAACATTACATTTTAATAACATATCACAAAATATATTATTTTTAACAGTATTTTTGATGAAATAATTGCAGCCTTGGTGAGCATAAGAGACTATTTTCAAAAATCTTACCGACCCCAAACTTCTGAACGGTAATGTTTTCTATAGCATCTACCATATTTGTACCACATCACATAGTAAAGAATCTTGGGTTATTTCCAATTGGATAATGACTTGTGATTCCGTAAGAGAATCAGATACTTATTGAGAACCTCTCCAACTGATTCAGTGAGGGAGTGAACCGCTTAAGACGGATTCATTTATCTTTGACTCATTTGTGAGTTGTTGTTCTGCTTCATTCATGCGAGTGGTTTAATTTAAAAGAACCAGTTGAAGAGCCAAAGAGTCATTTGTTTGCAAATCCGACTACATACTCAAGTCAACAGAGTCCACAGAGAACTACAAAATGGTCCAAACACAGATGACATTGACTGGTGCCTCAGACTGCTGAGGGGCAAAGAGGAAGAGGAATCTTGTGCTTCGTGTGCGAGGACTAACTTGAGGAATATTCTACAGTCTACTATGATGACGACTCATCTACCAGCCTCTACCTTCTCCTCTCTCCTTTCTTCCTCCTCCTCCTCGTCATCTTCTTCCTCCTCCTCCTCCTCCTCCTCTTCACCTTCCTCTTCCTCCTCCTCCTCCTCCTCATCACTACTATCTAAAAGGTCTTTGCTCTTGACAGGAGTCATTGACCTCTGGATTGCTGGTATTGATTTCTGTAATGAGGAGGTGGACTGCACACGCATGGGAGAGGGAGAGTGTTAAGATATGAATGGATGTGTGTTAGATGAACAAGAGATAGAGAAGCTCTAAATGGGCTCCAAAAAATGTGATGATAGAACATGAAGAAATGTATTAGAATCTAGATTAAACCTACAAAATGCTGTAAAAGTATTTACTCATTATTTAACAATATCTAAATTAATCTCATTATAAAGTGTCACCAAAATATTTTAACGTAAAAAAAAAAAAAAAAAAAAAAAAAAAACTGCCAACTTAAAGGTATACTAACCTAAAAAATGTAAATTCTGTCATCATTTACAAACCTGCATGAATTACTTTCTTATGCAAAACACAGATGCTTTGAAGAATGTTGGGATGCAAACCACAAAACAAAAAAAACACCATAAAAATGTTTTTTAAAAAAAATTATATATATATATATATATATATATATATATATATATATATATTGTTCCACAGTCATAAAGATTTGAAACGACTTGATGGTACGCAAATGATGACAGAATTTAAATTTTTTGGGTAAACTGTCCCTTTGTGTCAAAATACATTTGCTCAAATCCATAAAGTATCGATTTAAAGGGATAGTTTACTTTGAAATAAAATTTTGGTATGTTTTAGCTTACCTCAAGGGCATCCATGATGTAGGTGTCTTTGTTTCCGCAGTAGTTTCAATTTTGATATTTTTAGGTCAAACCGTTCTTGTCTGTCAGTCATATAATGCAGGTCTATGGTCACCACCTCAAAGAGCATGCACAGAGAAGTCCAAATTAAACAATTCCCCATCGTAAGTACACATTGATGGCCTAAGACACGAAACGAACGGTTTGTGTGAGAAAACGAACAGTATTTATATCGTTTTTACCTCTTGTACACAACCACGTCCAAGTGATCTGAGGGTGCGTGCGCTTCCTGGTTTGTGACACGCGTTCTGGCTTAGTCTGCGCAAGCGCCGGAAGTGATCTCTCGTGCATGTACGTCACTCACAAGAGGTAAAAACTATATAAATACTGTTCGTTTTCTCAAACAAACCGCTCGTTTCGTGTCTTAGGCCATCAATGTGTACTTACGATGGGGAATTGTTTAATTTGGACTTCTCTGTGCATGCTCTTTGAGGTGGTGACCATAGACCTGCATTATATGACTGACAGACAAGAACGGTTTGACATAAAAATATCAAAATTGAAACTACTGCGGAAACAAAGACACCTACATCTTGGATGCCCTTGAGGTAAGCTAAAACATACCAAAATTTTATTTCAAAGGGAACTATCCCTTTAAGTAAAAGCATGAAGAATAAAGTGTGAAGCAGGCCATTTAACAACATAAACTGATTAAACCAGAGAACATCATTGAAGGATTAAGAAGAGTCATTGGTGAGATTGTAAATGAGAGTGGGGATAGTTCATGAGGGCAGTGAGTATGCACATAAGGGCACACATGGAGTGTTTAATGACTATGTGCTCCTCAGATGAGTGTAGTTAAATCAAGGAGTTGAGACTGAGAGGATCAGCAGGCTCTGTTCTGGATAAGAACATCACTGCTGAGCATTAACCCCACAGCCAGCTGAGAGTTAGACTTCATTACTGCTGTGACTCTGAAAGTGTGTGTGCGTGTGCATGACAAGTCTGGATATCGTAGCAAGATTTAAAATGACTAGTGATGTCTGAATTAATTTGACTGCAAGGACCGGGCACTCAAAAACAGCATGGGATGTGATGCAATAGCCAAAGTAATGTGAGTGATCATAACTTTAAAGATGATTCAATGAGATGAAATGAACTTAAAGGGTCTAATTTATATAAATACATTGATCACACTTTTTTTTTTAAACAATCTAGTCGAGGGATGGGCAGATGGTCGGCTAGTCATCTAAAAAGTATATAATTAATAAAATTTGGAAAAACTTGGCTCTCTAATCAAAACATGTTTCATGACAGTTTGGTGGACCCTACATACATACACAGGGATTCCTTAAGACTGACTAGTCATTCAGACAACACGCTCATTAGTCAATTTTGAAAATATGTTTAGCTCATGCCTAGACACAACCCATACAAAACCCTGGAAAAATTAGATAGAGGTAAACATTAGAAAGAAAAGATAAACATTTATTTCACTACAGAAAATGACGCAGCGACTTCTGGGAACACTTGACTTATGACTCAACGAACAACTGAATCGGATCATTGAAATGAACTGTCAAAACGAACTTCCCAATGCCAAAATGAACTGTGAGCATAAATGGGTAGAGTAGCGGATAGCTGACTAAAAAACACATCCCATTTATCCAATTCTGATCTTTCAAAGCTGGCTTGTATCCGGCTACAGTCATTTAAATCAGAGACGAGATAAGGAGCTCAGACTCACAGGAGCCACCAACTTATTAGCAATGTCACTGACACATCAGCAGACTTAGCGGATAGAATATGACGGCACGACATACGGTTGAACCTTAGTTTTGTCAGGAGAAGCAATGCTTCAATATCGCATCATTACATAGCATTTACAGTCTCTCTCTCTCACCTTCTGTCTTTGCTGGATGGTGCTCATGGTGTCCGGCTGGAATTCCAGTTTGTCAGTGCGGCAGAGTTTCCAGTACAGGATAGTTATTATAATGACGACCACCACAACGGGGACTACCACCCCTACGATTATCCACGTGTTGGTCTTCTCTGCGTCTGAGGAAGGAGAGGCCTGTTTCTCCACAGCTGAACATACACAGGGGTAAACAAGTAGGTCAGTGACTAAGGACAGTATGTATCGTTTAACAGTTTGGGGTTGGTAAGATTTTTTAAATGTTTTTAATGAAGTTTAGGCTGTATTTATTTGATCAAAATACAGTAAAACAGTAATATTGTGAAATATTATTACCATTTAAAATAACTTTTCTATTTTGAATACATTTAAAAATGTAATTTATTCAAATTTATGCAAAGCTGAATTTTCAACATTACTCCAGTCTTCAGTGACACATGATCCTTCAGAAATCATTGCTGCTCAAGAAACATTTCTTATTACCACCAATATTGAAAACCGTTGTACTGCTTCATATTTTTTCAGGATTCTTTAATAAATCAAGCTTAAAGCAAGCTTAAAGGCACAGCATTTATTTGAAAATTAAACCTGTAACACTGTAAATGTCATTACTGTCACTTTTGATCAATTTAATATGTCCTTCCCGAAAAAGGATGCTGCCTTCTTATGAAAAAATATTGCAATAACAAGCGTACAGACTACATTCACAGCATTACCACACAGCATGACACGATTAGAATTAATGTAAACTGTCCTCTACAGTACATTTTTACTCTTTTCTATCATGGTGGAGCAACAGTTTGAAGAGAAACTGGTTAGTTAAACTATTGACATGTTTATACCAAACAATCAGAATAGTATTGCTGAAAAATAACAATAAAAATGGTTTAAAGGCACAGACACTTAAAGAAAACTCGATACCCCCTTAAATAGGGATGCACCGATACTACAATTCTGGCTGATATACTAGATATGCCATCATTTTACATGCTACAAGTGAATTTGGGAATTATAACATTATAAAAATACAGTATAAGGGCCGGTTCACCCATAACACGTTTTTGCTGTTAAAAAACCTGAGACGATGGTCAATGGAACGAATAAAAGCGCAAGGTGTAGAGACACGTTTTGTTGAAAAGAAGTTGAACTTTTAATGTGAGCGCCGCATTTTTAGAACGCTGTGTCATGCGCGAGACGCTGCAGAAGACGCGAGACCCGAGCGCAATAGTCAAAGTCGTCCGTCTAGCGCATGTTTACATTGAAAAACAATGGAAAAGTAGCGCAGCGGAATCGAAAAATGCATTCTGTGTGAATAATGGATGTATATTTTGAGATTTGCTTAAGATTACATTTAACAGTTTTACTAAATTATTTGTTTTTAAAGATGAACTTTTAGTGAGAGTTGGGTGATGGCAAATATCATCAAATATGATGATCAAATATCATCAAAATATATATAAAATAAATTAAATATTCAAAATCTCAAACCTCAGTCCAATCAGATTTGCATTAAAATCAGCCATATATTGAATGCATATATAAAATTTGATACATTTTATGATGCTGAATCCATTAAACGGCAAACATCCATAATTCGGGTTGGTCCTGTTTTTGAATTCACTGTAATTGGAGACCTATTAAGATTTATGCTAAAATTCAAGATGTTATACAACAGGAAGCTACTAAATTTAGTCTAATGAATCTAGTGTTTATGCTGTGGGTGATGCAGTTGTAAGCCTGCCACATATAAATGTTACATAAAAAGGCAGAGCTCTCTTGAGATGTCACGCTATCTGAACTCTCCTCTTTGACGTTTAGAGCAGTAGAAATAAAGAATGTTACCACAAAAAACCATTGCCTGGTATGTCACATCAATCAAAATCGTTTAAATGACCACTTCATCATTGTTTTTCTTACCATTATTATCTTTTAGTTTATTGCAATGCTATGTTATGTAGTTTCTCTCCCATTGATTTTTTTCTACTGAAAGTATTAAAAGTCTGAATGCTCACGCTGTGCTAATATTCCCTGGATGCGGTATCCCATGATGATCGCTGCATGCTGTACGTCAAGACTGTTGAGCGTGTTCGCTGTGGTTGCGGCGGGAAGCCTCTGTCCGTTAGCTCCTTCCACAAAGTAGATAATCTCCAGGGGGTTGTCAGGGCCCACAAGACGAGTGGTCTGTACAATCTGAACACAGTTTAAAAAAAAGTTCAATATGCAATTTAATACACTGTAATGCCTTTATACATTATACACGTATGTCTTTATATATGTCATTCGGCATCTGAAACTAATCAATCCAAAATTTTGACAACAACGTATTGCAAAACTCTTTTGTGTAGGAGTTTATGGAGAACATCGTTTTCCATTTTGTGTATTTGGATCAGTCCCATTTGTGAAAGAATCATTCAGTCTCGTTTTGTGAATGGAATCATTTAAGTTGAAGTATAAATAAATGACAGCTAAATAGAAATAAAAAACAAAAAGTAACAAAATGACAAAAGCACATAACATTACTAAAACTTCATCTAAAAGGATCATCTAAAATATTCATCAATACTATAAATAACACTAGAATGGACCAACTTTATGATACTTTTATGGTGCAATTTTGAAGCTTAAAGGGTTAGTTCACCCAAAAATGAAAATTCTGTCATTAATTACTCACCCTCATATTGTTACAAACCTGTAAGACTTTCGTTCATCTTCAAAACACAAATGAAGATCTTTATAAGAGAGTTTCGGTCCCTCCATTGACAGTCTACGCAACTACCACTTTGACGCTTCAAAAAGATCATAAAGTGATACGTAAAACTGATCCATATGCATTGAGCGGTTTAGTCCAAATTATCTGAAGAGACACGATCGCTTTCTATGAACATATTAAATTTAGGCTTTTATTCACATATATATCCACGTGTTGGCTTTGAAGCAACAAAAAGGGTGAGTAAATGATGACAGAATTTACTAACTCAGAACTTTAACAATATATATGCAAATGCTAACTGTTCCTCACACGCAAACATAGGAATCAGAACTCTGAATAGGCTACAATTAGCTTCTTAAAACTTAAATGGTCTTTTAGACAAAAACCCAAAAAGGCTTTCAGAGAGAGTCACTAACCACTAGTCTCCAAGGTTATTGGGGTGGAAACAGAGAGTGGCAAAGTGAGGGCTTCACCTGAGCTCGACCTACATTACGAGCCCTGGGTAGTGAACTCTCACTGGCCGGGGACGTTAAAAGCTCATTTTAAATGTGTTGCTACCTCAGGGTGCATTATCAGAAACAGCACAGAAGGATGGCCACACAATGTCATAAGATCATCCAAGTACATCCAAGCATTGCAGATTATCATCAACCTACATTCAAGCAAGAGTCCTTGCAAGATATTCCAGAATTTATCACCTCTCTAAAATTAGAAATGACATCACTGAGCATCATTAACACAGCTCCATTACTTCTCAGCTAATTAGCGGTCATTAACGGACTATGACTTGTCATTATCAACACAAGTCATTTGGAAACCATAAAGTCAGCTAGTCTGCAATCAGGTCTCTATGAAACAGAAAAATCTTCTCTATGTAGGCAGAATAAGCAATTAATGCTTTAAGAATCACACTAGCTGTCTGCAAGCTGTGTTCAATAATTTATCTGAGACTGCAGCTGGAGTAAGACGCGCCGACAGTCGACAGGGGTGAAATGGTTGTTTTTTTGAGTGTCTCTGCAGGCCGAGGATGAATAGGAGGGTGTTGCCATGGATACTTCTTGTCCCTGAATGATGATGTGTGGAGGGAGAGCAGGTGTGGGGATGTGCCACAAAGACAGAGATTGATTAAGAATCCAGAGAGGCATTAGGCATGCACACAGGAAGAGCTCTATAAATGAATCCAATGAGCTCACGCATGGAAAGCATGAATAGAATAAGGCCACATAACACAGATGATTTACAAACCTGCACACTGTTGTTTCCCACACTAGTTGCTCTCTTAAAGCGACGTCCTGTACCCAATGCATCGCCCAGCAACAGAGCCAGTCTCCTCTCAATAGTAGCATGGAAGATCTTGTCACTCACACGCTGGTCCAACACTCCCAACAACACTGAACACACACACAAACAATATGTAATACATGACATTATGGCATTGCAATTGCTCATTTCGGTCTCAAAAATAGACGGGTTATTTGATTGTATAGTAACAACATTACACAATCGTTCAAAAGTTGGTTTGTTTTTGAAAAAGACTCAATGCACACCAAGGCTGCATTTATTTGATCAAAAATACAGTAAAAACAGTAATAATGTATATTATTATATTATTTCAATTTGTTTGAAAATCTGTTTTCTATTTTAATAAGTTTTAAAATGTAGTTTATTCCTGTGCTGTAAAGCTGAATTTTCAGCGTCATTTCTCCAGGCATCAGATCCTTCAGAAATCATCCTAATATGCAGATTTGGTGCTCAAAAAAATCTCTTCTTATTACCAATGTTGAAAAAAGAATGCGCTGCACAATATTTTTGTGGAAACAGATTTTATGATGAATAGAAAGTTCAAAAGTACATTTATTTGAAATATATATATATATAATGTATATCATGTATATCACATCATGTATGTGTCTGTGAGTGTGTATATATATTTATATACATTTAATATAACTGACCCCCTTTTGAACAGTAGTGTATTTTGTTAAGCCTAACATCAGCAGGCCAGTACCTGTTCTAACCCATGAAGAACGCAGAAGTTGGGTTGTGTTTAGTTCTGGGTAGTGGAATGCTAATGGTGAAGAGAAGAAAAAAAATAAATAAAAATTGACATTTATGCTATAAGTTGTTTTGGGAGTGTATTTATGTAATCGAACAGTAATGAGTGTGTGGACTCACGTTCTGCAATCTGGCGTACAGGGAAGCCCAGGTAGTAGCTGTACTCGACCATGCTAAGTTGTCGAAGCAGAGCGCTCACCTCTGTCCCTGGCACATACCCGCGCATATCACGCACAGCAAAGGTGATCTCAACAGGAACCTTCTGCAGTTGTGCCGCCATGCCCACAGGACTCAATGTGATGTTTAAAATCTACAAAACAATTCAGTCTCTAAGATACAATTATCTGAAACTAAAGCAATTAGACATTAGAATGACTCATTCTCCAGAAAGGGATTCTAGAAATTACTGTGCAATAAAACATCCAATATGCATATTTTTCTGCTATTTTAAAAGCCAAAAATATCCAGATTTTCATCAATCAAGCATCTAATGTAAAATGTGAGCTAAAAATGAATTTACAATAAATAAATAAATATATAAAACAATTAAATAATTTAGTTACTAAAATAGTAGATAATAAATATCTTAATATAAAAAGTATCTTGTCTTCGATCACACTAACTTATCTATTTAAAAGATTCCTGAACATTAGTGAATGAAATGAATAAGAGCGGAGCCATTAGATTTGTTGCCTTGACAACGTTTGAACTTATCCAATCAGAGCAAACAGCTGGAGATGATGTCATCCCACTGCACTGAAGGCAATCAAGCCTCAAATTCACTTTACACAATTTAAAAGCAAGCTTCTTTTTGCCAACATCAAAAATGTTCCAGAATAAAAATATTAACATTTACTCTCATTTGGCTCGTTTACATTAGCATCATATAAAACTTCTGTATAAAGTAGTCATTTAAGCGAATCGGAATGGAATAAGAAGCAATTAAGAGGATTTGAAGGGGTTCAGTGTCAGGATATTGGTGTTTGAAACTTGAGCTCTTAATACTGTTAACTGTGTAAAGCAGTCAACTTACATTCACAGTAAAGTTTGTGGACTCCTGTGAGCGTCGGCGTACTTCAGCTAAGGCTGTGATCAGACCCTTCTCTGTCTGCTCACTGAAGGTACACATACGCACATCTATGTGGCTGGGTACAAACTGAAGTACTGCAAAAACACATGCATATAGTCAATGTTTGGTAAAATTCATGACATCATGACATGCAACAAAATCTAATTGGCTAGAGAGAATTCAATAATTGTGACATGCAGTTTTCACTGCAGTGTACCTGTATGTACTTGGTACTGCATGCCTGGTACAGGACTGATCGGTGACACGCTGATAAAGGAGCTAGTGGTCCGAGCAGAGATTCTCAGGGCATTAATGACCGATATGGCAGTGTAAACCACTGCACCAGACACAGCACGAAACACAAAATCCGGAGGAGCTTTCACTACCTTTAACACATGAAGAAATTCTTATGAACATTAAATGTCAAGGATGTGTACATCATATTTGTAATAGCAATTTCACACCCTTTTCAAGAAAATGGAGAAATATCAAAAAGCCTTTCAGTGAGCCTGTAAAAGTCAAGGAGGATTTGTGTTTAAATTCAGGGAGTTGCAAAGAACCATTTCGTTCCCATTGAGCCAAATTAGGTGTTTGTTTATGAAGACCCAAGAGATAAAACAGGAAGGGGAGATGTTATCTATATGTTTCACTGACACATCACTGGATTACAAAACATATTTAAAGTTTCTGTGATTTAAACCAAGAGTAAGCTGGTTAAACAATCCCAATTATGATACATTTAAAAATAAATAAAAAATTGCAATAATTATTGCAAGTAATAATTATGAATGAAGCAGCATTTTCCTCCTATGTGTTTAATAGAAGAAGAAAAAAAAACACTTCCATGGAAATTGGCACTTTTTGTTTTCCTGGTAACATTTTTCATCCATTCTGTATTTTTATGCAATATCCAAAAATGTGCATAAAATATAGGCGTGGAAACCCAGCTAATGTTCTTTTAACAAAGAAAACCAGAATGATTTTAGGTTAAATATTAAACTGTATATATTTTCAGATGCAGTTTTCACAATTTTCACCATTAAAAGGCTTTTAGCTTTACATAAAAAAAAAAAAATGAATTTTTAAAAGCATAAATTGAATCTACAATCAAGGTATTTGTAATTGTATTGTTTAATATTGTATAAAATAATAGTGTTAGATGTAGAAGAGTTGCTGTTAGTAGCTAAGTTTCCATCCACTTGTCAATCGAATTATCTGAAGTTCGAAAAAAAAAAACTCAACTGCGAATAAAGCTGGTGAAAGTGTGTTTCCATCCAACGGCTTTAAAGCGAATAAAAACCTGTGCGTAATGACGTCACATGCTGTTTTGTGATCAAATTGAAATTGATTTGAGACATTTTAAGGTGTTTCCATTCATTTTCGCACTGAATCGCACAACATTCAAGCAAACATTTGCGAACCAAGTTTTGCTAGACAAAATGGATTGCGCCATCTACCAACAAATGATCAATATTACACAAGCTGTAATAGTGCTTATGTGCCAGCTGATAGCGACATATCAAGCTATAATAAGAAAACAACGACGCTATCAACACATTGCTATGATGATGCAGATGCACGGAAATGCCCGACGACAACGGAGGCGGCCTGTGGTGTGGGAACGACAGCGCTCCAAACAGTTCTGGGAGATCGTGGTTCAGAGACACTTCACGGAAACCCTTTGGTTGAAGCATTTTCGGATGACCAAGACAACATTTGACCTGTTGTGTAATTTTATTGGCCCGTCCCTTTCCCCAAATGTCGCAAGCTCTCGCCCTCCGGTTCCAACCGAGAAGCGTATCGTACCCTCCGGCACCGCTGCGAGACAACTCTCTTTTTTGACACATATATCACTGTTTGAGCGCCTTCCATTTACTCCGGAGGACGTCCCACGGCTTGTCGTAACCTTTGTTGGCCATTTCCTTCGCGAGTTCCTGATAAATTATGGCATTTCTTAGATTTTTGCTATCTAAAATAGACGTTATATTTTTCTGGTAAATTAAATTCAAAAAGTATCTCGTCCACTTACATCTGTCTTTGTTGACACCCGCCATGTGTGCAAACCATAGACAGTATATAAGAGGTGCAAACAGAGCGGAAATACTGGGCGGAAATGAACTAAAACTTCTTCTATGTTTTGTGGTGGGTTGCAACCATAAAATGACCTAAAACTTAAATCGCAATTCATTATTTATTCGGCAAATAACGTTTCCATCAGCGTTTATCGCCGTATATCGATCAAGATAAAATCCGATGAGACCGAACGCATTTCATTTGAGTCGATATTCATGAAATTCAATCGAATTTTACTGTTTCCATAAGGTATTTTTCATTCGATATCACTTAATTCTTAATTCACTTAACGTGTGGATGGAAACATAGCTACTGCTTGAAATCAATAAAGACAAGCAAAAAAAGAGGAGGAAAACATACAGTAACATAGACCTTTTAAATCGCATGTCTACAGTACCTGTAGCTCCACTGAGCGGCTGAACTCGGCTTTGAGAATCTCTCTGACTTTGGCTTTAGCATATCCAACAGTAGACCCCGGAGGAAACCCTGCAACAGAGCAAATATCAAGCTTGATTCTATTCTTGGAGCCTTGAATATAAAAAGAAAATTAAGATAAAATAAGATAAGATAAAACTAATGTTGCATGGATGCGAATCTAGTTATTGTTTAAGGCACATCTGTTTTATGGATTGAGTCACACATTGATCCTTAAAAAAAAAAAATGACAGGACACCTTGCGGGTGTAAATATTTATACTGTGTAGAGCAAATTCATTTTCATTGTCTTACCAACTCTGATCAAGTAGGTGTCTGGTTTAGTGATGTTGCAGAGATAATTCCGGGCAGTAGTTGTTGGAGGGGTTGTGGTTAGGTTTGTACCTGATGTGTCTTTCACAGTAGTCACCATTGTGTTGCTGGAGCTTATGATAGTAAAAGACGTGACAGTGGTGTCATTATGTAATACTGGAGAGGACGTGGTTGTAAGACTACTGATCGGTGTGGTGTTATCGCCATCAGTAACCATGGTGTCAGATGGTGTTCCAGACACAAATCCTTCGTCAGCCATCTCGGTTGCAGGAGGGGAGGAGGTGACGTTTAAGGTTGAGTCAGTTGGTAATTCAGAAACACTGATTGAAGTGGTTACTAAAACAGTGGGAAGTACACTACTAGTAAAGAGGGTCTCTGTTGGGAGTGAGGTGATAATCCATTGGTTGTCATTAATAGAAGACACGCCATCCGGTTCTTTGGTCACCGGAGGTGGGTCAGTCACCAGTAAGGAAGTGTTGTATGCTATAAAAGGTGTGGTATCCCAATCAGTGGTTGAGTTTATATCTCCTAATGAAGTTGAAGGGTCTATTGAGGGTGTCAGTGTAAATGACGGCTCCAAATATGGCACTGTAGTATCCGTTAGACTAGGTGTAACTTCAGAGGGATCCAGGTTAGTAGAGTTAAAAGGCTCAAATCCAGAGAGATCTGTTGATGATTCCTCAGTCCAGGAACCGTTATCTGCAGGCTGTAGATCTTCATCAAACAAAGCTGTTAGCATGTAACTTGGGTCAATGGTGTAGGTTCTAGTGCTCACAATATTTGTGGTGCCAACCGGCATGAAAGACAAAACACTAGAGACCGTCTGATTGACCGTGTGCTCTGGCAAGCTACCATTGTCCTTGGTCAACTGGATGGTGTAGTATTCTAAACTGTTCATGTCTGGTAAAAGGACATCAGTGGGTTGGACGGCAACAGTGCCTGCCCAGTCAGATGCCAACTCTGAGCTCTCGTTGACAGACTGGTTCTGGTTTAAGACATCTGAAGTTGTCGGGACAATTGGTAGAGAATGTACTCTAGTTGGTTGGATGGTTAAAAGTGATAGAGAAAGGTCCGATGTCAAAACACTGGTAAAAACTGGAGGCCTTGACATGGTAAAGGGCACAACATTTGTAAAACTCTGAAAGGTTGTTGTGTGTTTGGTTAAGTCAGTGTTGACTCCATCTGAGGTTGAATTGCTATTAAAACTGGAACTTTCAACAAGTTTGCTGGAGAAAGAACTAGTAACACTGGTAGAGGAGGGATACAAGTGTTTGCTGGAAAATGAAATCCCCACTCTTGTGGGAAACGTAGTATCATAGGTCTCGGAGTTTGAGTCCTCAAAGTCATACGCATCAGATGGGAGATTGGTAACCAGCGAGTAGTCGTTACCTTCAGATCCCATGAAGGACATTGTTTCTAGGTAATCTCCAGAACCATAGTCCACATCCATGGTGTAGGTTGGGAAAAAGTCTTCGGGTGGACCCATAGTTTGCTCGACAAATGCTGAAGTTATTGTATGTATGAAAACCACATTACTTGGCTCCAACTGCTGATAGCCTGGTTGGGTGTTTGGGTCATGGCTGGCTTGTAACTGAAGGTCTTTAATTCTGCTGGATGGTTCCAATTGGTGTCCAAAAGGTACATTAGTGTCACTGGCTCCCTCCGTCCCATTCTGTGTTTGAGGGGAAGGAATGGGATTTTCATCAGGAATTCTCGAAGGAGAATTTTGTCCAACTAAAGGCAAGCTAGAAGGCACAGATGAATCTGTACCCTGTGAGATTTGGGGAGCTGGGCTGATAGCAGACCAAGATAAGGACACATTATGGGATGTAGGCACTGGAGAATTTAGTTGTCGAGGCTGTCTGGAGGAACCTCTGTGGGTAGATCCAACTGCCTCTCCAGAGTTTAAGGAAAGTAAAGGAGGTGTGGCAAGAGGCTCTGGGATTGTGGCAGAGTTCAAGGAGTAAGTGAATACTGATCCAGTGTTGAAATTGTGATTGTAGTTCTCGGTGGCTTTGGATGGATCCGAACTAGGTGAAAGAGAAAATCCAGACAAGGCGGTGGATGCATTATGCAGCACTTCCATCGAAGATTCATTTGGCATGTTTGGAGCCTCCAAAGGCCAGACTAAGGGAGACACAAAGACAATAAAATCCAACAAATGAAATGATCTGATGCAAACTATAGAAAGAGCAACAAAACTATATGAAAAACAGTTAATTGCACAAATCAATACTGATATCTGCCTTATCAATGCAACTTAACATGCGTCTCTGTAATAGTTGTAAGCAAAAGTAATAGGCTTTGTGAACAAAACTGTTAAAAATAGAATTGGCCCTATATAAGGTTACACTTACACACTATAAGATTTAGCCTGTGATGTTAATATGATAGATAAGAAGTGCTTTACATTATTATTGACAATGATAGAACCCTTATTCATGATTTGAGCAGAACAAATTGTGTAATTTACGAATGATTGGAATTCATAAACATACATGCGTTTAACTATCAAATTTGAGGTTTACGAAGTGAAGAGTTTCCGGGAAGGTCTGTTTTACACGCAAATTAATCTGAATTTATTCGTATATTTGTGAAAGTTTCCTAAACTACACCATCCGTATATCTACACTGAACAAAATTATAAACGCAACACTTTTGTTTTTGCCCCCATTTTTCATGAGCTGAACTCAAAGATCTAAGACTTTTTCTGTGTACACAAAAGGCCTATTTCTCTCAAATATTGTTCACATATCTGTCTAAATCTGTGTTAGTGAGCACTTCTCCTTTAAGATAATCCATCCACCTCACAGGTGTGGCATATCAAGATGCTGATTAGACAGCATGATTATTATAAAAAGTCTTAGATCTTTGAGTTCAGCTCATGAAAAATGAGGGCAAAAACAAAAGTGTTGCGTTTATAATTTTGTTCAGTGTATATATGTATGTACACTGGTGTGGTGTAGTTTAGAAAAACTGTTGGGGATTTTTTTTTTTTTTTGTATAAAACTATAGTGGCACATTGCTGTAAAACTACTATTAACTCTATGCCTAAGCCTTAAACACATCTCTATTCAACATCTGATATTAAGTTAATTAGTCAACTTTTGAACCAATAAGGTCAAGTAATTGATTTAGATTTTTAACATTTTAACAATATCGATTTTGAACATGGACAACTGATAAAAATGCAACACTGACCTAGAACGTATTAAAAAACAATAAAACCTACCCCACAGATTAAACCTACCCCACTAACAATGGTTTTTATGAAAACTGATTCATTGACTTGAGTGCTATTTATTGATGTGGCTTGTTTAACTTAATAGACAATAATCAGAGTAAAACACAAATGCAGTGTGAGATAACTGGATATTATTTCACAGAGTTACATCAAAAAGTCTGAGTGTTGAGGACTTTCATCGTGCTATTGTGCCCAGATGCTTCAAGGCTTTTTCTCCTGCATAAGTCACAATGTCGTGATTACCAGTCACAATCTCGCACATGTGCGGGTGGTTTGGAATGTGCCAAGGCCACGAAACAGGAGAGTATTTAAATAATTAAGCGTGCCACTTTCAAGAAGGATTCCTGAAAGCAGTATCGGCCTCTATGGTTTATATTCCGCTACACGTTTTATAAACTTTCCATGTGCATTGCTTTTTATGGTGGGTGCGGAGGTTGGGTGTAAAAGCTGGCAGTGTTTGGCTTGATATTCAGAAGCAGCTGCACAGTAATGAAATGACCCATTCTGAGACCAAGGATGGAAGGCAAAGGTGAGGAGCTTCTTAATGAAGCACCAGAATGAGCAAAACAGTCTTAACTCTATTCAGATGTGACTAGTTTTCCCATAAGAGGTTAGGTAAATTATTCCTCCTCATTTATTTTGACCTGTGTTGAATAATAATAAAACCAAATTGTCATTGTGCTACCTGGTGGACTTACAATTTAGACCAATATAAAATTAATGTAATGTCATGACCTAAATTTCAATATAATATCATAATAGGATTATTTGCAAGGTGGAATTGATAAACGTGAAACTAGATCAATGCATATTCTATGATGATTTACAACAAATTACCTCAAACCAACTATAAAAATAAGATAAAACTGAAATGTTTTCCAAATGAAAATGCAATGAACTGTGACTTGCTGAATTAAAAACTTACAGATTAAGTTAAATCAACCAAAACAAAGGAGGTATCCACTTTTAGCAGAAAATGTTACGTTTATACCTTTTAGTTCTTCATTTATGCTATGCGGTTTGCCATTTATATTCAAATGCTAATGCAAGCACAGCCAGTCATCTGTAACCAATCAAATACAGTGCAACTCAAGGTTCAAAATACAATGAAACTCATAACAACGTGAATATGAGTCATAGAAACATAAGTAGCAGTCCTTCAACAACGTCTGAGATTCAAAGCATGAGCCAGACGGATTTGTGATAAAGCAATAACTGACATCACCCAGCCTTCTAAAGAATCCCCCCAGACACATGTTTTTCATACAGACGATTTGTTAACCCACAATTCTATATTTAGAATAAAAATAGACATGCATATAAGGGAGAACATGCCATCACATAACACTCTGGCTCTGATATCAAAAGAAACAGCATTAGAGAAAGATCCATAGCATCAGCCAAGTCCACTTTTTGGCATTAATTATATGATTGCTGTTGTGTGATTTAAATTTGATTAAAAAGTCAATGCACAAAAGAAATAACATCTTATACTACATTAACCAGGTCAGTATGCTCCGTGTTTGGGCTTCTTGAGAGTAAATAGTTATTTGATAGTATACGAGACAGCGTTACTCACTGCCATGCTCTGGGCCAAGTGTTTGAAGCCCCTATAAAGCAGGCGGCTGTGTAAAACAGATGATCAACTAAATAACAGAGAGAGAGAGAGCCTGAAGTAGAAGAAACAGTTGTTAGACCTTAACAATGGCAGCGAAAAAAAAAAAAGAACCATCTTAAAAGCCTTAGGTAAAGTCTTAAAGACACCATGAACATTGACACTCAATGTTGTTACTGTTAACTAAATTAAAACTACTAATCTTATACCTAATATGATGAAAACTGTCAGTTTCGTTAATGTTTCTTGTCTCGTCGTCACATTGACAGTTACGAATTATATTACATGCATCATGTAAATTATATAGCCTATTTTTTTTATTAAAAATGGCGAAATTAGACAAAAGTGTATTAGTTTGCATCCCCGATTATTTCTGTCAGTCGTTTAACATTTCTATCATAAAACAGCTGTCAAATATACTTTCATCTTATCTCGCACTTTTATGAACGGAAGCGCCGTTGGAATTTGCGCTCAGCAGCTTCTGTGAACATAAAGCCCGCCTACTTTAATTTGATTGGTCATCAAACATTTTGACATTGATGAAACAGTGTCTATCTAATCGCTGAGGCAGCTCAGATGAGAAGGCTGGTTATCTGCATTGTTCAATATCCTTGATGCACTGAAGTAGAGTTAATCTTAGGCAATTATTTCACAACCTTTACTATTTACTCCTTGGAAAAATACCTCAATGGTGGGTATGGCACTGATTGTAAATTATATACAATAAATATATTGTTCACAAGTGATATTTATTTTGTTTTCTTCATTGCATTATGTCATATTTCATCTTAAGTTTACATGCAAGCATTTGCATAATAGCTATTTTAGTACCTTAAAATTCTGATATTTTACCATGACGTTCATGCATTTAAAAATAGCCTATTTAACTTAAAAAGAAAACTCACTTTCATTTAAAAAAATTAAATAAAAATGTTTAAAGGAAGAGTCACAAACAACAGTCACTAGCTTAAAATACAATCAATCAATTTATCTAAATTTTTTGAAAAGCCACACAAAAAAAGCTTTATAATCATGATACCTTATGAATTTATACTAATTTGCATACTATATACTAAGCAGTATGCAAAATAAGAATTATAGTATGCAAATTGGTAAACCGTATACAGTCTCTTGCATGGTAAAGAAATGCTGGTGTACAGCGTTAAAGAACCAGCAAGTTTATTATTAAAGCAAACCTATGGAATTTCATCTGCATGATTGATGAAGCTGTAAAACTCATAGGAATCATCAATATCCACAGTTTGATGTACGAGTCTCTTTGAGAGGGAAGGCGAGAGTCATTAATTAGTCTTACTGTGGCAATAAGTGGTTTAAATGACACACGGGTGAATACTAATGTGTTCAACTATCTCAACCAAACATCAATTGCTGATCCACCATTTCTCAGGTCACTGAGCAAGACTAAAGTTAACAAACAGGACAGAAGAGGCACAGATTACTGCCTGACCTCTGACCTCATTAGATTAGCTTTCGAACATTTAGATTTCTATTCCCTCAGGAGCAATTCAATAAAACATTAAAGCCGCAACCAACCATGTTTTTCTGTGCTAGGCCAATCAAAATGGGCTGTTGACCCAGTTTTGAAAATGCTACAACTGCAAGTCATGTAACACATCAATGAAAATGTGTGACAAGCAAAGCAGAGGACTCGGTCCCTTAGCACAAGTCTTTGACTTAACTGGAGTCATTTTCTTGTTGAAAACAATCAAAAACCTGCAGAACAGTCCAATCTGTACCCTACTATTATTTCTGCCAGTAAAAATAAAATAAAAATATCGTTCATTCATAGTTCATTTAAATTCCTATGCACGAACATTTGTCTGACCCTTAATAACATAATTGAAACCGAAACAAAAATAAATTGAATTTAATCTCAATGGCAGTCAGACATTTTCAAACCATATACATTCTTGGTGTTAAGCCACAAAAACAAGAAAAGAATAAAAAAAGAAATCAAGTTACAAAAAATTCTTCTCAATGTGTGTTCTCGATTATCTGTGTTGGCATAAGGAAAACACACAAAAGTAAATAAATAACTAAAATAATAAAACATATTTACTTGAATCAGTTTAAATAATCAATTTCAATTAATCAAATACCAAACAATTGATCAAGAAATTATCATCACTCAAAAGTGTTTCAGAGTGGCATTTTTCATAAATTAAGATGTTCTAGTAAAACATATTATGTTTAATTTAATTTAATTTAATTTATTTTATATAGCGCCTTTCCCAAGCTCAAGGACGCTTCACAATAACAGTAAGGAACAGACTGTTCCAGACATAATCAGTTTAAATGCACAGTAGAAATTTGCCCAGTTCAGGACATGAGCGATTGCAGTTGCTTATCGCATAGCTAGTGCAAACAGTCGAATACAAACAGAAACGATAACATTGTAATTACAGACAGCATAGAAAGGTGGGCAGTTGAAGCATAAGTCAAGTGCATATGACTAATGGTATAAGGAAGCATTATGGCTGGTATACAGAGTTATGGAAAATGTTTAAACAAATTGGTTTTAAGTTAAGACTTAAATTCATGTAGTTATTGTCCTAAGAGCCAGGGGCAGAGAGCTCCATAGTTTAGGACGGAGAAAGACCTGCCACCCATAGACGATAGACGAAATCTCGGTACATGAAGTTCACAGCCAGAAGATCGGAGAGGTCGAGAGGAAATATAAGGAGAAAGTAAGTCAGAGAGGTAGGAAGGAGCAAAACCATTGAGTGATTTAAAGGTAAGCAGAAGAATTTTGTAAGTCATAAGGGAAAACACAGGTAGACAGTGGAGGTTAAATAGAATAGGAGTGATATGAGCAGAGTGCAAGTTAACATTCTTGGAGCAGAGTTCTGAATTTATTGCAAATGAGAGATAGAGATAGAGCTGGTTGTCCAGAAAAAAAAGAGCATTACAGTAATTGAGGTGAGATGTGATAAATGTGATACTAATGATTCAGCATCTTTTGGGCTGGCATGAGTTTGGCAGCTTTGGCATATGAAAATGCAGCTTTACAGAGTTGACTTATATAAGCATTGATGGTCAGTGAAGAGTCTGAGTGGAATAATTGCTGTAGCTTCAAGGTCAAGTCTGGTAGCATTAGTTACATTTTTTTTGTTAGAGTTGGGGGACCGAGAATTAAGATTTCTGTTTTAGTCAGATTCAAACTGAGTAAATTGGAGTTTAGCCAGGTCTTTAACTCATTGATACATGACGATAAGTGATGCAGTCTGGTGAAAAGAATCCGGTCGGCAAGCAGTATATATCCAGCATAACAGTGGTATTAATAAAAACCAAGGCGGCGAATAATTTGTCCGAGAGGCATAATGTAAATAATAAATAGTAGTGGGCCGAGAACTGAGCCCTGTGGAACACCCTGTTTGAGGAGGAAAGTGGGAGATTTATAATTGTGCATGATGATGTAGTATTGTCAGTCTGTCAGATAGGAGGAAAACCAGGATAACGCAGCTCCTGAGATACCAATCTCTGAGAGGTGCATGAGACAGTATCAAAAGCTGAGCTGAAGTCAAGCAATAGGAGTATGGAGAGGTTGCCTGAGTCACCAGAAAGTTAAGAGGTCATTGATAACCCTTCCTAAGCCAGTTTCAGTACTGTGATGTCAGCGAAAACCAGACTGAAATATATCAAACCGATCATTGACAGCTATAAATGACTGCAATTGAGGAGCGACAACCTTTACATGATTTTTGAGACAAATGGTTGATTGGGGGATAATTCGCAAAGTCATTTGGGTCCAGATTTGTTTTTTTAAGGATAGAAGTAACAGCAGCCATCTTTAGTGAAACAGGAACAGAGGCAGAAATAAGAGACATATTTACAAAATGTGAGATAGGAGCAGAAGTAACAGAGGTACAGTGTTTCAAAAAGGAAAGTTGGTGCAGGATCTAACTGGCATGAAAAATAATTGGATTTCTGTATAATTGTACTAATTAAGATGGGGTTGGTCAATGTATATGCAGGTAAATATTGCTATTTACTATTAAGTATGGTTAGGTTACACTGATGCATATACTTAAAAACAATTTAATATAATGCCTTGAGTGTGGACAATTGCGTTGGATTAATAAAAACTACATTTTATACTGTATAAATACTGTATTTTACTTGTATTAAATATTTTCATTAATCTACTTGACAAACCATAGCTGTTCTACTTGACCAATAGCTTAATCTATTTGAGAGACAATAGCTGTTTGGTTTAAAAGAACAATTAAATATAGAGATATACTGAATATCATTAAAAAAGAAGATTACAATTATTTTAGCTACCTTCCCTATCCTTTACTCTTTCTTTCTTCTCTTTAATATGCAGTCTGATAAAGTCAACAAATATTTCTTTCAAAGTTTAACCTTTGAAACCAGTATTTTAACAATATGTTCTTGTGACATTGTTGGTGAGCCAGACCAAGTGAAATGATGTAAAATGGCACCAAAAGAAACGCTGACAACATTCAAGACAATTAAGTAATTAATGATGGAGTGACTTAATAATCCTGATCGGCGGACAAGTTCAATAATTAATTGTAAGAGAGTCACCTTCAGCCTAAATGAGCAGTGTTTATCATGAGTAATGGCAAGGAGCCTCTCGCCCGACAGACGGGCAGCAGGGGAAATACCATGACTCCACACAACAGTGCAGCAATGACTCCCTCTGCCACCTGGTACAGAAATGCAACCATGTAATGCATGAACAATAGTTAGAGCTATCACTTTCACAGACAGCGAGATCTACTTAAGCGATATGTGTAAGATGCTAATGTAAATGTCATTGGGAGTTTTTGAATTTGACAAAATATTTGCTACCAGTTTAATTTAAACCTGTGGTCATCAACAGCAGAAAAAAACATATTGCAACATATTCCGGTCCATATTCCTATTATTCCCCGTCTTAAGAGATGATTAGGAAAAGCTTAGAACTTAACAAATATAGCATTATACTAAATAATACTCAACAGAAAGTAATCAAATGTAAAACAACACTGCAGAGGCTTCACTGTATAAATTAAATCTAGATTAATCCTACTAAATCTACAAAAGAGCAGCAAGTAATTTTCTCTGTCTTTTGTCATCTGAATAACATTAGTGACAGACAGCAGCAGGTAAATTAGGCTGCTGTCACTTTAAGATCTAAAGCAAGGATCTAATACTGAAACACATGCAAAATATTGTTTTATAATACAAATTATACATGTTCACTTAAGACATAACCAACTGTGTTTCAGCAAATACTCACCAAGATGGGCATTTTGACACATTTCTGTGTGTATTTGACCGTTTAGGCATGAACCGTAGCCCAAAGTACTATAAAGCTTGTCTCAGAGCGTGCGTACAGAAAGCCGTTTTGGGAACAGTATCACTTTCGCGGCTAAATGCAGTTTTAATAGCACTTTTTATTAGAGCATCCTGCAGTTTAGCAACAGTAGACTACATTTTACAACAATTACTAATTTAGCTGATTTTACTAGCCATTGAGTTAGAGGCTAAGAATAAGTTTAGCACAGATATATTTTTACTCCCCTTCAATTGTATCGAAGACTCTAACTGAACGCTTGAGTGTTTCGCTTTCCGTCTTTAAAGCGCACTGTTGCAAATCATCTCAATGCACGGCCTATTTAACGCACTGTAAAATGTAGTGTGAAGGCGCCCAACTCGCCATCACTTAGCTGAGAGCACTGTGAATTTCTTTCACACATGCAAAGAGAGCGAGAGAGAGTGAGAGTATTACATACCACGTAGAATTGAGACGCTAGACGTAAGTGATATTCTTTGTTGTATTTTCCTGTCAAAATGGAGTTCCTTGATTTTATGCAGCCTTTAAGAACAAGCAGAAGCCACTGCCGGTTACTTTGGCAGTGGGGAAGAACTAATGCAGAAGCGCTCACCTATGGAGAGGTGCAGGTATGATGGAACTTTAAAGGACAAAATGCAGAAACGAGTTAGCCTTTTATTACTTCCGTTTCCATCGTCCCAAAGTCAATGGGTTTTCTTAATTGTTTTTTGGTTAAATGGCTGAAATAAGGTCTGTGGTTAACAAGCTCAGGATACTTTTACTTTTTGTTCTCTGACATAAAATACATCAGTATTAGCCCCAGCGTGTCTTAAAAAAGACAGTTGCTTAAAAGTGGCTAAATGGGACTACAGAGGCTGTCAGGGGACATTAATGATGTTTAATGTCCCCTGACAGCCTCTGTAGTCCCATTTAGCCACTTTTAAGCAACCGTCTTTTTCAAGACATGCCGAACAGGTAAGCTCAGTCTGCTTTTACAGCTTCGTTATGCTTATAATTGTACTCTTATAATACCCTGGTAATCCAGAGTTCTCGCGAGAGCACAAGTTGAATTTGCTCAGCGAGTTACTCTGGTGTCCAGTAATGATGCTCATTAAATATGCCCCTCGATCTGAGCTGCACCAATCACATCGGGTTATCTGATATAGGCGGGCCAGAGGCGAGCTAAACAGATGACGACAGCGCTGTGACGTCGAAGTCATTAGTAAACATTGCAAGATGGCTATGGATGAACACCAGTTGTTTGAAACGGCTTTGGCCGCTACAATGAACGAGTTAGACTTGGCTTTTTATCTAAAACAGGAACAGAAGACGCCGCTCGAATAGTTCCTTTGCAAGAAGGACGTTTTTGCTGCTTTGCCGACCGGATACGGTAAGAGTATAATCTACCAGTTAGCTCTGCTGGTAGCTAAGCGAATGGGGCGTATTGTTGTGATTGTTCCAATTGCGCGTAGTGAGATTTTCAAATGCATGCTTGGTGCCGCCCCTCGAGCTGGCCGATTTTCATTAGTCGACGCCAGACCATTAATCTTTTAGATTTAGGTCTGGATTTCCAGGCTACTCTTATAAACTATTCTAACTCAAACTTTCTGGGAAAATGTTTTTAGATAAAAACTGAAAAAGTTATCGGACGCTTAGAGGTGGTGACGTTGAAGTCGTGGGACCGTGGTGTAGTTCGTTTATAGCCTACCTTTAGCTTTTTACTTTTGGCGACTGCATTTAAGCTTCAAAATTCATAAAAGTTGTGTTCATCTGTGAAAATGATCTTGATGGACAAACTGTGCAAGTATCATAAACTTTTGTTGATTTTGTTGAGCTTGTTTTTGTTGTTTTTTTTTGCGACGGGTGGCGGTTTAAGGGACGGGGTATGCTTACAAAACCAGTCAATAAAAGTTTATTGGACCTTAAAAAAATATGTACATTGAACACAATGATATAATTAAGTACATAATACAAAACTAAATTTGAAAGCACAAGTTTAAAAAGATTTGAGTCAAATTTACCAAAGGAAATGCTTCTAAATTTGCAGTTGGTCTGACACTTGATGTTAAAACTGTTGGAAAACACTGAAAAGGAGTTTAAAATCAGGCTGTTTTTGTCAAAGACAAAAGGAAAACGAGACAAAAGAACTACAGAGACAGTGAGGTAATGATCACCACAAAAGGAAACATTGAGCTACTCTATTTCGAGCTCTTCATGGCCACACCAATAATAAAATAATGGTTACGACCTATTGATGACTTCCTCTATAAACATCAGATGAAGTGTGTTGCATGATGCTTTCAAAATAAAAACAAAGGGATCTAAAATTAAATGAATCTGCAGCAGAAACAGGATTACTGTATGGTCGATGTCAGTATGTCTTTCTGTCTGTCTCGCTATCTTTGTCTTTGAGAACAGGATGACGTCTTAGGCTGAAACCACAAGCAGGCTGAAAATGAGATCAAACCCATATAAATGATTCAGTTTAGCACACCCAAATGTAATTTGCTCCTCCCTAAACTCCTGTCCAGTGGTAAGTGGGAGAAATAACCCAATAAACTATTCCGAACAAGGCCAAAACAATCTGATTGTCTGCCTAACAATCATTAACATAGAGAATGATTTTTCAGCAACAAAGTACATTAAACCATGATCCAGACAGTATGATATACATACACTTATAATAATCTCTTATTGTCAAATACTCAATGCTAAAATCAGATTAATTTGACAGTCTGTTATTTGTAAGCCTCACTAATGAACGCTGAGTTTAAAGTTTATAGTGCTAAAAAAGATGCCCGCGCTCAGCTGTCAAGTCACCATAGGCAAGTCACTGGCACTAGCTTTTGGATCTCAGGAGTTTTTCCAAGGATATGCCACCAACTGTTAAAGTATTATGAAAATGAATGACAGGTAATATCCAGCGTGATGTGATCGAAAATTGCAGGTTAGTGTAGAACTGCCATTTAGGAAAAATATATATTTTTAAATAATTAAACACCATGCTGTCAAAGTAAGTACTATGGCACTTGCATGTATCATTATATTATTAACATTTTCCCAAAATCAAGCTCAAATGGAGTTACAAGGTTTTTCACCAGCGAATGTCAGATATTTGTGTTCATTTTGTGTCATTAACGGCGTTCAGTGTTATGTTTTCATCAACTAACAGGTTATAAAGTTTATTGTAGCTATGTGGGCGCCCAGTTTTTCCTGTTGTTTAAAACATTTGGCCAAAATCTTGTGTATAAAAATTGAAGTGCTATGAACAGGCTGTACTGGCTATGATTAGAGGGCAAATTACAGACTGACACTCTTCTTGGCTCCTCGAATACATAAAACATTAGCCTTTACAAAATCGTGTTTTTTGAATAATAAAAAAAACACTGTACTTATTCAAAGAACTAGTTCTTTATATACCCTTGCACTGCAAACAAGCAGAGACAGTGTCCAAAATGTGGGCAGCACTTCATTCACGATTGAGACGGGTGGAGCTTCTGTATGAGGTTTTGACAACAGTTTGAGTTAAAGCTACACTAGGCGCGTTTCCATTAAAGATTTGCGCAAAACTTTTGCGATTTTTTTTCTAAATATCGACAAAAAACTATTGCGAAATGACGGCGTTTCCATTAACCGATGTTATGCGACTAAAACGTAATTTTGTCCTCTCGCGATAAGTCATTCCAAAAATCATGGCAACGAACGTTGGTATGTTTATTTATATAAATAAATAAATAAATAAATAAATAAATAAATCACAGCCATGTACCGCACTAGACGTTATTATTATTAATGGAAGGAAACGTAGGCGTGTTATCTAAGCATTAATGGCAAGGAAAGACCCTTATACTGTAAGCGGCACATATGAGGTGTTTCTGGGGTTTTCTCACTCATTTCTGCTCCGAGGTCTTTATTGTGGCATTTCTTTGAGGTTTAGAATCCAGTATTCCTGTTATTCTTTCTTCTCAAGAACTGTCTCGTATTCTGTCAAAACACACCGCGTCGTCTAGGTCAGCTGACCTGTAAATGCGCAAAAACTGTTTCCATTGCAGTTTTGCGAAATATTCCTTTTTCGAATTGCCTGAAAAACCACCTCATGCGAGCGCAAAAACTTTTTTACGATAAATGGTATTTTTTGCAAAATTGACGTGTTTCCATTAAGCGTATTTTCAATTCGCAATTTCAATTTGCGCAATTTGAAGGGTAATGGAAACGCGGCTATTACGTAGGATTTTCTCCCGTCTAGCGGTGAAATTGTTTATGACTACCAACTGAATATTACTTTCTAGCCCCTCCCATTCCGAGGGTGCACGTTTTAACTCCTACGGTGGCCGTATTATTTCAAATCTGCCGGCAGTCGTGAGTAATCTCCCCCTCGCATTTGTCACGGTGCCACTGAGTGTAAAAACGCGAAAGGCGAAGCTTGAATTTCCAGGTATGTCCCTCTTTGGCTAATGTATTTTCAAGATGGAGGCGCAACATGGCTGCCGCCATTCAAGCGACTCGCTCGTATGTATTCCAAATAGGGATGCACCGAATATTCGGCCACCGAAAATTTTCGGCCGAAAATAGCCCAAAAGTGCATTTTCGGTTTTCGGCCGAAAGACTTTTATCACCGAAACAATACGGCCGAAATGTTGTGATGACGCAAACAGCAGACACCGCGACCTGCACGTGCTTGTCTGAAGCAACATTACATATCTGCGGTGTGGACGTATTTAAATATATCTAAGAGTGACCCACGGACAGCGATTTTCAAAACACAGACATCCCAAGTCTTCCGGAAGTTCCGGGAGTCTCCCGCGTATTGATACCGGCTCCCTAATGCCCGCAAATTAGTTTAAATCTCCCGGAATCGCGAGCGAGCATGAGCGCGCATATGTAGCGCGCGCGGCAGAGAGAGGGAGCGAGAGACCTTTGCGTGTGTGTGCAGAGTAGCCGTCATTTCTCAGAGGTTTACCTGAGCTGTTTATGGTTTTTGCAACTCACGTCCATGAGCATATAACTGCAGATATTATTTTGGGCTATGGCAGTATTGACCTAAATGCACTTTGTTTTTATGAGAGAACATTTCATTTTTAAACCTTTCTACAGGCCAGTAGGCTTTTACATTATTATTTAATGTAGCCTACACATGAGTGGGGTCAAGTTAAACATTTAATTTTATACTTTGCAAATGCTAAATAAATATTTGCATAAAATTTTAATGGATTTATTCTTTGAAACTTTAATATTAATTTATGCAATTGCAATGCCTTGATTTTAGTAAACTTAGTACACAGTCATAGCCATAAATGCAATGGTACTAACAATAATTGGCATAATTTCTTTCGGTGTTTCGGTTTTCGGTTTTCGGCCTTGGTTTCCTCTTTTTCGGTTTTCGGTTTCGGCCAAGAATTTTCATTTCGGTGCATCCCTAATTCCAAATGGCAGATTCTACGCTTACGAGAATACTTGATTAGTTGGTAGAAGTAATTACACATTAATGAGCACATATCATTTTGAAAGAACAGTGTTTTTTGCTAAGAATCAACTTAAAAAAATGACACAGTGTAGCTTTAACTGTTAAAAGGAGTTACGAGGTTTAGTCACAAGCTCTAGTACAGGGGTCTCCAACACGTCACTCGCGAGCTACCAGTAGCTCGTAGCCTTATTGGAGGTCGCTCGCCAAGGGGCCGTTCACATATCGCGTCTTTTGCGCTCAAGTTCGTTCAAATGTAGGCGCTTAAAAAAAAAAAAAAAAAATTCACAACTTTTCAGAATGCCACAAACGCATCGCAGGTCATATGACAAGAACCAAGCAATCAGCTTCACCCTCTCCGTAACAACATTGAAAGCTCAGTCAACATGAAGGATGTGGGTGCACCCGAACACTACAGGTGTTTTCTCTTTTCCGTAAAAAAAATTTTCGTAAGCATTTTTTGATGGTGGAAATCATGGTTGCATAGTAACGACAGACGCCACGGGCAAATCGGACCGAATCTTACTATTAAAGGTATAGCGGAGGATTTTCTTTTTCCGGGTGGATCATCAAGACTATTGGTCCTCCTAAGTGTCAATCATTCTGGTGATATGTTTACGTAAGGCCGTCGTACGTGCTCGTGCACACGATTCACACGATGGCGTGCGCTCAAAACACAGGTTGGGCTTCCCACTGATGCCTCAGTCGCGAAGTTTCTACTTGACAGGTAAAGTTTGGCATGCTATTTGGAGAAATCCATTTAAAATCACTGCTAGTAAAAGTTAATGTAAGCTATGATTAGCTCGTGCATGCTCTCTCGTGCACACGTTTAATAGGCGTTCCCTCTTGGGAGCAGGTAGAGTGTTGCGCATGTGCATTTTTTCATCTTTTCTAAAATTCAGGAAAATCCTAACCTATACCTTTAATAATAAAAGATAAGCTAATCATGTGCATTGTAAATGTCAGTAATTTATCTTTTTTGACTCATTCTTTTTATAAAAAAAATATTTAAAGGCTGAAATATGTGAGGTTTATCTTTTTATCTTTTTATAAAACCTTTTTTCTCAAAACTTGATTTGAACTTGATGCATGTCAGTAACGTTAGATAACGTTGCAAGACACTTTTAAAATCTGGCTATCATTTTTAATGTTATTATTTTAATGTTTATGTAAACAAAAAGTACATATTGATGCTAGTTTTATTTGTTATTTGCTGGTTTTCGACATAAAACCTGGTGAATTGATTTCATTGTTTAGTATTTATACTTTTTCAACAGGATTCTGTGATAACCGTGATCATTTTTGTCACTATAACCATGAAATGAAATTTTCATGCCATTTCATCTCTAGTTATGATCAACTAAAAAAAACTAATCTCGGATTCTGTTTTTCTCTGACATTTAAGGGTGACATATTTAGGCCTACAAAAACTCTTTTAGGTCTAAAACAGTTTTGATAGTTGTTAATATGAGAGTTATGAGACATTGTTTAAGAGATTTAAGTATTGTATTACATGAGTAGCTCTCGGCCACTTTCCTTTTTAAAAAGTAGCTCTCTAATGAAAAAAGGTTGGAGACCCCTGCTCTAGTATAAAGCTCTATTTAAGTTCTGGAATAAAGTATAGGCAAATTATTTTTTAATGTTATTAACTGGTATTTTTTTTCTAATCAAACAGTTTCGGAACTGTAATGGAGCCTTGGTGAGCGAACCAAACTATCATGGTAACTTTCGTTGTTTGTGCAAACCAGTTAATGGCTGAGTCTTAGTTTAATTTGTTAAATGTAGTTAACTGCTCAGTCCCAAATCACTGAGCAATTTACAAGACGTCCTACCTGCAACTTTCAGGGTTAGACTACACGGTCTAATTTGAAGGGAGCAGCTGTGAAACACACAACAAGAAAGACAAGCCAAAATCTACTGCAGAAAACACTGAGCCACAAATTACAACCCCACTAATGATGTCATTTCCTTCCATTTGCCAAGCTCATTCTAGGGAAAGTCTCATTTGATGGTTGTTGCTATTCCAGAAAAAAAAAGATGGTTAAAAAAAGAGAAAGAAAAAGCAAAGGAAAGGTCTTTGGTATTAATTCAAACCCCTTTGCCCACACATGTTTCTGTTTTAAGCTGATCCCATTGCGTGACTGCCTCTGCCTAACGCTGGCACAGACTCCCAGTGCGCAGCCTAATCGAACAATCAAGGCAGAGTCTGTGCTGATATTCGTTTTTATCTCAGAATGCTTTTATGGGAGGAAGACTGTTGTTTTAGGTGGTTTCTCTTACATTACATTTACAACATGTAACACTGTGTACTACATCCTTCAGCCAGTCTTGTTTGTAGTCTATACTTTCATATTTTTGTAAATGAGCTCAATTCAAGCTGAAAAGAACATGGATTTTAAAATGGAAATCAGATATATATCCCATTCATTTTTTTTAAAGAAATATTTCACCTTTCATCATGTTTGCAAACTTTTATGATTTTCTTTCTTCCATGGAACACAAGAGAAGAGGTTTCGCAGTGTTCACTGCTCTTGACTGAATAACTTGTCTTAGCCTACTTCAATAAGGATTAATCTATTTTTAATTTTTGAAGACTTAAATTTGATTACTTTATTCAATTTCTGAACCTGCAAACTACTGTTAGACCTGCCTGAAAAAAACCCATTTAATTTGTACATTAGTTCAATTGTATTTATTTGTGCTATTGCTTGTAATTTTTTTTATTTTATTTTTTTTTATTATCTTTTATTGGAAAAGCATATTGAATTTTACAATTGTTTGACATATGAAGTACATTACGTTGCTTTCCATTTTTTACTTTCTAATACAGGAACAACAGAACTCAAGTGCGGGTGGCGGGGTAACCAAATTACTTCCATGTTATTTATGTTATTCATTTAAACTTAAATCAGTGCACAGTTAGTAAGAAGCAGCAGTGTTTACAGAAAATCAGATCTAACCGGCTTAACGTATTCCGTCCACTTGGACCATATCCTGTAGAAAGTGTCCCTCTGCACTTTGAGTGAAAAGGACAGTTTTTCCATTATGTAGATTTCGTGCACAATGTTTATCCAGTCCTCAGTTGTTGGTGGTTCTGGTTTAAGCCATCTCCTTGTTAAAGCCTTTTTACTTGCTGCCAATAAGATGTATAGAAGTTTCTTGTCCTTCGAGTCCATTTTATCCATTGATATATTACTGAGATATAAGGTATCAAAAGCAAATGGAAAAACAAATGCAAAAATATTTTGTATATGCTCATGAATTCTGGACCAATAGTGAAAAATAACTTGGCAGTCCCAAAAAATGTGGAAGTGGATATTGCTTGTAATTTAATTAGGCTATTTGCTCTTATTTTATTGCTGACTGTTTACTTGTCTTTAATAAGGTTTTACATTTATATTTGCTGGTGTCATAACCTTATTTATTATAATATAAGGTCACATGGGTAAAAAACAAAAATGAAAACAATAACTGTTTTATTTTATTTATTTATCATTATTTTGTGGTAGGGGCCAGTGAAAATTTTAGCCGGGCAAGTAAAAATCTGAACCACTTGAACAGCATTTATTTGAAACTGAAATCTTTTGTAGCAACGTAAACTTCCTTATTGTCACTTTTGATCAATTTAATGCATCCTTGCTGAATAAAAGAAATAACTTCTTTCTAACGATGTGCGATTGGCACCTCTGACAATGAACAGAGCTCTGTTGTTTGTCTTATCAGCAGCTAAGTCCTCAGGACAACTGAAATTTCCCATGTATAGCCACAGATTGAACTACTACACAGTACAGACAGAAAATGAGTAAGAACAACAAACACAGCACAACAGTGGCTTCCTTCATGTCATAAAAAGTCTTGTTATTGCAAACATAAGCCAGAGAAAATTTTCCAAAAGTGAAAGAGTACTAATAGTCAAATTCACCTGAATTTTGCAGCCTAACATCTGGTTGAGAAAAAAAAAAAAAAAAAAAATTCAGCCTGTTTTGAGTAAAATCAGGCTGGAACGTGTTACCTAACATGGCACACAGGCAGAGTCATGTCAGGCGAAACACTTTCTCTGGCGGTTTCCATTGATCTGACTGAGGTTATGTCTGCTGCTGCTGGTCCATCTCTCCTGCACAGAATTCGGCAAAACTGAGAATTTAAGAATTGGCTCCCTTTCAATTATTGTTTAACTTCAAATCAAATTGTGCATCCATAGTTTGTGATGACTAGTTCTATAAACTAATAGAGATTGCACTCGCACGTGTACTTTCTAGCTCAAGTAATAATTTAGAATAGCATAAGTACAAAAATGTATACTGGCTAAATACATTTCCATGACCTTTCAAGGACTCTAATACACTCGAGACAAAGAGCCGAGCTTGAATACAAACGGTCGCAGAAAGACTCAGACTGCGAGGGAGAATGCAGCGACCGAGTCAGACGAGGGGATGTAATGAGGAAGGTGGGGACACACTTTAACTCCTAACATTGGGATGGTCTCCAGAGAAGCAGACTTTTCCATAGCTGGCTTATTGTGTAATTCACTGGAGGACGCTCAAGTTCCCTACACGTTCCTCCCCTACTCCCTCAGCCTTCTTCGAAAGACAGGAAGGCCAGGCCTGTAACCGGAGAGGCCCTGAAGACTGTGTCACTGTGAGGGCTTCGTTTTTTTTTTTAGGGTTGGACTGAACTCACTGAATAAACTTGTGGACCCTTCGACTACAAAGCAGCCAGACTCCTGTAGAGAGGAGAGAAAGAAGCACCTCTTACACTGAAACTCCATCAGGCGAGATGGTTTGACAACCTCTGTAAAACATGGTGCAAATTATGATGATTATGAAAGGTTGAGGACAATGCTTAATGGTATTATTGTTACTAATCTGTTAGTATTGATTTTTCTTCAAAAGCAAAGCACCAAAATGAGTGTGTACGTGAAATATGAGTTCTTTTAATACTCCAATTCCCGTGATTTTTTTAAATGTATGATTTAATCTATTTTATTACATTTCAGATTTAACAATTAATTCCCCAAAACCCCGGCTGTGCTCGGATGTAACCATCTGTTCAGAGTGAGATGATCCAGACATGTGTTGAACCGTACAGATATGTGAACCCAATGCAATATGGACATCCATGTCAGCCTTCTGTCACAGTTACCTCAACTAAAGTTCACAACAGAATCAAAATGCTGGGATGTATTCGGTAGACCGCATTAGTGCACTATAATCAATCGCCATGTGGGTGAATTTGGCACATAGGTCTTTACAGTACATTAAATGAAGTCCATAAAATGAGTTTATGGAGTACTAAAACCCAGAAATGACACAATTCAAACTACAGTAAATTAATAGATAACAAAAGGATACGTTCAAAACAAAGACGATGAAATGGGATGAATGAAATATCACATAGATCAAGTAGTGGAGGTCGCTGTTGAATAGATGGTGTAAAATAGCGTGACTGATATCGTGACATCGCTGACATGATCCCAGCGCTATCTCAGCCTCACAGGCCTCCATTCACTCAGTTCCTTTGACTAACAACTAAAATAGAGCCCTCTTATCTTTAAATGTCACTTCAAATGAGTGCTCTACAGAACAAACGTTGGGAAATAAGTGTTGACTACAAATCCAGATTTTTACCAAAAGAAAAAAAGTACCATGTCTAGTTAGGAAATAGTCGTTTAATAGAGTAATTGGTGTAAACAGTAGTGGAATCGTGCAATTTTTCAAAATGAAAATTCTGGTATTCAGTATAAACATTCCCAGCCATAAAACTGGAACTTTAAGACCTAAGTTTCTTATAATCAGATCTAATGTCTTGTACTTATGCTGATGAAACTCACAAAAAAAGCCCAGAGGTGCTCAGTGCTGAGTCGGGATCTGTGCTTTAGTTTGTTGAAATTTACAATGAAGAAAAGCTGTTCAAATAAAAATGTACTTCCAAACAAAGAAAAGACACATGCTGTCTCTTATTTTAAAGAAATAAAATAATAAATGTGCATAACAAGACAACTGCGACAGACAAATGCATATCATCTTAACTTTGACATTTTGCTGGCTGAAGCCAGGCAGTCTGTCAAGATTGTGTGCTAAAAATCAAATATTTAAAAACTTGCTAGGCATCAATGCATACGAAAGCTTTCAGATGTTTCTTTTACATCAATAAAGGCCATTAAATGAGAAGAACTGGTCTATGAATGTAAAAACTATAGGACTGTGGAAAACTACCTTGTTAAAGGGGCCAAATTACTTGCAGATGTCTTAGAACAATGGTGCAGAAACAGCTTTGTACTGCACACTTTCTCTATGATGAGGACAAATTATTTTCATTACAACTAATTAACATGAAAGTAGGCAAATAAATTGTAAGTCTAGGGATCTAGAGGGATGAAGCATGAAACCCAAAAGTAAAAAAAAAAAAAACTTGTTTATGAGAGTTGCTGTCTCAACCATCGTTGAATCCTTCTGAATTGAATATGACAAATAGGAAACCCTAATCGAACACATGGAAGTGAAGGCTACAAGACTATAAGTGTGCTATTTGGCATAGGTTTTGTTATGTCATGTTAAACTGGGTAACTCTGCCCACTTTTAAATCTCATGGATCCCACTCCATCTTGGTGTATATTGAACATCAATTATGTACGGCTTTGATTTTGGCACCCTTTAGGTTTACTTTGAATGCGAGTTAACTTTAAATTGACCTGACCTTGACCACAAGCTGATGCATCCCTATGGTGAGAGCCAAACCATTATCCTTCAAATACACACAGTCCTCCTCGGCAAGGAAAGGGTTCACCATCAAAGAAGCTTGTATCCAACTATCCCAGTTTCTCAATGGGACTTTGTTTGCTTGTCCAGAAGCCAGTGGCTTCAGCATCCAGCTCATGTGGTTTTTGATGGGCCCGGCGTATTGATCTGTTCCCAGTCCCAGAGGCGATGAATAATGAATGCACTCATTGTCATCCCTCACAGATCAGGTTTCATTTGTAAACGAAGCAACACTTGTAATTAGCCAGGAGTTTTTCGATGAGCTCCTTGCAATCCCCAAAACTCACCAACGATCTTCAGGGGGCTCTGACACCCTGTGTGAATTCTGTGAGAGAACTTTTCGATTACAAGAATACAAGTAGTAGGGTTACAGCTGGGTGATCATGTGTCCACTGAGTGCTCTAAGGAACATCGGTACATGCACTGGTTGCCATTGGTGATAAGACATTTAAGACAAGGATTTCTTCAAAACCATATGCAAATATTGGTCATTTAAATTAGACCGCCCTATAGAGTTGACTTCGAATTCTGGACAGTAAAATCTCATTCAGCTTCTCCATAGAGTAATGTGTTTTTATGCTTACAACTTTAGGACAGATCTGCCATGAGCTCTGAAATTGTTATGGGATTATATTCGCTTGTAGAAGTCACAGGTGTGACTTAAACAACAACAACAACAACAAAAAGTGTAATTTCGGCAAAAATCCCATTGCGAATGATGTAACCAAATCAGTCTCTCTGCAATCTTATTTATATTCTTGTACACCACCATTCAAAAGTTTAAATTGAGTAAGAATTTTTAAGAAATGTATACTTTTATTCAACAGTGACACATTAAATTGATCAAAAGTGACAGTACAGGCAGTTGTAATATAATCTCTAATAAATGTTGTTCTTTTTCATCAAAAATTCAGAAATTCCTAAATCACGGTTTCTACAAAAATAGTAAGCAGCACAACTGTTTTCAACATTGGTAATAATTGATTTTTTTTGTAGACATTTTTTTAAAACTGTCTGACCTAAATCTCAACACCAAGATGAAGTATAAAATTGCAGTGCAATTTCAAAATGTATGGAGTTAGAAGGTGATGGAAGCATTTGAGCTGCTGAGCTTTAGTAATAATGCATTATATAAATGTGCCTGATATATGACACCATCACTCAAACTGCCAAATCTGTCTCAGCGAGTATCCTCATAAACACACTCACAGTCGGTTATATCTTAAAGGGATACTCCACTTTTTTTGGAAATAGGCTCATTTTACAACTCCCCCAGAGTTAAACAGATGAGTTTTACCGTTTTTGAATCCATTCAGCTGAACTTCGGGTCTGGCGGTACCACTTTTAGCATAGCTTAGCATAGATCATTGAATCGGACAAGACCATTAGCATCTCTCTCAAAAAAATGACCAAAGAGTTTCGATATTTTTCCTATTTAAAACTTGACTCTTCTGTAGTTGGTCAATTGGCTCAAATGTTGATTTGTTCCCAAAGTTATTTAAAATTTCTTCTTTTGTCAAGTCAAGTATATTTGTATAGCGCTTTTCACAATACAGATTGTATCAAAGCAGCTTCACAGTACTAAATTAAAATAATACAACAAGGTTTGTTTCTAGTGGAATTTATTGATTGATAAAATTAAATATCCCCAAAATATCCCCAACTGAGCAAGCCAAAGGCAACAGTGGCAAGGAACCAAAAAACTCCAAGTGACCTAATGGTGACCTAAAACTCCATCAGGTGACCTAATGGAGAAAAGAAAACCTTGGGAGAACCCAGGCTCAGTCGGGGGCCAGTTCTCCTCTGGCGTTTATGAACTAGAGACAGGATTTAACTGTAAGATTAAAAATATTATATGAATGCCTGGCTGAAGAGATGCGTCTTTAATCTAGTTTTAAACTGGGACAGCGAGTCTGAGCAACGAACAGTATCAGGAAGGCTATTCCAGAGTTTTGGAGCTAAATGTGGAAATGCTCTCCCTCCTTTGGTGGATCTGGATATCCTAGGTATGACCAAAAGCCTCGAATTTAATGATCTTAAAGAGCGCGATGGATTATAGGGCGATAGAAGATCCGTTAAATAGACTGGAGCTAGGCCGTTTAGTGCTTTATAAGTCAGTAGCAATACCTTGTAATTAATACGGGACTTTATAGGTAACCAATGTAGTGATGTTAAAATCGGTGTTATATGATCATATTTTCTTGATCTAGTAAGAACTCTAAGCGGCTGCATTTTGGACTAACTGTAGCTTGTTTATTGAGGATGCAGGACAACCAGCAAATAAAGCATTACAGTAATCTAGTCTCGAGGTCATGAATGCATGAATGCATGATTTTGTGTTCTGCAAAAGAAAGTCATACAGGTTTGGACTGACATGTCGATGAATAGACAGAACTTTAATTTTAGGGTGAACTATCTCTTTAAGAATCAGTGAAGTGGACCACTGAAAATAATACATTCCAATTTTTTAATACAGCTTGTGACATGCTGAAATGGATATAAATGCACCATCACTTCACTCAATGAAGCTCCTAATATCTTGATTTTCAGCAAAAATAGACGTGTAATTGGAATGAATCGCATAGCAGTCAAGTTTACTCTAACAGCTGATCAATGAGAATCATCTTGAATGAATGATAGACACGATTTCTTTCAAAAAATGAATGCGAAACTGCACAAGTCTTGAGTTTGAACTTGAGAAACCACTGCAACGTGCAAATGAATCCAATTGCATCTAAAGATTTTTCTACCAACAAAAAGCACCTAGCAGCATGATTCTTATTCTGTCTTTATAGAGTTCTTTGACCCTTAAGACTGTGAAAGGGTATAATTGACATACAGGCAAGATGAGTCTGTGTGCTTAATTTGTAATCTATCTAAATTGTGAGTGATATTAAAAATTATATTATTTTGTAGAGTTGTCTGTAAACGGAAGGAACTGTTTTGGTTCGAAGACAACACGCTTGAGTCAGTGACATGGATTAGGGTAAATCAAGAGCCAATGTAGAAGTTCCACACACAAAAAAAGAGAAGAATAGTAGCCTTATTTAATATCCTTCATCATTACGTTGATAACAGTCAAAGATCTGACCTGCTAGATATTTTGAGGATATAGAAAAGAAACATTTTGAGAGACTAGGCTAAGAAATTTGAGTTTTAAATAGAGATGCACCGATTACAATTTTCTGTAAATCCATTTGTCCTTCTTATGAGAAGTATTGCGAGTGCTTGGAGTACGTCATAAATAGAACGAGTCATCAGTTTACTGTCGGGATTTGTCGTGTCGCACCGCAGCGCATCCAGGTGTCCAGTATTATGGGTTCTACTGTTCTAATTCTAATTAAGGCCTCATATAGTTTGCTTGCATTGTGTAAATAAAGAAGAAAAACAGTTATAAGATATTATTCCAAAGCAGTGGTTCTCAACTCGTGAGTCATGGACAGGAGGGAAAAACCATGTTAAATGCAAATAATAAAATGCAGCTACTATACAGTATAATTGTGCAAAGCTATGATAACTAAACAGACTTCTAAATTGAAGGGGAAATGCTTCCTATATCGTGTTGTCAATGATTTCCAAACAACATCCAATGTCTACTTGAGGATAAACATGATTTGTGCAGACAACAATGTGTTTTTCCAGTGAATTATTGGCCACAGAGAGATCTAAACCATCAAAATTTGGGAGAGGGGGAGAGGGAGAGAGGGAGAGAGAGAGAGAGAGAGAGGAAATCACTCAAACTAGACAACACACATTTTTAAATAAAATGACATATCCACTGTTCTAAAGTACCTGCTGCTAAATTATATATGAAATAGATTTCAATTAAGTTTTGAGTGAGAAAAAACCCATCATCATGGATACATAAACCTGCACAGTAAGTTCCAGACAATCAAGAAAAGTGCCCTTAATGTTAACATTAATTTTGAACAAAACATTTATCAACATGTTGACAAACAGGTCTGACTCTGAATCTGGCCTGCTTTTAAATTGAACCAAAATGTGAGGATGAATTGCTAATGAGAAAAACATTGTCCTCAAAACTTCGCATTGCATTACAGCAGTTTTAAAGGTCTCCCACAAAAGGCTAAATTCCTATCATCTTGCCAACAAACTCATCCAGTTACCGGTTGCAAACTGATCACCCATCCCAAATGAAGCAGACCATGACATCACTTACCTGCAGCAGGTGAATCAGCGATCACCATGGAGACGAACATCAGCAGCAGCAGCAGCACGCACGCGGTGACCCGACTACCTCCCTCCATCATTAGACCCTTAATTTAGTGAAACTCATGTTTGGTCCGAGGTGATCCGAGGAGAAAATCCACGCGTTCAACTAGTCACCGTGAACTGCAGCAGATGAAGACAATACCACTGTTATTTAGGTCATATTTTCAGTCCTCTTTTTGAACATGGATTCATGAATACATCCGGAACCATATCTAACGATTTAATCATAAACCGAACAAATGACATCTTGCACATCACTAAAACCCTACATTTTAATTCATAACTGCAGATTTTAACCACTAAAATGCATTGCCATGCTGCCTCGCGCTGACTGAGTGACACTACAAGTGAAGTGCTCGTGCAGACCGTACGGTTCCTTTGTTCCTTAACTTGTCCGACTCATTTTCACGAATCGGTTCTTTCAAACAATTCGTTTTAAAGAACCAGCTCAAAGAACGATAGTTACGTCATGGCGCAATTACGTCATCGCGTGGCTCCTGCCATCCTGGCGTGACACATTATAAGCTCTAACGTTCCGGTAAAGTTATTTACTGCTGTTTATTACACGGAAGGACACTTTTAACATAGCATAGGTGTTTATTATAAAGTCCCAGCTGTTTCGTATGTGTCTCCGTCATATATTTCCAGTACGTTTACTAATATAATTTCTGCTAATGGACTTTTAAATGAACTTTGCCCTATTTATCAAATCCTGTACAAATCACTTAACTCATCTGTTCTCGGGCATGAATTGGAATCCCCACTCTAGAACCAGCAGGAGCGATTCCGGCAGATTCGTGAACGAATCATTTAGACCTGTTCAATAGATTCACCAAAAAGATCCAGTTCAAAAGAGCGATTCGTTTTCATGAATCGGACATCTTTATCGTGTAATATCACACGAACCGAGTCTCGCAGAGATCCAAACATAGTTGTATAGTGTGCTCCTTTCAAATGACTAAACTTACACAACGACATAGCATACTGCATGCTTCAGAATCAATGTAAGTTAAAGCCAAGGGCTTGTGAACTCACTGTGCGTTAAAACCCCGCTAAACGCGCGTGTTGCACGCGGATTAGGCTTGGAGTCGGGATTTGCAGTAACTGTTCTGTAATGGTTATGAGAGAAATACTTTGTAATCTTAGGATTTCACGGTGTTATTATAACTAGCTTGATTATCTATTGGAACTAAGAGCTAATATTTCGGATGTGTTCCTGTATGCCACATAACGGAGCCCTTTTTGAAAGAAATGATTGCAAACATCGTCTATATAACGTTACATGTTTGATTGATGGTGCATTTAACTCGAGTTAACTTGTAGTTGCAAAATATACGTCTAGTAACTTTATCTTGCGGCTGGATCGGATTTATATCAGTTTATTTGAAAGCAAAGAAAGACTTTTAGCACATGCACAGCCTAGAAAAGCAACTCCTTACCTTTTAAAACCGAGTTACAGCGATCTGAAGTCGATAGCGTCCATATCCAGTTTCAGATCAGGATTAAATCTTCTTTTTTCCATGATTGCATGACACAACGTGGGATTTTCTTTTCATAAGTGTCTGGACCCTGTTTGAACATCACTCACTTTCTCAGATGCAACCGCTCTGTGCTCGGGATTGCACTAAATCCTCCCCTGACAGCAGGATTTGGAGTGTCTTGTACGGGCTCTCCGGTCATTGGCTCCCCTCGACGTCCTTCAGTAATACGGGTTAGATTGACACCTCCGCCGGCGTCTGTGCTTTAACTGCAACGCGCTTTGTTACCGGATCTTGTGTGGCTGCATATTCTGCACCTGAACCAGATTATTTTTTTAGGAAGTTTTTACATGTTTTATTTTTCACAACCAAGGAGATTCTGAACACGATTAAACGATTCGCTACAATGTATTCGAGTTTGGTAATGTGACAGCACACCCTAGTGGTCACCGAGGGCAACGGCGTCTTTTTACTTAATCAAAAGATAAGTACTTGTAATTAGATTATATGACATTTTAAAACACTCATAATCAGACTACAGTTACTTTTCTATTGATTACATGTTGTTCTCACAATGGCAGTGAATTATTCATAATTCATTGATTCTACTTCTTTGTTTTATTTGAAATGTTCCTACTACTGCTTATATACATTCAGTTTGTCTTCCAGGTTTATGAAATTACACATACAGAACAGCCACTGGTCATGTGACTATCACTGAAAACTGAGAATCACACAGCATTTGATCACTGGATTTACAGCCATTATTTCACTTTTAAGAAGCTTTTCTCAACATTGCAAATCTAATCAAATCCTCGTGACCACATTAATTATTATTTTAATTATAAGTCATTATTGCTGTCTTTGGAAAGCTTTTGTCTTACAAACACATTCAAATGTACAAATTTATGTCATTTCATACATGCAGTGCAGGGATTCCCCAAATGTTTTGTTAGCCAAACCTCTTCGCCCTAATATATTTACTTGAAGTAAGCCCTTAAGTAGCTAAATAAGTTAGGTCAATAATAATATCAAGTCAATAATAATAATAATAAAATAAAGTTCACGAATCTCTGATGTCGGTAAATGGTCACATGACATGCAGGTAAAACATTTTTAGTAAATGTTTTATTTCGATTGTTCTATTTTTTTATGATTTAATTCATCGCTTTTCATTAAACTCACAAGCCCCAGTTTGGGACACCCTGACATAATGTCATATTTAATGCACTTCATGTTGATGATAACAAAGAATGGAATATATTTTCTCTCTCTTTGTATTTTTATATCAATATGGTACAAGATTATCATATTCAAATCAATGTGATAAACGAGTTAGGTCAAAAGTAATCTAAAAAGTAATCTAAAAAGTAGTCAGAATACATTACCTAAAATAAGTAATGTAGATTACATTACTTGGATTACATTACATTAGATTTATAGATGTAGATTACATTACATTACTTAGATTACATGGCAGACGCACATACAAAACCAAGATGCACATTTGTGTATTTAGACTTATTCCCTACTAGATAATTTTTGGTACACTTGCATTGCCTTCGGTGAAAGTCTGGTTAGTGTGTGCCACCAGAAGATAATTATTCTCTGGACTAAACACGAAAGAAACTCACAATGACAGCATGAAAATACAAGACAGATGCCGTGACTTAACAGTTTAATGTAAATCCAAGACAAAGTGTGATTACATTTCTACACATATACAATATGCATATGTGAGCATACAAATTTCCTTTAATAACTCGATTCACCTTGGAGACCGAAAAATGATCAAAAGTAACAGTGAATAACAAGCTATAACATAGTTCACCACGACGCGAGCCCCTTCACACCCTACAGTTAGTAAATAGAACGATTAAAATAACTATATTCTTCTATAACCCCCAGGTTTGTTAAAAATCCTCCATGAATTTACACTGCTATCATTAGTTGTCGAAGCCTAATAAAATTCACTCGGTTTTTTTTTTTTCTACAACGAAAATTATTAAGAGAAGCACACAACATTTGTAATGGTAACACAAGCGCTTAGTAGCAAGTACTCAATTTTTAGGAGTTAAATCATTCTTATTATTGTCATTATTATATTCATTTTAACATTCTATAAAGCCAGTAAAATATCCATTCTCATAGCATACTTAATAATATTAGCCTAAGGTACAGGGTACATATAATGCTACGTTAACAGATTGAAATAATGAGACATCACACTTCTTCAAATCTCCAATAAACAAAGCAAAATTATAATAATTATAATAAAAAAAAAGGACAATAAACAAAGAAGTATACCTGGAAATACTGCAGCACACAATAGCTTTGACAACAACTAATGTGATACACACTACTGAGAAAACCATACAGCAGTCGACAAAAATCAGGGGTCGGGGGGTCGGATGCTTTCTTAGGTCTTGAAACATTGTAGAAAAATATTTAGTTTTTACATTTGACTGTGAATGTTCACTGCTGTGCAAGTAGAAAATTGTTCACGTCTCCGATGGCTGCACAAACGGCTACGGTGCATCACAGCTACATGACGGGTTACTGTGGCGACTCGTGTGATGAGTGACGTTTCTGTACAAATAAGTTCACTTGCATTCACTGGTGTTTCTTATCTATTTGTGATATAGGTTACGCTTTACACGCTTTGTAGTAATGTCACAAAAAAAAAAAACAAGTTGAGCGATGAGTGTTCTTGGGCATAATGATTATTGTTTAGCTTTTTTTTTCTTTTTTTTGGTTCTAAAACAACATGTGGAGATGGCCGTATTGTCATATTTGGCCTCTTAGCACATTCATTCAAGTTCAATGGTGCATTTAACCCCTAATGCTTCTGTTTCAGCCCATAGATGAGAGGGAAAAAAAATCTGATGGAAACGAACAAAAGCTTTACAATTCTGGAAGTACTGTGACCACTTCAGTGACAGAAAATGAACAAAAATCCATTGTGATTTCTGCAAGCTTTGAGTTAATTCATGATCATGTGCTTTAAAAGCAATCTGACAGTTATCAGGGGTTCGACTGGCAAGAGATTTCAGGAATGTTTTGTAGTCCTTATAGTGGCTGAATCCATTGCTTCCTGTAACGTCGGTTGTAGGATTTTTGACTGTAGGTTGTCGATTCATGAAGCTAAATGTGTAACAATACAGCACAGATTCATGGTTCCTTAAAGCTTCATGTGCAGTTAATAAAGGAGAAGGCAGTATTTTGACATGAGACGGAAAACAAAATCGTAAATTGCATGAACGCTTATTTCTAGCACATTTTGGTTGCATAATCTTCATTGATGTATACAGTTCAGACAAAGCCTGAATCTCAAAGGAAAAAAACAACAACAGCACATCATTATGACTTCTTGTTCATAATTCATCAATTTACGTTTGTAGAGTGAGTAGGGATTTCTATGATTTGAGAATTAAAAACATTGTATTATTGATCAAATGAATGCTAGATCAAGTCATTCTAGTGAGTCTTGCATCTATCCAGAGCAATCCAACAGTAATCATCATATGTTTTAGTCTCAAATTTAACATTCGTTTTGTACTAGTGACCAGTTTAAAGGTAGCAGTACTGATTCAATTCATGAAGCACTAATTTATGTCTGTGATTCTTAAATATTTAGTTAAAACCATAATAATAAGCTGAAATTTAAAGCTGCAGTGTATAATTTCAGTGTCACTAGTGGCACCAGACAGACTCCCAATTTTCCATTGGTTGGACTGACTGATAGCCACGCCCCCATCTCACACCATTGGTTGATCCCACGTCAAAGTGAAGCCATTTTTAAAGCGCCACAGTGTTTATACTCTTCAGGAGTAAATAATTACACACCGCAGCTTTAATAAATGAAATAAAGTGTGGCACTGACATTTTCTTTTTTCTAAAAAATGTGAGGGCCTTATTTTTTACACAAATCCACTTATTAGATCCAAAATCGGGAGTTCTGTCCACACTAACATGACAAAACGTATGAGAAAGGTACGAAACACTGGATTAAATCTGAGAACGTGAGAGCGCATTATTTGTGTCTTTTCTACTTTGCGTTTTAGTATGCCATTTACAGGTTCCTTTCTGTCACCGACCTGATCTAACCTTTTTTATTAATGTTTTTATTTTTCTAAATGTCAGTGAAACTCACTCTTCCTTCTCCATTACAGCAAGAGAGACGTCTGCACATCAATGACATGCTGAATTTCTTTGGTGGGAAGAACCAAAACTCCTTAAATGCCAGCGGAGTCCCAATTTGGTCGTACAGGTCGGTCCCTGTGAGGTGAGACAGACTTGGAGACTACAGATCAGTGCGGTCAGAAATGGCTCCTTCCGGAATGGAATGTTTTATGGGAGTATCATCGAAGGAGCCTTTCTTAACTGTGTGCTTGAATGAGCATCCAACTTAAGCTTAACATATGCACAACAAAAACAACAAAACATCTATAGGCATCCTACGTCGTAATACACAGCCTAACGAATCAATCTGACAAGCTATCAAACTGAAGGCTCGGGTACAACGTAACTGGTGTGAGATCTTGGCTGAGCACTTATGCTTCCTACCAGACGAGGGTCCACGTATGAATATTAAACATCACAGTTACATATTGACCACCAGAAATCAAACAAATGATGCTTGACATATAACATAAAACAATAATACACATCCACGAACATTATTGCAACACTCTCTATGAGAAAACAATATACCTAGTGAAATAAAACAATAATATAGAAACATCTCAAAGTAAAAACTACTTCAAATGCAAGTTTTGTGGCGTGAGGGCAGAAGGGGATATATTTGATGTGCCCAACATAAAAATAAAACAAACACTGTGTCCTAACCTGGCACATAACCTCCACAGCCAACCAGAACATGTCAGAAAATGTTGGACCAATGAGATTTCACTGTGGGCGGGGCTACCCAGCCCATCATCACAAAATACAAAAACCCATAAATGTAATTTTTCTTTTCTTTTTATTTATTTTAATTCAATTTGATGTGAATGCTTATTCTTTTGTTTTGGTTATTATTTAGTTTTCCTTCCATTCCATACTTAAGTGATTATAAAACTTTAAAATAAACTTTTAGTTTTCCTTTTCTTTGTGGGTGCCCAACTCTTCAAAAATTTGGGGTTGGTAATGTTTTTTTTTTTTTTTTTTTTAATGCTTACTAAGCTACACTATTTACTTAATAATACAGTAAAATATTTTGAAAATGTATTATAAAATGTAATTTATTCCTGTGAATTTTCAGCATCATTACTCCAGTCTTAAGTGACACATGATCCTTCAGAAATCAGTCTAATATGTGGATTTGGTGCATTTATTCTACTAACAATGTTGAAAACAGTTTTTTCTGCTTAATATATTTGTGAAAACCATTTTTTTCAGGATTCTTTGAAGAATAGAAAGTTCAAAAGAACAGCATTTATTTGAATTATATATATTTTTTTCTTCTTCTTCTTATTATAATATGGTTTTACTGTCACTTCTGGTCAATTTAATGCTTTGCTGAATAAAAATATGAATTTCTTTAAAAGCAAAATCTCACTGACCCCAAACATTTCAACGGTAGGGTATATAAAGTACTATATAAACTTTTCTTTTCTTTTTAACTGGTTTATTACAGAGCGCATGGTTAGGACACAATGTGAACGATTGGCTAGCATATTGAACCTTAAATTAAGCAGCAAAAAGACAAGCATTGGCCCACAGTTTTCTACACTTTCGTTATCTCTTTACTGACAGGACGCCTGTAGCATAAGTGATTCCTATGGTAAGACAAACAGTGAAAAAGACAGCCAATTTTGATTTACGGTGCATGTTGTTGCAGATATGTCATGCAACACGGGGCTGTTTGAAACCCCAAGGTGTACGTGAGAATAAAAACACCACAGATCTTCGTAGAACCTCGAACGAACGCTTAAAACAGAGTGTTGTGTGCAATCTTGCTGCACGGCTTCCTTCGGCATCTACCAACGTGCTCAAAGCCAACATGCAATTCTCATTAAAAATGTGGAATTTGCCCTCTCCCTCTCCCAACAATTCCCATCAAAATCCACAAGCACCTCAGTCTCTCCAACGCCTAACAAGACTCTCCTTCTCGAACCCTCCCAGGTTTCTGAACCAAGTCCAGCCTTCCATAAACAGACAACCTCTTCAAACCTGGTATGTTTTATTTAACTTTAAACAAACTGTGCAGCCCAGTCTCCAAATGATTGAACGACACTTGGCTTTTCCCATGAAATATTGGTTTAGTCTCCCTTTTATGACATATACAGCCTAAAATCAGCGACATCGCATTGATTGCAAGGTGACTAAAACGCATAGCTACGGTATGTACAGTAAATACGCTATATAATTATATCCACTATCCCGAACAAAAGTTACTTATCTTTAAATGACAACTTTGGTTCATTACCCCAGGCAAGTATCTGTAAATGTAAAAGATCTCATGCACGCTAAACGAGAAGCGTTTAAATAACGTTTAGGGCTAATGCTTAATCCTGGAACTTAAAAAAAAACAAAAAAACACACGAAACGATGAAGATGTTCAACCTAGGAGCCAACTCTCTGACTAGCATCTGGTTCTAGAGGGTTTCCAGCCAAGTAAACTGTCGTAATATATGTAAGGCACTACGAGGTAACAATGATAAACCTAAGACTGTGGAGGAATACGTCGCACAGATGTGCTGAGCGCACACATGCACGCAAACGCACGACCGACTACCATGTTGAACATGCCTATGTTATTGTAACCACTTTGTGCAATCACATTGAAAGAGGAAAAACAAGAATCTATTGGTATAAGAAAGGTTCTTCATTAAATCAACGGGTGCAGACTGCTACATTCTACAAAGAGGGGCCCAGCTAATGTTCTACGGTATGACAAACGTATTTTTCTTTTCTAAATGTGAACACAAACAAAGAAAAGTCTATAAATACACTAGAAAGTTTTGTCGTCCTATTTCCAGAAGATTCCTCCAGGTGTTTTTGTCGGAGAGCGCGGCGGAGTATGCACAATACCGTTCGCCGCAAGTAATTTGGAAACGTTTAAGACAGTTCAAGGCCATCGTTATGTTTTTTTTTTTTTTTTCTTTGAAGAGCAGCAGATATCCGTATTTCACCTCATCCAAAAAAAATTCTCGTAGGAATTCAAAACATCCACGTCCTGACCTCGGGCTCAAACAGTCGGTGAATGATTTCAAGAAAGGGAAAAGCCAACAAAATCTCCGCCGAACGAAACTCTGTCTCTCCCAAACGGCCTGCTGATGAGACCTTGTTGTAAAAGAAACTAACAAAAGCAAGAACCTTCTTCGACTTCTGTTTTAAGAGAAACAAAACCTCCAGATCACAAAATAAATTGTTAACTGGCCCTTTTGAGAAGGCAAAATAAAACTCAGCAAAAAGAAAGCTCCTCAGTACCCTTCCGTTCCCTCCGAGAATACACTTCCTCTATCCATCGGCATCTTCATTGTCTTCAAGTTTAAGCATGAAAGGAACAAGGGGATGGGGGTTAAGGGTCGATAGGCTTCAGCGTGTCTCTCTGTCTCTAGGTGGGATAAGGGTAGAAATGGTAAGCAGCGATTGGCTGGGCTCCAGTGTTTCAGCTTTAGAGGTAAGGGTACTGGTTCATCTTGGTGGGGCTCAGCGGGTATCCAGTGTAGACAGTGGAGGCAGGAGAAGCGCTGATGTAGGTCTGGTGCGCAAATTGGGCCTGGTACTGGCCATGGTGCAGGGTGGGCGAGGGCAGCACGCGGTGGCCCATGCTGACAGGCACCTGGTGGACGATGCCCGGCGGGTAGCTGGCGTGCTGGACTGCGTGACGGGCCGAACCCTGCGAAGCGACCAGGTGGGCCACCGTGCCGGTGGAGCCCAGGGCCGTGGGGCCAGTGTAGGTGTAGAGGTGTTGCCCGGACAGATGAGGGGGGGCCAAGTGGGGATGAACGTTAGCTGTGTGGGTGGGGCTGTTGTGGAAGGAATACTGAGCCTGGGTGGCCATAGTGGGGGTGATGTAGGCCTGCTGCCGCCGGTGACCTCCGTTGCGCTCAATTGCCATGTGCTGCTGAGCCTACACAAAGCAATAATGCATTACTTTTGTGGTGGATAAATTTATGAACTATGAAACCAGATGTGAAATTCTTGACTGAAATACCTGGCTGAGATTTAGAGGCTGCTGCTGCTGAAAGGGGTGTGGCCCCGTGCGCTGCTGTCGGTACGATACGCCTCCCGACGAGTGGATGTTTCCAGACAAGCCCCCGTTGGAGATTTTGAACTTGTAGGTAGAGTTCTGGTGGTTCATCATGTCTGTTGGAATGAATAAAAAAATGGTATGTTAACTTCTTACGTTACAGTTGGCACTTCTTATCCCAATTGTTACAAGGCTACTTACTGAAATAAATAAATAAATATAAAAATTTATATATTTGTGTTGGAAATATTATAAATAAAAAAATAAATTAGGAACATTTGGGAAATATTGATATGTAAAAAAAAAAAAAAAATACATTTGTAAAATTGTTGGAAATATTTATTATATTATGTTAAATAACCACATAAAAAATTTAAATATTTTGTTTGGGAAAAAACATTGGAAATATTAATTGATATATTGTTGGAAATATTTATTATATTACTTTAAATAACCACATAAAATAAAAAACATATATTTTTGGAAATAACATTAGAAGTTTTGACTGACAGATTGCGATCAAATAAAAATAAAAGTAAACCAACAAATAATCAATGAATAAAAAATGGTTATATTGTGTTAATAAATAAATAAATGAAATTAGCACAGCTATGTTGGAAATTGCTTGCCTGGATCAATTTTAGTTTAGCGGTCCTTGTAAAAATTTGTCTGCAGAATGCTACGGTTGACCAATTAGAATCGAGTATTCGCGAAAGCTGCATAGTAATGTTTCAAAACAATAGTGCTTATCACATTCAAGCTTGCATTGTAATAAAATATTCTTCTGACAAATGTTAACAGATCTGAGTTGTTTGAATTACCTCTATAAATTGTTTTACTATCTATAGCTTTTGAAAAGGCACATAAATCTACTAAATAAATCAACACTGCACATCAGAGGCTGTCAGTGAACTGTCCCTTTAAATTGATGCTTGATTCAGGCCCTGCCAGATGCCCGTTTTTCTCTGTCATCTTATCAGCCCTTCCCCTGTCTCACCAGGCAAGAGTCTATCACACTCTCCCAGATTCTCGCTGGTCTGGCTCTTCAGTGGGGGGATGATGATTGTGCGGGGGTTCCCGTTGCTGTAGTTGTCCAGGACAGCAACTTTGGAGTCGTAGCTGTTGGCGTTGGGACCATTAGCCCGGGACTCCACAGCGTAAGGGCTGGTATTGCTGGAGTCAGAGTCAGGGGAATCATGGACCGTCACACAGCTGATGACATTCTTCCTATGTTTAGATGACGTGCTGTGAAAAGGCAAAACAGGTTCATTGGAAATAAAAAACTACGTAATATGCATGTAAATTTATTCAAACATTGTTTTGTGTAATGATGCACAATGTAATATTTGTCCAACTCCCAAGACTACCAAATTCATTTCCAAAGCATTATCTGGTATTTTCCCTGAGCTGAACAGGTATTTAAAAGTTTTATTTTTTTCCCTGATCAATAAATGTCCCTGGTCTTATTGTGCAAGATTATTCATATTCATTTTATATCATATTCATAAGATAACAGATCAGTTATTCCACAGAAAACAAATCATTTTTATAATCTTTCATCAAAATGTAATAACTTTCTTCACCTCTGAAATGATTTGACATGACCAAGGAAAATATTAAAGGAATAGTTCACTTTTCTGTCAATGTTGATAACCAGACAGTTGATGACCCCATTCACTTCCATTCAAGTCAATGGGGTCCAACAACTGTCTGGTTATCGACATTCTTCAAAATATCTTCCTTTGTGTTCAGCAGAAGAGAGAAATTCATACAGGTTTGAAACATCTTGAGGGTGAGTAAATGATGACAGAATTTTCATTTTTGAGTGAACTATTCCTTTAACCAATAATATTATACCCTAATAAAAACACAATCAAATCCTGAAGGATATAATCAAGTTCTGTCCTAAATCACTTCCCACTTTCGCTCAAAAATATGTCATATTACAGAACTAATGTGTGCTAAAATGGCTCGTCCCATTTTTCCGACCTGGTGTTAGTGGGCTGTTTGAGGTCGTCCTCCTCATCCGTGTCGCTGCTGATGGTGATGATGCTGACGGCCGGGCTGGGAGTGTCGGGGATCACGATGGTTTGACGCGGTGGGTTGTGTTGACCGTGGTGGTCTCGAGTGGTGCTACATGCCTGCTCGCCTCCCCATCCCCCTCCTCCGCAGGTCTGTGATGGGGCACACGTCGAAGACGGGCCGTTCTGAACCACGGCGCACCGAGGAGGGGTGTTCTCCTTCACTCGTTTGGAGCGCTGTGGGGACGTCACAGTCTGGGTGGAGGGCGCGTCGTATGCGGACACGTTCCTAAGAAAGAATGAAACAATTCTAAAGTTCATTTCAGTACGAATGTTTTTTAACAATATACCCTGGCATTCATTGAGGTACCATTTAAATACCAACATATATGAATATTCCCATCTGATGCCATGTCTTAGTTTTATTAGTAAGGGTTTTCTGACCTGTTGTTTATCTGGTGCTGCTTGTTCTTTTTGGAGGAGGAGCTGTTGTTTGATGGCTGTCTCATGACATGAGCCACACCCACATTGAGAGGTTGCTGAGAGGGCAGGGTGACGTGACCCGCCAGTAAGGCTGGCTGTTGCATAATGGGATTGTAATGGCTGCCATGGGGATGTGAATTCCTGAAACGAAACAATGAGCATCACCTATAAAGACTACACTAACAACCAGTAATGTTTTTCAAAGAAGTCTCTTATGCTCACCTAAGCTGCATTTATAAGATCACAAATACAGTAAAACAGATTATTATTATGAAATATTATTGCAATTTAAAAATGAGTGTTTCTATTTTAACATATTTTAAAGTGAATTTTCAGCATCATTACTCCAGTCTTCAGTGTCACATGATCTTTCAGAAATCATTCTAATATGCTGATTGATTGCTTTGAAAAAAATCTTCCTGACAACAAACTTTTGAGCAGTAGTGTATATTAATATATAATAATATTAATCTAAAAGAATCTGTTTGATCAGTAACTTGTAAGTCTTCTAAACATTCGTTCAACAAGACAAATTTACCTGGCTAGCAAAATTGCCAGATAATATGAATAGATATGCTTAATCCAAATGATAAATATGTAATGGAATGAGACAAAATACACTTACTGAAGGCTTTACACTAAAAAAATTATTTTTTTACTAAATAATTTTGCTTTATAGACCTACAGATTTATCATTTATTCAAGATACATACTTTAAAAAATATTCTTAGCATTTTGTGATATTTAGCTTTTTTTGTGTGAATTTACTGTACCTTTTTTAAGGATGTTTAAATGTTTTACTGTCAAACCAAACACACATAATTAAAAATAGGATATTTGTAGTGTACAATGCTCTACTGGAGAACAAAAAAAATATTCTACAGATAAAATGTATGCAACTCCTTAATGTAATGGTCTTTTTTTTTTTACTACTACAGCAATACTAAAAATTTAATACTTTATACATAGGAATAAACATTGTTATTTTTTACTAACTAGAATTTAGATATCTGTATCACCGTCTTCAATCATCAACTACAACTGTATCTCAATGAAGAATAAATGCAATGCAACATTTGGCCAGAGGAGGCAGCAGTGACTACAGCAAATAGCAGAGGAGAAGAGAACAGAACAGCAATAGATCTCAGAGGAGGATCTCTGCAGTAAAAGTGCGACACTTTTCCAACCGGACTGGGACTATAGAGCCCTTCGGGCTGAGCTTAAGGCGCTGATGTGATGATCTGCAGATATTCTTCTGTAATACGTTCACATCATGCAGGTCAGCACGACCTGACTCCATTACCCTGTCCTAGCCATAGACACGCTCCTGCACTCACTGTTCTAATGCAAGAAACCAACATGAATTCTAAACAAATCCAGAATATAATGAGTATCAGTCTTAAAATATTCTCTTCCTGCATTCCAAATGAATAATTCAAAGGCATGTTGGCTTTGTAGGTGCATTTGCAGACTAAGCAACCTAGATAATTCATTCTGCTTAGTTAATAATCTAGGAGATTATTAAAACCCAGTGTTGCGGTACTGAACTATCGTGAAATATATGCATCACCAGTCATGATATCGTAAAAACAGATCGGTTGAGTTCCACATGACCTGTTTATAATCAGCATGGTATAAGTTATGTTTTTGAGAGGATATAATTGGTTTCGAAATACTAATGGAAACCCTATTAAACATGACGAAATTTTACCAGATCTGCTCAGCTAAATAAAAGAAACAAAAAAATAAAAGCTTCTGTGGCACCAACATCTCAACGAAATAGAGCGAAACAGTTTAACAGAAGTAAAGAAAATCACATTTTCTCCATAGGGAATTGATTTTGAACGATAACTTATAAACCTTTAAAGACAGACCAACTCTGAGTTACGAGGTTGCTAATCGATGGGAAATGCTTTTGTTGAAGCCCTCAGCCTGCATTATTTTGAATTATTTTTTTAAATAATGTTCAACAACGGAATTCTTGGTGAAAAACAACATTACCCATGATTCTGCAAAGAAATCTCCACCAATCAGATAATTGCGACAATCAAATGAACACTTTAGCACCCACTCCCAATAAATATTGTGAATTACATCATAGTCAGTCTCCCAAGTTAAATATTTTCTTATTTAAAATATTTCCATATTTTCCATAACTCTCTTTCTATTTATATAATCAACATCAAAGTTTTATTTTCTCCATCGTTTTTAATTAATTTGTGATTCACCTTTTAGCTGGTTGGTTTGGTTCATGGCTTAAAACTCTTAAACACTTCAAAGCAGCTGAAAAAGTGGACGGGCACTGTTTGAATCTATTGCAAAAAATATGGTTTCTCGAACACTCCCCATTTGCCAACGGTCAAACAAAATGGCAGTCAAAATGGTATAGTGGCAACTAACCTCCAGTTGGCCAGAGGCTGCGAACTGGTCATGGAGTCGGGGATGACGGTGGCGTGTTGCACTGAAGTGTGTGTGAGCTGCTGCCACGCTGGCGGAAGGAGAATCTGTTGAGTACCAGATGGCCAGGCCTGCTGCAAGGTCAGGATGGAAGGAAAACAGAGGGTTAGCACCAAAAAAAAGTGAGGTACATCTCCAGCAGAAGGTCAAAAAATCTACAGATAGTAGAGCTCATGTGATCCAATTTAGTTGGACATTGCAGTCGAGTAGGATATGAACGCCTACTAGCAACCAACAGCACACGGACTCCGTTGACCTCGAGCTATTTAATTGCAGTCAGTGTAAAGACCCCGTAACCCGGCACATCAAATCGCAGGGTTGCACCGCAGCTAAACAGGCCAGGGGACTGCACCCACATATTTAGAGAGGAGAAAAAGGATATGGCTATTTAGAGAAAATGACCGCTAGTAAGTGATAAACTGTGCCAAACAACCACCAAAGGGGTCATTTAGTTATTTAAGACACAGCAGCATCAGCGTTTGGGCCTAGAGACATCACACACTGCAAAAAAATGGTTTTCTTACTTTTTATTTCCAGTACAAATATTTAAACATTCTTAAATCAAGATTCCTTTACTGGAGATGCACAATTATTTAAGATATAAAATTTAGTTTTCTGAAAAAAACAAAAAAATGTATCAAATTGAGTGCTTAAAGCCAGATAAAATATCTGCCAATGGGGTCAGAAAAATAAACTTAAATCACAGAGGAAAAACATTTTTTTTCTTGTTTTAAGCATAAACTCACTTCATTTTGATACATTTTTCATGTAAATGTAAATTTATGGCCATTTAAAAATGTTTAGATATTTGTACTGGAAAACAACACAAAAATACCTAAATGTGTACAGGAGAATTTTATAATGCATCCATCTTCTTTAGTAATTATTCTCTTGGTCAGAAAATGAAGAAGCGAGCAGGACGGCTTTGAAGAAGCAAATTATGGACAACATAAAAGATCTCCCTGCGGAATAACAAAAAAGCTTGGGCCACTTTCGTTGGAACTTCATTCATTTCTCTCCCTCGATACCTTGGCACCGTATCTACATAGATGAGGGTCTGAGATGGGGCCCTGCATACTGCGTTACGGCCTTGGCTCATGTCTATAAAAAAGATAAGACCCTGCCTTAATAAAGAGATGTGGCATCTCCCAGGCAGTGTGCTGATGTGCGAGACATTTTCCAAATCAGCTCTGACTTTAATTAAATTCAGGGGCCCCCATTCAGAGGCTTTGTGAGGAGCTGTTTTGTATGGCGGGTGAGGAGAGCGAGGAGTGCCAGGCATAATTTGCCCAGAGACGTGAGCTTGGAGAAGAGTGCCTGCAGCTCTAATAGTTTAATGCAGCTTTATTGATTAGCAGTTTAATGTACAACTAATGAATTGTTTCTTTAATACTCTTTGCACATCTATTTACCGGCCCATCTGTATGGGCCAAAGCACTTGCACAAAAGGAGAAGTGATGGAGAAAAAGTGGGGAAAAAAAATGCTTTTACGATGTTTGAACGGCATTTATCATTGTGAGAGGTGTGAATCTGGGCCTTTTTCAGGAATTCTGGCAATTTAAGGTCAACTTTATCACAAGAGTGCATGGGATTGGTATTATGTACTCAGTATGTTACTCTCAAACTATAATCAGCTTATCATTGTCATTTTATTTTATTTTTGAAGCGCTTTATTAATAATATATATAAACATACAGTTTACATTGTATATAAATTACAGCTTAACTGAGAGAAACAGTTTTTTAGCCTATTTAATTTAGCCTTAACTTTGCATAAAAGTGCATACTTTCAGTATGTGGCAACACCTCTGCATACTTCTTCCGCCCATGACACAAATAATTTCATCAGAACTATGTCCCCAAAGCCCTTTGCCTACATTCCTGACACTTTGCATCCTCCTTTCTCACTCTGGGTCGGGTTGTGTAATTGTTCCGTCTGGCCTGGAACGCTAACCCAGATAAGAGTTTTCCATGCAAGGCCATCTCTGCGACTACCCCCCTAACAGCTTTTCTGCCCTCACAGGGTGAAAGCCTTTTGTCACCCCCAGGGCTCTGAAAGCACCGCCGCTCTCTCGCCAATTGTTTTCGCATTTTCTGCATTCCTGTTCTAGATAAAAGCTGAGGCCTTCTAGAATCCCACTCCACTGGCACCAGGAGTGATGTGGTTTGGCTGATTGGGTTGAAGGGGGGAAGAATGGGCGGTTTAGGCCCTGGAGAAATGATAAACAAGTATCCCCAATCTTTACTCGGGAGAAACTGCCTTTCCCAATGCAGTGCTCCGATAATCACTTTATGCACAGGCTTTCCTGTACGTGAGGAACAATAAAGACGCTGTGAAGTACTTAAGAAATAGAGCGTAGTCACGAAACAGCGACATAAGCAAGACTGGAAAAGATTGTAGACGAATTACAATTAGCTAAACCGTTGTGAACCTCGTCACCCTGACCTCGGTCCCTGTCTTTCAGCATATGTAGACTTTATCTGAAGGAATAGCTCAACTAAAAATACAAATTATGCAGCATTTACTCACTGCCATGTTGTTTGAAGCTTCAAACTTTAATAAATCTGAATGGAGACTGGAGCTTCAAACTTTTTTTTTTACATTGTAAAAATATCATAAGAGTGGTACATATGACTTGTGCGCCATATTTCTTAAGCCATATTATAGCTTTGTGTGATAAAATAGACCATTTAGATTGTTATTCACAGATAAACGTTTCCTCTAGTAAGCTGTCAACTGCTGTGATGGAATGAGTGTTATGAATTCAAGAACTGATTCAGTTTAATATGTTAATCAATTATTCAGCCTGCTTTTATGAATGGGATCAACAGATTCACTGAAAAGATCTGATTCAAAACAATGTTTCATTCACAAATTGGGTATTGCTAATTCTTTCATGAACTCTCATGAACATGCCAAGGACAGCTAGAATGCATATCAAGAGTTTCAGTAAAAATCGACTTAAATTCTGGTCTGTTCCTCACACAACGCCTCAGAAGACTTGGAAAAGAACACTTTTCTGATACTTTTATGCTATTTATTTGGTCATTTTGGAGCTTCACAGCTACTCTCCTCCTTTACTTTCATTCAATTTAAAAGTGTGGCCAGAATACTGCTCAAAAATTCACCTTTTATGTTTCACTGAAGAAAGTAAGTCACACAAGTTTGAAACAACATGAGTGTGAGTAAATCATTTTCATTTTTGGCTGAACTATTCTTTCAAGCAGAAGAGTAGAGTCTTAAAACAGCAGCAAGAGCTCTAGGAAATGTTGAGGATAAATTACAAATTAGCTAAACGGCTCTGAACCTCCCCACCCTGTCTCAAATTTTAAAAGCCGTCTGGGCCCTTCCTTGCGGCTCCAGAGGGTAGACAAATCCCTCAGCACTCACAGACCTCATTTAAAGCCAACCTCAGCCTTGCTCATCAAAGCTTGACTTCCTCTAACTCCAGGAAAGGAGCAGAGTTCCCTGGACCTTAGTGGAAGCAGGAAAGCAAACCATCAGTGGGGTAAAATCTCTGGCAGGGTAAAGGCAGGTCACTCCCATTGATACAGCAGAGCATCATGAGATAAATCCAACCTGGCTTCAATTAATCTATTTGCCATGAAATGAGAGTGTCTTCTTGATTTTGTTAAAGGGAAAGTGAATTATACTTTTATCATTAAAACAAAGTAGGTCATGCTAATTGCTCTTTGGTTGGAGCCAAATTCGGATGTAATTGAGAATTTGGGAAAGGCTGAGGGGTGTAATTAGTTTAGGAAATGTGGCTTTGTATTGCTATGGCAATGGGGGCAATGTCTGGCTATACCTGTGTCAGAAGGCCTGACTGGATCTGTAGAGGTTGGGCCTGTGTTACTATGGGAACTGCATTCTCCATCCGCACTGAGTAGCCAGTGTGTTTAGAGGGTGATGCTTGCAAACCTGGGAAGAAATAACAAGGTAAACATAATTAGATGGCCAAATTTATGAAACAGCTCATTTTGTTTCATGAATTTTTCAGAAGCAATTACTCTTATCTTCAGTGTCACATGATCCTTCAGAAATTAAGCAGTGTATTTTCTATCCGTATGGTAACCTGACTGAAATTTCCATTTTTTTCATTGTTGAATCTGAAAGCAAGTGTCAATGTATAACGACTTAAATTGTAGTCTGTTCGTCAAATAAATCTATTGTGTGGCTTAAGAGGCCTTGGAATGTAGCGCACCAGTCGTGTGGACCACTTTTATGATACTTTAATGTTGTTGTTTTTTGTCCTATTTGTCTGATGTACAGGGTGGGCCATTTATATGGATACACCGTAATAACATGGGAATGGTTGGTGATATTAAAGTCCTGTTTGTGGCACATTAGTATATGTGAGGGGGCAAACTCCTCAAGATGGGTGGTGACCATCACATATACTAATGTGCCACAAACAGGACTTTAATATCACCAACCATTCCCATGTTATTATGGTGTATCCATATAAATGGGCCACCCTGTAGATACTATAAACTGCTGTTATATGAAAAGAGTTGGGTAAAGATTTTTTAAAAACAGAAAAAATAACATTAAACAAGTTCGGAAAGACACTAGGGTAAGTCTATAGTGCAGAATTGTAATTCATGTGTGAACTAGAACTTTAGCATAATTTATTGTATGTAACAGCTAAAGATATATGGGTTTAGTATAAATGAAAACAGCGCTCACCTTGGAAGCCAGGTGGGCAGACGATGAGGGCCTGCTGGAAGGGATCGGGTCGGGCGGCGCAGAGTTGTGGTGCACCGGGCTGGAGGGGCATGGTCCTGGGGGCCACGGCAGCCATGGGGGCCGCAGAAGGCTGGTAGAGTGCAGATTGGTAATTTAGTATGGAGACATCAGGATTGGTAAGGGAAAGGGTGGCACTGGTGGAAGAGGGAGCCAGGTTGGTGGCCTAAAGGAACCGATGGGATAAAACAAACAAACAAAGACAAACAAACAAAAGCATGAGGAAGTGGATGTGGGGATTGGGTGGAACAACGATGAGAGGGATGCGGGGCAAAATTTCAAAGAATAGCAAATGATAAACATGAACTCCTTAAAAAATATTTCTCAATATGCAGGATGGATGTTCAAAAAAACTAGCTGATGAAAACTGCAGGCACGGGAAGCATGCTTGATGTCAAGTAATTTTTCAAAGCGAATACAACAAATTCAACAAATTAGATGCTATTGGGTGCAGACGGCATTAAGGTTCAGGCATGTTCTATAAAATGACTTATTGAGCGTGAGGGAAGAGGAAAGAGGAGGTGAGAGAGCTTCAATCAATGCTCTTGTGTTACAGTCTCCATCAACCCTTAAACTCATTGAATTTGCTCAGTCTCATTAGCAGCAGATAATGATCCCTCTTTGTGCTAAAGCTATGATTAAATATACACACATATCTAACTGGTGAGGGGAAAAAAAATCTGTTCTTCAAAGCCTCTGCTCTAGATTTCCCCTCCAGTGCTTTTTAATCCGGCCTGACTGCGGCACATTCATCTGTTTATTCATCTATCAATGTGGAATTTGCGCGTCTAGAGGGTTTGATGAACGAGGGAACTCCCACTCCTCCATCTAGAACGGTGAACCGAATGTGCTTCTCAAAAGAATTGTACAGGTCCTTCCATCATAGTCACTCTTGCTCTATAATGAAAGCACAAGCCAAAAATATAGCCAGAAGTAAAATATGAGTGCGGTAACGTCGCCAGAGAGAGGAAAGGTCTGCTCAAAACAAAAAAGAAGGTCCGAGCCATGGCTTAGCAGTAAGTGCACATGTTCCAGCATAAATATTTTTAGCCACGAAGCCTATTTGGGAAATCTGGGGTTGAGTCTATACTGCTCAAGTTCCCATATCCAAAATAAAGAAACATAAAAAAACTAAAAAACATGGTCTGAGCTATGGCTTAGCGTTCAGCGCAAATGCTCCGGCATGAACAATTTGAGCTTTGGCCAGGCTTAAACCCACAAGTTTCCATGTGCCTGTTCAGAACTTCTCAAAAAAAAAAAAAAAATGGTCTGAGCTATGGCTTAGCAGTTGGCACACACGCTCAGACAATATGTTGAGCCATAGTGCTAATATGAGAAATGTGGGTTTGAGTCTGGCCTAATCAAGTTTCTAATCATGTGCCTTTTCAGAACTTCAAAATTTTTTTTACAAAAAATGGGCTATGGCTTAATGGTCTGCGCACATGCTCCTCCAGCATAAATATTTTTAGGTTTGGAGCTCATATGGGAAATGTGGGTTTGAGTCTAGCCTACTCAGGATCTCATGTGCCTGTTCAGACCTTCCAAAACTAAGCCAGACCTTCCAGACCTAAGCTATGGCTTAGTGGTATGCAGGCATGCTCAAACATAAAAAGGTTGAGCTGTGGTGGTAATATGAAAAATGTGGGGTTGAGCCTCTTTATTTTCACGTCTTTCTGTTCTATCTCAGAAAAGAAAAAGTCACAAAAATTCTCGAGGTCAAGTCTGAATAGATCATGTTTAGATGGTAACCCTCTTCAAAAAGTCTTGTGAAATCCACATGTCGCATTTGTAAACTATTTGTTTGGAGTGTGTCGTCAACCAACCCTATCTGTAACCTTGGTAGAAGGAGGTAGAAGAGGTTTATCATCTAGACATGACCATCCAAGCGCATTTCCATGTAAAATGCCTGTCATTTCTTCCAAGAATTGAACAAAATAATAGACAAAAAAGATGTGCTTAACTCTGGTGCACCATCAAAATCAGTTCGTTTAATGGAAGCTAGTGTTATTTACTTTCATCTGTTACTAAAGCAATACCGTTTCATCTCATGCCACAGCTAGTAATTATAGACTTTTCATTAAGGTTTGTATGGGGAGAATTCAGTACAGGGCTTTTCATTTTTCATTTTCACCGTTTAGCAAGGCCGACGAGCACCAGGGGAGAGAGTTAATCAATACGCCGCCATGGCATTCATCACACAAAATAAACACTTCACCCTCACAGTTGGCTAATGCTACACAAGTTTTCCCTTCGAACACACTGAATGCCCTACACAATGTTCTTCTCATGACGTTACAGAGTGGCCGGAATGCTATGACATTACAGCCGTATGACTTTTTGACTTCAGACATGTTTATTCGAAGGGGAAAGTCACGTTTTGAGCTGATCAAAGAACTCAAAATGAAGGCATTATAGGATTCAAGCCTGGCCCTCTGTCAGCAGTTTAGACAAACGCTCCTGGTGAAGCTAAACTGCACTGAGGCAAAACAGGAGGAAACAAAAGAGAGAAGGAAACAAAGTGGTGCAATCTTTAAGGCTGCAAAGTGGTAAAATGCAAGCCAAGCAGGAAGTAGAGGCTGTCATGTTGTTAATCAGCACATTGTGACAGAGGGCTGCAAGGCTGTAAAAACACGCACGCGCACATACACACAGCCCAAATGGCCCATGATATGACTGGTGTTCTGTCCGCTGAAGGAAGTCATCCGATACTGTTAGTGGTCAATGGGCCAATGCCACACTAATTTCTTTGGATTGTCCGACCGAGTCAATGCATGTAATGCAATTAATTATCTGCAGCTTTAAGGTAAACTAAACTGAACTAGGGATCGGCAAGGGTTAAGGTAGCAACTGAATGCAAATATTCACGTTTTTGTCACATAAACAGTATCTTGTTGTTGTGTTTGTTCTGACATGACTGTAGTTGTGAGGTTGAAACATAAGTTAGTAATTTTTTTTATGATGAAAGAAAATGGTCCATACACCACAAAAATCTCGTCTCCATATCCATTAAAACATCTAATTACATAATATTTCACAACATTTAACACAATATAATTTTATATATTATTATTATGATTACAAATAATTATTTACAACAGAAATATAAATGTAATAATTCAAATATTTATGAACATTATATTTATATTTGTCTTGTTTAAGGATGCTTTTAAGGATATTAATGCTTTAATGCAATTATGATACCATCATTTAATTATATTTATTATTTCATTATCGAGTACATATATTTTGATTATTTATTGTGGTGTATTTCATTTTCTTTTGATCGCATTTGTTCATTTGAGCTTAAAGGGTAATTTTTTTTGGTAATTTTGAC